>NC_137772.1:41790795-42390795 GCF_963455305.1 Plecotus auritus
AAGGATAGAGAGTTAGAAACATCGATGAGAGAGAAACATCAATCAGCTGCCTCCTGCACACCTCCCACTGGGGATGTGCCCGCAACCAAGGTACATGCCCTTGACCGGAATCAAACCCGGGACCCTTCACTCCGCAGGCCGACGCTCTATCCACTGAGCCAAACCGGTTTCGGCAATTTTCAACTCATGTGCCACAAGAATTTTTAAAGCATGCAACACCTGACTATTTACTCAGAAGCACTGACCTCTTTTCCCTAAGATTGTCAAGTAAAAAAAAAAAATGGCAACAGCAAACACAATAATAGCCATGGTGTGAATGCCCTGTCTTGAACCATCCTATATAATAAAGAGGTAATATGCAAATTGACCATCACTCCAACACACAATATGGCTGCCCCGATGTGGTCAAAGATGGGTGCCCCCATGTGGACACAAGATGGCCAACACAAGATGGCCAGCAGGGGAGGGCAGTTGGGAGGGACCAGGCCTGCAAAGGAGGGCAGTTGGGGGCGATCAGGCCTGCAGGGGAGGGCAGTTAGGGATGACCAGGACAGCAGGGGAGGGCAGTTAGAGGTGACCAGCCCTGCAGGGAAGGGCAGTTGGGGGACCAGGCCTGCAGGGGAGGGCAGTTGGGGGACCAGGCCTGCAGGGGAGGGCAGTTGGGGGGGACCAGGCCTGCAGGGAGGGAGTTGGGGGGAACCAGGCCTGCAGGGGAGGACAGTTAGGGGGCACCAGGCCTGCAGGGGAGGGCAGTTGGGGGGGACCAGGCCTGCAGGGAGGGAGTTGGGGGGAACTAGGCCGGCAGGGGAGGACAGTTAGGGGCCACCAGGCCTGCAGGGGAGGGCAGTTGCAGGGGAACCAGGCTGGCAGGGGAGAGCAGTTAGGGACAATCGGGCCTGCAGGGGAGGGCAGTTGGGAGGGACAAGGCCTGCAGGGGAGGGCAGTTGGAGGTGACCAGACCAGCAGGGGATGGCAGTTAGGGGTGACCAGGCTTGCAAGGCAGGGCAGTTAGGGGCAATCAGGCCAGCAGGGGAGTGCAGTTAGGGGTAACTAGGCCGGCAGGGAGGGCATTTAGGGGCAATCGGGCTGGCAGGGGAGGGCAGTTAGGGGTGACCAGGATGGCAAGGGAGGGCAGTTGGGGGTGACCAGGCCTGAATGGGAGGGCAGTTGGGGGCAACCAGGCCGGCAGGGGAGGGCAGTTAGGGGCGACCAGGCCGGCAGGGGAGGGCAGTTAGGCGTCGATCAGGCTGGCAGGGGAGTGGTTAGGGGGTGATCAGGCTGGCAGGCAGAAGTAGTTAGGGGCAATCAGGCAGGCAGGCAGGCGGGCGAGCAGTTGGAAACCAGCAGTCCTGGATTGTGAGAGGGATGTCCGACTGCCCGTTTAGGCCTGACCCACCAGGATTGGGTCTAAACGGGCAGTCGGACATCCCTAGAGGGGTCCCAGATTGGAGAGGGTGCAGGCTGGGTTGAGGGACACACACACACACACACACACACACATACACACACACACACACACACACACCCGTGCATGAATTTCGTGCACCAGGCCTCTAGTAAATATATAGGACCTATAACAGAGTTGCATCTTACTAGTCACATCGCATACATAGTTAGGTTCCATCTGCCTGGTTAATTCTTGGTATCAGAAATCCTTGTATACAAGTATAGGCACCTGATTTTTTTAAAAAGTCACTTTGGAGCACAAAGGGTAGGTAATTATTATTTTTTAAATAAATCAAAATTATACCTTTTTTGTCACATCAGCAAAAATATATATTTTTTGCTGTGTGGCAAAATTTTAATAATTAGTTTATATGTGCTACTAGATAAAAAAAAAAAGGTTGAAAATTGCTGCTATAGACCATATGCGTTTTATCTTTAAAAACTTTTTATTGTTTAATATAACATACAAAAAGAAAAGTATATACAACACATTTATGTACAGCTTAATTAATTACTGACACATGTGGTTTTGAATTATGTATTGGATTAAATAGTGTCTCCTGAAAATGTTTGTCTGCTCAGAACCTATGAATGTGACCTTATCTGGAAATAGGGTCTTGGCAGATGTAATGAAGTTAAAATGAGGTCATACTGGATTCGAGTGGGGTCTAAATCAATGACTAGTGTCCTTATTAAAAAAGGGCGGTGGTCTTTAGACATAGAAACACAAGGGAGAATGCCATGTGATGACTGGAGTTATGCTGCCAACAAGGCAAGGAATGCCAAAGTTTGTTGGCAGCTACCAAAAGCTAGGAGAGAAGCAGAGAACAGATTCTTCCTGAGAGCCCTCAGGAAGAAACCAACACCTTGATTTCAGACTTCTGGCCTCCTGGAACTTGAGAAAGTAAATTTCTATTGTTTCAGCCACCCTGTTTCTGATACTTTGTTACTAGAGCCCTAGCAAACTAATACAAACTGCAAAAAAATGGAAACAAACTAAATATCCACAAGTAAAAGAAGTAAAAGAGATAAATAGTAGCATTTTCTTCAAAGGAGTATCATTTGGGTGTTACATAAAACAACAAGGTTGATTCTCCTAAGCATAATATTGAGAAAAGAAGCCAGGTACAAAAAAATTATGTAATATATGATCCCACTGATTTGAAGTTACAAAAAAGAAACAGGCAAAATTATTTATACTACTTAGGTGTGTACATTTCAAAGGAAGAACTACAGAGAAATGCAGGGAGGTGTTTAGAATAAGGTCAGAACAGTACACAGCTCTAGGAAAGGAGAAGGAGGAAGAGCTGAGAAGGGGAGAAGGGGGAGGAGGGAATGGAAGCAAGGCCAAAGTGCTGACAATTTTGTACTTCTAGACACATATTATGCTTACATGGATTATTATTTATAATTATTTGTTTAACTATTTGTTCGTGTTTTAGGTTCATTTCTCTATGTTTATTTATAGTTCACAATTTAAATAAAAGAAAAAGGAAAGTGTGAAGAAAATCAAGCCAGAAGGAAGTATATCCCTAAAGTCAACAGCTGCAGGGGCAGCCACTCGATTTCTCAACCTTGTAACTGGTAGAAATGGCTGTTCTGGAAGCCAGGTTGGTGGTGTAGTTCTGAGAGTCATTTCTAGAAGCTCACTCAAGATGCCCTTCTTTCATTAATCCCTTCCAAAGATGTGTAAGTACTTAATCCCTTTCTATTTATCATATCTAGAGAGTTTCAATAAAAAATTTTTAAAAAGTAGAATTTCCCATATGAAGTATTAACAGTAACAAAACAGAAGGCTAGATCCTGGCCACCAAATTAACTTGACAATATCCATCATTCCTAAGTATTTAACATTCTCTGAAGTTGATTTCTAACTTTTATAAAATACAAAAAGGGGTAAGTGAGGAAGGTTTAAGTATAGAGGCATGGAGAGGAATAAGAAACTGAGTTTTTGTTACCTGGAGTCTGGTATTCATTTCTAAGAAATAAAAATTCTTCTTTGAGTCCACAAGGAACTCTACGGTTCCAGCAGAAGAATACTTGACTGCTTTGGCAAGAGCTACAGCTTGCTCTCCCATTGCTCTCCGAGTCTCAGAATCCAGAAAAATGCTGCAAGTACAGAAAGAGTGAAACATTTTAAACAAAAATCAAGTTATCTTTTGTGTACATTATATAAAAAATGTCCTTAACATTTACTCAGATCTGATCATCTGTATCAATTTAAGATTTCATATTATATGCTTCACAAATACTTATACTAGAGGCCCGGTGCACGAAATTTGTGCATGGGGGGAGGGGGGCACGGGGTCCCCTCAGCCCAGCCTGCACCCTCTCCAATCTAGGACCCCTCGGAGGATGTCTGACTGTCAGTTTAGGCCCAATCCCTGTCGGACATCCCTCTCACAATCCAGGACTGCTGGCTCCTAACCGCTCTCCTGCCTGCCTGCCTGATTGCTCCTAACCGCTTCTGCCTGCCAGCCTGATCACCCCCTAACCGCTCCCCTGACAGCCTAATTAACATCTAACTGCTCCCCAGCCGGCCTGATTACCCCCAACTGCCCTCCCCTGCCAGCCTGATCTCGCCCCCAACTGCCCTCCCCTGCCAGCTTGATCTCACCCCTAAATGCCCTCCTCTGCTGGCCTGATGGCCCCCAACTGTCCTCCCCTGTTGGCCTGGTCGTCCCCAACTGCCCTCCCCTACCAACCTGGTCGCCCCCAACTGCCCTCCCCTGCCAACCTGATGGCCCCCAATTGCCCTCCCCTGCCAGCCTGATCTCGCCCCCAATGGCCCTCCCCTGCAGGCCTGATCTTACCCCCAACTGCCCTCCTCTGCTGGCCAATTTGGTTCTGATTGGTCCATTTCTATGCCAGTCAGCGTCAAAAGCTCTGCCTCCTAGGTAGCCATTGGCTCCTCACAGTTCACCCAGATTTGTCTCTGATTGGTCAGTTTCTATGCCAGTCAGCATCAAAAGCTCTGCCTCCTAGGCAGCCATTGGCTCCTCACACCTCACCCAGATTTGGTTCTGATTACTCGGTTTGTATGCCAGTCAGCGTCTCTGGGCCTATCCACAAGGCCTGATCAGAAAGGCAGGGCTAATCAGCAGCCCTGGTGGAGGCCTGGAGAGAAATGGAGGCACGGCTGCTGGCCAGGCCCAGAGAGAAAGAGAGAGGCAAGTGCTGATCAACAGCTGCCACAGAGGCTACAGATCAGACCCTGCTTCTCTCTTCAGGCCTCTCTCCGGGCCTGATTCACAGCCCCCTCAGCAGTCAGTGCTGGGTCACCGCACCTGCAGCTGTAGCAGTCAGTGCTGGGTCGCCACGGCAACCCAGCACTGACTGCAGGACTGACTTCCGGTTGGTCGAGCCTCCAGTCATTGTGGATATGATGGACACAGGATTTTTATATATTAGCATGCTTACTGTATTAAGCACATATTTAAATAAATCAACTTGAGATTTTTATAAAGCATTTGAATATCCCACATTATATTGCAACTTCAATCAGTTTATAAAATATACAACTACTTCAGCTCAGTAATTTTCAATTAGTAAAATTTAACATATATTCAGGATCATTTCAACCTAAGATTGGGAGAAAAATAAATTCTTGGAAACTAACATATACAACTGATCCTTGTTATTCATAGACTCCATATTTACAAATTTTCCTATTTGCTAAACGTTACTTCTAACCCCAAAATTAATACTCACAGCCACTTTTGTGGTCATTCACAAACAAGCTCAGAGTAGCAAAAAAAGTTTGAGATTCCCAACATGTCCGAGCTGAAATCAAACAAGGTGACACTCTGCCCTCTTGTTTCAGCTCTCATACTGTAAACAACTATCCTTTCCACAGTTTCTTTAGTGCCACATTCTCATTTTTGGGGGGAGGAGGGGAAGGCCTAGGATGATTTCACTGTTTAAAATGGCACCCGAGTTTTGAGCTGAAGTGCACTCTGGTGTTCCTAAGTCCAAGAAGGCTGTGATGTGCCTTACGGAGGAAACATGTTTGATAAATAAGCTTCCCTTCAGGCATGCGTTACAAAGCTGGGGGCCAGGACTGTGAGTTCAACAACAATGAGTCAACAATATATATTAAACAAGGTGTCTTTCAACAGAAACACACATAAAAAAGTACTATGTATTAACCAGGTGGTGAAACTGTTCTAACTAGAGGCTCAAAGGCACCTAACCCTGTATTTCCCCTAGGAGCAATGCTTCAGCATTTACTGATTCATGTTTGCAGTGACTTTATGGAACATAACTACCACAAGTAACAAAATTTGACTGTATATCTGATAAAAACTCAAAACTTTTGTTTTGTAACATCAATATCACATTCCAGCAGTAAAGTAAAGCTGAAATGTTTTCAATAAACCCTGAAAAGAATACTATTGAATAATTTCTGCATTTGCATAACTCTTGCTTCTATACAAGATAGGCTCTGAGAAATAAAACACTGAATACTTTCCTGTTTGTGGATTAAAACTGTTCTCCACTTGGGGTGGTGAACACACAATACAATATACAGATGCTGTATTATAGAATTGTACACCGGAAACCTATATAATTTTATTAATCGATGTCACCCCAATAAATTCAATAAAAATTAAAAAAAATTTTTAACTATTCTCAAATGAGAAAGATTAAGATGGCATTTTATAAAATTTTTATTATGGAATAGTATAATTTATTTGCATGTACCTATTTTCATCTGTAGTAATAGCCACATGCTACATGTCCACTTTTCTACCAGGCCAATGTATTTATTTTTAGGAAATCCCAAATTAGGTATTATTTATAATAATAAAAGTATAATATGCTAATTAGACCAGACATCCTACAGGATGTCCTTCCTTCCGGACAAAGCCGCAGCGGGCGGGGGCCAAAGCAGAGCCCACAGCCGCCACCACGGCAGAAGCCGAGGCAGCTGCTGTGGCGGTGGGGCCGAGCCCCTTGCACGAATTTTGTGCATTGGGCCTCTAGTCTATAATAATAAAAGCATAACATGCTAATTAGACCGGATGTCCTTCCAAATGACCTTCCACACAAAGCCAGGGCTGTGAGGAAAGCCCGGGTCTTGGGTGCTGGAGGGAAGCCCAGGTCCTGGGTGCCAGAGGGAAGCCAGTGCCGGCAGCCGGAGGAAGGAAGGCCTACTCTTGCACAAATTTCGTGCATCAGACCTCTAGTTATTTATAAGAGGTAAGTAAGATTCATAACACCTGAATCAAATGATTAATCCTAGCATCACTAAAAGGGAAAAAGTAGGAATTACACTTCTCACATGTGAAGTATTCTTGCTCTACCTCCCCCATCCCACCAATCCAGCCTGACTCTATTCTAGGTTCTAGCTCTAACTAGCAGTTTTTTAAAAAATAGGGATATAACATGAATATTTGGTAAAATACACTGTGGAGTTGCATGCAGTTGAAACCAGAATGTGAAGAATGGGGCAGGAAAATGACCAGATCTTGGCTAAAAAGAAAGAGGGCATTACAAGTTAAGAGAATCTTAAAGATGTAAAAAAACAATCAAATGCAATGGCTGGGCCTTATTTGGATCCTGATTCCAAAAATTAAATGTAAAAAGATATTGATGAGATGACCAGGGGTATTTGAATATTAAGTTGATATTAAATGCTAATAAGGAGTTTTTACTAATTTTTCAAGTATGATTATGTTACAAAAAAGAATTTATCTCATAGAAACAGATATGGAAGTCTTTATGGATAAAACTAAAGGCCCAATGAACGAAATTCATGCAAGGGGCTCAGCCCTGCCGCCATGGTGGCTGCCTCGGCCCCTGCCGCTACACCGTGGCTTCGTCCAGAAGGAAGGATATCTGGAAGGATGTCCGGTCTAATTAGCATATTATGTTTTTATTATTATAAATAATTCTCCACTACCCTAACAGATATAGGCATAAAAGACATTTTAGCCCTAGCTGGTTTGGCTCAATGGATAGAGCATCGGCTTGCAGACTGAAGGGTCCCAGCTTCGATTCCGGCCAAGGGCATATGCCTGGGTTGCAGGCTTGATCACCAGGAGGGGATGTGCAGGAGGCAGCCAATCAATGATTCTCTCTCATCATTGATGTTTCTATCTCTCCCTCTCCCTTCCTCTCTAAAATCAATAAAATATATTTTTTTTAAAAAGACATTTTAGCAGTAAAATTAATGCAACCAAAAGAAAGAAACCCAATAAAAGATGAGTATCACAGCATTTGAAGAATCTCTAGTGCAGATGAGTAAAACTATTTTTGTCCTGTCTGGTCTTGTCTTTTCCCTAATCATAAACTCCGATAGTGATACACAGAGTTATAAGCAACCTCATGACTACACTCAAAGCACAGTGCTCAATTCTCACTTTAGGAACTGAAAACTATATATTCCAATTATGCGAGTACTTCACAGTACACAAATACATATCAAGACACTATTAATTATCAGTTCTAGTGTTTTTTTATTTGATTCCTAGTGCTTTAAATTTTCCTGTTTTTTCTCTACATAGATTAGATGCTCATTTGAAAAGGATGAATGGATGGATGGATGGATAGATAGATGATAGATAGATAGATAGATAGATAGATAGATAGATAGATAACAAAAATCATGATTCAAGGTTTCAAGTTTGTGAAAGATTTTTATCCCAGGTAAGACTTGAGTGAGTTTTAAATAAAAATAGAAAGTTAATTATATTGGAAGAAATATAACAGAAAACACAAAGTTGCAAAAAAGGAGTATCAGAGACTACTGTTATTTGACCAGTATCCATTGTCCCCTTCTTCCACATTACTAGAATTTTAGCTAAGCACACGATTACTCATGAAAAAAATTATTTCCCAGCCTCCCTAGCAAAGTGCCTAACTTCAGATCATTGCCAAGTAATCAACACAGGCAGGTTCCAGGAACCTTCCTAAAGACACAACAGAGCATTCCTTTTGCCTTTTCTCCCTTCTTCCTTCTTACGTTCTGGTCCTGGGCCATCAGGTAAGGGCCATGCCCCATGTAGGCTGCAGGGGACTGTACTCCACAGCATGGTAGCTGGTTTCTAAGTGTGGTGTCCCAAGAAACAGGAAGTAGAAGCTGGCAGTTTCAGGCCTGGGTACAGCCTCACTTTTATGTAGTCTATTGGTCAAGTAGTCACAGAGCACAGAATCAAGGGGAGGGAACATTGATGCCCCCAACTCCACAACAAGAGAAGTAGCAAAGGATTTGGGACTCTATTTTAAAATACTATACCATACCATATTTTAACAACTAATATAATTAAAGTGGAATTTGATTTTTACCTTACTCTGTGATTAAAAATTCATTCATATTCACACCTACTCTTTTTAGAAACTAGACACCCTTTATATTAAGTCACACTGGCTAGGCTGATGAAAGCCACAATTAGCTATATTCCTTAGAGCCTGGTTACTAAAAATAGCAATGTACACTAACTGAGGGTTTTTAAGAACTAAAGTAACACCAAAATATATAGAAATACCAACCTGGCACCAAATTAAAAATGAAGTTCGATGAAAGGTGGCTTGGAAAAGTGTCCAAAGTAGTTCTGATAAATTATGGAATTTCTAAGAACCATGCCCAAGAGCCTTTTCATGGTAGGATAAATTCAAGAAATTCTGGATCAACCTAATTTTTTTTATCCCTTTGATGGATACAATTTTTTGGTGATTTGTTTGTTTTTTAATTAAATTTATTGGGGTGATATTGCTTTGCAAAACCATACAGGTTTCAAGTGTACAACTCAATAAAATATCAACTTCGTGAAACCATCATCAACAGGAGAGCCTACAAGGCATGTACCCCAGAAATTCCACATGCCCAGAAACACCCACAGGGTCTATATTACCGACAAGCCTGTGGGCATCACAACCAACTTCCATCTCTAATAAAGCCCCAACTTATATTTCAAGTCTCTTACTTTCATGCACTGAAGTACTGAGAAAGATCAGGTGGCAAAGTCTTAATTATAAAAATATAGGTTTTGCCATGACTATTAAAGCAAGTTTAGCCAATTAAATGAAAAGGAAATATATAAAAGCAGACTATTATAAATACTCATGGAGCCAAAACCGGTTTGGCTCAGTGGATAGAGCGTCAGCCTGAGGACTGAAAGGTCCCAGGTTCGATTCCGGTCAAGGGCACATAACTTGGTTGCGGGCACATCCCCAGTAGGAGGTGTGCAAGAGGCAGCTGATCGATGTTTCTCTCTCATCAATGTTTCTAACTCTCTATCCCTCTTCCTTCCTCTCTGTAAAAAATCAATAAAATATATTTTTAAAAAAATACTCATGGAGAGAGACCTACCTTGGTGCTTCTTCCACCACTTTCTGATTCCTTCGCTGAATTGAGCACTCTCTTTCATTGAGCCACAAAGCATTCCCATGTTTATCACCTAAAACCTGAAAAAGCAATACCATCTGAAAAAATATATAGCCATACCCATAGAGCATGTGTCCGTCCAGCTAACATTTTGTCCATGCAACACCCTTGGTTTTTAATACTCAAACCTCATAGAACATACTCATTCCTCTTTTAGTTAATGTTAATAGAAAAAAACTTTATATTTACAACCCCAAAACTCAAAACATTTTAATCAAAAACACTTGAGATAAAAACTCTCATATTACATTTTGAAAGCAGTGGGTAAACTATTAGCATCAATTGTACAAATTTTGTAAGGACACTGAGTATCAATAAGGGGATAGATATTCTAAATGTCCTCATGCTTAGGAGACCCATGAGTGTTGTTACAAACATCTGTTGTTAACAGGATTAACTGCCTGTTAATCAGGAAATGCTTTTCTATTTATACCCAATACAAGTCCGTTACTTATATATGGATGCTTTTATTGTGTTTTATTTCTGGTATAGGAAACTAGTAAATGGTCTGGGGTTAATATATAGTATACAATGATTTTTCCCATCCTATATAATAAAAGCGTAGTATGCAAATTGTCCCCTCAACAGGGAGTTCTTCTGGGAGTTCGGCCAGGGGGCAGGGCCGGCTGGGGGAAGGGAGGGAGTACCCGGCAGGCTGCAGCCAGCCACTAGGGACCCTACCAGTGCATGAATTTCGTGCACTGGGCCTCTAGTTTGTAATAATGAGAAATAAGCTGGGATATCAGATAAAACAGTACACCCAGAGAAATTTTCATTCCTGACAACAATGAAAAAATTAATAAAAATGTGCCCCAAATACTGCAAAGGACATACTTGTACTTAAAAAAAAAATCTCTGTTTAACAGAAATTCAAATTTAACATGTATCTTATCAGCTAAACTGGCAATCCTAAAACAGACTCTTTGTTAATGTTTTTGCATAGAATGTTTGATTTTCATGATTGGGATAATCTCTTTTTAGGATTAAAGAGGACATGCTTATTACTGAATGCATATATTAAACAGAAGTAAAAGCTATTCTACAAACCAAAAAACTAGGCACCAATTTTAGTTCTAAACAGCTATGCAATCTCCCTGAATAAGTCATTCAGCTTCCTCATGCATTATAAATAGCAGCTAATATAATCTTAATATTTCATATGGGTACTGAAAAATATAACAAAAAAGGAGATCATCTTTATAACAGATACGGTAAACTATAAAATTAAGTTAATATGACTGCAAAGTTAATTTTTAGGAATAAAAATCAATCTATCTAAACCTCAAGAATGATTTCAAACAAAAGGAAAACATTGTAGTAATAAAATACCAATAAGGTGGAATTTTATTTCTATGGCTCTTAAAGATAGCTGCAATAAGTACATCTAAAATTACCACAAGAACCTCTTAAGAAATCTCTCAACTTTAATTGCTGGTTCTCAGTTTTGAAGAACCAGTGAATACTGTGTGCATCCCTCTTACTATCTTGTTGAATGGTGGTATTTTATTGCAGTGTGTATCCTTTTCTCATCATTGTATGTTGGATGAGTAGGTGTCACAGACTGTCTTTAAATTCAGAGGTTCTCCCACCAGAAGAACTGCCCTTAAGGGACTATATACAAGAAGTCTCAACCAGACCTGGACCAAGTCTGTAGACAAGATCCTGGTCTTGGAAGGAAAGTGGGTATATTCTGCTTACGGAAAGGACACCATCATTGGGTGTAAGGGAATAAGTTGTGGTAGCTAATATCCAAAGATGACCCACAACACAATACAAATCACAGTAGTCACATCCTGCACAATCCCATATGGCAATGTTCTAGGCAGACAACTAACTTGAAAAGTGTCACAAAAATGATTCTGTCCAGAAGATATACACAATACATACAACCTGCAAAGGACTCAAATAAAATAGATAAATAGTTCTAACCACTCAGTAATATTTAAAAATCTAATTTAAAGGGGAGAGAGGCAAGTATGAGACTTGAGCAGTAACTTCACAAAATAAGATATCCATCTGGTCATACACTTATAACAAGGTGCTCATTATCAGTTGTCATCAGGGAAATGCAAATTAAAACAGAGATACTGCTACATGTCTGCAAAAATGGCTAAATATCTAAAAATTTCGAGAATACCAAGTGTTAGAAAGGATGGCAGCAATGGAAACTTTCATACTGTATATTGCTTGTGGAGTATACATTACCACAGTATCTACTAGAACTAAGCATAACCTTACCATGTAATCCAACAATACCTCTCCTCAGTATATCCAAAAAAGAATGTATATGTCCATAAAAAGACATAGCATTTTATTCATAATATTAAAAAAACTAGAAAAAAACATGATACACCAACAAGAAAATGGTAAATTACAGGTTATTCAGACAATAGTACAGCACAGAGCAATTTTTTAAAAATGAATGATATAATAGCCTCATGAAAGAATCTCAGAGAATGATGATGTGCAAAAGAAGCCAGGCACAACCAAGTATATACTGCCTGATTCCATTTATATAAAGTTTAAGAACAAAGAAAAATAATCTATGGTATGAGATGTTAGAATACCTATTACTTTTGGCTATCAGGAGTGGGATTGTCTTCTTTTTCTTCTATGTTTTATTTCAAAAAACCCATTTTGTTTTTGCAACCAACTCTTACAACCACTTTAACAGTTTCACTAAAATCTTAATTTAAGTAGCAAATTTGATTCCCTCATCTCTATACAACTAGCTCCTAGTAGAATGCCTATCACAGTGAGCCACACAGACATCTGGTCAACTGAAATGATACAAAAGTCCAGGTCAGGCACTTTTCTTTTTAAAATGCCCTAAAATGGCCCAATCTCAGACGATCGAATGAGTCTCTAAGTGTAATATATTTAGCCTGCCCAGAGATCTTGGGACAGCTTCTTTCTGGAGCTGGGCTTTTATATCATTCTGCATCCTGACATTTTGGCACTTTGACAAAAGCATACCAGATTCCAAAGGTAGATTATCAATTTATGTACTTTCTCTATTTCATACTTATTCCAACATATCAGAACAATTCACAATCATTCTAACTGGAAGAAAGGATATGTTTCTAATAGGAATAAATGACATATTTAAAGTCATAATAATTAAAAATTATCTTAAAATGTACCAACCTGAATTTCTATATGACGAGGGTTATCAATAAATTTTTCTATTAGTAGCCTATCATCACCAAAACTAGAAGCAGCTTCTTGAGATGAAAACCTAAAACCATCCCTGTAAAGGAAAACAGAAGAACAGTCAAGCACACAAACAAAAAAATATAGCCCTTAATATAAAAGAAAAATAATTAAATACTTACTTTGGCTTCTGAACAAAGCAGGGGAAAAACTCACTTAGTGAACAAATAACTAAGTTAACTTTGGTTGAACTACAGCTCTTCCTCTTAATAGCTCTATGACCTTGGGTGAGTGATTTAACTTCCCTGATCTTAGATTTTATATCTAAACAGGAATACTGGTACTTACTTCGCTAACAGTTAAACCTGAGATTTTAATAAACCATACCAATCATATAAAGTTCCATTTCTTCAACCCTATTCCTATATAATAAAAGGCTAATATAAGATTTGTCCCTTCAACCAGGAGTTCGACCAGGGGGCGAGGCCGGCCAGCCAACCACCCAAAGCTCCTCCCCCGGCCCGCCCCCCCCCCCCCGATTGGCCCTGATGGGGTGGGCTGTCCAGACCCCACCCATACACGAATACGTCCACCAGGCCTCTAGTATACCATAATTCCACTAATAAAAAAACATAAAAGTACATATCCATTAGACTCAATAGTCAGATGCACATAAAAATGTAAATGACCTGGCCAACTGCACAGCTGGAGCAGAACTACAGCCAACAGGAGGATCCTCAAGAACATTTCCTGATATTTTAAATATACCTTTAAACACAACTGCCTCCCTCACAACCATATAGACAGCGAATAGATGCAATGCAGCATGATATTAATAGCTAGTGACTGTAGAAGATAAATACATGGGGGTTTTTGGACTATTCTCTCAAATTTTGCATAGGTTTTATTTTTCCAGGTTATAGAGCAATTTTTAAAAAATAAAGAGCTTGGCGCTAGCAGCTCTGGCTCAGTGGATAGTGTTGACCCTCAGACTGAAGGGTCCCAAGTTTGATTCTGGTCAAGGGCATGTACCTTGGTTGTAGGCTTGATCCCTGGCTCTGGTAGGGGCACATGCAGGAAGTAACCAATAGATGTGTCTCTCTCATATCGATGTTTCTCTCTCTGCCTCTCCCCAACCTTTCCACTCTCTCTAAAAGACAATGGAAAAGAAACCAAGATGGCGGCATAGGTAAACACCTGAACTGCTGCCTTGCACAACAATTTCAAAACTACAACTAAAAGACAAAATGGACATCATCCAGAACCACAGGAAGGCTGGCTGAGTGGAAATTCCACAACTAGAAGAAAAGAGAAAAGCACAATGAGACTCACAGGAGCTGCGGAAGGCAGAGGTACGGAGGCGCGCCCACACGCGGAGAGGGCTGGCAACTGACTTTCTCAAGTGGAAGGGAGACAAAAGCTCCGGACTGCTCTGAACTCCAGTTCCGGGTGAGACTCTGGGGACCCAGACTCATACGGGGAGAAACTGGACTGTCTGGCATCAGGCGAAACTCGAGGGCGGCTTTCTCTCAGAGGTGCTTGCAGCGATTACCACGGGACACTGAGACTCAGGGGCCTCGTAGGGCAGGGCTGACAGGAAGCCATTGCTGTTGGCTCCGCCCTGAGATCCTGCCCCACAAAGCCATTTTTGTTTGCTCCGCCCTGAGACTCAGCCCCATCCAAGCTGAGCACAGAGGCTTTTGCATATGAATGGCCTGGTCCTTTGAATTCTAAACTTACCTAACAAACTGCAGCTGAGTCAGTGAGATCCAGAACATCCAAAAGAAGGCCCAAGGCCCAACAGCAGCTTGCATTGCTTCACAGCTAGGCCTCATCTGGGCACCTCCAAAACCCAAACAAAGGAGAGGAATCTACATATCTCTCTGTAATTCCTGCTAGGTGGCCTCAGGCAGAGGCTAAATTAGCACCTCCTTGGAGATCCAAGAGCCAGTGTACCCAGGGGTCAGAGTGGGACCATCCAGATTACAACTGTCAGATCCATAAGGGGCACACGCAGGGGGCAGACTCAGTGAGCACCAAAGCCCCACTGAAGCAAGTCTTGCCTCATAAGGGTGTCTCCAGCACAGAAGTTCTCCCATCATAGACACAGCTGAACCTCACAGCCAATTGGCCTGGAGGTCAATTCCTCCCAGTGATACCAACAACAATCAAGGCTTAACTACAACAAGACTGTGCACACAGCCCACAAAGGGGTGCACCAAGAGTGTCCACCTCAGGTAACTGGGGAGACTGAGCTACTGGGCCCTATAGGACACCTAGCACACAAAGCCACTCTATCAACTCAGGGAAGCAACCAAAATGTGGAGACAAAGAAACATGTCACAAATGAAAGAAATGGAGGAAAGCAAACAACTAGATACAGAGTTCAAAACCACGGTTATAAGGTTTTTCAAGAATTTTCTAGAAAAGGCCAACAAATTTAGCGAGACCCTCGAGGATATGAAAAAGGACCAACTAGAAATTAAGCATACACTGACTGAAATAAAAAATAATATACAGAGATCCAACAGCAGACTAGAGGATCACAAGAATCAAGTCAAAGATTTGAAATACAAAGAAGCAAAAAACACCCAACCAGAAAAGAAAAAAGAAAAAAGAAACCAAAAATATGAAGATAGTGTAAGGAGCCTCTGGGACAACTTCAAGCGTACCAACATCCTAATTATGGGGGTGCCAGAAGAAGAGAGAGAGCAATATACTGAAAACCTATTTGAAGAAATAATGACAGAAAACTTCCCCCACCTGGTGAAAGAAATAGACTTACAAGTCCAGGAAGTGCACAGAATCCCAAACAAAAGGAATCCAAAGAGGATCACACCAAGACACATCATAATTAATATGCCAAGAGCGAAAGACAAAGAGAGAATATTAAAAGCAGCAAGAGAAAAACAGTTAGTTACCTACAAGGGAGCACCCATACGACTGTCAGCTGATTTCTCAACAGAAACTATGCAGGCCAGACGGGAGTGGAAAGAAATATTCAATGTGATGAACAGCAAGAACCTACAACCAAGATTACTCTACCCAGCAAAGCTATCATTCAGAATTGAAGGGCAGATAAAGAGCTTCACAGATAAGAACAAGCTAAAGGAGTTCATCACCGCCAAACCAGTATTATATGAAAGCTGAAAGGTATTCTTTAAGAAGAGGAAAAAGAAGGAAAAGGTAAAAATAAAAATTATGAACAACAAATATATATCTATCAAGAAGTGAATCTAAAAATCAAGTGAATAAAAAATCTGATGAACAGAATAATCTGGTGAATATATAGAATTAGGGGCATAGAAAGGGAGTGGACTGACAATTCTCGGGGGGAAAGGGGTATGGGGGGTGCAGGAAGAGACTGGACAAAAATCATACACCTATGGATGAGGACAGTGGGGGGCGGTAAGGGCAGAGGGTCGGGGGGAACCGGGTGGAGGGGAGCTATGAGGGGAAAAAAGAGGAACAATTGTAATAACCTGAACAATAAAGATTTATTTAAAAAAATAAATAAAAGTCAATGGAAAAATATCCTCAGGTGAGGATTAACAACAACAAAAAAGAGCATATATCATTAAATCAAATAGTGTCATGCTTTTGTTAATCTCAACAAAGTTTCAGAGATGATTTATTTATCAAGTTGAAGAGAATAATATTTTAGGTAGAAAATTTGTGTGTGTACCTTTGGGAATTGATGAGCATATTTAAAATCAATATGCCATTTACCGGCCAAAAAAATGGTTAAATTATTTACCAAATGATGCCCAATATATGAATGAATACAGTGATCACTGAATTCCAAATTAAAATCCATAGGTCAACAGCAGCACAGCAAACCTCACTGCCAAGAAACTAGAGCAATCCTCAGCATAAAAGAATATGTTACTAACATTAGCCCTGGAAAAATGACTGATAAGAAATCTAAGATCCTATGAAAAATAAAGGCTTTCAGTGAAATTGCTATGTAAGTTAAGTGCCATAGATACAAAAGGGGAAACAAGGAGAAAAAAAACTGAAGTTCATGAAATCCACATTTCTTATTAAACCATTAAGTTGTGTTTAATATCTTTATTACATCAGTCTTTCCTACAAAGATGCTGTAGCAGATTGTCTTTTCCAAAGATGGTCACAGTGCCCCTCCCATTCCATGTGCTCTTCTAAGAATCTTGCTATTCCCTCTTGAAGTGGAATCTAATTCCCCTCCTATGGAATTTGGGCAGAAATATGGTGGAAGGGAACCTATGTGACTTCTGAGACTGGATTACAAACAGTGAAAGAGCTTCCTTCCATTTGTATCTGAAACGACTGCCCTTGGACCACTGGGTCCCTATGTAAAAAGTCCAAGGCCCCCACACTGTGAGGAAGCCCAAGCCACCCATGAAGTCTACTTGGCACACAGGAGTTACGTTTAAAGCATAAGAGATAGCTTCAACATCTGAACTTCAAAAGACAAATAAAATGGATTATGTGGTAAAAATGAATTTAACATGCCTCCTCCCCTTATACTTGCTTCCACCCACACACAGCAACCAACCAGCATGACTTCAAACATTTCACATAGTTAGCCAATGCTCAGTAATATACAGGTAAGTGCCCACTATCAAAAGGAATCAAGCCAGACAGAATTCCAGAGAGGCTAAGAACCAGATCCTTCAATTAAGCTTTCTTACTATTTTGAAGATAAAAGTCCTCACTCTGGCCTTAATCTCTCAGTCTTTCCCAAGAAATTTTCAATAAAGCAGTGTTGCAGCATATGCATTTAATGCATATAAATCAATACTAAGACCAAGGAGAGAGTAAGAGCAAAAAAATAAGGTAGATAGTGACTGCAAGTAATCCTTGAGTACCCTCATCCTCTGCATCAAATCACTCAGCAAATCCTGTTGCCTCTACTTTGAGAATTAAACTCTTCTCTTATCACCTCCACCGTTACACTGATGAAAGCCACCACCACCATTTTTCTTGCATGGATTATTGCTAAAGCCTCCCAACTGGTTTCCCTGATTTCAGAGTTCATGATTCTACTGTCCGTTAAGTCTATTTCAAGATAGCAACCAGTGATTCTTTTAAAAATTAAGCCACAAAATCTTGATAACTGATTAACCTGGATGATACATATATAAGTTCATTATATCTTCTACTTTTTTATATGTTTGAAATGTTTTATAATTTTAAAAAAGTAAATATCAGGAATTTGTTAAAGTTCCATTAAAGTGACTTCTTTACTCAATATCCTCCAATGCTCCTTGTCATCTCACTAAGAATGCTCTACAAATCCTTCATAATCTGCCCCCATTCCACCCAAAACCCCCTGACCCATGTCCTACTCCTCCCTCCCTCCCTTCACCACCTGGCCACCTTGCTGCTCCTGGATCTCTCAAGACACGTTCCTGGGTCGAGGCCTCTGCCCTTGCCTGGGTCCTTTCCTCCTTACTACAATATGAATTCTCAGCGGGGACAACCCTACATCTTGTTTAGAATGAGAATTTCCTCCAACCTTCTCCAGATCTCTTGAGTTCCTCCTTTATTTTTTATACTCCTTATCACCTTCCACAATAGTACGTGATTTACTTTGATTTTGTTCATTGTTTATCTCTTTCTATCAGTACAGGCTTTCTGGACCTTGTTTATGCCATGACCCCTTTTACAGAATCATGCAGCATATGAACTTTCTGTCAAAATAAGGCTTAAAGTGATTTAAAACACATAGAAAATGTACAGAGTTGCATAGGAAATAAATTATATTAAAATATAGGTATCAAAATATTTTTTTTCTTTTAAATATATTTTATTGATATTTTACAGAGAGGAAGGGAGAAGAATAGAGAGCTAGAAACAGCGATGAGAGAGAAACAGCGATCAGCTGCCTCCTGCACACCTCCCACGGGGGATGTGCCCGCAACCAAGGTACATGCCCTTGACCGGAATCGAACCCGGGACCCTTCAGTCCGCAGGCCGACGCTCTATCCACTGAGCCCAACCAGTTTCGGCAGGTATCAAAATATTTTTAAAACAATTTTGGGATATAATGTATATGGTTCTTTATTCATCAGTAAGCTCCAAGTCTAATAATCAGTATAACCTAGAAATATCTATAACTGTAATGTGATAATACTGTATGTGATTTCCTAAATGGTGAAAAGCTCCAGATATACTACTACTACTATTATAGTTTGCCTATATTGGAGGATACACTAAACTGCCATTAGATGATAATGAAAGAAATATGTGCTTTTATAAACTCATCCAGCTGCAAGAACAGTCCCTAAATTCTACAGCACTTTGAATTCAAAGGTTAAGAACTCCTGAGCTAGTGTATAAACTGTATGGAGGAATTAATTATTTTGTTTGTTTCTGTTCATTGCTGTATTCCTGGAATGTTATTAAAACACAGTAGACTCTCAACAAATATTGCCATCCATGCAATGAGTTTATTCTTGCTGGGTAAGCTTAAGGTGGGAAAGGAGAATCTGATATTACCTCAGTCACTATCAGGTATCAGTGACACTCTGAGAGTGAGACTGAGGTTTAAAGACCTGCATTTGTCATATATCATCACTCCACATCACAAGCCAATTACTTTCTGACACTTAACCAAATACACAATGGTGTTCTGAGACACTTTTCTTTTAGCGTTAAAACTATCTGTTTAAGTCCACAATGTGGTGTCTTCCCAAAAGATTTTAATGGCTAATATATTGCCTCTAGGAGTTTTTTACCTCCTTGTTCACTTTAGAACTTAATTTCTGACTTAATGTTGTATTGGATGACTTTTATACCAACTACTCCAGATTGCTGTCTTGTAGAGATTTTGAGGAATGGGAAGGAAAAGAGAAAGAAAGGGAGAAAGCAAAATTAACAGCTTGGAAGACCAATTTACTTCTGGGTAAAGGGTAGAAAATGCAACAAAAATTATTCAGTGATTTTTTTTACCCCCCTCCAAAAAATGACATAAATCTCTCTTACTACCAATCCTGAAAATAAATAAGACTACAAATCTGAAGAGTCCTCTGAAACCTGCTCATATTAGACAGTTTTTCAAAAAGTTATTTTGTATAATCAATGCTTTGGGTTTTTTAATTAGTGTTTTAAAAGATACTTTTAATTTCTGAACTACTAATTAAAATGTCCTAAATTTGCCCTGACCGGTTTGGCTCAGTGGATACAGCGTTGGACTGCGGACTGAGGGGTCCCAGGTTCGATTCCGGTCAAGGGCATGTACCTTGGTTGCGGGCACATCCCCGATGGGGCGTGTGCAGGAGGCAGCTGATCGATGTTTCTAGCTCTCTACCCTCTTCCTTCCTCTCTGTAAAAAATAAAATATATTTTTAAAAAATAAAATAAAATGTCCTAAATTTACAATGGAGTGCACTGTAAAATGGACATACAGTAATTTCAAATCCAAAAAGAAATATATTTTATGCTATAGAAGTATAGAAGTATTTCACTACTTTTATAAACAAGGAAATGAAAGCAAGCACATACTGAGTAATAAACAAATGAAATTATGACACCTTTTAAATATATGGTTTAAATCTTTGGCTACACTTAGAATTACACGATCAAATGTTAGTAACTTTTGCCTAGAAAATAGAATCATAACTGTAAATTTTAAAAGTAGACTGTAAAAATGAAAAGATAATCCTTTGTTGATGTTTAATAAAGTAAAAACCTGTCTAAAATAGAGTAATCATCATGAAAATATAAGTAAGGAAGTTTCTGCATAATTCCAATTTTTCCCATCTAAAATTGGGAAAAGAGAAAAAATTAGATGGTGATTGTAATTACTCCATTATGTTTTTTATTTGTTTACTAGTCAGTTTAATAAAACTCTAGTAACTGTAATTTTCATCACAAGTATATTTTGGACAGCATCTCACCTGGTCTCTTCATCATCCCAAGCGATTCGCATGCCTTTCCCACCACCACCTGCTGAGGCCTTGATCATGACAGGGTAGCCTAACAGCAGGGAAGAATTAGACAGAAGTTCAGACTTTGATCATTTGGATGCAAGAACATGACAACTGACCACATGTTCAATAACGCAGGAGACAATAACTAATTTATTTAAAAGTTCCTTTCTTTAGAGTCAGAAAGATAACACCAGTATAATGATCTTGCATATATTTTTAATGAGTGTGTTCATTTAAAAAAAAGACTATCAATAAATATAACTTTTTCACCAATAATGAAATCAAAAACTAAGAAAACATAAATTATTTGACAATGAATTCCAAAACTGGGAGTAAATATAGTATTAACCAACCAAAGATAGGTGAAGCAACTTTTATAGCATTAAGGAAACACACCAATACACACACACACACACTCATATGATTCCCCAAAACTGCTGCTTGAATGCATAACAAACTAAATTCCCTTGTTCAAAAGTAATGATTTATAGTGCTTGAGGAATTTTTATCTGAAAAGTCACAGGAAACCCCTGCAGCTTTTACCAGCAAGAACTGTCATGATGGTTTGGGGGAAAATCAAGCCCTGACTATTATATTACAAAAGTTCCAGATCTTGCTGACATCAATGGAGAAGCTATTGCTCTAAATCCATTCATTCAACAGGGAATGCCTAGACTGGTGGGAATTACTAAAATACAACATAAGGCCCCAAACAAAGGACATTTCCAGGTATAGTTTTATAAGAGAAAATAAAATCATAAAATTGTTGTTAGTTAGCAAGATTTAATATTTAGACTAGTTATTACAAAGTAAAATTTTTGACAGCACGAGTCATCTATAACAACTTATCAAGAGAAGTTGTAAAGTCTTGTTTAGAGGATTTCTGAAAAAACAAGGTAGAGATCCTCATGTCTGAGGCCACTTGTTTAGGATTGTTTCTGAAAAAAGAAGAGGTCAGTAGTGAGCCTTTAAAGGACTCTTCCTGGCCTGTGAAGCTCTAAGAGCACTGAATTCTCTCTATAGGATCTTAGAGGGAAAGGGAAGAGAGGGCCAAAGGTCATAGACCTTTGACCTCTAAACCATAAAACAGCACTCTTAACTTCAACTTAGTTAAAAAGGCACTTGCTTCCTACATGTTTCATAATTAATTCGATTTTTAAAATTCTGATGTTGGTTATGTCTGTGTAGGATAGCTTTATGCAGGAGTAGCACTTTAAAAGCAATGCTAAGTGTAGTGAGAAGAAGAAAGATTAACATCCAGTTTTCACATTGGGAGCTTTATATTCTAGGACGAGGAAAAGTACCCAAATAATTCTATCATTAGGAATTCAGAAGAGAAAAGAATCACAGGAAGGTAAGAGAAACGGAATTAGAAAAAGCATATTCTTAAAAGCCAAAAAAAATTAATATACCTTCATTCTCACATCACATCAGAGAGCCATAAAAAGAAAAGAAAGTCCATTTGTACTTTCCCTGATGAAGTTATATTTGGTTAAGATGGTGTTCATTAAACTTCCTCATGAAAAATGTCATTTTTGTTTGTAATTAGAAAATGATCACACTTTTATCTCCATTATCACAATTGCCAGTATGCAAACTGCCATCATCTCTTCCTAGGACTCCTGTAGTAGCCCCCTAACAGAACTCCCCATCACTAGAGGTGGTCCCATTAAACTACACAGTGGTCAGTGAAATTCTTTAACAATATATTTAGCTTTACTTCTCTCTCCTGCCTAAAACATTAGGTGTATACATTGTACTAAAAAAAAAAAATCTCAGTTGTATAATGAAATAGAAATTATGAACTCAAGGATAGAATCATAGAAGGTAGAGAAAGATGGACAAAGATATACTTGTTGAATCAGAATACCAGAAAACACTATGCTAGACTTGAAAGCTCAAAATAAATAAAGAAAAATAAAGAAAAAAAGCTTAAACTATATCAATTTGAACATCAATTAATTTGAACATCAATTAATTTACCTATAAAACAAAATAAACTTCAACATCCTTTAAATAAAAATAACAAAATCCAAACATTCACAATGTCTACAATCCAATAAAAAATTAAGAGACATGTGAAAAGGCAAAATGTGATCCACATCAGAAGGAAAATCATCAACAAAAACAAACTCAGAAATAAAAAGCCTTAAAACAGTTATTACAAATACTGTTACAAATTACAGATATTACAAATACTGTCTGTATGATTTAAAGGATTTAAAGGAAAAATAATCATGATGAGGAATGAAGTAGAAAATATAAAAAATTATTATAAAATTTCTAGGTATAAAAATAAAATGGCTGAAAGGAAAAAAATCAACAATGTATAAAAAGAATTATATGCACCATGACCAAGTGGGATATATTTCAGTTATGCAAGGCTAGTTCGATATTCAAAAACCAACTAATGTAATCCATCACTAAAGAAGAAAAGAAGACCATATAAGCAGATGCAGAAAAAGCATTTGACAAAATCCAACACCCAATGAGTTCATCAAATTAGGAATAGAAGGAAATTTCTTAGACTTCATAAAGAACATCTACAAAATACCTATAGCTAACCTCAGACTTAATGGTGAGAATCTAGATGCTTCCCCCCTAAAATTAAGAACAAGGTACGGAGGCTGCCTTTTACCACTCCTATTAAACATGCTACTATAGAGCCTAGCTTAAGCATTAAGACAAGAGACAGCTAAACAAACTGGTAAGAAATAAACTCTTCATTAGCAGGTAATATGATTGTCTATGAAAAAAAACTCTAAAAATCAACAACCACTACCAAAAGCAAACTTCTAAAACTAAAATGTGATTACAGCTAAGTTGCAGGATACAAAAGTTATTGTATTCCTATACACCGGTAATGAAAACTTGGAATTTAAAACTAAAAACACAGTATCATTTCCATCAGCAGCAAAAAAACAGAATACTTAGGCATAAATGTAAGTATCTCCATGAGACTTATTATAAAGCTACAGTAATCAAGTTAGCATGATATTGATAAAAGAACAGACAAATTAATCAATGGAATAGAACAGAGAGCCCAGAAATATACCCACACAAATACAGTCAACTGAAATTTGACAAAGGAGTAAAAGCAATTCAATGAAGAAAAGAAAGTCTCTTCAACAAATGGTACTAGAACAACAAGCATTCATATGTTAAAAAAAAAAAAAATGAATCTAGACACAGTCCTTATACCTTTCACAAAAGTTAACTCAAAGTGATTGTAGACCGAAATATACAATCCTATGTAATAAAGAGGTAATATGCAAATTAACCCTCATGGCCTTACAAGATGGCTGCCTATGACCAGGCCAGCAGGGGGGTTAGTGAGGGACGACCAAACGACTGAACAAGCAGGCTGTGTGGGGCAACCAGGCTGGCAGGGGGGTTAGTGAGGGACGACCAAACGACTGAACAAGCAGGCTGCAAGGGGCGACCAGGCCAGCGGGGGGGCAGTTGGGGGTGATTAGGCCGACGGGGGTAGGGGAGAGTTAGGGGTGACTAGGTCGACGGGGGGGGCGGGGGGGCAGTTAGGGGCAACCAGGCCGGCAGAGGGGGGCAGTTGGGACAACCAGGCCGGCAGGGAGGGGGCAGTTGGGGCAACCACGCCGGCGGTGGGGGGGGGGCAGTTAGGGGCAATGAGGGGCGATCAGGCTGGTGGGGGCAGGGGCAGTTAGGGGCAACCAGGCAGGCAGGCAGGTGAACGATTAGGAGCCAGTGGTCCAGGATTGTGAGAGGGATGTCTGACTGCCAGTTTAGGCCCGATCCCCGGCAGTTAGACATCCCCCAAGGGGTCCCGGATTGGAGAGGGTCCAGGGTGGGCTGAGGGGACACCCCCCCCCCCCGTGCACAAATTACATGCACCGGGCCTCTAGTACTACATAATAGACTTTCTAGAAGATAAGTAAGAGAAAAATCTAGGTGACCTTGGGTTTAGCAATAAACTTTTACATACAACACCAAAATTGAAATCCATGAAAGAAAAACATTGATAAATTGAACTTTATTTGCAAAATATATCTGGTAAAGAACTTGTATCTAAAATATACAGAAGCTCTTAAAACTCAACAAAAAGAAAACAAACAACCCAATTTAAAAATGAGTAAAAGATCTGAATAGACAACAAAAAGATTTGAAGATATAAGATGGCAAATGAGCATATGAAAAGATGTACAACATGATTTGTCACTAGGGAAACGAAAATTAAAACAAGATACTACTACATACTTTATTAGAATGCCTAGTATCCAGAACACTGACAACATCAAATGCTATTCACTGCTGGTAGGAATGCAAAATGACCTTACCTAAAGCTAAATAAATATAATTTTACCATATGACCCAGTGGTAGGTATATACTCAATTGAGTTAAAAATTTATGTCCACACAGAAACCTGCACACAAATGTTCACAACATCTTTATTCATAATCACCAAAAACTAGAAACAACCAGGATATCTTTCAAAAGGTGAAAGGATAAACACACTGTTGTATAACCATACAATGGGATGTTGCTGAACTAAATATATATATATATATATATATATATATATATATATATATATATGCGCTATCAAGCTGTGAAAAGACATGGAGAAACCTTTAAATGCACCTTGCTAAGTTTAAAAGTGTAGGATTTTGCCCTAACTGGTTTGGCTCAGTGGATAGAGCGTCGGCCTGCGGACCAGAGGATCCCAGGTTCGATTCCGGTCAAGGGCACATGCCCAGGATTGCGGGCTCCATCTCCAATGGGGTGCCTGTGGGAGGCAGCCAATCAATGATTCTCTCACATCATTAATATCTCTCTCTCTCTCTCTTCCTCTCTGAAATCAATAAAAAAATTTAAAAAAAAAAAAAAAAAAAAAAGTGTAGGATTTTAACTACCGGTATGTGACTTTCTGGAAAGGGTAAGACTATAGATATAAAAAAAGAGCAGTGTGCGCCAGGCGTTGGGGGGGTTGAATAGGTGAAGCCCAAGGGAAACTATTTTGTATGAAACTGTAATGATGGATACATGGCATTATGTATTTGTCAAAACTCATAACTATACAACAGAAAGAGTAAACCTTAATTTAAACTAAGGACTATAGTTAATAATGTATCAATGTTGGTTCATTAATCTTAACAAATGCACCACATGAATGCAAGATGTTAATAATTGGAGAAACTTTATAAAAGGCTGGGATTGGGGGTATATATGGAATTCCACGTACTATCTGTCCAATTATTCTGTAAATATAAAACTGTGCTTAAAAAAATCAAGACTACTAATCATTTAAAGTGGGGGGGGCAAACATTTGAAAACAACAGTTCATTAAAGAATATTAATAAATAGTCATTAAGCATGTGGAAATATGCTCAATAGTATTAGGAATTAAGGGAATAGAATTTAAAATCACAAGGAAATAAAACTACACATCCATTAGAATGACTTAATTTAAAGAGAAAAACAGTATCAAGTGTTTTCCAAGGATGGAGTAACTGGAACGCTCAAACACTGCTACTGGAAATGTAAAATGAGGGAATGGACATTTTCAAAAGGAATAGAAATGTTCTATATATTAATTGTTGCTACATTTATTAAAATTCATAAGTTATGCACTTAAAATTGATGTATTTTATTCTTCATAAAGAATTATTTTTATAAAGCAGTCAAACAAAAAGAACAAATTGCCTATAAAGTAACAAAAATTAGATGGAGAGCTAAGTCTTTAATAGCTACAGAACACAGAACAAAGATTGGATTTGCCTATCGATCTGGATTTGCCTATACAGCAAAACTATCTTTAAAGAAAGAATGCAAAATAGACTATCATGTAAACAAAAACCAAGTTAATTACCTGTAGAAATTTCTAAAGGGTAAATTCCAGAAAAAAACAACAATAACACAAAAATAATCCTATTTTCAAAGTCAGAGATGAAAGAAGAAACAATGAACAAAGAAAATAAGCTTTGGGGTAAAGCTAAATAAACACTGGGTGTTTATATTCTAATAGAGGCCCAGTGCACGAATTTGTGCACAGGTGGGGTCCAACCAGTCTGGCCCCAATCGGCAGGGCTGGGCCTTTCAGGAGGAGGAGATGGCAGGAGGTTGGCTGGCCGACTGATTGGGACCCAATCAGGGCCCGGCCAGTTGTGGGGAGGGGCTGTGGGCCTATCAGGGTGGTGGGGGCCCATTGGGGGCGGGGCTGGCTGGGGGGAGGGGCTGCAGGAGGTTGGCCAGCCGGTCTCACCCCCTATTGGGGGGTAGGGGAGCATTCAGGGGCAGGGCCGGCCAGGGGGAGGGGCTGCAGGCAGATCAGGGTGGAGTGGGCCAATTGGGGGTGGAGCCAGCCGAGGGGAAGGACCCCAGGGGGGTTGACCAGCCACCCAGCCCTCAATTGGGGTGGGAGAGACCGATCAGGGGCGGGGAGGCTGGGGGGAGGGGCCGAGGGAGGTTGGCTGAACCGCCCCCCCCCATCCCCCCTCTCCCTGATCAGGCTGGTTCGCTGGCCACAGTGGGCGTCACAGCAACTGGTCGTTCTGGTTTTTTATATATATAGATAGTAATATATAATTAGTGAGGTAAATAAAGAAGGAAAATATTAGAAAAGGCATGAGGGATCAACAGGTAAACAGCATTATTTATTTATTTGGTAGGAGAATAAATTTTATACTGAAATTTCAAATAAGTGAATGCTTAAAAAAAGTTTAGATTAGGAGAACAGAAGATACCTGAAATTATTCCATTTGAAATTTCTACCATAAACACTGAAAGAATAGAAATAGTGTGTAAAATTTCCGTCCCAGTGGAGAGGAATGGGAGGAGAAAATGGAATAAAAGAGAACAAAAGAGATTTAGATACTAATCATTATAAAGAAACCAGGAATAGAGAGAAAACAAATATACCCCAAAAATGGAACTTAAAAAGCAGACAATATAAGTAAATAAAAAAACAGTAGTATACACAATAAATGTACATGAACTAAACTCTCTGGATAAAAGACACTGCCAATCTGAATGGAAGAAAAAGAAATATATCAGTTCATATACTTACAAGAGATACACCTAAAACAACAGTTGATGGGTTGATTGAAAAGATGGAGGAACACACGGAAAAGATCAAGATAAGTTGGTTTAGACATATTAATATCACATGAAATCAGATTTGAAAGAAAAAAAAATCACTGCATTTTGATAAAAAGTAAAATTAGCCAAGACACGTGACACAGTCATATTACCTACTAACTTACCTTAAGACTATATAGAGGCAAAACTTAACAAGCACAGAAAAAAATGGAAAATCCACTCATAAAAAATGAGAGATCAAAGAGTAAAATGTCACTAGAAGATTTGAACATCCTGTTAGGAAGGTTTGACCTATTATTGGTCATAGATAAAACACGACATACAATAATTTGAGAATATACACTCTTTTCAGTCACACATGGAAGATGTATTTAAAGTGACTCGCCCTAGCTGGGTGGCTCAATTGGTTGGAGCGGTGTCCCATACACCAAAAAGATTGTAGGTTCAATTCCCAGTCAGGGCACATACCTACCCTGCAGATTGGATACCCAGCTGGGGAACATACAGGAGGCAAAAGAACAATGTTTCTCACATCAATATTTCTTTCTCTCTTCATCTCTCTCTCTAAAATCAATAAACATATCCTCAGGTGAGGATTAACAAAATACATACCCTATATAATAAAAGGCTAATATGCAAATAGACAAAATGGCAGAACAACCAAACAACCGAACAACCAGTCCCTATGACATGCGCTGACCACCAGGGGTGAATACAAAACATGGTGGGCGTCAGCAGCAGGCAGCAGAGCGCAGAACACAGTGGGCGTCAGCCACAGCGGAATGATAGAGCAGGTGAGTGGGGGCGCCAGACCAGGCAGGACACCGGTTGCTCTCACTGGGGCAAGCCTCTGGTGGTTACTGAAAATTTTTTGTTCCCACATGCCACGGTCCCACCAGGCACTTGCACCCGCTGCCAACACCAGCCCCATTTGCACCAGCTGCTGGCGATGGAGCCACCACTTGCACCCACTGCTGGCATCCGGCGCCGGCCCCGATTGCTCAGTGCCTTCAGTGGGTGCAAGCGGCAGCTGCTGGCCCTGATTGCCCCTCAGGGCTTCTCCACCTCCCCCTGCTCCTGAGGGGTGATAGGGGCCAGCAGCCACCTTTCATACCAGCTGCCGGCGACAGCCCTGCTCGCACCCACAGCCAGCACCAGAGCCACCGCTCACACCCGCCGCTGGCACCCAGTGCCAGTCCCGATCGCTTGGCACCATCAGCAGGTGCAAGTGGCAGCTGCTGGCCCCGATCACCCCTGAGGGCTTCTCCACCTCCCCCTGCTCCTGAGGGGCAACTGCAGTAGCAGCCACCACTCGCACCTGCTGATGGCACTGGCCCCGCTCACACCCATCAGCGTGTGGGAGCAGTGGGAGTGGGGTTGCTGGGAGACAGGGGACCAGGGACCACAGCAGGAGGGACTGGGCAAGGGCACAGAGGATGGGCCAAGACCCGCCTCTGTGCCCACCGCAGTCTTGTGGCCACAGTTCCTTTCAAGGTGCACAAATTGGTGCACTGGGCCCCTAGTCAACTTATAAAACAAGGTTCTCTGTCCAGATCACCAGTTTAGGTCATTCCCCTTTTCTTTATTGGTAACGGATAGCTGACTTCCTCTCTCAGCTTTCTGTCTAAGGTCTTGCCCCTTCCTAAGGGGAACCTACACACAATGGTTAGTTGATACAACTGGCCAGTTTAAGACAACCATAAAAGACCAACAAATATTCAAAGCTTTCTATAGGATTAGCTAAATCCTTTGTTGAGTATGTATCTCAACCCAATTCAACTTCTCCTTTAGTCCAGTTTCCTTCATTCCCTCACACTGTTGAACCCAAGGGTATTCTCCCAATAAACTTCCAGAGTCTGCTTACAAGAGAATCCAAAATATAGCAGAGGAGTACATATGGAAGGCTATCATTACAGTGTTCTAAGCAAGAAACTAGTTTAAACAAAGAGAGAAGCAATAGAAATGGAGAGTTTATGAATTCAGGATTTAAGTGATGATAATGGTGCAAAAATTGCAAACCACATAATGAAATATAACACTGAACACTGAAACATGGAAAAAGCCTCACTGCTAATATCAAAATTGAGACCTCTCTACTTCCTGCCTCTGTGATCTGTGACTATTGCAGATGCTAAAACCTCCATCAGCCTTATTTCCTGAATAAGGCTCCAACAGAACAGAACTCCTTCCCACCCCACTACCTGACCAATGAGGAATAAACACTTAGGATGAACAAAAATAAATCTTTGTTGTTTAAGGTCAACAGGGTGGAATACTAGAGCTCTGATGAACTAATGATAATAGATTCAAATAAAAACTAGCACATTACTAAGAGTATTCCAAGGAAATATAATTCAGAATCTACTGGGAAATTTGGTTGCTGTGCAAGACTTTGCTACATTCAAAAGTTCCTTTTGAGACTACAAATAAGGAGATAGTTTAAATTCATGCACTATGGGGAAATGAATTCCATTACCAATATATTACCCATGCTGTGTTTATTTGGTCATAATTTTCTACTGATTTTATTGTTCTCTTTTAATTAAAATTAGTTGTTAGTTTTATCATTATCAATTTAGTTTTGGTATACCCTTTGGATTAGCAGACTTAACACTGAGGTGATGTACATTTACTAGTACATCAATATTATCTGGGTTTTAATTATCCAATAAGTAGAATGTAAACAAGTATGTGTTGCACTCCAACTATGAATTATTTATATCTCTACTATGAAAAATATATACAATCTCTTTAAAAAAAAGTACCTGTAGGTGATCCTTATTATCACTCAGTTTTTCCACTGGAAAATAAAGAGCCTTTTGAAGCAGAGTAATAAAGAAAGGTATATACTAGTAAGAAGAATACATAAATACAATAATAAAACAAGAGAAAGATGATAGACTAAAAAGAACAAAAATAAATAAATAGTGGGAAAAAATATAATATGGTATAATACAGAAAGAGAAGTTGTGAAATTATGCTTAAAGCCAAAATGTGCATGTTGGAGTGATAAAAGAAAATTTAAGCAGCCAAATGATGGTGACAAAGAAAGAGAAAGGGGATACAGAACACACATTCCCTTCTCTCAGGGACTATCATTCTGACCTCAAATGACCATATTACTTAAGTAATAGGAAAACAGCAAAGTAAAAAACTCATTCTTTAATTCACACACACACACACACACACACACACACACACACACACACCACTTTAACACCATTTTCTTCAACATAGTTGTCCTTAATCATTTCTTATTAAACCTCCTTACTCTATCAAAGATATCTTCTACTGAGGACTAAATTGGAACATAAATTAACAGGATATGATTGTGAAAAGGGTATAAATTGTAATATTTTTCCATAGGTTTCTTCAATATGTCTTTAACCACAGAGTCATATACATGTGAAAAATTTTCTAAGCAGCATGAAATAAATAGAGAAAAAAAAAGATTTCAGGGCATAGCCAAGTATTTATATCCTTCTAAAATATTAACAATTTGTTCTTCTATATATAAAAAAACACACAAAAAACATGCCACTTTTGTCATTGATATACCATTCCAAAAGGAAAACAGCCAGGGCAGAGAAGAAAGGACGTCCCTGTTCTTACACATTAATCAGACACAGAGGTCAAGGCAGTCAGAAGACTAATATCAAGAAGAAACATAAAGGAGAACCTAACTTGCAAAACATGAATGGTGTCACTACCATAGGTTAATGTCAAGGCAATAATGTTTAGTAAAAGACTCTCATACATTTGAATCTTAGAGTCCTAAAAAACTTCCATTAATCCAGCCTAATGAATCCAAGGACAGTCTACAGCAATTGAATAGCACTAGTCATTAAAAAGCACATACTAAATTTACTTGAATGATCTTATGTCTTTTTTTATTATTATCTACTAGTGGCCCAGTGCACAAAATTCGTGCATATTAAAAGGGGATTGCCAAAACCGGTTTGGCTCAGTGGATAGAGCGTCAGCCTGCGGACTGAAGGGTCGCAGGTTCGATTCCGGTCAGGGGCATGTACCTTGGTTGCGGGCACGTCCCCAGTGGGGGGTGTGCAGGAGGCAGCTGATCGATGTTTCTCTCTCATCGATGTTTCTAACTCTCTATCCCTCTCCCTTCCTCTCTGTAAAAAATCAATAAAATGTATTTAAAAAAAAAAAAGGGGGATTAATTAGAGAAAATAATTTAATATTGCTATTTGCCCTTTCTCTATAATAGAAGTGTCAGACATGAAAGAAAATTAGTGAAATGTATATGAAAACCTTCCTCCTGTCAGAGTCTGGGGCACACCACAGGACCAAGAGTCAAGTCCCCGCCCACCCACATGCACCTCAAAATCACATGAGACCCAGACCCACCCGCCCTGCCCCCTCATTGGGATAGATCCAGACCTGGCTAGTCCCACCCTTGTCAAGCCCCGCCGGGCAGGGAACGTAGCCTCAGGTCCCCTGGCCCAGCGCCAGGACGGGGGGCGTGGCTTGAGGTCCCCCAGCCCAGACTGGGGTGGGGAGGCGTGCCTTGAGGTCCCCCATCAAGCCCCGCTGGGTTGGGGGCATGGCCTGAGGTCCCCCGGCCTGGCACTGGGGCGGGGGGAGCAGCCTGAAGTCCCCTAGCCCAGCACCAGGATGGGAAGCACACCTTGAGGTCTCCTGTCAAGCCCTGCCAGGTGTGGAAGATGGCCTGAGGTCCCCTGTCAAGCCCTGCCAGCCTGAGGTCCCCTGTCAAGCCCCGTGGGGGCGGGGGAGGGCATAGCCTCAGGTCCCTGCTGATTGCTTGTTAAGGCTCCTTATGGGAACTTGGCCTCAGCTGTGGGTGCAGCCATCTTTGTGACGGAGTGATGGTTAATTAGCATATTCCCTCTTTATTAGATAGGATGTGCTGAGAGTTTATCATGATATACTTATTCATGCTCCTCCCAGGTGTCTCCATAACAAAACTAGAGATTAAGAGGGGAGGAGGGCTTAAGAAAATAATTGTCAAATTATTATCTACAAATGTTGTGAAAAAAAATCTTTAAAATGTGTGATTATACTTAATTTACTTATAAACTTACACATATATTTCTATCTGAATTCATTCACTGAATAACCACTTGCTGAATATATATTATGTGATGATCACTGTCTTAAATAACAGAAATACAAAGGAAACCAACACATGGGCAATTTTACTATAAAATATTAACTAAACAAATATAAAACAATCACTTGCAAAGAAAAAATAAATTATTTAATACAAGTAATCCCACACTATTTTAAGAGAAAAGCAATTCATCAAGATAATTCAATAAAAGGGGGAAGGAGTTATTTCTCAATCAAACTAAGACCCAGGAACATTGCAATATAAGGAACACACTTTATGAGATGCTTCTCCAGTTTCATGTTATTTTTCTCCTTTCCTCTAAATATTCTGAATCATTCACTCTTTCACTTTTCCTTTTAATAAATAGTTACTTGAGAAAAAAAATGTGTATTCTCTTGTTGGGTGTTCTATAGTCATATCTGTAAGGTCTAATTGGTTTTTAGTGTTGTTCAAGATCTCTATTTCCTTACTGATCTGCTCTGTGGATGTTCTCTCCATTATTTAAAGTGTGAAATTGAACTTTCCAACTCTTTTGTAGAACTGTCTATTCCTCATTTCAATTCTGTCAATGTTTACTTCATAGATTTTTGGTCTTCGCTGTTTGGTACATACATATTTATAATAGTATGTTTATAATAATCAGTATGTAATGTCTTTGTCTCTTTCAAAAGTTTTAAACTTAAAGTCTATTTTGTCTGATATTAATATAGCCACTACAGCTCTCTTTTAGTTACTACTTGCATGGGATATTTCTTTCCATCCTTTCACTTTTAATTTATTTCTGTCTCTGAATCTATAGTGAGTTTCTATTGACAGCATATAGTTGGATGATGTTTTTTTATCATGCTATCTGCCACAGTGAGATATCATTTCACACACACTTGGATGACCACAATACTAAGGAAGGAAGGAAGGAAGGAAGGAAGGAAGGAAGGAAGGAAGGAAGGAAGGAAGGAAGGAAGGAAGGAAGGAAGGAAGGAGGGAAGGAAGGAAGGGTATCAACTATTGGCAAGGATTTGAAAAAACTGAAACCCTTGTACATTGCGGGTAGAAATGTAAAATGGTTCAGCTGCCATAAAAAAAATAAATAAATAAACTGTGATGGTCCTTCAAAAAGTTAAACATAAAATTACCATATAACCCAGCACTTCTACAATCAAATATATATATATATATATATATATATATATATATATATATATATATATATATATATTAGAAGAAAATTGAAAACAAATGTATGTACACTCATGTTCAGAGCTGCACTATTTCCAATAGGCTAGAAGTGGCAATGGCCCAAATGTTATTTCATAGGTGAATGAATAAACAAAATCCTATATATACATACATGGATTATTATTCAATCATAAAAAGGAAAGAAGTGCTGATACATGATAAAACAGGGATGAACTCTACGTGAAAAAAACTAGACATCGGTCACAGGTATGATTCCATTTATATGAAATAACCAGAAGAGATAAATCCATAGAGACAAAAAGTAAATTAGTGGTTGCCAGGGACAAGGGCGATAAGTAGTGAATACTAATGGATACAGAGTTTCTTTGGGGACTAATAAAAATATTTAGAAATGCCTCTGGACGTGGGAGGAGGGGTGAGGGAAGAGTATGAGGATTAACTTGTAAGGAGGATGAGGGAACTCTCTGGAGTGGCAGTAATGTTCAATATGTTGGTGGGGTTTTGGACTACACAGATGATACATCTATCAAAACAAACATATACAGACTTAAAATTTGTTCATGTTACTATATACAAACTTCTTCAGATAACAAAATTTTATGAAAATATTGAATTCAGTTCATGATATTTATGTTGAAGTATTTATTGGGATGCACACTAATAACTGCAATGTACTTTGAAATGCACCAATATTAAGATGAATTAACAAATGGATAAATTAAGTGATAAAGCAAATCTAGCAAAAGATAAATGGTGGAATCTTGGTGCTGGGTATACAGGTACACAATGTAAACTTCTTTCAAAATGTCTTATGGTTGAAATTTTTCAAAATAATTTAGGGGAAAAGTTAACAAACAAGAAAAATATCCAGAAGTCATAAATACTATGCAGTAGTTTAGAATATAGGTATGATGGAATTATCATGTGGCAATATTAGAGTATCTTCTCTCAAAGACATAACATTTAAGCCAAGAGGTAACAAGGAGCCATTCATGTGAGGACATCAGCAAGAGTATTCCAGGCTCCCCTCCTCCTACAAAAAACAAACAAACAAAACATCTTATTCTATGGCCCTGAAATTGGGTGTGTTCAAGAAAGCCAGTGTGACTGAAGTACAGTAGAAGGAAGGGAGTAGTATAAAATCAGATTGGAGAGAAGGGAGGTGCCAAATTAAAGATTTATAGTCAGGGTAAGAAAATTTTATTTTATCTTAGTGCAATGAAAAGCCATTAGAGGGTTTAAAGAATGGATGGGGTGAAATGAGATAAATGTGTCCTATTATTTAGAGTTTTAAAATATCACACTGACTGCTATGTGAAGAATGGCTTTGAAGTGTTTAAGAAAAAGTACAGTGCCTGCAAGGACAATGGTAGTTTGGAAGAGAGTGTTGGTAGTAAAGATAGTGAGCAGTGAGTATGAGAGATATTTTGAGTGAACAATGGCAGTATCTATTGACAGACTGACAATAGAATGACAGGAAGAAAGGCACTAGGATAGAACTTGGGTTTTAATCACTGAGTGAATGAAGTGACATTTAACGAGATGTAGAAGCTATAGAAGAACCAGGTTTGGAGCATGGTGGACCTGAGGATCAAAAAAATTTAAATTAGGCATGATTTGTGATTTTAGGAAAGACAGGCAAAAGAAAAGAATGAGAATAATCTGGAAGTTGTTAAAGGACAGGTTTTAGATTTACAATTTCTTTTCCTTTTAAGAATCAATTTTGGCTTAATTGTATTAAGGGCCTTTGATCCAGTAAAAAGATCAAACTTTAATGCAAATCAAGCTCACTGATTTCTGTTGTCTATCTCTGGGGTTAAAGATAAACTGAGGATCAAGAGTCCTGTATCTTTAAACTTAGAGAGGTCAAAGAAAAAATCAGTAAAGAGAATGAGAAAGACAAGAAAGGCCAAAGAACAAGTACTTGGAAGTAACATATTAAGTCTTAACTGTCTCACACCCAGTCTTGAATTCCACATATAACATGCTTAACTGTTTTACAGTATTTTAAACAAAGTGGTGACTCACGTTTTAGCTATCATCCTTTAATCCCATTAGTTTAGCCAAAGTATAATGAAAAATCCATGCTTTTTAGAGCTAAATAAACCTAAATTTAAAGCAGGCCCACCACTCAGTAGTCCAGTGACCTTGAGCAAATTACTTACCATTTCTAATCCTTAGTTACTTAAATGTAAATGAAAATAATTAACCCAAGAATTAGCATTAGAAATAACATTCACAAAGTGCCTTCCACCGGGAAAGAATGCTCCATAAACAAGAGCTACTATTATGTAAAAGACACCTAATTCAACAATGCTCAATGCAGTTAGTTTCTTCCTTTGGCAGAATAGATTTACTTCTTTTCTTGTTTCCAGAAGAGAAGTAAAGACATCAGAGAGAAGGGGCCATGTAAAAGATGATCAATTTCATTTTACCATGAAACACAGAAGGAAGTAAAATAGAGAAATTTACGAGTAGCTATGACACATGGACAATTCACAACTTGTTTAAAACTAGGAATATATTTCCCATGGAAGCAATGATCAATTCATCTCTTAAGATGAACCCACAAAGGCTCATCGAAAGCATGTGTAGTTAAAATGTGATATATCTCAATGAAATTAGTAGAAAACAAAACTGATGAGTCACCAAAAGAATACAGAAAACCAAGAGACTTTAATCATAAGTAATTTCATTTCTTTTGGAAGCTGGTCACTTGAGAAAAAAGGTTTTATGGGAGGTTTCCGTTGTAATTCAGGGAAATTCCAAAAGCTTTATAAAGCTGATGACCCTGGTTCTTTATTATGTCTTATTTCACTTCAAACTGTATGGCTTCCCTTTCTTTCAGCATAAGCAAAACACTAGCACTCATATACTTAATAACCATAATTGCAATCATTTATTTTACAAATGAGAAGGATTAGCTGGGGAAGAATTAGAAGACAGGAAAGAAGGAGTCATAAAGGATGCGCCCAAATATAAAGAAAAGAGCCTTAGATTGAATCAGTAGTGAAAATCTGAAAGGTGAGTAAAGCACAGCATTAAATATTAAGGGAGGAAATCCAAGTGATGAGAATTGGTCAGAGTCCCATCATGACTCACTGGTTATTTTAAAGGTCACTGATTATTTTGAAAAAGTAGAAACAAGACATGAAAACAAGCAAACCAATCTGGAGCCTGCCATTTACACAAAGGAAATGCTCAAGAACTGAAGATTCATAATTTAAAATGTGGCACGTCCATGAAATTCAAGATTTTCTTCTCATCCATTTTTATTTCTCCAAATTCCTCCAACTATTGTCCATTTTATGTAGATACTATTGTGATAATAGTATATTATATCCATTATGTAGATAGTAACAATAGTATCTAAACTAGAATTAGAAAGATGACTTTTGAAATTGAAAAGTATACAATGGAATGACATGAAGTTATTTTAAGAAAGTCTCCTCAAAAGCCAGCAGGTATGCTGCATGCCTCTTAGGCTCTGAGGAATGCCAGTGATTTCAAACCACAGAGAGAAGCTTTTGATTGCCTCAAAAAAACACACACACACACACACACACACACACACACACAAATCAGTTCCATGTTGTCCAACTTCTTCAGCAATCTAGCAGATAGATCTTCCTGTGAAGTACTGAAATGCTCTTTGAAAATGATGAGCCTGAAGAAATGATTAGTGACGAGACGCTGTACTCAGATAAAATATGATTTTCTAGGGCCTACTCTTAAATCTAGGACCTGTATTATTAAGGAAAACGTTTTCAAAACAAACTACAACAAAGCACATGTAATTATGAGCCAATGCCAAATAATTTAGCCAAATCCAACCAGAAACAAGGTGCAACAAGCCAAATATCTTTTTAGATCACTGAAGAACTGATAAGCTCACCTGTCTCTATTGTAAAGAAAATATCCTATATAATAAAAGCCTGATATGCAAATTGTTTGACCAGGTGTTCCACCGCTTGCTATGATGTGTGCTGACCACCAGAGGGTGGCTCGGAACATGGCAGGTGTCAGCAACGCGGTGCTGGCAGCAGGCGGCAGTGGAGGCGCTGCTGGCCCCGGTGGGCCCCTACGAGAGTGGGACTGCAGTGGGGTGGTGGAACAGATAAGCGGGTAGCGCCAGGCTAAGGTGGGTGCAAGCGGGGGCCTGGTCAACCCACTGATCCTCTGGCAGACAGCAACCAGCAAATCTGGGCTGGGTCCCGAGCTGGGACGGGGAACTGAGGGTGAGTGGCAGCAACCAACCTCCCCCGGCACCTAGTCAGGGGGTTGTGACCTCTCGCCGGCTACCTGGGGGTGGGAGTGACAAGGACGGAGGTGCAGTGAGAATGTGGGGTGTCCGCAGAGCTCGCTCTAACTCCCCCTGCTACCCTCCCCCGGAATGCCAGGAGTCGTGCTCCAGGGAAGCCCTCACACTCAGGTGCCGGGCGCCCACGAGGAGCCCACCCCGAATCCACGCGGTCTCTTCTGGATGAGCCAGGCCACAGCCTCCGGAACTGCAGCAGCTGGTCCGGCTCCCCGTGGGTTCGCGCAGAAGCCGGTCTGCGAGGCTGGCCGGGAGAGAGCGCGCTGCCTGCAGTGCTACTGGGTACCCCAGAGGCCCACGCTGTACTCCAGCTGTGGCATCTGGCGCGCTCACCACATCTCCGCAGGGGGACTCGGGCGCCCTAACTCAGGCGAAGGGGGGCGGGTGGGGGCCCAGGGGCCCACGTGCTGCCCAGGGCCCAGAGGTCAACTGGGACCTGCCCTTCCACGCCAGACGCCCGCGCTTCAATCGCCAGCCAGGCCTAGGTACTGCACCCATGCAGGAATTTCATGCAACAGACCTCTAGTTTAATAAAAGTGGTCACTTTCAAACCATAAAGATATTTCTACAAATCGCAACTATGTAAACTTTGCCAAATCAAATGCTCTCCAAATGAATAAAATAAGTCTAAATGATCAATCTTAATGAGAAAACAGAACTAAAGAAATGTTCACGTGGGAGGCTACAAAACTTGGCCCTCTCAGTGTAGGAATGCTAAGAAGATGCTGTGAATTCCTAACTACCAAGTATTGTCTAATTTCTCTCATATCTGCAAATATCTATCAACTACAAAATAGTAATTTGATTAATAAGGCTAGTTATTTCATTACCTTGCTAATCCATGATAGCAATGTACCCTCATACATTTCCTTAATTAGCTAAAAGTGAAAATACAATAATTGTCATGAGCTCCAGTAATATTTTTGAAAATGCAGAGTTGAGAAACACTGCCCTGGTACAATTATGCCTAAAACTGCCAAGTAAAATAGTCATTAAAATGTCCTTCAGTTTACCTTTTACTCCAATTTAGAATACTCAGTTCTAACTTCTCACTTTCTATTTTCTCTTTCTTAGCAAAATTGGTGATATTTAATATCTTAGGAAAAGCAAAAACTTGAAGAGTCTTGTTAAACATGGTATCTGTGTTTTAACCATATACGTCCTTAACTTTAAATAAGTTTCATTCAACTCCGTACATAAATTTACATTATATTCAAGCTCAAGAATTCTTAAGACAATTCCTTCTTTTAATTAGTCAGTGATTTCATCTAATAAAAGAGCTATAATTAAGGTCAAATTACTCTTTAAAGTTCTCTTTAATAATAGAATATGGTAATTCGGCAGATAAATTCTTCCAGAGCGACAACTAATCAGAAACCTAAACTATAAAAATATTATTTGCTCTATAGGAATTTATTATTTACTCAGCCATATCTGCTAAAAGACATAGAAACTCTATCAAAGTTAATTTAAGAACTTACCAATTTCCCTTGCAATTCTGACAGCTTCATCTGCATCCTGTAAAAGCAGGAAATGAGACCCAACATTAATCCCATCAGCCATTGCACAATGTCTTTAGGGCAGTCATATATTGCACCACTGTCTCCTCTGATTCATTTAATGTTCAATTTTACAACCTTCTAACTCTTTTCATTCAGAGAAATGTAAAATTAATACCATAAGTGGAATGTAAATTTTACCTCATCATTATTATATTAAGAAACTCAAAGCAGTTTGAAATGAGCTGGCAGGAAGCACTACCAGAATTGCCAAATGATTTGGTGCAGTTGCTGAAGTTTAATGGCAGAATTTAGATGTTTACAATCAATACTAAGCCATAAATCAGATCATTAAAGCTTGTCCACAGCCAGCTTGTTTCTGTCTCTCTGATATTTATATATCATGTTTTCCTAGATTCTGTCAGCAGGGGGAGTTGATTCTCTATTGTTAGGGAGAAGCTCAATAGATTTTTCAGAATTAAAAAGGTAAATTCCCAGTATCTATAGGAATTATCAATTGTCCCATTCTCCCCCCCCCCGCACCCCTCCCCCACCACCACCCCACAACAACAACAACAAAATCCTTTAGAAATATCCATTAGTTTTTCTTCTTTTTTATTTCATACCTTTTCACTATTTTATCTTTAAAAACGGAAGTTTTCAACATAAGGGGAAAACTTCCAAAAAGCCAAGAAAAGAAAATGCATTCCAAAACAGTACAAGGTAAGAGTTTATGAATGTAAGGATTAGTTACTGCTAAATATCAACTAATGCCACTGAAAAGACAAAACCTTTCCTTGAATCTAAGCCATTTCACTGATCATTAACGCTCACCTAACATGCCCCATATAGGGCATTCTTGAAACATTTCCCCATATAACAACAAAGAGAAAGCTGAAAAGAAGGTGTTATATACATCCTCCTAGTAAATGTAACATTTTTTATAAATCAGTGACATAAATTAACTATCACAAGGAATGACAATAATTTTTTGAAACCACTCGCTGGTAAGCATGCCTGAATTTTTTAGAAAATAACTTTAAAATATTAAAGGGAAGGAATTTTTTAAGCTTTTAAGCGAATACTTTAAAAATGTAGAGTAATCAAGTCAGAATCCTTCCCCAAAAGGGGGAGCAGGGGATGTTTAAAACTGGTTCATTTATGTCTAATAAAAAAAATCTTCCTTAAAAGTCTTCAGTACCTAATAACACCCCCCTGAATAAGGAGGTTGGCAGGGGAAGTTGTCAGAAAAATTTAATTTCCTTTCATTAGCCAGTCTGCTCCACAAATAGGTGCTTGTTAAGTTCAAAGCAGTCCTGAAAGCGACATCAGTTTTAAGTCTTTTTTTTTTTTTACTCCAAGCAGTCACATCTGCTAATGAGATTTTCCAAAATAACAATTGTTTTCAAGTCAGAGATAAATCTATACCTCCCATTCTACGCCCTCCCCCCAAAAAATCAAGGTTTACTGCTTTATTACACCTTGCTGTTTTTGCTGACCCTACATTCTCCAAATTTTAGCTTAACGGGATAAAAATCATGAAAAGGGTCATTGAAGAATGTTAGTGGTTTCCACACATTGAGTTTGAAGGTTCTTTGTTGGAGCCAGTGACAGTTATTAGAGAATACTTCCCCTTAATAGCCTCTCTGTCAGGAAGTGTTAAACCTGCCAAATGCGGACAATTAGTGCCTCGCGAACAAAATACAGGAAGAGTGCTGGCCCATGGAGACTGGATTGTAAGAAGCAGAGGAAACTTTAAACAAGTCTTTTCTTTCAAAAGTGTAATAGTATATTTGCAAAAGATATTCTGAGAGAAAATCAACTGCTTTCTAAAAAGTTTGTTACCTTGAGAGATAAGGCAGATGCTAAAAGATAATTCCTAGAATTCATTAGTAATATTTTAGCATTATTTACATATATACATATTATGAATGTGTGTGTATAAAAAGAGATATATGTTTACACATAGCAAATCTTCTAAAAATTATTTAACTGCCACAAATTCAACACTTCTATAAACTGTCACAAAAAAATCTTGTCTTTCAACTAATCACTATTGCTTAAGTTTTCCTACTACAAAAAGCAAATTCTAATAAATGAACTTCCAAGTGAAATCAAACTACCTTAAAAATTGATTTTTCACTTGTTATTCATTCATCCAAAAATGTTTTATTGAGGACACATTATAGACTGGACATTAAAAATCTATTATCAGTTTCAACAATAAACTATTAAATACACTCAGCTCTAATACGTTCTTCAGCACATTTAGTTTTATTATTGGGCTATATAAAACTAATTTTAAAGAAACAAAAAGTACCATGTAGCTCTAAATTCAATGACACTAACTGACATATCACACAGTATAACTTCCCTATATGGTTATAGGCAGGAAAAAAATTTTAATAAAAAATTTGAATCAATAAAAAAAAGACCAAAAATCATCAGGAAATATAAGCATATAATTAAGTATTAGGTTTACATAAAATTAAATCTAAAAGGATAATATATAAAATATGTTCAACTTTTGTTATAGTTATAGAGAGAGATACAAATTGAAGCACCGAGAGGCACTTTTCATCTAAGTTTGGTAAGAACAAGCAGTGATGACCTGAAGGTAAACAAGCAGCACACTCACTACTGATATAGTATAAAATGGGGCCATCTTTTTCAAAAGAAATTGTCAGTATCTATCAAAAACTTGAGGACATACATCTTTCATCCCAGCAGTTTCGTTTTTTATAAGTTACCCTAAACACACACACACACACACACACACGAAGAGGTATGCAAACATTCATTATTTTCATTTTATTGGTGGGGTTCTGATTAGAAAAGAAAATGGGAACTTATATGCATAGTCCAAGGACACAGACAATAGTCTGGTGAAGGCCTGCGGGGGGCAGGTCGGGGTGGAGGGGGTCAATAGGAAAACAAAAAAACAAAGGGGACATCTGTAATACTTTCAACAATAAAGATAAAATTTAAAAAAGAAGAAAATCAGAAAAACAAGGTCTTCAATTGGGAACTGGTACCTTATTTTGTACATATATAAAATGGAATATTACACAGCCTTTAAAAGAATGAGATTGATCCAGGCATTCTTATTCATCTATTTACTCATTGATTTAGTAAATATTTACTGCGCAAATACCACATGAAATAATTGTTGCCCTTGTGAAACTTACAGCCTAATGAGAGGAAAAGAATAAATAAATTAATTGAGAATTGAAATAAATATTACATGGAAACAAACAGCACTAAGGGAAAGAGTGAGAGGGAGGAACTTATATAAACTGCTCAGAAAGAGTCCTTGCTAAATAAAATTCAAATTAAAACCTGGTGATAATAAATTCTGCATTCCTACAAAAACAATAGCTAGCCACCACACCATGGGAAGATTTGGAAGAAAATAACCTAGACAAAAGCAACAATATGTACAAAAACCCTAGATTATCCAGGCACTTAATATGTTCTACAAATAAAAAAAGACCCAAGAGGTGAAACTGAAGCACAGTAAGGAAATGGCAAGATAAAACAGAGGTAGAATGCCTGGCCTGTTCTGGCAGGGACTCATGGAATTTGGTAGAGTTCCAAATGCCTTGGCTCTATACAGAGGAATGATGACTCAGGTTTAAGTTTTAAGAAGATAATTCTACAAGGGATTAAGAAGTATAAATTGGTAGTTACAAAATACTCACAGGGATGTAACGTATCTCACAGTATAGGAAATACAGTCAATATTATAATCACTATGTCTGGTGCCGGGTGGGTGCTAGATTTATTGGGGGAATCACTTAGTAATGTGTATGTTTGTCTAACCACTATGCCATATACCTGAAACTAATACAAAATATTGAATGATAACTTTAATTGAAAATTAAAATTTTTTAAATTAAGCAGAAATACATTTTAGTCAACCTGCAGATGCATAAATGAGAAATAAGTTTTGTTATTAAAGGAAAAAAGAAAAGTCTAATTATATGCAAAATTTAATATGTATTGTAGAAGGGAAAGAAAGTTATCTGTAATATATATATAGTATGACCGTATCTACATTAAGACAGAAAAATACATTTGGATGCTCATAAAAACTTGTATTTGGGCACAAACAAAAAACTCAGCTTTAGTTACTACTTGAAAGTAGGATTGAGAGTTGAGGAAAGAAAGGAACTTTTACTTAACCTTGTATAACCTTAGATACACATTAAAAACTTTCAGCATAAAGATCAAAATTTCATACTACTTTCATAATTTAAAAATTAAATCATTCACACTTGAAGGTGTTGTCCAAATTATCTAATTAATGATTTCCAGGCAACAAATGTTATCAAAACAAACTAGTATTCCAAAAATCTGCTTAAACTTTCCATAGCTCCCCATTGCCTTAAAACCAAATTTAAACTTCTTACCCTGTTTTAAATACTTGATCCTGCCTGGGCCACCAGTTTCATCCCATCACTATCAACTTTGCACTTGACTCCCTACCGCAAAGCCCAGGCATTCTCCCCAGCCTTTACACATCCTACTAGGCTCCGCCAGAAACTCCCTTCTCTTCTACCTCCTTTCACCAAACCAACTCTATTACTATATGCCATATACTAGGACCTGAAGACACAGGAGGGAAAAAGAAAGGCACCCTCCCAGCCCTCCTGTAATTTACAGTCTAGTGAAAAAGACAGACTTTAAATATGATTGCACAGCAACTAAAAAAAAAAATCATTATTGAGATGCATGTTATACAGAAGTAGAGAGGGCTTATGACAGCAGGGGATCTCTAATTCAAAATCAGAGTTCCAGGACACTTCTCAGACATAGTGACTCTGAAAGGAGGCCTAAGGAATGAAAGTATGATGGAAGTCAGCATGGCTGGGCCTGAAGAATGAGCCTACAGCAGAGTTAAGCAGGCCTCACAGGCCACATTAAAGAATGAACTTCAGTCTAAAAGCAAGGAAATGAAGCCTCTCTCTGCCTGCATTTTGAAAAATTTTAGCATATAATATTATTACTATGTGTATTTCCTACTCTCTGTACTTCCCTATCCCATTAAAATGTAAGCTTCATAAAGGCAGAAATCTCCATCTAGTTAGTTCAGTGATATATTTCAAATGCCTAGAACAGTGCGCACAGCAGTTATTCAATGAACTGTTGTTGACTGAAAGGATGGAATGAAGGAATGAACAAATGAATCGTTTAGACAGAGGCAAGAGAATGTTAGTAGTCCCAGGTGGAAAGCAGTAGTCTAAGTGAGAAAAAAATTATAATTTTTCTCTTAAACTCAGGGGTGCATGCTTCAGGATTCACCTAATATCACTTTATTTAGAAAGCCTTTCCAGTTCTTCTCCATCAGGTTGGATGCCAGGCTATGTGACCACATTACATTCTGTTCTTCAATTATGACAGCCCCTGTTACTCTTTTTTATATATATAGATATATTCTTATTGATTTTTTACAGAGAGGAAGGGAGAGGTATAGAGAGTTAGAAATATCGATGAGAGAGAAACATCAATCAGCTGCCTCCTGCACACCCCCTACTAGGGATGTGCCCGCAACCAAGGTACATGCCCTTGACCGGAATCAAACCTGGGACCCTTCAGTCAGCGGGCAGATGCGCTATCCACTGAGCCAAACCAGTTAGGGCAACCCCTGTTACTCTTAATCTCCGTGAGAGCAATGACTAGCTCTGTCTCGCTCTCTATTGAATCCCCAGAGCTTAGCAAATCAACACATTATTTGTTGAATGAATAGACAACTATCCATCAGCTACCACAGAAATAAGTCTGCTATGATAAGGCAATCTCTTAAATGTTCTATTCCAATGCCAATGTTACAACTACTCTTCTCCAGAGCATCAATGTTATAAGTGAGTCAACTTATACCAAGGAGATGTAGTGGCTTGTTCAAATTCACATATCTAATGATATACAACAAGGAGGTACCACACAGTAGTTCAGGGCAGGGGCTCAAGAACCAGACAGGCTTGGGTTTTGGCCTCAGTTTAAAACAAAGTACTTTCCATAAAATATTGTTGACACTGGGCAAAAGACCAAGCCCAATATTTACCCTGGCCTTTTAATTCTCAACCAAGCACTTTCTTCAATGCATCACGCATCTTCAACAATTGGAAAGTTAGGTTTCACAGAACCTATTCTTAAAAATCATATAGCTAGCAATACCCTGCCGTTTTTAAATAAATATCGCATTAATTTAAACAATCAAATTTTACATGGCAATATGTTCAAATTGAAGGGCTACAAGTTTAAGGTATGCTAAAAAGTAATACAAAGCAGGTTCATTTAAATTTACAGATATTAAACTTTATTTAATAAAAATATGAAGTATTAAACTTTATGTTATCAAATACACTTGATCTTTATTTATATAAAATACATTTCCTTGAAGCAAAGCATCATTCCTTCTTCACAAATCCAACTTGGCAATATATGAAGATAAAGCAAAACTGATTCTGTTTAACACTCTTATCTTCAGAGCATTCTTGAGATAGTTCTCAGAACTTTTAATTATATGATACTAGAGGCCCGGTGCACGAAATTCGTGCACGGGGGAGGGGGGTATCCCTCAGCCCAGCCTGCACACTCTCCAATCTGGGACCCCACTGGGATTGGGCCTAAATGGGCAGTCGGACATCACTCTCACAATCCAGGACTGCTGGCTCCCAACTGCTCACCTGCCTGCCTTCCTGATTGCCCCTAACCACTTCTGCCTGCCAGTCTGATCACCCCCTAACCACTCCCCTGCCAGCCTGATTGATGCCTAACTGCTCCCCTGCCAGCCTGATTGCCCCTAACTGCCCTCCCCTGCAGGCCTGGTCACCCCTAACTGCTCTCCCCTGCAGGCCTGGTACCCCCCAACTGTTCTCCCCTGCAGGCCTGGTCCCTCCCAACTGCCCTCCCCTGCTGGCCATCTTGTGGTGGCCATCTTGTGTCCACATGGGGGCAGGATCTTTGACCACATGGGGGCATCCATCTTGTGTGTTGGAGTGATGGTCAATCTACATATTACTCTTTTATTAGATAGGATAGGGGGCCAGCTGGTTTGCCCTGAAGGGTGTCCCAGATCAGGGTGGGGGTTCCCTTGGGGTGTGGGGCGGCCTGGGCGAGGGGCCTGTGATGGTTTGCAGGCCGGCCATGCCCCCTGGAGACCCAAGTGGAGGCCCTGGGATCTGGGGTTTATTTATCTTCTACAATTGAAACTTTGTAGCCTGGAGCAGAGCCAAGCCTTCTTCTTGCTCCATGGTGGCAGCCATTTTTTGGGGGATTTATGCATCTTCTATAATGGAAACTTTGTAGCCTTAAGCAAGGGCTGGGCCGGCCAGGGTGTGCGGAAAGCTTGCCTTCCTCCATCACCGGGGGCAACCCTAGCCTCCTGCTCTTTCCAGCTCCCTGGCTGCCGCCATTTCTGTTTGGTTTTATGTATCTTCTATCATTGAAACTTTGTAGCCTTGAGTGGAGGCCTAGGCCGGCAAGGGCAGGTGGAAAGCTTGGCTTCCTCCATCGCCGGGTAAACCCAAGCCTCCCTCCTGCTCTCTGTGGCCGTAGCCCTCTTGGTTGGATTTATTTGCATATTCGCTTCTGATTGGCTTGTGGGCGTGGCTTGTGGGTGTAGCGGAGTGATGGTTAATTTGCATATTACTTTTTTATTATATAGGATACAATCAATATATGAAAATACTAAAGGGATTTATTTATTTTTTTAAATATATTTTATTGATTTTTTACAGAGAGGAAGAGAAAGAGATAGAGAGTTAGAAACATCGCCAAAACCGGTTTGGCTCAGTGGATTGAGCGTCAGCCTGTGGACTGAGGGGTCCCGGGTTCGATTCCGGTCAAGGGCACGTAACTTGGTTGCGGGCACATCCCCAGTAGGAGGTGTGCAGGAGGCAGCTGATCGATGTTTCTCTCTCATCGATGTTTCTAACTCTCTATCCCTCTCTCTTCCTCTCTGTAAAAAATCAATAAAATATATTTAAAAAAAAAAAAAAAAAAAAGAGAGTTAGAAACATCGATGAAGAACATCCATCAGCTACCTCCTGCACATCCCCTACTGCAGATATGCCCTCAACCAAGGTACATGCCCTTGACCAGAATCAAATCTGGGACCCTTCAGTCCGCAGGCCAACGCTCTATCCACTGAGCCAAACCAGTTAGGGCCTAAAGGGATTTAAAAAGCAGGTTCTGTTTAAGTATTATTGAATTACATTCTATAATTTACTTAAAATGTTTTCTAACAGGTGGAATAATCCCCCTAAAAATGGAAGAAAATTATAATACAAAAATTTTAATATAATAAAACAAAATTGATGCTACTGATTCACTTAGATAATTTTCAATCAAAATATTTAGAGTAGTTTTGGATTCATATCAAAAGTAATATAATTGAGCCCTAACCGGTTTGGCTCAGTGGATAGAGCGTCGGCCTGAGGACTGAAGGGTCCCAGGTTCGATTCTGGTCAAGGGCATGTACCTTGGTTGTGGGCACATCCCCAGTAGAGTGTGTGCAGGAGGCAGCTGATCGATGTTTCTCTGTCATAAATGTTTCTAACTCTCTATTCTATCCTTCTACCTTCCTCTCTGTAAAAAATCAATAAAATATATATTTTTTAAAAGTAATATAATTGAGAAAATACAGAAAAATGAAAAGTGTATTAGCGATAAGATGGCTTCAAATCGGGAGGTAGAAAAAAGTCATCAGCAATATCAGATGACTCTATTCTTCTAAACCAACAATTTTCAACCGCTGTTCCACAAGAATTTTTAAAACATGCAATACCCAACTATTTAGTCAGGGCACTGAACTCTTTTCCCTTAGATTGTCAAATAGAAAAATGACAACAGCCAATACAACAATAGCCATCTAGTGTGAATGAATAAAAAAAGTTTTTTGTCACATCAGCAAAAAACACGCTTTTGGTGTGCCACAGAATTTTAGTAATTAGTTTATGAGTGCCATGAGATAAAAATGGTTGGAAATCACCATTCTAAATGATAAAAATCCTTGTGGTTCATTCTCTAATCCCAGTTTGTTTTGAAGGAAGACACACTTAAGAGTGTGAAGTTATGGAACACTTCGGAACACTGACGAGGAAAGGGTTTCAGGAAAGTAATAAGCTATACAATTCCAAAACAGCAGTTCCAGAAATGGAAAATGAGGAAAAAAGCCAATGGAACCAGTAACCATTGCTTTTATTCCTCTATTTCAGCAACTTTTCATTGAGTGAGCTCTATCATCCAACCCAAGAACAAACAGTAAAAAATTCTGTTTTACAGAGACATTATGAGAGGGATGGGTGATGTTGCTATAACAAAATAAGTAGAGCACACAAAAAAATATAAAAAGGAGCTCACAAAAATCGGGTGCATTTTCAGCAAGCCAAATATATTTGTAAACTCACCTGGGAGGCAGCAAAGCCCAGCAGCTAAGAGTAAAAGTGCTGGAGTCAGAAAACTGGGCCCCAACACTGGCTCTGTGACAGTGAACGGGTTACCTACCCATGTGCCACTCTGGGATTTGGTTTCCTCATCTGTAAGATGGAGATAAATACCTGTATCTATCTCAAAGGTTATTGAGAAGATGAAATTAGTTAAGGCTGAAACACACGAGAACACTCAATTAAGATTGGCAATCTTAAATTGGGCAGGCCACTATCCCAAACTACCAAGATCGTTCCTTTCTAATCTTGGTAGTTTGGGGTGATGGCCTGCCTGGTCTTGGTTGTGTATCCTGTGGTCATCATTCATCTTCTGAACCCGTATGACATAGAACTAATACTAGCACTACAATACTGCAAAAAAAAAAAAATTATATATATATATATATTTATATATATTTTTATATATATATATATATATATATATATATATATATATATATATGCATGCATCTCCAGTGCACTTCACTGGTTCAGATGATTTGGGTCCTCATTATTGCTTGTGGGCAGGGAAGCAAAAGCTATAACAAAGACAGGCAAATTCAAATAGATCTCCTTGATGCTAAATACCTAGTTTATTTCCACAGTAATGTTAGTAACAAATACTGACTCTGCTGTTCACGATTCAGACCACACTTCTTTCTCACTATATACAGCCTACTTACCAACCCTGAATTTTGTACTTACTGGGTGAGAGTCCTGCTACTCATTCTAATGGGAAGCTACTTAGGAGTTTACTTTCCTCTGCTGGCTCTAGAACAAATCAGCAACTGTTTTTACAAAATCAAATCAAATCATTGTTTCAAGACACTATTGGCAATTATACCTATACACAAAAAACATCTTCAAACTATTCTGCATTCATATATAAAGTAAAGTAAAACTTTCAACAATCCCAGGTTCAGGAAATAGGTTCCAGCTGACTGTGTTTTCCAGATAACTGCAAGTCAAGCAGAAGACTTAGTTTTAATATATTTTTTAATCTTTCTAAAATTTACTATATGTTTCTACAATTGCAAAACAACACAGTAAATATAACCGATTTTTTTCAAAACTATGAAGTCTTTGTGGCATCATCAGAAAAGTTATTCTTGGTTTAGCAGAGAAAAGGGATACTGTACTTTGTAATTACTAGGACACAGCTTTTCAATTTTTGTGGTTTTCTTTTTAATGATTTACTTCACACTAGTTTCTGTTCTTGTTATTCTGCTCTTTCGGCTAAAGCAAGAGCACCATTTTTAAAATCTGGCTAATTAGCTGTCCTGGCCAATTTGGGTCAGTGGGAGTGTTGGCTCTCGCACTGAAGGGTCTCGGGTTCAATTCCCAGTCAAGGGCATGTATCTCAGCTAAAAGCTCAATCTCTGGCTCTGGAAGGGCATGTGCAGGAGGCAACCAATAGATGTGTCACTCTCACATCAATGTTTCTCTCTTCCTTTCTCCCTTTTTCTCCACCCCCTCTTCCACTCTATCTAAAAACAATGGGAAAATATCCTCAAGTGAGTATTAAATAAATAAATAAAATAAGTAAAATAACATAAAACCTGGCGAATTGAGTGATAAAAACAATTACTACTTTAAATCTACACTTTACGAACCTCATTCAAATACATTACTATACTCTGCTCTGAGATGTAAATGGGTATTACTTTCTCTCTCAGGACAACAGGAACTCAAGACAAGTTTAATGAATTTCCCCCAAGATGATAAGCTGATAAGGATTATAATCAAATGTAGCAATTTCGCCCTGACCGGTTTGGCTCAGTGGATAGAGCGTCGGCCTGCGGACTGAAAGGTCCCAGGTTCAATTCCGGTCAAGGGCATGTACCTGGGTTGCAGGCACTTCCCCAGTAGGAGGTGTGCAGGAGGCAGCTGATCGATGTTTCTCTCTCATCGATGTTTCTAGCTCTCTATCCCTCTCCCTTCCTCTCTGTGAAAAATCAATAAAATATATTTTAAAAAAAAATGTAGCAATTTAATCATTAGTGACTCCTCCCTCTGCTTCACACCTGCCATCTAACAGATCACATGATCCTATAGATTCAACTTCTCCCATCTCTCTCCACACCATCTACTTTGCTCCATCCTGATATGTTATTATAGGTCCCTTATCATTTCTTGCCTGGATTAAAGGAGGAGAACTCTAATTCATCTACCAACCTGCTCCTGTACATTTCCTGTATCACAAACCAAAGTAAGTTTTCCATTTCCACAACTGTATCATGTTACCTTTTCTATCATTTAACTTTTCTCCATTCGGAGGCTCCCAAAGCCACAAGAATAAACCTCCAAACCCAGTTGCACAACATTCAAGTCATATATATCAGGATCCTAAATCTATCTCCAGCTCATTTACTGCAGACCCTCACACTGCATCCCAGCAGTTTTCTAAAGCCTCCACGGTCCCTCAGCTCCAAGCTTTCACAATAAGATTATTTTCACTGACCGTAGATCTGTGTCTCCATCATCATCCTCACTTTTTAGCTAACTCATTACTACTCAAACTTCAAGTATCACTTAGATATCACTTCCATTGGAAGATATGCCATGATATCCTGAATGCCCCCTTCTACATGGGCCCCATGCATTCTGAGCTTAGCGTTATTAAAATGTATTAAATTGCCTATCTATTTGTATGTAGGTCTCCCAGTGGAGACTTGAAATTCTTTGAAATCAGGGTCTGCCGCTTGTTATTCTTTGCCATACAAGTGGGTTGGGATTCCCAAACCTGTCTTCCAATAGCTTCAGATATACACTTTTCACTCTGCTCTCATATTCCAGAGATGGAGTTAGTAAGATGTTGAACAAAATAAAACTTGTTAAAGGCAAATACCTGATACCAGATGACTACTTGAGAAATACACTTTAAAACAACATTAGTTTCTCCCTAATGAAAAGGATGATTCAAGAACAAAACATAAGGAAAACCATTCCAGAAGACTCCTTAAGTACTGCACACAATGTTTGAGTTTTTTAAATTTTCCAATTACAGTTGACATTCAATATTTTATCTGTTTCAGGTATACAGCATAGTGGTTAGGCATTTATATAACTTACAAAGTGATCCCCCTGATAAGTCTAGTACCAACCTGACACCATACATATTTATTTCAATACTAGAGGCCCGATGCATAAAATTCATGCACTCCAGGGGGTCCCTCAGCCTGGCCTACGCCCTCTTGCAGTCAGGGACCCCTCACTCCTTACCATCCTCTTGCTGGCTCCTTACCGCTTGGCTTGCTGCTCCTTAGCGCTGCCACAGAGGTGGGAGAGGCTCCCGCCACCACCACTGCACTCGCCAGCTGTGAGCCCAGCTCAGGGCTTCTGGCTGAGCAGCGCTCCCCCTGTGGGAGTGCACTGACCACCAGGGGGCAGCTCCTGCATTGAGCGTCTGCCCCCTGGTGGTCAGTGTGCATCACAGTGACTGGTCATTCCACCATTGGGTCAATTTGCATATTGGCCTTTTATTATATAGGACTACAGGCCCGATGCACAAAATTCGTACAAGAGTAGGCCTTCCTTCCCCCAGCTGCTGGCACCAGCTTCCCTGTGGCACCTGGGACCCGGGCTTCCCTCAGGCCACCAGCAGGACCCCGGGACCTGGGCTTCCCTGGCAGCCCCTGCTTTGTCTGGTCTAATTAGCATATTATGCTTTTATTATTTTAGATTATTGCACATGATTTTTAAAAGAGTGTGGTAAACCATCTCCATGTAACCTCCATAAAACATTCTAAATATTCAAATGAGGGGAAAAATTTAATGACAAATGTAACAAAATGAAGCCACATTAATTTGCTCAAGTCAGAGGTGAAAATTACTTAGTGAAAGAAAATAGAATATAATATAGTTGCCAAGAAAAAGAATTTAATCTTAAGCATACCACAGGCTAATATTTTTAAACCCTAAGGATTTAAAACAGAAATGTCTATAAGTAGCACATACATTCTTCCAATGCAAAAGTATTGCTAATGTAGTTGCCAAAACCACAAGGTTTTCCAAAAATGTACACTGAATATCTGCATCAGCAAACCTCTATCTGCATAGATATCCTCAAAGGTTATCTTTTACCTAACAAATCTAAGTTACAAAATGTGAAAACTAGTGTCATTCCAAATGAATATGGAATTACTACACAAGAAATCTCAATTAATAATCACATCTGAAAGAAAAAAATACCCATAGTCTCATATAAGAAATAGCAAACTGGAAATAAAACTAATATTCAAACTTAGAGAAACAAAAGGGCATTCCTTAAAAACACTTTTAAATGCTTATCTGAAAACTATAACCTGAATGTTCAATTGTGGCTTAAATTAAACCAGACAATAAGTGTTAAGCACTGTAAACCATAGCTAAAGTTAATATAGATAATGAAAACCTATTATTATTTGAAAATATAATAGGATCTTTAAAATCACCTAAAACACACAGGGAGATAAAACTGAAATGATAACTATTTATTTTCTTCTACTTTCTACTTTTCCCTATTTTTCAAATTAACAGCAGTTGCAAATAAATATAGACTGTCAAATGCAACCTTCCTGAAAAAAAAAACAACCAAAATAACTTGTTGAACAGGCAAAACCAAGTGAATTACCTACTACAGTAAAGGATACCATCTCTCTGAGCTTCCACAGAAATCTGCTTATAGCTACAGTTCAAGGTCCTATATGCAAAAACTGCACTGCTCTGGGGATGCAAAGCACAGAATAGGGAATATAATAAATAATATTATAATAACTACGTATGGTACCAGGAGGGTTCTGGGTATATCAGGGGAAACACTTTGTAAAGTATGTAATTGTACACCTGAAACTAATACAAAACAATAGTGAATGTAAATTGCAATTTAAAAATATTTTTTTAAATGTAGCATTTCTCTGATACCCACCTGACCCCCCATTCAGAAGCCTCTCTAACCACAATGATCAGAAAAATCTCACATTGGGTAGAACTCCAATTTCCTTTTCAGGAATTTTAGGAATGAGGAACATTTTAATTTCCCTTTTTAAAAAAATACATTTTTATTGATTTCAGAGAGGAAAAGAGAGGGAGAAAGAGATAGAATCATCAATGATGAGAGAGACTCATTGATCTGCTGCCTCCTCCATGCCCCCTACTGGGGATCAAGCCACAACCCAGGCATGTGCCCTTTCTGGGAATTGAACCGTGACCTCCTGGTTCATAGGTTGATGCTCAACCACTGAACCACACCGGCTGGAACTTTTTTTTTTTTAATATATGCTTGTAATATATATAACTTTATTTATTGTTTGAGCTAGAAACATTGATTTGTTGTTCCACTTATTTATGCATTCACTGGTTGATGCTTGTATTTGCCCTGACTGGGGATGGAGCAGCAATCTTAGCATATTAGGAATACACTTTACCCAACTGAACTACCTAGACAGGGGAACCCTTTGATTTTCTGATCAGATTTGAAAACGTTTAGTATTAGAAGAAACCTTACTGATTATTAGCAAAACTTTCCTTGTAACAAAATATCCTCAAAATTTTTTTTGTTCTAAGTACATATGCCAAAGTTCACATGGAAGAAGATAGGCATGCGACCTATACGTTCATCTTAATGCTAGCTACAGGAGCTAGTGAGTTCAGGTTTCATCACATTGGTATCCAAATAGGGAAAAATTTGCATTGAACCCCTTATTACAACCTTCAGAACTTTCCTCTCTGTCTTGACTTATTTTGTTCAAGGGAGTCTGATTCTGGGAGAGATCTCTCCAAATCACCAAGGCACTACCCATTGCCAGGTGTGCAATTAGAGATGGCCAATTATTAGGTTACTCAAATTCATGTTCTTATCTTTCTAAATGACATAATTTCACTAGGGATCATTTAGAATTATAGCAAACTCTTTTTTCTTTTAATTTTATTGACAGTCTTCTAGATTTTCCAAATTTCCCCCCCTTTACCCACCTCCTCCTAGTAGAGTCTTTTTTGTAAACCTTTGATATGAATGGTTCGAGAGGCACCTTACAGAAAAAAAAAGGAAGCAATATCTCAAATACCTAGTGTTTTGCTTTTTTTATTATTAAAATGAGGAAGCTTCAAAAATAATTCAGATTCCAAAATTGTTTCCTTACAGGGAAGACAAGTTCATAGGAAGAGGAAAGACATAGGAAAAGCCCAGTGAAAAATTCAAACTTTCTTATTCCTTTCCATCCTATGCTCCTCCCTTTTCCTCTGTCCTGCTCCCTTTTTCTTCTGGCTGGCCAGAAACCCTCAAAGCATCACTTCCTTTTTAAATTAAGACCTGTTAGAACAGGGCAAGCCTCTATGGCTGAATTAAAGTCTTGGTCTCATTCTGAACTGAGGCATTATCAAAGACTTTCCAAAGCCTACACAAAACAGAAATTTACAGAGAAGTTGAAAATACTCGAGGAAAGTATAATCTGGGGTCCCTAGATTTCTATCAATTGACTCATATTTCTAGTAAGAACCTCACATAAAATATTAGATTAAAGAAGAGAATAGGAAGACCATGAGAGGGACTTGAGACTTCTAATTACAATGGAAATCAGAGACTTAGAAAAATTGTAAATGATGGACAAGGTCCCTGGCCGGCTACTACGAAAATCTTTCCACTGGAAATAGGTTATGCTAGCAAAGAAAGGATAAGTCCATTGGAAACTTCAGAGATGGGCTCTTTAATACCTTTAGACAGCACTTAGGAGTAGACCCGAAAGCATTTGTGACCCTGGCTCTCTCCTCACATTTTGTGAGCAGCCCTAAGCCAGAAACAGAAAATATCATAAATAAGCAAAACCTGGATGGAACTATCCACGTTGTCAGATCTTCAAATCAAGTACCCATTTCCCATTTTACCCATCAACTCAAAAGAAGAAATGTCACTAATTATTAATTATTAATACAAGTAGTACACTATTAACCTTAAACCCTGCCATTGTTACACAAGCTTTCTCTCTCTGCATCAACAAAGTGCTCAGAAATGTGTATCTCTGACACTCTTCACATTTCCCATGTCCCAGCCCACAACAGTCACCTTTGCACTTTTAGTCAAGGAACCTTCCTTCTTCCTATGAGACATTACATTCACTGACTTCATAAGAAAGAATCTACAGTACAAATAGAAATTCCAGATCAAATCCTCTACTAATGACCTCTTCCTTGAACATACTGAGGACTCTGCCATTCTTCATCAAGATAGAATTAATTTAGATTCAGATTCATTACTACCTTTGTGACTAAATCAAGCCCAAATTGAAGATTTCAAGAAATCCAAATTTATTGTTAGAAAAACAAAACAATTATATTGGCAGAAATATTGGAGTTGACAAGCTCAAGGTTCATAATGATCTATTCAAACCACTACACAAACTTGCACAACTCTTTAAAATGAGAAGGTAAAGAATGACTAAAATCCAAAAATTGACAGACGGCCTAATGAAGCAAAGATTTGTCATATATTGCTCAGTGTCTTTCAAGGCTGCAATCAAGGTGTGGGCCATAGTGCATTTTCCATTGGAGGCGAAACTGGGACAATTTTAAGTTCATTCCCATGGTTGACAAATTTATTTCCTTGTGGCTATAGGACAGTGGGCCCCATCTTTCTGCTGGCTCTTGGATGGAGATCAGATGCTGGGATCCTTTGGACACTTAGATCCTTAAAAACTGCCAGCAATTCGTTGCCATGTGGGATTCCTCAATATGGCTGCTTACTTCATCAAGCTAGTAATTAGAACCTGTTCTCTAGTCTCCTATGATGGAGTCTTATATGATGAAACAGTCACAGGCGTGACAACCAATTACTTTGCCCTATAATGTTATATCGCATCACCTTTTCATATAATGTAAGCTAATTAAAAGTTATATGCTATCACCTTTTGCCATATGCTATTAGTTAGCGAAGTATATCACAGGTTCTACCCAAACTAAAGAGGGAATTACACAAAGTGTTGGATGCCTGGCAGCTCCTCAGAAAGTTAAACATAGAATTGTCACGACCCAACAATTACACTCCCACATATAGGTATACCTCATTTTATTGTACTTTGCTTTACTGTGCTTCACAAATGTTGTGGTGGTTGTATTTTTTTTTTAATTGAAGGCAAAACCATCCACTAGCAAAAATATTACAACTCTTTATTGCGATATTCACTTTATTTCAGTGGTCTGGAACCAAACGCACAATACTTCTAAGGTATGCCTGTACATAACCAAAAGAACTTACGTAAAATAGGTATTCATACAAATACTTGCCCACAATTGTTCATAGCAGCACTATTCACAATCACTAAAAATGGAAACAACTCAAATGTCTATCAACTACTGAATGCATTTTTTAAAAGGTAATATCATATATGAAATATTATTCAGCCATCAAAAGAAATAAAAGATTGATACATGCTACAAAATAGATCCTATTTTTTTTAAATCCTCACCTGAGAATATGTTTTCATTGATTTTTGAAAGAGGAAGGGAAAGAGGGAGAGAGAGAGGGAGAAGGAGAAACATCAATATGAGAGAGAAATATCAATCAGTTACCTCCCCTCTCCACCCCCTGCCTTACATGCCCTGACCAGGGATCGAATCCACCACCTGGGTATGTGCCCTGACCATGAATCAAAACTACAACCCTTCAGTGCATGGGACAATGCTCCAGCCAACTGAGCCATACCAGCCAAGGCAATCCTATATTCTTATTTGTTTACTTTTAACCCTATCTAACATTTTCATATATTTATAGTTATAGAATTTCTTTTGAATTTCTTTTTTCTAGATTCAAATTCTCTGGAGAAATTCTTTATATGCTTATCTATTTCCTCCATATTTTCCTCAAATTTCTTTATAGATTAAAGTTATTTTATATTTCTTATCAGCCAACTTCAGAATCTACAGCATATGTGGATCTATTTCTATTATCTGTTTTACTTTTTCTCTTAGTTTTTAGTTGTGTTCCCTTTCTTTAGGTGTGTCTCATAAATGTGTACTGAATGACAAATAATGTGCATACAATGGTGATTTGTGTAAAATGTATCTCCTAGAACATTATTCATCTAACAAGTATTTAGAGCATTGACTATGTACCTGGCACCGTGTGCAAGTGGCACAGTAATAAACAGAGCACAATCAATCCCTGCCAGCAAAATAAGGAGCTTACAATCCACTGTAGGAAGTAGACATTTAATCTATCTTTAAAATAGCCAAAAGGCCCCTTAAAATCTGAGCTCCCAACTTTCCTCTCACCTCTATAAATCTTACCTCTATTACTTTATCTCTGATTTCTTCTCCTTGATCACTACTGAATGCATTTTTTAAAAGATGATATCATACTATGGAATATTATGTCACATGATTCCTCATTATTTATTCAACATCAGGTACACTTCAACCTCAACACCGTTGCACCTGTTATTTTTTCTGCCTAGTTTACTTCACTCTTCTCCCTGGTGATAGCCACATGACTTGCCCTGTCATTTCTTTAGATGGTACCCTCCAGCATTCCCTTTCCCCATTCTTTGTCTTATGTTTCACCATAGCATGTACTATATATTTTATTCTTTGTTTATTATCTGTCTCCTTCTTCTTCTGTGTAAGATCCATGAGGACAGGAAATTTTTTTATCTGTTTTGTTCATTTCTATATCCTCAGCACTTAAAAAAAATGTTGGACTAATAGTATGCATTCGTTAAATATTTCCTGAATAGGTTAGTGAGTGAATGATTGATTTTAAATGTGATGGGTGAAGTGCAGGGTACTAAGGGAAAATATAGCAGTGGGCTTAATCTAACCTAGACAATAAAGGAATGCCTCTGTGAGGAATGTATGGTTAAGCTGAGACCTAAATAAGAAGTAGGAGACAATCAGGAACGAAGACAGAAGCAGAATCAACACACTTATGACAGAATTAAGTACAGAAGATTCAAGAATCTAAAAGATGTCGCATATGATGGGTGCATACAGTGCAAAGGGTAAGCTTTTAAGAGAGAAACAAAGTCCAGCTATTTAAAAGATTTAAATGAGTAGCCATTCAAGAGCATTTAAACACAGCATATGATCCCACCTTTTGAAAGATCACTCTAGCTGTGGTGTCCAAATTAATTGGACAGAACCAAGACTGGCTCTATAGAGACCAATTAGAAGGCTGATGAAGTAATCCAGAATAGATAATGGTAACTGAAACTTCGTGTTAGCATGAGGAAAGAAAGAAGTAAATGCATCAGAAAGATGTTTAAGTAAATTCTCTGTAGCTGTATTTAACTAGAATGACTCCAAGTTCTTAGCTTAGAAACAGAGTGAAAAATGCCAGCACTTTCACAGGCAAGAAAAAAATGAATGAGAAGTTTACAACAAGAGTCAGCAAACTTTCTGAATGGGCCACATATTAAATATTTTAGGCTTTCTGGGCCATACGGTCTCTGCCACAATTACTCCATGAGCATGGCTGTGTTCCAGTAAAGCTTTATTTACAAAAACAGGTGTGCCTGGAGCCATGGTTTGCCAACCCCTGGTTAGAGAGAAATGATGAGGTCAGTTTTTAACTTGTTACTTTCAAGGTGCTGCACGGATATCAAGTTGAACTGTTTAAGAAGCAACTGAATATGCAGTTCTGAAGTTCAGAAGAGATATCTAGAAGAGATTTATAGGTTTGAGATTGGGAGGCGGGAGTGGGCTGGGGAAGGTCAATGGGGGGAAAAGGAAATATATGTAATACTTTCAACAATAAGGAATTAATAAATGAATGAATAACTAAATGAATGAAGAAAAATAAACTTCAGATTGCCCAGGATGAGTTTGTACAATAAAAGAAAATGTCCTGCCCTAGCCTGTTTTGCTCAGTGGATAGAGCACCAGCCCGCAGACAGAAGGGTCGAATGTTCAATCCTGAGTCAAGGGCACATACCTCGGTTGCAGGCTTGATCCCCAGCCCCATTCAGGGTGCATGCGTGAGGCAACCAATCAATGTGTCTCTTTCATATCAATGTTTCTCTCTCTGTGTCTCTCCTCCTTCCTTCCACTCTCTCTAAAAATCAATGGAAAAATATTCTCAGGTGAGGATTAAAAAAGAAAAAAAATGTCCTACCAGAACCCAGAATAAAACCAGCATTTAAGGAATAACGATAGGAAGAATGATCAGCATGAAAACTAAAAAGGAACAAAGCAAGCTTAAAAATACAAAAACAAAACTAGAATTGAGTAAAGTGCCAGAAGTTGAATATTTCAAGAAGAAAGGTGTGACCAAGAGACTGAAATGCTTCAAAGAGATGGAGATAAGAATAGAATTAAAAATTATATACTGAGGCCCTGGCTAGGTAACTCAGTTGGTTAGAACATCATCCCAATACACAAAGATTTTGGGTTTGATCCCCAGTCAGGGAACATACAAGGAGCAACCAATGAATGCACAAATAAGTGGAACAACAAATTGATGTTTCTCTCTCTCCCTCTCTCTCTCAAATCAATAAATTTTTTTAAAATGTAATATTATATACTGGATTTAGTGAGAGGGAGAGGTTGCTGGTAGCCTTTGCAAGAGAAATGTAAGTGGAAATGAAGAAAGAAGCCAGACCAGTAAAGATTAAGTGTGTTTGGGGGGCAGGGGGCTGAACAGATTAAGAAGTACAAATGACAGTTATAAAAAGTCACTGGGATGTAAAGTACAGCATAGGTAATATAGTCAATAATCTATAATAATAAAAGGGTAATATGTTAATTAGACCGGACATCTTCTGGACATCCTTTCTGACAAAGCTGCGGCCCGGGGGAAGCCAGCCAGGGTCCCGGGTGCCTGAGGGTGGCCTGGGGGAAGCCAGCCTGGGTCCTGAGTGCCTGCCAGCAGCCAGAGGAGGGAAGCCCATGTCCTGAGTGCTGGAGGAAAGCTGGTGCCAGCAGCTGGGGAAGGAAGGCCTACTCTTGCATGAATTTTCGTGCATCGGGCCTCTAGTCCTATATAATAAAAGCCTAATATCCTAAGTGTCCGGTTGCCCATTCAACCAATCAAAGTGTAATATGCTAATGATATGCTAAAGCTATTCAACCACTCGCTATGACATGCACTGACCACCAGGGGGCAGACAGTTGACTGGTCAACCAGTCGCTATGACATACACTGACGCTCCGACCAGTAGGTTAGCTTGCTGCTGGGGTCTGGCCGATCTGGATTGAACGAGACATCGAGACGGGCCAGACACGCCCTGGAGCCCTCTCGAGTCCCTCCCTGGCCCCGATCTTGCACTGGTGGGGTCCCTTGGCCTGGCCTGCACCCTCTCACAATCCAGAACCCCTCAGGGGATGTCAGAGAGCCGGTTTCAGCCTGATCCTGCAGACCAGGCCGAGAGATCCCACTGGTGCACAAATTCGTGCACTGGGCCTCTAGTATTGTAATAACTCTGTATGATATTAGATAGGTACTAGAGATATAGGGGTGATCACTTCATAAATGCCTAATCATGTTGTACACCTGAAATTAATATAATATTGTATGTCAACTGTATTTTAAAAATAAAATATATTTTTAAAAAAGATTAAGTAATAAGTATAGAAATGAGGGTGAGGAGAATTCTTCTAAGACATGTTGGCTGTGAAACGGAAGAGATAAGTAAGATAACAACTGAAGAGAGACAAGGGTTATAATGTTCTATGAAGAGAAGGAACACATATTTCTTTCCATTAAATTGGAAACACAATCATGTGAAGGATCATGGGTATCACATTTATCACCACGTCCTTCCCACTTAGCCAGGGATCAGTACATTTCTTGAGTGACGGAGCATTTTTTATCTCAATAGTAAAGGAAAGGAGCTGAAAGACAAAGGAGAGCTTTAAGATACAGAACAGAGAAAAGTTAATCAGTGAAGACTGTAGTCCCTAAAGGCTATAAAGGTTATGAAGAGAGAAGGGGGGCGGGGGGATGGATGAATAAAGATTTAGGTAAATATGAGCAAGAAGCTGAAAATATTTTTCTTCTTTAATTTTTTTTCAATTGCAGTTTACATTCAATATTATTTCATATTAGTTTCAGGTGTAAGCATAGTGGTTAGAAGGAAGCTAAAAATTTTATTAACCAGGGACCAAGCTTGCTAGCTATCCTGCAATGCCTGAAATGATCCTGCACAAAGAATTCCCCAGTCCAAAAAGGAAAATAAGAAACACCAAGATGGAGACTTCTTTCAGACTAACTCCAGTCACAAGGTTAAAGTCTACATAGGGTTGGGGGTGGGGACAGGGAAATGGACACACTCCAATGTCGGCATTCTGCCTTAGAAGCCTTCGCCTACAGAAGCTGCTTGCTAGTTATGTTTGGGATCTATAGTCATTCATAGTTATACCACTTTCCACCAGAAGCATATTTACACTGCACATTTTATGCATATGAACGGAAGCTCAATATGAAGATATACAGAACATTATAAGGTTTCAAATATTAAATATATACCACCATAAATAAAATCCAGAGATCTGACAGCACATTTTTAAATCACTAAGTTTTTTCCTGTGAAAGTATAAGCCAATATCGATCATTAAATACAATGCTTAAGTGGCTTCTTCCTCTTTTCAACTTATGCCATTTAAAATAATTCAAGTGTAAACAACATTGACATTTTAGCTACACATGTATGTTTATAAAAGCAAGAATTGCATTTTATCTTACACTGAGAACATGTGCTATAAAGACTAGAGTAAAATAGTTTCTCACCTTGACTACTCCATCAAAGCCAGGAATTGTGTTAACCTTTGCTTTCTTAGCTAGTAATTTGCTTTCAATCTTGTCACCCATAGCTTGAATAGCATGTGTGTCAGGTCCAATGAAAACGACATTTTCTGCTGCCTGTGGAGAAATAAAGTAGAAATTTGTAACAAAAACATTATGGTGCTTGATATGGAGTCACAATTTTTAAAAAGAAAGACCTATATATAAACTTACTAATTATTTACATACCAAAAAAAACTTCAAAGTAAGCATTTCAGCCAATATATTAAAATATATAATACTGTATTGTGTATAGTAAATGTGCACAGATATATGAAACAAAGTTTAGGACAAGGAAAAATAAAAGCAATAAGAACTCTTGTTTGATATTAACAGTATTCTTTGGAAAAGCAACTTCTATGGCATTATATTATACACTAGAGGCCTGGTGCACGAATTCATGCATGAGAGGGGTCTCTCGGCCTGGCCAGTGATTGGGGCCTATTGGCACCGTTTCTCCCAGTCCCAATCAGCGGCTGGAGGGAGGGACTGGAGGAGGTTGGCCGGCCGCAGGAGGTTGATGTGGGAGCATACTGACTACCAGGAGGCAGCTCCTCAATTAAGTGTCTGCCCCCTGGTGGTCAGTGTGCATCATAGCTACTGGCCAGTTATCCGGTCATAATGGTCACTTAGGCTTTTATCCTATTTAATAAAAGAGTAATATGCAAATTAATCATCACTCAGCTACACCCACCAGCCACGCCCACAAGCCACACCCACAAGCCAATCAGGAGCGAATATGCAAATAAACCCAACCAAGATGGCTACGGCCACAGAGAACAGGAGGAAGGCTTGGGTTTCCCGGCGATGGAGGAAGCCAAGCTTTCCACCTGCCCTTGCGGGCCTAGGCCTCCACTCAAGGCTACAAAGTTTCAATGATAGAAGATACATAAACCCAAACAGAAATGGCGGCAGCCACGGAGCTGGAAAAAGCAGGCGGCTAGGGTTGCCCCCGGTGATGGAGGAAGCCAAGCTTTCTGCACACCCTGGCCGGCCCAGGCCTCCGCTTAAGGCTACAAAGTTTTAATTATAGAAGATACATAAATCCCCCCAAAAATGGCTGCCGCCACGGAGCAAGCAGAAGGCTTGGCTCTGCTCCAGGCTACAAAGTTTCAATTGTAGAAGATAAATAAACCCCAGAAACCAGGGCCTCCACTTGGGTCGCCAGGGGGCGTGGCCAGCCTACAAACCACCACAGTCCCCTCGCCCAGGCCGCCCCACGCCCCAAGGGAACCCCCACCCTGATATGGGACACCCTTCAGGGCAAACCAGCTGGCCCCCACCCGTGCACCAGGCCTCTATCCTATCTAATAAAAGAGTAATATGCAGATTAACCATCACTCCAACACACAAGATGGCTACCCCAATGTGGTCAAAGATCCTGCCCCCATGTGGACACAAGATGGCCACCACAAGATGGCCAGCAGGGGAGGGCAGTTGGGAGGAACCACGCTTGCAAGGGAGGGCAGTTGGGGGCGATCAAGCCTGCAGGGGAGGGCAGTTAGGGGTGACCAAGCTGGCAGAGGAAGGAAGTTGGGGGTGACCAGGCCTGCAGGGAAAGGCAGTTGGGAGGGACCCAGGCCTGCAGGGGAGAGCAGTTGCGGGGGACCAGGCCTGCAGGGGAGAGCAGTTAGGGGTGACCAGGCCTGCAGGGGAGGGCAGTTAGGCATCAATCAGGCTGGCAGGGAGTGGTTAGGGGGTGATCAGGCTGGCAGGCAGAAGCGGTTAGGGGCAATCAGGAAGGCAGGCAGGCGAGCGGTTGGGAGCCAGCAGTCCTGGATTGTGAGAGGGATGTCCGACTGCCCATTTAGGACCGATCCCACGGGCAGTCAAACATCCCTGGAGGGGTCCCAGATTGGAGAGGGTGCAGGCTGGGCTGAGGGACACTCCCCCCCCCCCGCACGAATTTCATGCACCGGGCCTCTGGTATATATATATAGATAGATAGATAGTACCCTACGACCCAATCTAAACAGTAAGTTTACTTTTTAAATGCTTTATAAATCTTTGTATTCTCAAGATAGCACAATGCATGGTTCAACACAAATATCCATTTTAATTGAATACCAACTCTGGGCCAGGCTCTGCACTAAATGTAGGGGATAATATAAATGAAAATCACAGGATATCAGCTAATTCAAGGGAATGTGAACAGATCACCAATTCCTCAGAGAAATAGACAAAATACAGAATGTTTATATCCTTGTGACTACGAGAAAGAAGTCAAGAATACCGTGGGAATTTACCAGATGGGAGTTACGGTTTCAGTAAAAATTTCTCTGCATAAATCCAGAAATGGATCCATATCTCTGTGTTTATCTATAATAATAAAAGCATAATATGCAAGTCGACCGAATAGCAGAACAACTGTCTGGACGACCATGCTATGACACCCACTGGTGCCAAGCCAGCCAAGGCAGGTGCAATGTGATTGGTCGGGGGCCCGGCCATCGCCCATGATTGCCCTGCAGAGGAAGGCCCAGGCCACTGGCCAGCAGGGCAATCGATCAATCAGGGGGCCACACAATCACCCCAAAGAGGCCCAGGCCACCGACTGTTGGGCTGCAGTGGGTGGGAGGGGCCTCCCTCTGTGGGGGTGATCCATCATGGAGCCCTGGCCAGGTGGGCGGGCCTACCTCTTTGAAGCGATAGATCACAAGGACATAGGCCGGGCTGAGGTACTTCCCCCTCCCCATCCGAGTGCATGAATTTCATGCACCGGGCCTCTAGCATTATAATAAACAAAATGCTAATGAAGAAAATACTAATTAGGGAACAAAAAAATACTACGTAATTAATGCCTTTATAGGGCATGGTTTAGAGAAGTAAAGGAGGGGTTTGCTGAGGTACAAAAATGAGGTCATTAGGTAAAGAATTAAGGTTCAATATGAAGAAGGAAGACTAAATTGTATGCTCGGCATCATCAGAGTAAGGTGCCTAACTGATTGCTGATTTTCCCATGACCTTCAGTCAGCATAAAGGATAAACAGCACATTTTTACATTTCATATTCTATCTATTGGCATTGCTGTCTGAAAGGACTCTTGGCTTAGGACAGAAGCTTCATTCTCCTGATGAGACTATTACCCAGAAAACCTACTGCAATGCAGTGTGTTACTCAGATCACTCCCTCAGCCATTATGGTCCAAGCAGATTAAATCCACCCTTAGGAGGAGGTGAAAGTAGAACAGAGAAGCAACAAAAGGAATATATGAGGAGACAAATGTATGGTAAATGAGATGACGACTTCAACTTTGCACAGGCTGAGTGCAGATGCCTGTGAGGTGGTCAAGTGGCCATATTCAGGAGGCAGAGAGAGAAGGCTAGAGGTTATAAGTCCAGGCTGACATATGGATTTTTAAAGGCATCCAAAGTAGGAGGCAATTAAAAGTTGTACATGAAATTGCTCAGATAAAATGTGTACAAAAGCTAATGCCTTTAAATAAGGATGTATTCTTTCCCCCTCCCACCCACCTCACACCCACCCCCCATCCAAAAGCAAGACAAAAGAAAGAGACATTTTTAGATTCTGAGTTTAAAGCATCCTTTTCTTTGTGTGACAATGAGGATAATAACCACCTTGCAAGTTTGATTGAAGGACTGAATAAAATAATAATGTAAAAATACCAAGCTGAGAGTCATACTTAGTTCTTGTCCCCTGTCCAGAAGTCCTAATAAAAAGAGAACACTAGAATAAGATAGCAAGGTTCTCCGGATCCCAAAATACATTATAGGAACCCAAATACCTACAATTATCAGTGTCACAAATGGCAGAATGCTAGATAAGAAAACTTTCAGCCATAGAGGATGCTCCATCAAATGTTTGTGTAATTTTAATAGTAGAACCTTATCTTACAAGACTGATTGAAAGATTTTTTTTAAATTATAAAAAAAAAAAAAACCCACATAATATAAAACACCATGAAAAGCAGAGCTGCTCTGTAAGAGGGGAAGTGGTGGTAGGCCTACATCTCCATATACTCTATGTCTCCATCCTGATAAGCTAGTCATTTTAGACCACAGCAATAATCATATTCATTCTTTTTATCCCAAATCTACAATCCACTAAACACTAAGTCATGAGAAAATAATCATGTTTCAACTATCAATTGTCTTTACATATTCTCATTTGACAATCTAAAATGAAGGTATTTTTATTATAAATGCTGTTTTAAATACCACTATGACAGGCAGATGTAATCAAGTAATCAGAATGCCTACACTGACAAAGAGTTGAAGAACATAAATGAGAACACCTAAAATACATTATGATTATACAGTAAAACTTCTGATTAACAAGAGCCCAAGGACTAGGAACCACTTATTTACCAGATTTTTCTCAAGCATTTTAATTGGAAGAAAATGACCCCCAAATGCAAGATTACAGGAATAAAAGCTCACATCAAGAATTTAGTGACTATTCTTTGTCCATTCAACACAATAAAAAAAATAGCTAGTAGTAAGCCAGGTAACTACTTGAATTGATGTTTCAATGAACTAACTTCCTATATATCTATATATTTTGGTAGGACTCCCTGTGTTAGCCTTTAAATGGAATTAAAGCAAAATTAAAAAGCAGTATCCTGCCCTGGCCAGGTAGCTCAGTTGGTTAGAGCATCATCCCAATAAACCATGGTTTGTGGTTCAATCCCCAGTCAAGGCACATACAAGAAGCAATCAATGAATGCATAAGTAAGTGGAATAATAAATCAATGTTCCTCTCTCTGTCCAAAATCAATAATTTTTTTTTTTTAAAAAAAGCAGTATACTAGCTGACTTCCATAATTCTTTGACCAAAAAAGCAAGGATGAGGTCAAAATAAGACAGTATGGTAATTGCAAAGTGATGGAGCATGTTTCAAAAGTCCTGAGTTCTTTACCAAATTCATTTGTGTGATTTAGAACTTAAAGCCAGAATTTACCCTCTAGTAACTTTTGACACACTTCTGTTAATACTGTATCTTTTGTCATCCATCTAATAATCCATTTACCTTAAGTACTAGTGAGTCTTTTTAACATGCCATAGCAATAAAATTTACTTCTAAAAATATACTTTTTAAGAATCTTTGTAACTTTACCATAAATGGTAAATATAATACCTGAATATAGATAAATGTCTTTCAGTCATGAAAAATGTGGGCATTTTTTCATCATCATTGGAAAACAATTTAAGAAACTATGAAAAGCTGAAATTAAGATTTCTTTTATTTTCTAAATTCTGTGATTTTATGGTTCTGGTCTAATTTTAAAAGAAGAATGGGAAAAGAATGGGTTTTGAGAAGTATGTTAGGGAAATAATGAGATTTAATTTACAATTGTCTTTATGTTATAAATTAAAGACAAATAATCTTCATCTGTAAAAATTAAATGTGTGACACATAATTTATTCTTTTTTTTTTAATATATTTTATTGATTTTTTACAGAGAGGAAGGAAGAGGGATAGAGAGTTAGAAACATCGATGAGAGAGAAACATCGATCAGCTGCCTCCTGCACACCTCCTACCGGGGATGTGCCCGCAACCAAGTTACATGCCCTTGACCGGAATCGAACCTGGGACCCTTCAGTCCGCAGGCCGTCGCTCTATCCACTGAGCCAAACCGGTTTGGCCATAATTCATTCTTAAAAATACCAAAACAGTAAATTGCTTTACTATGAATTCAGATTTTTTTTATAAAAGTATACACTTTTAGGCTCACCAAGAATTAATACTTGGATAACAGTAAAACCAGTGTCAAAAGGAGAGAGATAGCCATAGAAAACCTGCTGAACTGCCCAAAGGACCCAGACTCTGAACTTGAATGTATTCCCTGCTAAAAGAAAAAAGGGTTTCTGGTAGAAAAGGTTAGTTCAAGAATTGGTGCAGCGTGTGACATAAAAACACTGAATCAGAGAGAAAGCTTTCAAAATAATTATCTCAAAAGTACATAGTTACAGATAGAAAGGGCTACCCACGAAATATGGTGAAACAATATGAGCATCAGAAAGAATAACAGAGACATTACAAGGTTAATTCATTTTTTTTAGGACCTCAGAATAAGTCTTTTCCTGCTATTGCTATCTCTATTGAACTTCTTGGACATCTATCACTGATTTTAAAACATAAATACCTCTTTTAAAAGCAACACAGAGGAGAACTAATTTCACATGTAAGACTATGCAAATATCAAAGTAAAATACCATACAATGTTTTTATAAGGAAAAAAAATAAGGACTAGAATAAAACCCATGGAGAAAAAAGCACAAAGACATGCCAACACAATATCAAGATTTTTACCTATTTCAAAACAACTAAAAGACATTTTAAAATTATGTAAAACATTAAATAACATAAATCAGAATTGGAAATGCTTAAAAGTGAGGTGACAGACCTCAGGATAGAATCAGAAATGAAAAAAAATCATTTCAGAAATGATGACTAAATTAGAGGGAATATAAGAGTCAATAGAGAAAACAAATAATGCCTAAACAAGAAATAGAAAGTGAAAGGAGAAAACTATATACAAATTTAGATATAAAAAAAATGAAGAATTTTTAAAATATTCAAGAGAAAATGACAAACACTAAAGATAAACAAAAGCCACCCTTCATATAGATCAAAGGAGTCTTTGAAGAAAACTGAAGCAAAGAAAAATACAAAAACTGTAACTTAAGAAAACTTTCTTAAAATTGGAAATACATATCTAAAGAGTATACTATAGCATACCTGAGAAATTCAACCCAGAATGGCCATGATACATTCTAGTAATGTTATTTAAGAAAAAGGATGAAAAAATATGACATTATTGTGTATGCTTTTTAAATTATCACCTGACTTTGACAGCAATAATTCATGCCTAAAGAAAACTGAATGTACTCCACTGAATAAGATAGTCAAGAAAAGAAAGTATGAAACAAAGATTTTAAATCCAATAAGAACAAGTATAAAGGTCAGGGAAAATATAACAAGCAAGAACTCATGACTTCTTTCTGAGGAACCTAATAGGACAGGTTTGCAAACTATGGTCTGTGGGACAAATCTGGCCTGCTACCTGTTTCTGTACAGTCCACAATCTAAGAATAAATGTTACATTTTTTATTGTTTTAAAAAAACAATTTTTAGAAATACTATATAATGATATGTGACAATTATATAAAACTGAAAAACAGTTTTATTAAAGACCAGCCAGGCTCATTAGTTTACATGTTGTATGACTACTTTCTCACCACCAGAATAAGACTGAGTACTTATAAGAGATCGTATGGCCTACAAAGACAAAAATATCTGCTGTCTGGCCCTTTACAGAAAAAGTTTGTCCACTCCTATACTACAGGATGAGCTTCAGGAAACCAAAATGACTAAAGACATCAACAGAAAGGGCCTGTGGTTACTTGTAGAATAAAAATTAATGAAGGCTAAGGAAAGAATACACTACATAATAGCTATATTTTCTGACAATATACATATAGTACAACTATTTTTAAATAGAAAAAAAGATGATGTGTAAAACTTTAATATTTTCAGTAATATTAGTATTTATATTGTCATTGTGAAATTGCTATGTGTGCACTTCAGACTAGATAAGTAGTTATGAATCAGAATTCTAAATAAGGAATAATGAAGATACAGAGGTAACAAAAAAGAATTTAAGTAAAAGTTCTGCAATCTTGAATTTTTATTAAAAGTATCACTAATGAGTTATTTGTGCCTCATTAAAAATATAGACTATATTTAATCATACTTTTATTACATGCTAAAAAATCTTATATTTTATTGATATAGCATGTTTATTATATATTATTAAACTTGTGTTATATAATTTGGGGTTGGGGTGAGCATTATTATATTACTAATATTGAATATATTGACATTACATATTCTGTTAAGGTAACACATAATTGACACAACACATGTTATCCTATATAATAAAAGGGTAATATGCAAATCAACCTAATGGCGGAACGACCGGTCGCTATGATGCACACTGATCACCAAGGGGCAGACACTCAACACAGGAGCTGCCCCATGATGTTTAGTGCACTCCCACAGTGGGAGCGCCACTCTTTGCTGGTGAGCACAGGGGCGGTGGCGCAGCACTAAGGATGGCTGACTGCTGGCTTAGGCCCGCTCCCGTCAGTCAGACATCCCCCGAGAGCTCCCGGACTGCGAAAGGGTGCAGGCCAGGCTGAGAGACCCCCCTCACCCCCTGCCCTGAGTGCATGAATGTGGTGCACTAGGCCTCTAGTATGTAATAAAAATATATAACATAAAACGTTTTTAAAAACCTGTTAATATACATATTTTTTTTCCTAGCCCCACAAACTAAAAAGGCCTAGAAACAATGGCCATCAGTAGCAATGACCATGCCTGGCACCCGACTGTGGTCTCTAAATACCATTAAAATAAACCAATGTATTTTGAAAAGATGGCTGATTAAAGGTCTGGAGCAGGAATCGTAAAACATGAGCCTAGAATAACTTGTCAGAACAGAGAGCAAGGAAGCCATAAAAGATTATGAGGGTCAAGTCAAAAAGACTATGAGCCAATGTAGACTCCACTGACCAAAGAGGGACAACTTGAACTTCACTAATAATTCCAACAGATTTAAGCCCACAAAACAGGTTTAAATATATGCCTGCATAATGATACTTTTTAAAAGAACTAGTTAACTTTGAAGAATAAGGAATCAATTAATCACATCAAAAACTGGTAAATAAAAGTAAAGGGCTTTTTTTGACTTATTAAATAAATAGAAAATAGTGCATTTTCATGTTTGGCTGGGATGCTTCAGTAGACCATTATTTTGTACAAAGTGAAGTGGTAATGACTACTGCCACTATAGGTTAAGGTGGAAGTACAAAAACGTCAGCTTCACTGGCTTAGACAGTCAGGATCACAACCTTCACAGGATCACTACTTCCAAAACACTCAAATTTTGTTCTTTTTATGAGGCCCAAGAAGAGTTCATGAGGATGGTGGCAGAAGGGCTGGCTGATGTAAGGGATTCCCGTCTTACCAATTTTTGAAAAGAAAAAGGATCTTCCCAATACCGTGAGCACTGTTGAAGGACTGACTGGCTTGCTGGCCAATCCACGATGAAACCAGAAATCAACGTAGAGAATTCATCCTCCTCCTACTTTCCTTCTCTCCCTTTCACCACCTCCACTTACCTCGCCTGTGGCAAATTGTGCTCAATAAGCTTTAGGTCACAGGGTATAACACTATGTTTGTAAATGTGGCAGACCCAACCTGCGATCAGATTTCTTATTTAATGTAAACAGTGTTGTTTCTAATGAAGCCACTTCTGATACTTCTATACAATGTTACTCACCTTTCCTTTTTTTTAAGTTACAAAAACAAAAACAAAAAAAACACCTTAGTTTAATACAAGGAAGGAATTTTAGGCAAGTTGGCACCTGGGCTCCAAAGAACCATTGTATAAAAGAGGAAACCCTCCTTCCCTCATATTCTGAAATACTTGTGAAAACTATTTTAGGGGTTAGTTTTAATCTGCACTCAGTACTTGTTAAAATAATCACTAAAAATAAAAGATAAAGAACATCTGGGCTTCCGGGCAAGATGGCAGCACAGGTAAACATGGTACAGCAATCGCCTCCTCCCACAAACATCATCATTCAGAACTGCCTGAAATCTGGCTGGATGGAAATCCTACAAGTAAGCAATTAAAGAAGCCACATGCAAAGTGGTAGGAGGGGCAGATATGTGGAACAGACTGGCCCCACACCCACATGTGGCAGATAAAAATTAGATGGAGTATCTGGGCTACAAAGGTCCCTCTGAGTACTGAGGGGTCCTGCCCCCCACACTAGGCTCCCCAGCTCAGGGTTCCAGAGCCAAGAAGAGAAGTGCCCTTAACTTCTGCCTGTAAAATCCAGCAGGGATTGAGGCTGAGGGAGATGGAGGGCTGCTAGCCAGGCAATTCCTCTTAAAAAGCCAGTGCATGGACTTACTCCAATTCACTACCTTTGAACTTCAGAATGGGGCAGCAACTTGAAAGGCACCACAGACATACAGGGAGGAAATGAACTGTCCAGCATCAGGGCAAGAGCTAGGGGCAGCTTTCTCCCAGACAAAAGTACTGGCAGAGGCCACTGTTCCTTTGAAGAGCCCTCCCCCAACAGATCAGGCAGGGGATGCCATATCTGAAACTCCATCAACCTGCTCACACTGTTTGCCCCACCCTGGTGATTCCCTGAGGCCCACCCAGGCTGTTTCCAGTGGCTTTTCCATATCAGTGGCCTATCTTGGCTCATGCTTCAAACTTTCCTAAAATCTCTCAAACAAGTGGCATGGCCCGTGCTTCTCACTAAGCAGTCCCTGGCCTGACACTAGCAGCAGCAGCGTTGCTTCACAGCTTGGCCTCACCTCGGCACCTCCAAGTCCAGCCCAAGTAGAAGCCATCTACCGATAGCTTTGTAGCTCATACCAGGTGGCCCCAGGCAGAGCACAGGTGGCAGCTGATAATGGTCAACACTTCCTGGGAGGTCCAGAGCCAATGTACCCAGTGGGCAGATTTAGACCATGCCAAAGCATCACCACCCACCACCTCCACAAGTGACACACTCAAGGGGTGGACTCAGCAGGCACCAGTGCCCTGCTGAAGTAAGTCCTGTTCTGTAGGGTGGGAGCCTGCACAGATGTTACTCCACAGTGGTAAGAGGTCAGTGGTCACAGCCAGTCCTTGCAGCTGATAGGCCTGGGGTAAACCCCTCCCATTTATGTGCCAATAGCAAACAAGACTCAGCTACAAGAAGAGGGTGTACACAGCTCACATGGGGGGACACACTTTGAGTGCCCATCTTGGAGGATCAGGGAAGCTGTGCCACTGTACCCTACAGAACACCTAATACAATAGGCCCCTCTACTAAGCCTGGGAGACAGAACAGCTCTACCTAGTACACAGAAACAAAAACAGAGAGGCTGTCAAAATGAGACAAAATATCCCAAATGACAGAACAGAACAAAACTCCAGAAAAAGAACTAAACAAAATGGAGATAAGCAACCTACTAGATGCAGAGTTCAAATCACTGATTAGAAGGATGCTCAATGAACTTAATGAGAACCTCAACAGCATAAAAAAGAACCAGTCAGAAATGAAGGATACACTAACTGAAATAAAGAATAATTTACAGGGAATCAACAATAGAGAAGCTGAAGTCCAGAATCAAATCAGCAAATGGGAATATAAGGAAGCAAAAGATACCCAATCAGAAGAGCAAAAAAGAATTTTAAAAAAATGAGGATAGTGTAAGGAGCCTCTGGGACAACTTCAAAGGTACAAATATTCACATCATAGGAGTGCTAGAAGGAGAGAGAGATCAAGAAACTGAAAATGTATATGGAAAAAATGAGAGAATACTTCTACCTAGTGAAAGAAATAGACATTCAAGTCCAGAAAGCTCAGAGAGTCCCAAATAAGATGAACCCAAGAGGCCCACACCAAGACACATCATGATTAAAATGCCAAAGGTTAAACACAAGGGGAGAATCTTAAAAGCAGCAGGAGAAAAGCAATTAGTTACCTACAAAGGAGCTCCCATAAGACTGTCAGCTAATTTCTCAAGAGAAACTTTGCAGGCCAGAAGGGACTGGCAAAAAATATTCAAAGTAATGAAAAGCAAGGACCTACAACCAAAATTACTTTACCCAGCAAAGATATCATTTAGAATCAAAAGACAGAGAAAGGATATTTAGCTTTTCTTGTTAAATATTTTACCCTTTATTCTCCCTGTGTGATCTATAATAATAATCTGCTGCATGTTGATATTTACTGCTGTGTTGCTGACAATTACCTGAAAGAGAAGTTGGGCTGCTTCAATGGGCTGGAAAAAGTTTAGCTACATCAGAAAGCAGGTCTAATTAAGCAAGTTTATTCTATCCTATATAATAAAGAGCTAATATGCTAATTAGACCGAACAGCCGGATGACCTTCTGGATAAAGCCAGGGCTGTGAGGGACTGCGAGGGCTGGCCAAGGCTGCGAGGGCCAGCCGGGGCTGCGAAGTTCGGCCAAGGCAGCCGGGGCTGCAAGGGCCGAGCCCCCTGCACGAATTTCGTGCATTGGGCCTCTAGTATATATATAAAAGGTTAAGTTGACTCGTGCATGCGCCATACATATAAAGTTCTCACTGGCGCCAATTGCACACGTGTTTCCATCTGTCATTGTTGATCATGAATTTGGTTGACACTTCTATTATAGAGAAAAGTGAATAGCAATCTTAAAATATTTCTTCTAATTAATTTCCTTTAAATGTGCACGAATTTGTGCACTGGGCCACTAGTGAAGTATAACTGGAGTTGTAGTAGAGCTAAAATCAGAACCAGTGTCCAGAGTTTCCTTTCCATGTTGGAGCAGAGTCCTGTAAGCATCAGGCTAGTTATAGTCTGTTGGTGTCCCTTGTTAGGGCACCATAATGCAGGGGTTCTTGTCCCAGCCTTACAAAGGGTTCAGCATTCTGAAGCTGCACGTAGATGATTAAGAGGGAGTCCAAGGACGAAAGACAGTTTTTAAAGGTATTGGGGGATCAGAGGAGCTTCAGCTGAAGGAGCTATAAGACTCTCCCTTCACTCAGGACCCTGTTTTTATTAACACGATTTATCCTAAGGCAAGGTGGAGATAATACACTTCAAATGGTAAGGTATCAAAGGGCATTGTCAGTTTGGGGAATAGCCTACAGCTTTTAAGGTGTTTGGCCAACAGGAGGCAATAAAATGCCCTGAGCTGTCTGGCAGCTAACAATAATCCTATTCAGGTTTGGGGAAAGTGCCTTAGCCATTTCCGACAGGTAAATTACATATGTGGCTCCTCCTTGTTGAGCCCCCCAAGTACCATCAACCTTTTGACAGAACTCTTGTAATTATTACAATGCTGGATGGAATTGGTTCTCGGCAATAGTCCATTAGTCCACTGTGTGGGGGGGTCCACATTGCCATGAGCCACACAAGAGAATACCAGGAAGCCAAGCATGAGCCATGAGCCAAGCATGCCAAGAGGAGCCAAGGGAGCAAACTCCTGCCCAGCCAGTGTGGCTCAGTGGTTGAGTGTCAACCTATGAACCAAGAGGTCACAGTTCAATTCCCAGTCAGGGTACATGTCCAGGTTGCAGGCTCAATCCCCAATAAAGGGCATGCTGGAGGCAGCTAATCAATGATTCTCATCATTGATGTTTCTACCTCTCTCTCCCTCTCCCTTCCTCTCTGAAATCAATAAAAATATATTTTCAAAAGAAAAGAAAGCAAACTCCTTTGGTTAGGGGATTATATATTCCCAAATGTCCATGCCCATTCTGGCCATCCATCTCTGCCCCCAGGTATGATTGACAGTAAGCACTTTCCCTATGTCACCCCCACCTTACTGGGCATGCGTCTATCTTCTCTTTGTTGAATTCCTCCCCCAGTGTTTTGCGGGAAACATGACTATAATGACTGGCCTTCTTTTTGTTTCGTTTCCTGTTATTAATAATTAATTACAATAGTATCAGTTCTATCCTTAAATTATAAATATAAAATTATAAAAGTTATTTTCATTTGTTTGGGATGCTAATTGCAAGATCAATTGAAATTTAATGACATATAAACTATACTAGAGGCCTGTTGCACGAATTCATGCACAGGCGTGGTCTGGCCGGCCCGCCCCCATCCGGGACAGCCGGGGGGAGGGGCTGTGGGTGTTTGGCGGGCCAGGGGGAGGGGCCGTGGGCAGTTGGCTAGATGGCCCCACCCCCTGGGCAAACTCCCAATTGAACTCCTTGTTGAGGGGACAATTTGCATCTTAGGCTTTTATTACATAGGATTTAATTATGGTACATTGTGTATGTTGTGAATTAGTTTAACCAAAGGTATCTATGTCTTTCTCATTCAATATTACCAATAGCTGGATTTCATTCAGTCTAATGTATATTTTGTATTAAGTGTCTACATGGCACAATACACTCAAGTAATATTATTAGTTCCAGATGATAGCCATATATAATATTTAAGGAATTAGAGTAGTGGGTAACTTTCCCTGTTGTAACAATCGGCAGAAGTCAAGTTTTCTAGTTAAGGAATATACTTAAACTAGAGGCCCGGTGCACGGATTTGTGCATATTGAAAGGAAATTCATTAGAAGAAATATTTTAATATAGCTATTCGCCCTTTCTCTGTAATAGAAGTTTCAACCAAATTCAGGATCGACAATGACAGATCGAAACACATGCGTGCAATTGGCGCCAGCCAGAGCTTTATATGTATCGCGCATGCACAAGTCAACTTAGCCTTTTATATATATACTAGAGGCGCGGTGCGCGAAATTCGTGCACGGGGGGGGGGGTGGTGTCCCTCAGCCCAGCCTGCACCCTCTCCAATCTGGGACCCCTCAAGGGATGTCCGACTGCCCGTTTAAGCCCGATCCCAGTGGGATCGGGCTTAAACGGGCAGTCGGACATCCCTATCACAATCCAGGACTGTTGGCTCCCAACAGCTCGCTTGCCTGCCTTCCTGATTGCCCCTAACCACTTCTTCCTGCCAGCCTGATCACCCCCTAACCACTCCCCTGCCAGCCTGATTGATGCCCAACTGCTCCCCTGCCAGCCTGTTTGCCCCTAACTGCCCTCCCCTGCAAGCCTGGTCACCCCCAACTGCCCTTCCTTGCAGGCCTGGTCCCTCCCAACTACCCTCCCCTGCTGGCCTGATCGCCCACAACTGTCCTACCTTGCAGGCCTGGTCCCTCCCAATTGCCCTCCCCTGCTGGCCATCTTGTGGTGGCCATCTTGTGTCCACATGGGGGCAGGATCTTTGACCACATGGGGGCAGTCATCTTGTGTGTTGGAGTGATGGTCAATTTGCATATTACTCTTTTATTAGATAGGATAGAGGCCTGGTGCATGGGTGGGGGCCGGCTGGTTTGCCCTGAAGGGTTTCCCAGATCAGGATGAGGGTTCCCTTGGGGTGTGGGGTGGCCTGGGCAAGGGGCCTGTGGTGGTTTGAAGGCCGGCCACGCCCCCTGGCGACCCAAGCTGAGGCCCTGGTATCTGGGGTTTATTTATCTTCTACAATTGAAACTTTGTAGCCTGGAGTGGAGCCAAGCCTTCTGCTTGCTCTGTGGCAGCAGCCATTTTTTGGGGGATTTATGTATCTTCTATAATTGAAACTTTGTAGCCTTAAGCAGAGGCCTGGACCGGCTAGGGTGTGTGGAAAACTTGGCTTCCTCCATCACCGGGGGCAACCCTAGCCTCCTGCTCTTTCCAGCTCCGTGGCTGCCGCCATTTCTGTTTGTGTTTATGTATCTTCTATCATTAAAACTTTGTAGCCTTGAGTGGAGGCCTAGGCCCGCAAGGGCAGGTGGAAAGCTTGGCTTCCTCCATTGCCGGGGAAACCCAGGCCTCCCTCCTGCTCTCTGTGGCCGTAGCCATCTTGGTTGGGTTTATTTGCATATTCGCTCCTGATTGGCTGGTGGGCGTGGCTGGTGGATGTAGCGGAGTGATGGTTAATTTGCATATTACTCTTTTATTATATAGGACTAGAGACCTAGTGCACGAATTCGTGCACCTTGAAAGGAACTGTGGGCTGCAAGGCTGCAGTGGGCATAGGGGTGGGTCTCAGCCCATCCTCCACACCCCCTCCTGGCCCCTCCTGCTGTGGCCCCTGACCCCCTCTTTGCCTGCAGCCCCGCTCCCACCACCATCGCTTCCAGGCACTGACAGCACCGGCCCCGCTCGCACCCGCTGACAGCGCAGAGCAATTGGGGCAAGAGCCAGCAGCGGGTACAAGCAGCGTCAGCGCTGTCAGTGGGTGTGAGCAGCGGCTGCTACCGCGATCACCCCTCAGGAGCATGGGGAGGTGGAGAAGCCTTCAGGGGCAATCAGGGCCGGCAGCTGCCACTTGCACCCGCTGACAACGCCAAGTGATCAGGGCTGGCACCAGGCGCTGGCAGCAGGTGCGAGCAGTGACTCTGGTACTGGCTGCGGTGCAAGTGGGGCCAGCGCTAGCAGCGGGTGTGAGCGCCCGGCGGGACCATGGTGCACAGGAGCAAAGAATTTTCAGTAACCACCAGCGGCTTGCCCCTATGACAGTGACCCGCGCCCCGCCTTGGTCTGGCACCCCGCTCACTGCTCTACCATCCCGCCATAGCCGATGCCTGCCATGTTCTACACTCTGCCGCCTGCTGCCAACACCCACCATGTTCCACACATGCCCCCTGGTAGTCAGTGCACATCATTGTGACTGGCTATTCAGTTGTTTGATTGTTCAGTTGTTCCGCCGTTCGGTCTATTTGCATATTAGTATTTTATATATAGAGATAGAATAAACTTGCTTAATTAGACCTGCTTTCTGATGTAGCTAAACTTTTTCCAGCCCAGTGAAGCAGCCCAACTTCTCTTTCAGGTAATTGTCAGCAACACAGCAGTAAATATCAACATGAAACAGATTAATATTGTAGATCACACAGGGAGAACAAAGGGTAAAATATTTAACTGCAGCAATGTTTGACTATATATTCTGTGCAGTGAGAAAACCTGAAGTCATTTTCAACCTCCACCATTTCTTACTTTTCAGTTCGGTCAAGTTTCTAGACTTTCTAAATCTCTGTTTTCTGGCTAATGAAAAGAAAATAGGATTCCACCGAGTCTCCTACCTACCTACCCCAGGACTTCTGTGGGGATCAAATGAAATGAGGCACGGGAAAACACTTCACAGACATTTGGTTAAAGTGTGAAATGTTTACACCTGGCTATAAAGCAAGTCATGTTCCTGGGCTGAAGAAACTGCAAGGAGGCTAGGCATCCCTAGGAAGAGGAAGCCAGGCATTGCTATGTGACATTATTACCCGGAGGCAATAGCGACCATTTCTGGGCTGGGCTGGGCTGTGGACCACATTTTGCGCCACGGGGTCTCAGCAGCATCAGCTGCGATTTGGTGGGCTGTCACTCCTGGGTGGTAGCAGGGCTTGTGTCCCACATGGGGGAAGCCGAATGTTGCTTTGTGGGTGCCAGGTCAGCGGTGCCAGTTCTCTATAAATGGCCAGTGCACGTCAAGGCAGCTCCTGCATTGAGCATCTGCCCCCTGGTGGTCAGTGCATGTCATAGAGACTGGTCGGACGGTTGGACACTTAGCATATTAGCCTTTTATATATATAGATATAAAACCTTGTTTTTCATGCATAGGAAGTGAACAATGCAGCAGAATACTTTGTATTTTTAATATTTGGCAGTATAATGATTTCTATTTCTATTTTCTAGCTATTATTAAGTCAGAAAATTGTTAATTTCTTTTTTTAATATATTTTTATTGATTTTTTACAGAGAGGAAGGGAGAGGGATAGAGAGTTAGAAACATCAATGAGAGAGAAGCATCGATCAGCTGCCTCCTGCACACCCCCCAACTGGGGATGTGCCTGCAACCAAGGTACATGCCCTTGACCGGAATCGAACCTGAGACCCTTCAGTCCCCAGGCCGATGCTCTATCCAGTGAGCCAAACCGGCTAGGGCTATTAATTTCTTTTATTAAATGTTTTGGGTTTCTAAGATATTTAGGGCAAAGAAGAGGTTCAGGGTACATATTGATAAACAAACTTTTAAATAAAACTGAATATCTTTGGAATTTTTAGATAAGCATTAATGCTTATAGGAAAAAATATTTTATTGTTTAAAATTCTATTACTATATTCTATATTAACTTTGGAAATATTCTCTTTTAGAATGTTAAGTTTTGTTAGTGTTTGCCATTTTTCTAGTGCATATCTAATTTCTTCTTTTTATTTCCCTGTAATCAACACTGATACCTATTTCCATATCTATTTCAATTTCTAATTGATTGTAAAGAAGAAAGAGGTTGGGCAGTTAACCTTCAACATTCTATACTCTTTGTGCAGATCCAGATACCAAAAAAAGATGAGTTAACAAAAATATGTGTGGGCTGTTAACCATTTTTGTTTTTTCCCCTTTGGAAAATGTAGATACAATAACATTTCCCGCAGAAAGACTTAAACACTAAGTTCCTAGTATTTAAGAATGCAAATGAAGTATTCTGTTTTCCCTATGCCTGAAGGTGTTATGTAAGAAAACAGAGATAAGTTTCTATGATCAGTTCCACACATTTCCTTTGCCATGTAAAATCTTAGACTGGTTGTACTGGCAAGAATCAAAGAAAAGCAATATAGAGAACACCCAGAGAAAATGAATTCAGTAAAATCTGAGAAAATCTGAGCTAACTAAAAAGTCAGTCTTTGGGATGAATTTGAGCCTCTCCTGAAGAAATTCTAGTTTTAGAATTAGAACATTTTAAAAAATACTTTCGCAAAATATTGAAAATCAGTTCAACAACGTTAAAATTCCTTAGTTGAAGTTGTTACATTTATCACTCAGCTACCTGGCATTTTCAAGAAGTTAAGTTTATTTTTGCTTTGTATTATAACAATAATGATTTCATTAGAGAAGTGGGTAAACATTTTAAAGTTTTTCTTTTAGAAGTATTTTTTTAAGAGGATGAGTTAAGAAACTTCAAATTTAAACTTCGTTATATATTGCTAAAATTCTCCTTATGTAAACTAGTCATAGGAATTATTTAGTGGTAAGATTACAATTTCCTTTATACTTTATATAAAATGGTTTATATTTTTACAATTTAAAATGAGTTGCTTTCGTTTCTCCCTGATCCAATTATTTTTATTGTTTCGTGAATATGGAAATTAATGGGTACTACTTTTGTATTGAAAGCTAATATTTTTCCAGTTCAATTTTGAAATATACCTTATAACAACTATGAAATTAGATGAGCAATTTTACAGGTTAAGAAAAAAAATTTAAGATTTAATAATCCTTAAATTAGCATGAGGGGATATTAATGTAGATGCCTCATGACTCACCTTCCAGCTCATTCCTCACAGTCCATTAACATTTACTGCTAGTAGTGAATAAGAATAGTAAGCTGGTAAACTAGTGAGAAAGGCTAGAGAGCTTTTGTTTAGTCAAAATACTAAATATTAAATTTAATTTTTTTTTAAATTTTAATTGATCTGGGATATTCTCTGAATTACGTATTTCCTCTATTTCTTTTGAAAATATTTATGAATTTCTTTTAAAATTCACTACAAGTACAAGTCCTTCCACACTCCTTGCTTAATTTACTGTTTTTCTGGAACACATCAAGTTTTCGATACCACCATTGGATGAAATTAAGAGTCATATGGTTTGAATAAAGCAGGCTCTACCTATAGTTGGGATATTCTTTTTCGTTACCACATTTAATTGCCCTGCTCTAATACAACCTACATTATACAGCTTATTTCAAATACCAAATGGAATGTTAAAAAGTAGAGATCATGATTTCCAATTCACTGCATTGAACAATTAATTTCTCAACTACTCAGCACTAGTTTAACCTGCCACCCTACTACTTTCATCTTTATTTTTGTTATCAATAAGGATGAAATGAAGTAAAAGTGACAATAAGATGCTGTAGACTGACCCAATTAAAGATTAATCTCTAAATGGGGAAAAAAATTTAAGTTTGACAGGAGTAAAAGAACAAGGAATGCAATAATACTAACAATAAAAACAATATTTACTTACTTTTAGACTGTTTTCAAGGCACTGTATTAAGGCTTTTATCCTAAAACTCATTTTGTAAACATTTTAGCCATTAGGTTTTAATTTTTTACAAAGTTAGAAAGTATTTAATTTATTCTGGAATTATATAGTAACATCTTCCTTTGTATAACCTTTCACAATTAAAAGGTTTTCTTAATATTATTTTCTCAAAATATTAGGGCTAACCATGGCCCATGTGGCTCAGTTAGTTGGGCATCATAATGTACAGCAAAGGTCCCAAGTTAAATTCCTGGTCAGGGCACATTCCCAGTTTGCAGTTTTGATCCCCAATTGGGGGACTCGTGCAGGAGGCAACCGATCAATGTTTCTTTCTCTCTTTTCTCATCTCTCTCCTCTCCCCCATCTCTAAAATCAATTTTTTTTAAATATATTTTATTGATTTTTTACAGAGAGGAAGGAAGAGTGATAGATAGTCAGAAACATCGATGAGAGAGAAACATCGATCAGCTGCCTCTTGCACACCTCCTACTGGGGATGTGCCCGCAACCAAGTTACATGCCCTTGACCGGAATCGAACCTGGGACCTTTCAGTCCGCAGGCTGACGCTCTTCCACTGAGCCAAACCAGTTTTGGCTAAAATCAATTTTAAAAATCTATATTAATAAAAGGGTAATATGAAAACTGGTCAGGATGCCCTCACAGTAACGACCAAACAGCAGGCTGCATGGGGCGACCAGACCTGCAGGGGGGTTAGTGAAAGATGACCAAACGACTGAACAGCAGGCTGCGTGGGGTGACCAGGCCGGCAGTGGCGGGCAGGGGGGGAGTGAGGGGTGACCAGGCCGGCAGGGGGAGCAGTTGGCAGCAACCAAGCTGGCAGGGGGGGCAGTGAGGGGCGATCAGGATGGCAGCAGGGGGCAGTGAGGGGAGATCAGGCCAGCAGGGAGGGCAGTTGGGAGTAACCAGGCCAGCAGGGGGAGGCTGTGAGGGGAGACCAGGGCAGCAGGGAGGGGCAGTTGGGGGCGACCAAGCTGGCAGGGGGGACAGTGAGGGGCAACCAGGCCGGCAGAGGGGAACAGTGAGGGGTGACCAGGCTGGCGGAGGGGGGGGCAGTTAGGGGTGACCAGGCCAGCAGAGGGGGGCAGTAAGGGGCAACCAGGCCGGCAGGGGGGGCAGTTGGGGGCAATCAGGCTGGCAGGCAGAGGCAGTTAGGGATGATCAGGCTGGCAGGGGGGAGTTAGGGGCAATCAGGCAGGCAGGCAAGTGAGCAGTTAGGAGTCAGTGGTCCTGGATTGCGTGAGGGATGTCCGACTGCCGGTTCAGGCCCGATCCCCAGGTCCTAAATTATGGTTAGCCCTAATTTTTTGAGAAAATAATAAAGATGAAATATCACCTGATATTTCGGTCTTTCTCAGAAAATCCAACCAGGGCCTTCTTGACCTTCCAGATAAATTAGACCTGAGATTGCAATCTCCTCCCTTCATTGAAGTCAAGCCTTGCAACTGATGAGGGGGGAAACTGACATCATATATAATAGACTAAGCTTCATTTTTATCAACTACCAGTAACCGGCAGTCGAACATCCCCCGTGGGGTCCCGGATTGGAGAGGGTGCAGGCTCGGCTGAGGGGACACCCCCCCCCCTTTGCATGAATTTCATGCACCGAGCCTCTAGTAGGACTATAAAACAGCAGGACATAAATAATCATCTCTACTTCATGTGTCAGTAAAATTAGAATCTGAGAGATTAAATCAATCACCTACAGTCACTAACTGGGTAGAGTGATAGAAACAAGACTAAGATCTAAACCGGTGTTTTTATCTGAGACTCTGATGTCTTCTTATCCCCATCTCACATGCTGTGAACAAATTTAGGTGGCCAGTGCTTTTTCAACAAGTCAAAGACCATGTGCTGACTACGTACTAGGACAGGGGAGGGCAAACTTTTTGACTCGAGGGCCACAATGGGTTCTTAAACTGGACCAGAGGGCCGGAACAAAAGCATGGATGGAGTGTTTGTGTGAACTAATATAAATTCAAAGTAAACATCATTACATAAAAGGGTACGGTCTTCTTTTTTATTATTATTTCAATAGTTTTATTCATTTCAAACATTTTAACAAGAAGAACATAAACACTAATTATTATAACTTGAAACTTCAAAAAAATGGAGGAATCATAGCACAATAACATACCTTATATTGAAGATGGCAAAGGCAAAATAAAATTGCCTAACAAAGGAAAGGTACAAAAGCCTTTCAAATTAAACTTAAATATAATAAAATAATTTAAAACTAAAACAAATAGAAAAGAACAAAATGTGTAAACAGTAAATTAAACATTTTCTTTAGTGCAACTTCCAAATTATGCCCGGGACGTAGATGTAGATGGCAATGTAGACTGGGTTGAAAGGTTTTTGGTCTTTAAAACATCAACTTCAGTGGGAACAGTGTTGTTGGTCTCCTTTTTAGCTAATGCTCTGATACTGTGCTCTCCAGGGGCGTGTCTCCCTACATCACCACGATAACATGTCTACGCATTCCCAGGGTGATGTCGGGGGACGCGTCCGCGGGCATTACAAGGAGCCTCTGGAAGATGGAGAGGTTGTTCCTTCTACTGAATGGGCGGATATAAATCCGCCCACTCAGAAGAAGGAGCTGCGGCCGTGTTTCCCGACGTTGCCATGTTAACACGGCTGCTGGTGAGGGAGCGGAGGGGAGAGCAAGAGAATCCTCCGCTCTTTCGGCTCCGCGGGCCGGATAGAACAGCCGAACGGGCCGGATTCGGCCCGCGGGCCGTAGTTTGCCCACAGCTGTACTAGGAAGTGATCATACAATAGGTGTGCCTGGCACAGTCACAGGACACACCTATTACCCCAGTATCCCATCTGACATCATCCCCTTTTCACTCTCAGAAGCATGCTGTTTTGGACAGATCTGGTCTCTGCACACAAGGAATTTATAGTCTAGTAGAACAAACAACACACACTAAATAAGAAAAACAGTAAACCGTAAAGAGAACCATAAATATATTAAAAGAGGTGAAAAATCAGGCACTTACTATAAAGAGTCCAATGGGGGAATCAAAAAAAGACTTTTAAAAAAAAGAGGCAGCAGCTGAAAGACAACTAGGATTTGGAAAAATAGCATGGGCAAACAAACATTTAAATTTACAGAAAAACACCTCTCTCACTGGTCTCTGAAAGGTTCTGCGTTCATCAGAGAATTATGATGAGAATACATACAACCAGTGCTCATCCAAAAGGGTCTCCTCTCTTTCTCTTAAGACCTACAACAACCAGATCTCAATTGTATACTTCTTTAGTATCTCGTAACATTTAAATTTATGCATTCACTCTACAAATGCTTGTCAACTACACACTCAGTATCAGGCACTGTCATGTGTCTAGGGCAGCCTTGGGCAAACTACAGCCCGCGGGCCGGATCCGGCTGTTCTATCTAGTTCTCTTGCTCTCCCCTCCGCTCCTTTACTTTGAATTTATATTAGTTCACACAAACACTCCATCCATGCTTTTGTTCCGGCCCTCCGGTCCAGTTTAAGAACCCATTGTGGCCCTCGAGTCAAAAAGTTTGCCCACCCCTGGTCTAGGGATACAATGATGGACAATACAGAGGTGTAGTATCACTGAGCCCCCTTAGTTGACAAAACAACCAGGAAGACACGATACAACAAGCAATTTAAATCACAATAAAGCATGGGTACTGAGATAGAGCAAGTATAGAGTATTCTAAGAAACTGATAATGGTAACTGGAATAAAGCATACATAAATGGAAACTTTGTTAAGCAACTCAACATAAGTTTATTAGAATGGCATCTCTACATGTAAAGTGACAATATTTCAATCATCAGCTACATAAATAATAAAAGACAAAGGGATTCTTTCCAGATACAAATTCCTTCCTCTTTGCATCAGAGATTTTGTTCCATTGAGTTCATATTAAATACTGCTAAATTTTAAGATGCTCCAATCACCTGATATTTCTGTCTTTCTCAGAAAATCCAACCAGGGCCTTCTTGACCTTCCAGATAAATGAGACCTGAGATTGCAATCTCCTCCCTTCATTGAAGTCAAGCCTTGCAACTGATGCGGGGGGAAACTGACATCATATATAATAGACTAAGCTTCATTTTTATCAACTACCAGTAAGCATGAACATTAATTTCAGCAAAATTATATTCTTAAAATGTTTTACTAGCCAGTGTGACTCCTTTCAAATGTATGCTACCACCACCCTCACATAAACTTCTAAAGTTCTGAAGTTATGGTTAATATCACCTATACCCCCCACCCCCATGCTACTTAAATCATACAAAACAACTGTCAGGCATGGTTTAAAATTACGGGCAGTAATTAGAAGCAATAGAGTATAATGATCAACATCAAGGACTGTGGAACCCGCCTGAACTCCAATTCTACCTTAAATTACTTGGTTGGCCTTGGACAAGTTTTTTAACCACTCTGTGCCTCAGTTTCTGTATCTGTGCAGATTAAATGAATTATATATGTAAAGCACCTAGGACAGAGGAGACCCACAATAAGCTGCTACATAAGTGTGAAGGAATTTAGAAGTCACAGTTACACAGCTGTTGGCTGGTGAGGACTCCCTTCCTGCTTTCCTGCATGCAGCTGTTTAATGCATTTCAGGAGCCTTGTTCCTGAGATAGTACTGCTGTTGGCCCCCTAGCCACAACTAAATCAGACCCTTCATCTTCCCCAACTTTCATCTCTTCCTCTCAACTGCTCCTTCCTCTCTGCCTAAAACCCTACTTGCTTACATTCTTGCTCACCCTTCCATCATGAACTAAAGTGGAGGCAAGAACCTTTCCAAAGAAAAGAGCAAGACACTGTTCTCAAAGAAGGAAAGATGTTGCACAGACAAAACTTTAAGTGTCAACCACAATACAGTTGACCCTCCATATTCATGAGGTTTCATCTACAGATTCAACCAACCTCGAATCAAAAATATTTAGAAAACAAAAAAGAAAATCCCAGAAAGTTCCAAAAGCAAAACTTGAATTTGCCATGTACCAAGCACTACACTGAGTCCACACAAATGAAGTGATGTGTAAGCATACCGTGCTGTAGTCTATATGCAAATACTATACCTATTTATATAAAGGACTTGAGCATCTCTCAGATTTTGGCACCTAAGAGGGGGAGGGGGTCCTGGAACCAATCTCCCACCGATGTTGAGGGAAAACTGTATAGCAGCCCAGTATCCTCTGGTAACAGAAATTACAGAGAGGGTAAGCTCAGATAGCATTGGAAGACAGGCAGAAATGAAGTTAATATGAACACCACGTTAAGGAATACAGGCTCTACAGATAACAGTAAGCCACCGAAGAATTCTGAAATACTTCAGGGAGATTAGTCTGGCAACAGTAATGAGATGGCTCCAAGGAGGAGAAACTGAGAGGGGCGGGGGACGGGGGGTGAAGGTGGGAGGAGTAAATGAGGAAGTAATATAACAGCAGTGGGAATTTAGCAGAGAGTAAAGTGGTGAGAAAAAGTGCAGTAATACTAATAGTAGACCTGGCAATGGATTTAGGGAGAATGACTAAAAGTGCAAGGTATGGGATGTAGTCAAAGATGAAAATAAGGTTTGCAGACCAGAAAACTTCACTGAAACAGAGAACCAAAAAAAAGGTTTGATTACAAGGATAAGTTTCATTTTGCACATAAGTGACTTGTTCAAAGGACAACCAGGGAGAGACTTCAGTGGGAGACATTCTTACATGGACCTGAAAATGTCTTTGGCAAAGCAGACACCAAACCAATAATAAATAAAATTTCTTGTGATAAACTACATTGTACTTGAAAACTTTATAAGTTTATATCACATTTACCTGTATAACCCAACTTCCATGTACTGTGAAGCACTCCTGATATACTTTAAATAATTTATTCATGTTATTATTACCTTAAATATATACATCTTTAAAAAAAAAAAAAGGTGTTTGGAGTACTATTGCTCATGCTATAAATTTCTGTGGTTTAGGTTTTAAAAGCTCAAGTTTGACACTGCAATTATTCTACTTGACCAAAGACCTCAACTCTGATTTAATAATGCTATTTAATTTAATAAAATTCAAGTCTTTTTAAATTTTTGGCTTCAATATCCACACTCAAATTTGAATAGAAAGAATATTAGAAATCAACAGAATATATAAACAACCATCAAAGACAAAATCCAAGGCATGCCAAGGCATTTTCACAGTACACAGGCCCACCCACCATACCAATCAGCAAATAGTGCTCTTATGATATAACTAGAGGCCTACAGGGATCGGGCCTAAACCGACAATCGGACATCCCTCTCACAATCTGGGACTGCTGGCTCCCAACCGCTCGCCTGCCTGCCAGCCTGATCACCCCCTAACCACTCCCCTGCCAGCCTGATCGACACCTAACTGCTCCCCTGCAGGTCCAATTGCTCCCAACTGCCCTCCCCTGCCAGCCTGGTCACCCCCAATTGCCCTCCCCTGCTGGCCTGGTCGCCCCTAACTGCCCTCCCCTGCTGACCCGGTCACCCCCAACTGCCCTCTCCTGCTGGCCTGGTCACCCCTAACTGCCCTTCCCTGCTGGCCTGATTGCCCACAACTATCCTCCCCTGCCGGCCATCTTGTGGTGGCCATCTTTGACCACATGGGGGCAGCCATCTTGTGCGAGGGTGTGAGGGTCAATTTGCATATTACCTCTTTATCATATAGGATATTAATCGTCATGAGCAAGTTTTAACTATCATAAGAGGAGCTAGACCAGGGGTGGGCAAACTTTTTGACTCGAGGGCCACAATGGGTTCTTAAACTGGACCAGAGGGCTGGAACAAAAGCATGGATGGAGTGTTTGTGTAAACTAATATAAATTCAAAGTAAAGGAGCAGAGGGGAGAGCAAGAGAACCGGATAGAACAGCCGGATCCGGCCCGTGGGCTGTAGTTTGCCCAAGGCTGAGCTAGACTCTAGTGAAGACCTACCAAGAAATAAAGGACAACACCTCATGAATTGCAACTAATTAGAAACACATCCTTCTATCTTCTTTAGGTTACCTGCAATAGCGCCCTAGAGAGACTCAGTCCTTTTTCAGTATGGTTGTCCAATCTAGCAAAGAATTTTCAAATTAACAGTGTGTATATGGATTTCAGGGTTTTGTGTTTTATTTTGTTTTGTTTTTTTATAAGAGAATAGCACGGAAGTGATCTTGGGCTAAAAGAGTATAATTTTATGGATTTAAACCTTACAGTAATGAGAAACATAATCATTGTTGATAATACTAAATGGTCAAGATATACATGCAAAATAATTGTTTTAAACTTATTAATCTCTAAATTTCTAAATAAATAGAGGAAAAGTTCTCTAAAATAATTCTCTATTGAAACAACTCTGGATGATGTCACAGATCATCTAACCGTTACATAAATATATTCTCCCCTTCTTATGGTCAGCTTCATGAAGATGAACAGACTAAAAATAGCACTAATCTTTGTACCTGCCTAAAAACCTCTTTCAGCAATTATTTTGCATATCCCATTTGACTTCTATTTCTAAGAATTCCTTCCTCCCATATTAGCCTCAATACAAAAAGACATAATTCTGATTCCTTCTTACATGTTTACCTCTTTCTCCAATTTTTTCATCACTGCAGGTATTTTGTTACCTGGTTTTTACCAGAGAAATGCTGATATCTGACTTACAGGTTGACAGATCATTCTACTGAGTTTTGAGAATATCCAAAGGGAAATAAAAATGGAAGCTTGGAGATCAAATAGGGAGCTAACATAATAATGCAAATGAGAGTTGCTAGTGATTAGGATAAATAGTAGCACTGGCAGTGGTGAGAAGTGGTCAAATTCTAAATTTATTTTGAAGGTAGAGCCAAAAAAACTAACCCCCTTCCTGAAATGCCCTTTCCCCTTCTGTATCTCCATTCTTCTCCATCTTCAAGGCCTAGTTCAAATGCCACCTTCTTCATGAGAGTTTTCTAGACACTCTTCCTCCATCAAAAGTAATAACTTCACCATCTGACTTCTCCAAAAGATTATTTATGACTCTCTTATGAGTTAAACTACTTCCTATTGTTTCTCCTCCCTATAAACTTCTTTGGGGTAGTGAACCTGCCTCATCTTTGTATTCACTAGTGTCTACCATATCAAAAGATGCATGCCAAACAATCAAGTTAGATAAATTCTATGTTCCTCCTGGCTCAAGATGTCCATGATTTTCTCCTATATGTGCACTTTATAACTCTAATGATGCCACAATTATGAAACTCAGATTTACAAGGGCACAGAGTTTCTACCAGTATGATAGAAGTAATTCTTGGGAGGAAACCAATAGCTATACAAATACAAAATACTCTTCTTTACTAATCCTTTCATATATACACCCCTCTTATTTGAAGTTGGAATTTTTTTCTCTCCAGCTGTATCCAACCCCCAACTTATCAGAATTAACCGCTACCTTCATGCAACACCTACACTAGATTGTTGCAATTATCACATTGCCCTATAAAATTATGTAGTATAACGGATATTTTTGTGGAAGTTAGTCAGCTCACAACTTTCCTAGACTTCCCTTTGCCAAACCACAGCAAAAGACCCCTCAACTGCAGTCCATTTGAATGATGTGATCTTGACCCCTGAACACTGATGACTATAGTATAAAGCAACTACCCCAAACTACATCTATGGCAGTTCCTTTCCTAAGAATGGGGAGAGAGAAAAAAGACACTTTTCCTCTTTTCAGGGTGCCAGACCTCAAGTCCATAAGCTTGGAAGCTATGGATTCGGTCAGCATGTCCCACAGGGCCAGGCGAGCAGAGAAGCAGAGGATGAAGTGCACAGGCTTACAGAAAGATTTCAAAGAAGAAAGCATCAACACAAAAAGAAGTAAGACCTGACAGCTGCCTATTCTCTACTTCCAATACTTTCCTCAAGCCTGCCAATGTTCTTACTCCTGGATCCCTCAAAGCACCCCTGTATAATACGAAGATAGTTCTAGCTGCCCAACAACATCATTAAAGCAACTCACAGCCCTGACATTGAATCCCTAATCAGTAAGAGTTAATGCTTTAAGCCCTGGGTTTCTAAACTTTTCAACTGAATATTAAAAACTGTTCTTTCAGTCCCCAAATCCAATACAAGGGAATATTAAAAACTGTTCTTTCAGTCCCCAAATCCGATACAAAAAAGGAATCAAAATCCAATATCCATATTTAAGTCCCTGGAAAAGCAAATTCCATGTGCTACTTTATTTTTAACTAAGTTGCTCTGTGTCTAGCACAATGTGATAGGAAAACTTTTCAAGTACAAAATGTTGTTAATGTATTAAACATCTCTACTCTCCTCTCACCCCAACACATACTTCACCAACACTTTTAGGCAGAAATTTTTCTAAAAGTGTATCTCCCAATTCTGAATTTCTCTGCAATTCTCAGATCTTCTTCATTCTGTAAGTCAGCTCTGTCCTTAAGCTAGCTATCCTCATGATCCCAACATGACTGCCAGCAGCACCAAGCCTTCACATTCACCGAAGATCTGGTGTAGGGAGGAAAAAAGAAAACCCGAGCACCAGTGCCTGCCTCTCTCTCTCTCTCTCTCTCTCAAGAATGAGAAAGTGTATCCCAAAAATAGAGTCCCAAAAAAAGCTTCTCATCATGTTTCATTGGCCCTTGCTGGCTTAAACCTTCACTGATTCATCCCCGAATCAATTGTCCAGGAAGATACGATGATCATAACCCGTGTAAATAAATCATCTGTGGTGGAAAAAAATGTTGGAGAGGCAAACTGTGCCTTGGAATGTGAGTATATGTGTGCACACATGCATGCCTACCCTACCATAGTTTATTTATGTGGTGTTACTAATACCTGCTAGCCAGACAGAAAGATTAAAAAGTACATCAGTAATTAACACTGGTGGGAAGATACCAGAGACAATTTAAAATGGCCTCCTTACTAGTAAACTGAAATACCATTTATATTCCCTTTGTAGCCACACCTACCTCCTAATAGCTCTTAGGACTTAAAGGATCAAAGATTCCCAAGGGCTCTCTTACTAGAGTGTTTTTTCAAAACTGAATAATCCAGACTTAGGAAAATAAATCATTGTTGGAAGAGGAATGATTCTTGGTATTAACCTCTAAACATAAGGGTAGGGTTGACTGAAAAGTAGATGATATGCAAAGTATAAATTAGAAAATAGCTTTGTTTTCACAGAGAAATGTATCCTAAAAACAATAGAACAAAATTAAGGAGTGAGGATTTCTATAGATGGACCAGCAAAAGACTCTAACTTATTCTAGGGCACAGTTCCTTGTCATATTTAGTATATAGTTTAAATTTTTCTACTCCTACTATCATAACTACTTTTTTTAATCCTCACCCGAAGATATGTTTTTATTGATTTTTTTTTTTTTTTTTTTTTTTTAGAAAAAGAAGGGAGGGAAGGAGGGAGGGAGGAACATGGGTGTGAGAGAGAAACAAAGATCCGTTGCCTCCTGTACAATGCCCTGACCAGGAATGGAACCTGCAACTTTTTGGTGTACAAGACAATGCTGCACCAACTGAGCCACCCAGATAGGGCATCATAAGTCTTCAGTCTGATACACATTATCGTTACAGTAATGAAGAAGTACATAATATTATGTGTACAGGCTTCCCTAACTGCTTAGATTAAAACCCAGCTTCTGCCCTAGCTGGTTTGGCTCAGTGGATAGAGCGTCGGCCTGCGCACTAAAGGGCCCTGGGTTCGATTCCGGTCAAGGGCACATGCCCAAGTTACAGGCTTGATCCCCAGTAGGAGGTGTGCAGAAGGCAGCCAATCAATGATTCTCTCTCATCATTGATGTATCTATCTCTCTCTCCCCTCTCCCTTCCTCTCTGAAATCAATAAAAATATATTTAAAAAACAAAAACAAACCAAAAACCAACCCCAGCTTCTTACAGTGGCCCTAACTGATCTGCCCCAAGCCTATCTTTCCAACCTCATTCTCTAACACTTGCCTCCTCATTCATTATTCTCCTGCCACACCAGCTTCCTTCTCTGGAACCAATGTGCTAATCTCACCCCTGCCTCTGAACATTTACACCTGCTATTCCCTCTGCATGGAGAGGGCTTACCCAGAGCTTCATGTGCTAGCTGCTCCTTCTCATATTTCAGTTATTACAGTTCAAATGTCACAACCTTCTCTGGACCCCATCATCACTGTCAACCTCCATCACACACATCCACACCCACCCCACTCAGATACATGCATACCATGGGCCATGACTCTTCTATAGATGATTGCCTTTGGGTTAGACACTAATCCCTGACCCAATCAACTGTCAATAGGGTGACAGGATCACATGATAAAGAAAGCGTGGTAATTTAAACAACAGGAACTGCATGCAATGAGGCAAAGAGAAGCAAGAATCTAAGTAATAAGTCAAGTATTAGTGACAAACTGAGCTGAAAACAGAAATGATTAACAAGGCAAATCTACCACAATCTCAGTTTCCTAAAAGATCATGAAAGTACTTAGAGCCAAAAAAAAGTAAATTATTATACCAATACAAATGTTAGCTGTAGGTTTTCATCTTCTTTCTGTAAAATACATGTATCAACTGTTTTCCTTATTCTTTAAAAACACATCAGGCATAAATGAATGACATTAAAGTCACTTTTAGCACCTCTAAGAGAATGTAGCCTTGAAATAATATTACTCTTCAGATATTACTATTTTTTCATCAATATATAAAGTATACTTACTAATAATATCAGTTATTTACAAAAGCAATAATTATTGCTCTAGGGTACTTTAAGGTACAAATATTTAAGCATTGTTATTCTGTAAAATTTTTAAGAAGACCATACAAACAAAAATGTAAGTTGACAATGACTAAAATGTGGCTAAATCTTATCTCTAAATTATTTTTAAAATAGGCATTAAAACAGGATTCACAGAAAGAAAATTATTACAAAAAATAGTAATTCTGTATCTGAAAAAAAAAACAAACACAACTTAGCATTTGCCCAGAAGATGCTGCCTGAACCCCATCCCGTCTAAATTTGGGGTGTCTTAGGAAAGTCTGGGTCAGCAATCAAAGCCAGTGCTGACGCACAACTATAATAGTCCACTTTCAAAATTCTTAAAAACCCATTTGGGGGTTGTCAGTAGGAGGTAAATTAAAGCCTTATGTATTGAGAAGCAAATAATTTGAAAAATGTACAGGGGCAATGAACCCTGAAGTTATCAGGCATCAAAATGACTATAAATGTGTTAGGTCTAGTTTAGGTAGATCTAAGTTTTCTACTTTTCAACTACTTTTTTTTAATGTGTAAGAACTGCTAAACTTGCCCTTAAGGTACTCCTTTTCCACTGTATGTAAAACCATTGGGTTATTTAAGCATCTTCTTTAGTTTTTAAGTTGAAATAAAATCTCACAATATGCAAGTAACTGAACAGGACAGTTTCTGAATCAAATTAAATAACCTAATGATTTTCTGGTAGCAAAATTACATTACTGCATAAAACATTTATCAGATATTCATAAGTAGACAACAAAAAAAGAAAACCGGAATTAAAGTCTAGTCATATTAAGAAACTAACCTGAAAAATGTTGCTACTAGTCCTAACCACTTTTAAAACAGAATTCTACCTCTAATACACAGATCTAGTCAAACAGTAAAAGGAGAAAATCCACTTTCATATTAATGATTAGGAGGGAAAAAACAAAACTCCTTCACAGCTGAATTTTTAAAGATACACTTCGTATAAAAAGACTACTTAGTAGCATGCAGAAACTTTCAGTAACTAGAAAAGTAAAATGTAATCAGCATAATGGGAATGATTTTGGAGGGGTCTTTTTTAGTCCTGAGAATGTTTGAAGTCTTGAGTTATTTTTTACATGCTCTTCTAGAAAGAACTGATTTCTTATCCTTATGTTTTATATTTTAAAGTGGTTTGGAAATAGTAAAAACAGAAAAAATCAATTTTCTTTTTCAACAGGGGGCCCATGCAAGGCTTCCTTTGCCAAGATTCAAAGATACTTCTCAACACATCATGAGTATGTATTAAAGAAGACCATTTAAAGCTCATATTCAGATTTTTTAAATTTTATTTTACTAAAAACTTTAAGTTTACTAAAAATAATAGACTTGAGAAACAAGAATTCTACACTGCCTTATCTGACCCTAAGTCTACTAAACCAAATATCACTAAAACTAGTTAAATGCTCATTATACAAGAGGCAATTTGCCAGTAACTGGGGAAAAAAAGCCTACAAAATAAACAAATGAATACTACCTGACAGTAGAAAGCTGGCAATGGTTATAGAAGCTTTAGCCTTCTAAAACCATAATCAGAACTCCTGACAATTAATCAACTTTTTAACACTTCCCATCTGTACAAGTGCTCAAGGTAGTGCTTACTGTCACTTGACAAGTTGCTTAGCATTGCAAAATTTGATAATTCATGTCTTACTGAATTTTTACTGACTTGGAAGAAAATAAAACACCAATTAAAAGCAGATGTCACCTTTAATTCTAACTGGCTGACAAACTTCTAAAATTTTTACCGAATGCAAAGACAGAATGCATGTAGATGACAGTTTGGACAGTTAAATATTCAAAGTCACTGATATCCCCCACAAATTTGCAAGTGACTTTCCAGAACTTAATCCCATGAGGTTTTATCTGGCAAGCATCCAAAAGGAATAGTTTCAAGTAGTTGTAAATCTATTGTTACATTTTGCAAAGGCTACAAATGTTGATCAGAACATTACTAAACTAATATTCTCAAGATTTGTATCTATAACTTCATACCCATAAAAAAAATTTCCAAAACAACACTGTTCCATATTACTCTTCTATTAAAACTCTAGCTGACAAAAAATTGATACACAGATGTAATACACTATGTTCAACATGCCTTCATGTTTAGATGACCCAAGAGCTAAATCACAACCAACTGAATTTACCATAGAATAATCTAACTTGAGTATTGATATTTTTCAATGTCTTCAATACTGTATTGTTAGTCATAAATTCACTCACTTTTTATTCTAACCATGAATTCTGAGCAAAACTTCTTGAATTTAATGTTTTAATACACACCACAAAAATATATAAGTAGACAACAGGGGACCCTACAAGCACACACAACTGGCAATATTAATACCTATTTCCTTGCAATAAACTCAAATCTCCAAAAATATGAAAATACGCTTAGGATGTATAAAGAATTACAACATTTTTAATCTTCTAAAGACAGACTAGTGTTTCCTAACACTATCCCATCTATGCGTGAAGTAACTCAGGATAAAATCTTCAGTTCTAAAAATGCTTCATTATATCAAGTTTTTCTACAGAAAGAAAACTTCTAGATTTTCCCAAACACCTCAATTTCAAAGACAACATTAACATGAGTCTTGTCCCTATGTCCAGAAACACCGACCACAGCTTCCACATATTACCCTTTAATGATCTAAGCAAGCTTTCAAAAGCCAGAACAAGCTGGTACCAATCAGCCAAAGAGGGAAAATTGAATCCCAGAAGGAATCACCACACAGATCCCAATCACAGTAATGAGGTCCCTCGGAGCTGTAAGGCCTATCAAGCCCTTTGCTTTGGTGGACTCAGTGCATAACAATCAGACTTGGCTTAATAGCTAGAAGGGGTAAGGGAGCCAGGTGGATCCTCTATTGTTCACTTCAGAGCATTTGCACTTTAACAGAAAGTCTGCCGTGAAAGTTGGAAAAAAATGAAATGGAAAGGCGGTCACAAAGAGGGGATTTAAGGAGATAGCCTACCTGTGGCAACTTTTGTAGGCCTCATCTTTGCATTTGCATCCAGCTTCATGCATTGCTAATCAGAGATCCACTGGAAGCTTCAGAACCAACTGAAAGGCCTGGCAGGGTATTTGGCTTTCAATTCTTCGACTCTGTTTATTCCCAATATATATTCATCAGGCTTAGAAACAGCTCTTGAACAAGGGCAGCCACTCAGCAATGAAATGTAAATTACTGACATGTGCTGAAACCTGGACTTGCCACCACTAATGAGCATATTAAAGAAAAAATGCTCACTAGATGACTGCAACCTTTTACTTAACCCTATGTGCACGGAAAGCCACAATTCAACATCAATTAAAGAGCTAGTTGCCAAACAGTAACAGAGCGGCCTGTCACCACTTTTAATACCCCACAGAATGAAAACCTAAGAATAACTTGAAATTTTTACATTTCATCGACTAAAAATATTGTGCAAAACATTATTGTAAACATGTCAGCTTTGGTTAAAGATTTGTGAAACTTATCTAAAAGCTGCCATTATTTCAAACAATTTCAAAAAGTGAAAATAAAATTTCTGGATGTAAAAAAAAAAAAATCAACAAGGTACTAATCTATTAGTTTATTCACTAATTCAGTCAACAAATTCTAGACTTAGTGATCTGAAGCTCACTAGGGACCTGGCAAGACCCTGCAAAGTTTAGAAGCTTGTCAAGAAAAACAAATTATAAATCATATCAACTAATGATTTAGATCTCAAAATAAACAAGATATTTGGTTTATATGAACAGGGGCTCATTCATTAGAGCACAAAATATTAGCCTATTCACCATAATCCAAGCTGCAATTTATAAGTGGAAAAATCTAAAATGAAATGTGAACAGACATCCAGTATCTATTAACTTTTAAAAATAAATTGATTTTCATAATTAAAATAAATTTAAATGAAAACTTCAAAATAAATGTGGCACTAGAATGAATGAAGGCATTAATATGTTAATTTACCATTTTAAGTTATTGTGTGACTTATTTTTCAAAAAAACCTATAATACTAGCAAGCACTTGTAATATTAGAATGTTTGAATATCATTTTATCTTTCTCTGGTAATCTAAAAACATACCAGATTCTTAAAGCCCATAAAAAATTAATCACAACAAATATTAAAATATTTAAAATCTGGTTATGATTTTCTCTTTGTGGTTTTTGGCTAAACTTAATTTTTTCATATAGTAATGTGCCATTAAACTCTAGATTTTAGAACCTTCAGGGCTTGAAGAAACAACAGACTTCAAAAGAACTGATTACTACTAGCATGTGATTAAGAAAATCATAATATTTCTGATTAAGTTTCTTAATCCCCAAATTAGAGATAATATCATTGGATACATAGAGATTGAAAGAAAAAAAGCATATATAAAACCACTTTATATAATATTTGACAACCCCCCCCAAAACAAGAGAATCATTTGTTCACTAGAAAACGAAGACTTCATCCTTCCACTATCAGAGACCAATCCATTTAACAAAGTCTTCTCATTCAAAAGTATACCTGCCTGTACAAAGCCAGAACTTAGACTTTCTTTTACCTTGAAGAAAATGTACTTATCCAGGTAATTTCCCCAAAATTATAGAAATATTTGTCTAGCTTCCATAGGATATATATTTCTACATTATTGGTTACTTTTGGCACCTCAGAGAGAACTGTTTTTATCTTCTATCTCTTCTTATTCCTTATTTGATATTTTTCACTATCTGTAGTTAATTACCCCCATTGCTGGTTTTCATCTCCACCAAATTCTGTTACTGCTAAGACCCCCACCCCCAATGGCTAAAATTATACTGGCCAAAGCACCTAAAAAGCAAGTCTTCCAACATGTGTGGATGCTGACATGGCTGCCACATACTGACTCACCAGAACCACCACACTACAGACTCTACTACAAACCACATTACTGCATTCCAGTGTTCTCTTTCTTCTTCTATGTGCTTTTCTTCTTATTTCATCTGCTTCTATTCCCACTGCTAGCTTTTAAGGGAAAAGCTGAACTTTTACAGACAACTCTTTATATAATCTCTTTGGTTCTGGAAATATTCTATAAGCTAGAGATACCAAAAAGGCTTAACAAATTATAAAATTATAACAAATTATAAAAGTATAGTCTTACAGGGGGGAAATAATGATGGGTGACCAAAAAAAAAAAAATGTTGAAAACATTTTAAGGTTTTATTTTGTCTTGCTCCACAACAAGCTGTACAATCTCCTCTTCAGAAGTAGCATTGCCCAGAAGTTACGAGTATAGTCAATGCCTAGGTTTGAATCCTTGCCCTGGCACTAATAGCCATGTGACCTTGAGCAACTTGCTTAAACTCACCTTCCTTTGCTTTTTATAACTGTAAAGTGAACATAGCACTACCCACCTATAGGGTTATTATGAAAAACAAATAATTTAGTACACATACACTGCTTGGAAAGTGCCTAGCACAGAGTAAACACTCAAAAAAAGTTGACAATTTGCTAAGTGTTAAAATTTCATTAATTGGTATCATAGTCACAATCAACCTTGTTGCTATACTATTTTATCTGAACTCAATATTTTCTTTTTATCTTTCTCTACTATTCACTTTTTAATTTTTTTTTTCTCTTAAACGCTTTTATAGCCCGGCCAGTGTTGCTCAGTGGTTGAGTATCGACAGAGGTCACAGATTCAATTCCCAATAAGGGCACATGCCTGGGTTGTGGGCTGGATCCCCATGGGGGGGCATGCAGAAGGGAACCAATCGATGTTTCTCTCTCATCAATGTTTTTATCCCTCTCCCTTCCTCTCTCTCTAAAATAAATAAAAACATTATTTTAAATACATTTTTATTGAATTCAGAAAGGAAGGGAGAGAGAGATAGAAACATCAATGATGAGAGGAAATCATTGATCGGCTGCCTCCTGCACACCCCCAACTGGGGTTCAAGCCTGCAACCCAGACCTGTGCCCATGACTGCGAATCGAACCCAGGACCCTTCAGTCCACAGGCCGACACTCTAGCCACTGAGCCAAACCAGCTAGGGCTAAAAACGTATTTTTTAAATGCTATTATAAAGGTGGTAATAGCAGAAATGATAATAAAAACCATAGAGTCTTAATATCCTACACTAATAAATATAGACCCAAATTAAAACTCCAAAGCACAAAGATTACAAAACAAATTTACCATTAATAAATGTGTATAAAAGCCATATTATACTAAAAGTCATATATAGAAATCTGATATACAGTTTTTATGCAAAAGGATAGAAAATAAATCCTAACAAATATTTGTTAATTTTTAAGTAATAAAAATATATTTCAAATTAGGTTGATATAACTAGCAAAGAGTTTAAGCCTCCCTCCAAAAGTTTTTCTCACGTAAACATATATAAGCAAGTCCATTAAAATTGACGAAGAATTATTAATGACTAGTAAGATGGTAAATGACAGGAATTCAGAGATTAAAAAAGTAACAGCCCTTCCCTTGGCATGAAAATAATCATAATAAGGTCAGAAAACAATGTCTAAGTCGGCTGAAAAAGGGTAGTCTGAGAAATCTTGCTCTTTCTACCTCGAATGCTCTTTCCCTATGAAATCTCAGCTTAAAGGTCACCTTCTCAGAGAGGTTCTTGGTGCCATCTTATTTAAAAAGGCCACCCATTCACTTTTGGCAGTGTTTCTCAAATTTTTAGGGCTCAGAACCTCCTTAGAGTTTGAAAAAAATTGATCATCTCAAAGAGCTTTTGCTTATGTGTGTTGTATCTATCAATATTTACAGGTTTAAAATGAAAACTTTTTAAAATATTTAATTTTAAAAGAATAAACCTATTTAAAATTAACAATTAGAATTAATATTTTTATGACAAAAATAAATCAGTAAAAGGGGAAATGTTTTACATTTTTGCAAATCTCTAACAGCCAGCTTAATGGAAGACAGCTGGATTCTCATATCTGGTCTGCATTCAATCAGTTATGATAACATACACCACGTAGCCACTGGAAAACTCTACTGCACAATCATGGGAGAATAAGTGGGGGAAAGCTATTATGAAAACAGTTTTCACTTGGCAGAGTGTCTGGAAAGGTCTAAAAGATACCAAAGTGGCCCCCTCCCCAACACCCTGGGAACCATGCTCTCCTGCATCATCTACTTTGTGTTTTCTTTATAGCACTCATCATGATCTGACTTGGTTAACTCATCTATCTTCCTGTACATACTAGAAAAAAAAACTGCATGGAAACTCGGGTTTTTGTCTTGTTCACAACTAGAACAGTGTCTAGTTCACAGCTAGTCTGGGAACTTCCTACTCTTGCCAGAAGGTAAGCGTCTCTTGTAAATGAAATAATGGTCTCTTTTCCATTTTTGTAATCCATTTGAAATTAATCCACATTGATTTTTACCCTTTGCTAGGTTTGGTTCCTTGAACTCAAAAAAAATATATAAATACCAGCAGTAGTAGCTGCTTCTCCTGCTGAACTACATCATTTTTCCAAACTGTGCCACCCGTTAGTGGATATTCTGCGAGGGCAGGGAATTAATGGTCAAACACAGGAATATGAAAAAGGAAGGACTTAATTTCTCAAATTATTATTCTCTTATAAACAAAACACAAGTGAATCAAAACATGATTCTTTCTTGTGGTAATTAATATGTCCTGGATATAATTTTGTCTACTTGATGCAAGCAAACATCATAACAACATAGCATGGTAAAGCTCTTTGAGAAATGCAGTCCTATGTAATAAACCTAGCAGAAATAGCCTACCATCATGGGGCATAAAGCATAAAAATTTTAATGTGATCCCCAGGATAATGAAAGTTACTCCTTACTACTCTAACAAATGGATATCTTTTTAACTGACATCACCCAGGAGAGAGCGTCTTCCTTTTATATCTTACTCTAGATTAAGTTTATATACATGAGAAGAGAGCATCTTGACTAATTCTTGTTGTGGACATGCTTGAGTCAAGATGTGAAAAACCAAGGTGACCTGGAAAAAAGGAATATTTTTAGATAGTATAGTTTGATTTTAATTTGGTGCCTGTTCTAAAACTGAAGGATAAAGACAAAATGTTGTTTTCTTTCTCCTGGTCATGAATCTATCAAGTGTAATTGAAAAAAAAAGAATAAAACGAGACCTTATGATAGCAGGAAAACATTTCAAAGACATTGGCTAAAATTCCCTCATACTGGATGTGAAAGAGAGCTTTAAAATCTCTCAGGTTTGCCCTAGCTGATTTGGCTCAGTGGATAGAACATCGGCCTGCAGACTTAAGGATCCCAGGTTTGATTCCAGTCAAGAGCACATGCCTGGGTTGCAGGATTGATCCCCAGCAGGGGGTGTGCAGGAGGGAGCTGATCAATGATACTCTCTCATCATTGATGTTTCTATCTCTCTCTCCCCTCTTCCTTCCTCTCTGAAATCAATAAAAACATTGTTTTAAAAAAACAATATAAAATCTCCCAAGTTTAATACACGTATTCTCCAAGACAACCAAATTAACCCTAAATTCATTACATACTCTATGATAATCTGGCCTCCCAGAACAATATAGGATAGAAAAACGTAATTCTTCTAGACTTAATGAATTTCCTTTTATATTTTTTTAATGAAACATTTCAGGCATAATCAAAAGTAGACAATGATATAATAAATTCCCCAGTTACTCATCATCCAGATTCAACAATTATTTTTCAACTGATTTTAAATGTATATTTTCAGCAGTAGTGTAAGCAAGTTAGCCTCCTAAATATTCAGCTATTATACAATAAAAGCAAACACTGAACTAAGGTGTGTTACCCTAGTGAAATATACTGACATTTTATATCTAATATATAAATACAGGATGGGGCAAAAGTAGATTTACAGCTGTTCATATGGAAAATAATACACTAATTAATAATTAATAATACAAGTACAAACGCTTGTGTTTTGCATATTCAAAACTGTAAACCTACTTTTGCTCCATCCTGTATATAATCAACTCTGTTTTTACATCCAATATATTTTATGTGGCATTCTACTCAGCAACAGCATCTCTAAAGCAGTCATCATTAATCAAAACATTTCCTTATAAATAAAACAATGGTTAAGAAATGTAACACAATTTTTATCAATTGATATGTTCTTATTTCTCTTAACACCTATATTCAACAACCAACTAGTATGTGAAAGACTGAATAAAAAGTTAAGAATATACACATGTGTATACACTCAGGGGTACAGACAAATATATCTTAAGTTTGTTGGGAAGTGAGCACATTCAAAAAAAAAATACTCTACTTAGCAAATTAGCATATCACATACTGTGCTTCAATACGGTGCTTAAAGAACTCTGTAGCAATATTTTTAGATAAGGTAAAGTCCAGTCTAAAAACAAAGCCCCAGCAATCATCTCATTATTTCTGCCTCTTCGCCCACTTTAGAAAGCATGCACTTAAAAGTTTAATTTTAGAACGTATTTGGGGAAATAAGAATCATTAACTATATGTAACAGTGATAATTAATGTTACTTCATCTAATCCAACAAAGTCCTCTATTACCTTCACTAGAACAAAAATAATAGTCTTTCCTACTGAATTCCAAGTTTAGGGTTACATGAAAATAAAATTTAAGAGATCACATAAATAAAATAAAATTGCATTAAAACATAAAAATGCAGGGAGCCTTTTGTAAGTGCCCTTTCTACAAATATTTTCAGAATTCCACATTTTAATTTAGCAACTTTTCTCATCTAACAAATAGTTAACAAGTATGTACTGAAAGCTTCTTCAGTGATGCACAAGAATTAAGAAGCAAGATCTACTCTTGTACAAGTTGGGTAAAAACCAACATGGTGGATAAATAAAATGTGGTACATCCATGCAATACACTGTTATTTAGACTTAAAAAGCAATGAAATTCTGACACATGCTATAACATAGATGAACCTTGATGCAATAAGCCAGTCACAAATGGATATATATTTTATGATTCCAACAATATGAGTTACCTAGAATAAGCAAATTCATAGAGACAGAAAGCAGAACAGAGGTTACCAAGGGTAAGGGTGAAGGAACTAGGGAGTTAATGTTTAATGACTGCAGAATTTGGTTTAAAATGATGAAAAAGTTCTGGAGATGAATAGTAGTGATTGTTGCACACTATAAATGTACTGATGCTACTGAATTGTACAGTTAAAAATGGTGAAAGGGCCCGGCTGGCATGGCTCGGTGGTTGAGTGTCAACCTATGAACCAGGAGATCATGGTTTGATTCCCAGTCAGGGTACATGCCTGGGTTGCGAGCTCAATCCCCAGTGTGGGGTGTGCAGGAGGCAGCCAATCAATCATGCTCTCTCATCACTGATGTTTCTATCTCTCCCTCCCTTTTTCCCTTCCTCTCTGAAATCAATAAAAATATATTTAAAAAACTAAAATTTAAAAAATCATGAAAGGGTTAAATTTTGTTGTATATTATTTACAATTAAAAACATATAATTAAAAACTAAAAATAATACATAATTTTTCTGTGTACCCTAAAAATTGACCAAAATAAAAATCATTCTTAATTTCAATTAATGAAAGAAATGTCCTAACTCTCTTCAAACATGTTTAAAGCAAAAATTATGACATTTTCCATGAAATTTATAATAGAGGGTTTGGCAAAAGTAGGCTTACAGTTGTAAGTATGTGAAATGTAGAGTTTATTCTTGTATTATTATTTATTAATTACTGTATTATTTTCCACATGAACAACTGTAAACCTACTTTTGCCCACCCCTGTATATGCATGTGAAATATGATAACTATAACATAGAACATGATGATGGGACTATTTCAAAATTTCAACATTTATATCTCAAATGCTATAATACTAACTCTAAGTAGACCATGTAAAGTTAAGGATATATATTGTAATTCCCAGAAAAAGCACCAAAAAATGTGAAAGACAGATCCAATAGATACTTTTTAATGGAACTCCAAACATTAAAATTATCTAAAAAAGGTAGGAAAGGAAAACAGAAGGTAGAGAACACAACAAAAAAAACAAACAATGAAAGGGTAGACATAAATCCAGCCACATCAGTAATTTATTATTAATAGATTTAACTGAAATTTCATAGTGGTAACAGTTACACAACTCCATAACTATATAAAATCACTGATTTATATATACACTCTAAAAGTTGAGTGTTATGGTATGTGAATTCTATCTCAATAAACCTGTTACTAAAGAAAATAAGGCAAACAAAAAAGCTTAATGAACTAAACACTACAATTAAAAGATAGAGATGATCAGATTTAAAAAGTATAACCCGCCCTAACCGGTTTGGCTCAGTGGATAGAGCGTCGGCCTGCGGACTGAAGGGTCCCAGGTTCGATTCCGGCCAAGGGCATGTACCTGGGTTGCGGGCACATCCCCAGTAGGGGGCGTGCAGGAGGCAGCTGATCGATGTCTCTCATCGATGTTTCTAACTCTCTATCCCTCTCTCTTCCTCTCTATAAAAAAAATCAATAAAATATATTTAAAAAAAAAAAAGTATAACCCAACTACATGCTGGCTACAAGAGACATGTTTTCAATATAGTCAAATGGAGAGGATAAATCATGCAATCAGTTAACATAAGACATTTGAGTCTTTAGAGTCAAACACTAAGCAATTTGTCCAAGATCACATAAACTATGAAGTAGCAGAGAATTTTAACTCTGCTCCAGATTCTGCTCATCACTGCAAGGAGACAGTAAGGAGAGAGAGAAGGAAAGCTAGCATATAACATTCAAATTGTATTAACCCCAGCAAAGGAAAGAAAATCCCAGCCCTATCAAATCCCACATTCTTAACCTTCCTATTGAAACCACATCCCAAACCTCACAACCATAAATGTATTTACCGTATCTACATCCTTAAAAGACTCCCTAAAACTAAAGATTTTTCCCTTTCAGGTATTCACTTTAGAGCATTTCTACTCAATATCATCTTCAAATTCTTCAACAAATATTCTAGAAGCTGAACTCTAATCCGAAAATGCAGGAAAAGAAACATGTCCTCAAACATTTCAAAGAACATTCTGTTATGATAAGAGTTTAATGAATATTCTTCCATAGGTTTTCACAAATTCTTTTGAACATAACATATTGAAGAGTCACAATTAAAAATATATCAGCTCTGCCAGCATGTCTCAGTGGTCGAGCATCAACCTATGAACCAGGAGGTCAGAGTTCGATTCCCGGTCAGGGCACATACCTGGGTTACTGGCTCGATTCCCAGTAGGGGGCATGCAGAAGGCAGCCAATCGATGATTCTCTCTCATCATTGATGTTTCTATCATTCTCTCCCTCTCCCTTCCTCTCTGAAATCAATAAAAATATATTTTTAAAATATATCACAAAAGTATCGTCAAAAGGAAAGGAGTCATCAAACATTCTCCTCTAATTCCAGGGAGACTTGATTAGTTCAACATAAAACTATAAGAAATAAAAGGTATCAGTGACTGTATTCTATAGCTCTACCAGCTCACTCAAACATTTTACTTATAAAGTCAAATAATCCACGTGAAAACAGTTACTTTCACTGGCATCCAAGATCAAGAGAGCATAAAAACAAAAGAAATAATTCTGTTTTTAGACCTTAACAATGGTACACGGATTGAGGATTTAAAAAGGGGGGGGGGGGGGGCGGCAGGAAGCAAATAGCCTCCATCAATAGCATAAATAGGTGTGACGCAAAGGTATTGATCTAAAAAAACAACAACACTAACAACGCAGTCTACCTGCAATTCATTTTTTTTAACCACCGTTTTTTTATTTATTGACTTTAGAGAGAGAGAGATCAATTTACTGTTCTTATTTAAGCACTGGTTCTTTGTTTTTTATATGTGCCCTGCAACCATGGTTTATCAGGACAATGTTCTAACCAACTGAGCTACCTGCCCAGGGCTTATAGTTACAATTCATCTTAGAGTTTGGAACATTTACTGAGCATGGGATTTATAGTCATACTAGGGGCCCAGTGCACAGATTCATGCACTGTGGGGTCCCTTGGCCTGGCCTGCACCCTCTCGCAATCCGGGACCCTCAGGGGGATGTCAGAGAGCTGGTTTCGGCCTGATCCCTACAGGCCAGGCCAAGGGACCCCACCGGTGCAGGAATCTGTGCACTGGGGTGGTTTCAGCCCAATCCCCGCAGGCCATGCCAAGGGACCCACCAGTGCATGAATCCGTGCATTAGGCCTATAGTGTGCATATAAGATCTTTGGTTAATCTCTTTCTGCCCTCCTCACTCCCCGCTTCCCTCTGAGATTCATCAGTCTGTTCCATGTTTCCATGCCTGTGCACTGAGCATCTGCCCCTTTGTGGTCAGTGCGCGTCATAGCTACCGGTAGAACGGTCAAACGGCCACTTAGGCTTTTATATATATAGTCATTTTGATGAAAACTATACTCTCATTTACTAGCTATGTGACATTGGGAAGGCATTTATTTCTGAAACTAGTCTCTGACCTATAAAACCAAGAATAAAAGTAATAATATATCACAGACTGTCATGAAGATTAAATGAGAATGATGCAAGTGCATATGTAGGTAGATATTTCATACCTATTTATTTTTTAAGAGTCTGGGGAAGGGAAGAAACATTCTTTTCTTATAAACAAACAAAACCTAAGCTCAGCAAATAAGAGTACCCTATATAACAAATTGATAGACAAATTGTAACACAGGGGCACACAGGCTCCAGAAGAATGGTAGCAGTGGTGGCCTCTAGGGATTAAACTGGGGGATAGGGTCAGAGATTCAGAAATGGAAAAAACCTTATTTTTCAATGTATACTTGTAACTTAAATTTCTTAAAATTTTAGGTTCTCAAAAATTAAAAATTTTAATATAATAAAATCAAAGATTTGTGTCCAAAATGGAAATTCTAATAATGTTAATGATAAGAAAATTTATGTACTTAAAACTAGATGTCTACAAAATATACTGTAGTAACAGTTCTCAACCTTTATTAAACCAAGACATTTAAAAATAAAAATCACGCACAAAACATACTTTCACGAACTACCCAGATTACAAATTATATAGGTAAAATAAGAATTATATACAACTCTGGGCTTACAAGGTCCTTTTTCTCCTACTTAACAAAAAAATTTTTTTTTCAAATATAAGGAGAGTATCACCTGAATCACTTTAAGTTTTCTCTAAACTATTTTTTTTATTAAAGTAATTTTTAATGATTTCAGAGAAGAAGGGAGAGGGAGAGAGAGATAGAAACATCAATGATGAGCGAGAATCATTGATCAGCTGCCTCCTGCACACCCCCTACTAGGGATCAAGTCCACAACCCAGGCATGTGCTCTTGACTGGAATCGAACCTGGGACCCTTCGGACCGCAGGCCGACTCTCTATCCACTGAGCCAAACCAGCTAGGGCCTCTCTAAACTAATTAAAAAACAAAAATATTGTTAAATAAAATCACTGGCAAACTTGCTAACTTCAGAATTTTAGTATTAGTTACAAAGTACTTACAACACACTTCGCAGCTATAACATCACACCATGGATTACAACCTCATAACTGAAGACCAATTACCCAGCAAAGGGCTTTCTTCAAGTTTCTATCCACACAACAGTCATTTTCCTACAACTTGATCATGTGTTGCCTATATTGCTATAAAGTGGATAGATTTCTATAGGCTTTGGCTCAGTTCCCTACAGTTATTTGTCTTCATTATTTGGCTACTATTTGAATGCTCTCACTCTTTCCAACTGAGCCAACTAGGGTATAGGATTTTTTAAAACTGCTCCGTGGTTATGATCAGGCAACCTAGGTCAATTCCTAATTCTGTTACTTACTAGCATAGTGTGATTGTTGGCAAGTCACACTGCACAGGAGTCTCAGTTTTCTTTTTGTTCAACAGAGTTAATATCCAACTTCAATGGTTGCATGAATTAAATTAAATCACATATGTCAAAGTATTTGTAAACTACCATATCATGAATATGTATATAGCAGTATAATTATATTGAATTATTAATTTCCTTAACGGGAAAAAAAACCTAACCCGCCAAAATATACATAAAAACTATCAGATTAATTTCCCCAAAACACTAATTTTGACTATCTCATTCTCCTAAAAACTCCTCAATAACACTTGCTACCCACTGAAGTAATGATTATTAACACCTATAATGACTAAGGTGATTTGCCTGGCAATGCCAGACTTTGTGCTAAGTTTTCTATATATGTTTTTTCCAATTTTACAAAAACTCTGCACAGTAGGTGTCATTCTCTTCATTTTTACCCTTGAAAATTTTTTGAGCTATTTCCAAATTTTGCTACTATGAACAACTTTACAATTAACATTTTAAAAAGTGTATCTTTACAAACAGCAGTGTGGTGGCTGCCAGAAGGAAGGGGGTGGTGAAGAAGATGTCCTACTATATGGTGACAGAAGATTTGACTTTGGATGGTGGATACAATATACAGATCTTGTAACATAGAGATCCACACCTGAAACCTATATATTCATGTTGACCAATGGCACCCCAATATATTTAATAAAAAATAAAAAAAATTAAAAATAAAAAGTGTATCTTTATACTGAAATTCTTAAGAGTGGAACTGTGAAGTCAAAGAATATGCTTTTTAATTTGTATAGATACAAGCAAATTTCTGGCAAAAAAAAAAAAAAAAAAAACCTGAAATTAATTTACACTCCCAAGAACAAGACAATTCACTTGTACAATTGCCTACACTGAATGTTATAGCTGTTTTTAAAATTTCTGCTTAGTCCAATGGATTAAAAAGTTACATCTCACTATTGTTTTCATAGTATAGTTCTTATCTTGCTAAGTCTCCAATGAAAAGAGATAAAAGAATACATTCATCAAACCTTGAATGCTTGCCATAGTTCCCTTCTATGCCCTCAATGCTGAGCATTCTGATAGAACTCACTATCTTCCTGCATATATACACCCATCTTTTAAATACATGGGTAAGCCTCAAACATGGAACACAAATTATTAAATCTAACATAAAAATTTCTCATAAAGTGAGTTACTATAAATTATAATGTTATGCTGCACCAAAATTGTATGATAACTAGAGGCCCGGTGCACAAAATTCATGCACTTGGGGGGCGGGTGGTCCCTCAGCCTGGTTTGTGCCCTCTCACAGTCCAGGAGCCCTGGGTGGGATGTCCGACTGACAGCTTAGTGGGCCTAAGCCGTCAGTCAGACATCCTTAGCATTGCCATGGAGGCGGGAGAGGCTCCCACCACTGCTGCTGTGCTCACCAGCCATGAGCCCGGCTTCTGGCTGAGCAGCACTCCCCCTGTGGGAGCACACTAACCACCAGGGGGCAGCTCCTGCGTTCAGTGTCTGCCCCCTGGTGGTCAGCGCGCATCATAGTGACCGGTCATTCCACCATTTGGTCATTTGCATATTAGCCTTTTATTATGTAGGAGGATATGCTGTAGATGAGGCCCCCTAGAACCATAAGAAATGCAAAAAATTCACTGTTAACTCATTCTCGAATTGCCCCCATTTAAAATCAAATTGCCCCTGTGGGGCATTGTGCTGTACCTTGGGAACCACTGGGCTTGACACTTTTCCTCTCTGAGCTTCATTTCTGAATACATACGCATATACCATGGGAATTGTAATCTCTTCTCTGCCTACCTCACTGGGTTGTCATGAGGAGGTTCTGAGCTAATAAACCTAGAAATGTTTCATCAAGTAAGTGATGTCTAAATGGGAAGGGATTGTTATTTTTAAGCCCACGGGTACCCTCGCAGGTAGCAGGGGCTGATTAGGGGAGGAGGGCATGATTGTTTCCTGGGACTATAGCTATGGAAGCTTTGCAGAGGGCAGAGGGTTTCGCGGGCCTCGGGGGTGGGGGGGGAAGGCAGGCTCTGGCCAGCAGCCCTGTAGCAGTGGTCATCCCTGGAGGCGCTGGCGTGGGGTAGGGAGTTAGGGGGGTGCTAGGGGGCTGGTGAGGCCAAAGGGGAAGTAACTGTCAAACCTTCCCGCTTGGTGCCATTCTTTAAATTGTACATGGCTGTTTCACAGCTGTACCTGCTCAGGGCGGGGCTCCAATCTCCTGGAGCGGGGTGGGGGCCGGGCCAGGGTGGAGCCAGGCGGGCTAGGAGGGTGGGTTTAGCCATGCCCCCAGCGAGGTTCAGCGCACTTCCTCTGCGGAGATGGTGCTGCTGCTGTAGGGGGGAAGGGTCTGACTCTGGAGGGCCATTCAGGCCTGCCTCCACCCGGGTCTGGAGTTGTAGGGAGGAGAGGCGTGCCTGGCCCCAGCAGAGGGGGCCCAGCAGCGGTGGGCCACAGGCCCCAGGTGCCTCAGGGGCACTGACAGGTGGTCACAGGCGTGCTATTGTTGTGGGCACCACAGGCGGCAGTGGCATGGGAAGAGATCGAGAGTCGGAGGTGCGGGCTGCAGCTATCCATGAGGCTGGGTCTTCTCCCTGTCCAATCAGCCTCCCCGTCCCCCTGGGGGTGGCGGGTCTGGGGTAGGGTGTCCGTGCAGGGGGATTGAAAGAGCTCCCCTTGGCCACTTCCACTTCCTTCTTTGCAGGCCAGGCTCCTGTCAGGCACTGTCCTCAGACCCCCGGGAACTTGGCTCTAGTCGCCTGCCCCCTGCTACACGCGCATCAATGTGCAAACTGGTCGTTACGGGGACACCGTCATGGACAAATTAGCATATTACCTCCTTATATGTATAGATATGGGGGAAATATATTTTAAAAAACAGAAAGATAGCTATAACACTATCCCTTTAAACTACTATCCCTCTTTTCCAGGAGCAGGTAGCTTTACTTTTCAAAGCTCTCTCGTAAACTCTAAGAATTTTTTTCTTTTTAAAAAAAAATTTTTTAATGATTTCAGAGAGAAAGGGAGAGAGGAAGAGAGAGAGACATCACTGATGAGAGAGAATAATTGATCACTGCCTCCTGCAAAACCCCTACTGGGGATCAAGCCCACAACCTGGGCATGTATCCTTGACTGGAATTGAACCCGAGACCCTTCAGTCTGCAGGCTGACGCTCTACCCACTGAGCCAAACCAGCTAAGACAAGAATTTCTCTTCTTAATCCTAACAGTCCTCACAGCCTCTCATCACTATTCCTTTATGGCTCAGAATACAAGGAACCCAGAGGGACAATAGAGAATGAAAAACAGTTCAAAAATAAAATCTGCTTGCTCAGCACATTAAAATTACTGAAAATTACTACTTATGAGAGTTATCTGTAGCTTTGTTTTTTCCATGAATTATTTAGGGCCGGCAAACTCATTCGTCAACACAGCCAAATATCAGCAGTACAACGATTGAAATTTCTTTTGAGAACCAAAGTTTTTAAACTTAAACTTCTTCTAACGCCACTTCTTCAAAATAGACTCGCCCAGGCCGTGGTATTTTGTGGAAAAGCCATGCTCAAGGGGCCAAAGAGTCTCATGTGGCTCACGAGCCACGGTTTGTCGACCACTGATTTAGGCAAACAAATAAGACATGGTTTTACTTAAATCTGGTACAATAGAGATTGTATGACATCTGATCCCACTTTGTGTAAATTAAGCTTAAGTAATAATGTCCCCTAAATGAAATTTATAAAAATTTAGTATGCTTTTACATTTGGCTCACTGTATACTTTCTAAAGCAAATATAGACTAACTTCAGGATATTTTTCAGTAAATCATTTTTATTTATTGCTATTAATTAAAAACAACAATATATCAAATAAAGCACAAACAGTTTTTCTATAAGCAAAATAAACATTACACTGTTGTTTTTTTAATTCTTTATTGTTTAAAGTATTACATATATCTCCTTTTTCCCAGGAATTCCATTTTTAATTTTTTGAGGAAACTCCATACTGTTTTCCACAGTGGCTACACATTACACTGGTTTTTGAAAAGCAATAAAAACCACAGAACCAGCCCTGACCAGTTTGGCTCAGTGGATAGAGCGTCGGCCTGCGGACTGAAGGTCAAGGGCATGTGCCTTGATTGCGGGCACATCCCCAGTAGGGGGTGTGCAGGAGGCAGCTGATCGATGTTTCTCTTTCATTGATGTTTCTAACTCTCTATCCCTCTCCCTTCCTCTCTGTGAAAAAATCAATAAAATATATTTTTTAAAAAAATAGAACCAGAAATTAATGGGGAGTAAACCTCCATATTTGATTCAATTCCAAACACAAGATTAGTATTAAACATAAAAAAATTTTGCGCCCTGGCTGGGTGATTCAGTTGGTTGGTTGAAGTCTCATCCCATCAACAAATGGTTTTGGGTTCGATTCCTGGTCAGGGCACATACCTAGGTTTCGGGTTAGATCCCTGTCAGGCATGTAAGGGAAGCAACCAATGGATGTTTCTCTCTTTCTCTCTCTCTCTCTCTCTCTCTCTCTCTCTCTCTCTCTCTCTCTCTCTCTCTCTCTCCCTCTCTAATAAATATATCAACATATCCTCAGTTGAGGGAAAAAAAAAATTTCCCCCCATCTTCTACCTGTCTTCCTAGACAAAAGTTTCCACTAACGTCAGAATTCTAATAATATACCGTTTGGAATAAAATAACTGTCAAATTTCAATGGTTGGTCACCAATCACACAAACAATATTTATATGGCATAACAAAATCTATAAATAATTTCATTTTATTGTGAATTTACCAACTATAACGAGAAATTCCAAAAGGAGCATCTTAAATGGCATACTACAATGGGAAAAGTGTTTTTCTTTGGGAGGAGTGTGTATTTTAATGGTAGGGAAATTATATCCCAAATAAGAATCTTACCATGATGCACACACAAAAAGAGGATTAGTTATCACTAGCTGTCCATTTTCATAATGAACAAAAATATACAGTAATACTGCCTTCTATTTACAAAACAGTCCTTTTCATAATAGTTGAAAAGTTTTCTTTCAGGTTATTATTGTTTTATAATTCTTAATGTAGTAATATGAATTTAATCCTTCCAAAACATTCACTGAATTTACTATGTAGAAATCATTAGGACAGATAACAAAAGGGAAACAAAGACTGATGAAACCAAATTTCTTGTCTCAAGAGGACAATAAAATACAAAAAAAAGTCACAATTTTAATACAATATGGAAAGTGGTAGACAAAAGAAGATTTTTTTTAAAAAAAATGCTCTACTCTGGCTAGCATGGCTCAGTGGTTGAGCATCGACATATGAACCAGGAAGTTGAGGTTCAATTCCTGATCAGGGCTTAACCCCCAGTGTGGGGTGTGCAGGAGGCAGCCGGTCAATGATTCTCTCTCATCACCGATGTTTCTCTCTCTCTCTCCCTCTCTGAAATAATATATATATATTTAATAAATAAATAAATAAATGCTTTAGAAGACAGAGGGAAGAGATTACTTCTCACCAGAAGGATATGGAAAACTGTCTTGGTAGGGGTACCCATATGAATTGTGCCCCTAAGGATAGATAGTAAGTGGAAATGTGGGAGGAGAGGACACTGGAGAAAGAGTGATGAAAGGCAAGGAATAGGAAAGAGCCAGCCATGTTTGGGAATAGCACAAAGTCTGGCTTGGCTGAGGCATAGCCCTGTTAAAGGAAAATGGAGAAGGTTGGGAAGAAAATTAGTGAGAAAGGAAGGAGTCATAAACTCTACATTATTTTCGCTAACATGAAACCCCTGATAGAAATAATCTTTCTTATCTTTATTTATGGAGAATTTAAATACCTCATAATATTTTCTTCCCTGAATTGAAGTAACCTGGTACTTGTCTTATTTTCTACAAGACGACGATGAGCTCCTCACCAGCAGGACCCACATCTGGTTCATTTTTATGCCTTGAACATACTGGTAGATACCAAATATGCATTTTTTAAAATGATTAGATAATGCATGAATAAATATATTGGCCATGTCATTTAACTTCTTTGGGCCTCAGATACTCCTTTTTACCAGGATTTTGCAAACTTTTCCTATAAAGGGCCATACAATCAACATTTTAGGCTTCACAGGCTATTTAATCTGTTACAGCCACGCAATTCTGCTATTGTAGAGCAAAAGCAGCCCAGAGCACACGTAAATGAACAAGCATGGCTGTGTGCCAATAAAACTTAATTTACAAACACAGGCAGCAGGCCCCACTTGGCCCATGAACCATAGTTTAGAGACACCTCACCTATACAAACTTAAAATTTAACGCATGATATTGTACAAGTACATTTTAAATGTCAGTATTATATAGAAATTATTTCCTTATGTAATGATAGAACCTCAGTCAAAATTTCAAACAAAGAAATAAAAAATAAAAAGTAGGTATAAATAGGAAAACGTGAATCTGGACCTTTGGATAGTTCCACCAAATTTGCCCTCTCCCAACACTTGTTACCATTACCATCTGTGTGACCTTAACTTACAATTTCTTTAGGCCTTAAATTTTGTTTCTATTTTACTTTTTTTAATTTTATTTTTAAATTACAGATTACATTTAATATTATTTTGTATTAGTTTCAGATGAACAGTCTAGTGGTTAGTCTATCATATACTTAACAAAGTGTTCTCCCAATATCTCCAATACTAACCTGACACCATACATAGTTATTACAATATTACTGACTATATTCTTCAGGCCTTAATTTTTAATCAGCAAAGTAAATTGGTTAAAATACATAATTCTAAGATAGAACTCCATGACCTTTAGAATTGTTCCAAATTAAATTTATAGATTTTAAGTGAAAATTTTATCTAGAAAATGATTACATTCATAAATAATTTTAATCCATGGCAGAACAAATTACCGAGTATACCACAGAAACAAAGTATAACATATTAGAATAGTAAACTAAGATAATCTAATACCTAGAATAATAATTGATCTAATGAGCTTTTTGAAACATTATTCATAATTATATTTTAGTATCTGAAAACTAAGGTTTCAGTAACATCTTGAATGTATTATAAATACACCTGGAAAATCAGTTTAATAGCAAATATAGGTTAATTCACCTAACCAGGATGGTGATATCAGGAGGATATTCAGATTGTAATAAAACTTTTCTCAAAATAGAGAAGGTAGAAAGATATGATCTTAAATGCCACAATATACAATAAAATGGAAAAAAAAAACCCAATCTTATTCTGGCTTCACATTCCAATCGGATGGTAAAATAATTAATAAATCAATGAATACCCTGACATATTTAGTTAAAACTGGGGGTTTTTAAAGTTAAAAGTCAAAGGCAATATATAATAAATTAGTGTCATTCATTAGGTATATGGTGATTTTATAACTTTTCCATGTTTACTCTTCAAAGCAAGACAGGTTACAAAATAAAAACTCTTTACTTTTCACAAACTATTTTCAAAGAATTGTTGGGTCAGTTAAAATTCTCTAATTCACCACTACCCATATTTACAAAAGCAACTCCATTACACTGCTTTCTGAAATGTGAATTAACAGTTTTTGGTTCATTACAAACTTACCAAACATTTGGCAAATTCTTTGTTTTCTGAAAGGAATCCATACCCTGGATGCACCTTAGAAATGAAAACAAAAGGTACTTTAAATTTTATCATAGAGAGCAGTAAACAAAATATAGAGTGTAGTATGGGTTTACTGTTCAAGGGCCCTTGAGTAAGGTTACTTCTCTCACATCGTGATCAGCTCCCACTCCAATCCTGAGTACAGACTCAGATTCCAAGACACAACCTGTTTTACAATCACTTCATGCACACTACCTTTGTCCTAACCACAATCAGAGCCATCTACCCACATGTCTACCTGTCCACGGGCATTTGACTACCTATTCAACACAACTCACACTCTTCCTGTTTTCTGAGGCTAACCTCGGCCACAAGTCTGAAAATTTTTCTAATAACTGATGAATCAAAGAATTATGTTTAAGAAAATCTTTTGCAAGATATATTTGAAAAACTTTTCATTCCCCTTACAGTACCAGGAACTGCTACTTTCCAAAACCCTGGTTACAAGCCAAGTAACGTATTTTATTCCTGAGAACATTAATGTACTCAGCCTTTACCAATGAGCAGTTTCTGAAAAATCTAACTAAAATGGAAATTTGGTTTATACGATTTCTTTTTACTCTGAATGCTTTTTTCTTCCAACATCTACTCTTCTTTTCCTCCTCACCCCGCTTAGCCATCCACAACCTCTTTATGCTATGCTATGCAAGTCACATTGCTACAGTCTAAATTCTACCATCCTGTTCTAATCAAGTGATTTTTGCCTCTACCACACTGGCCAAACATAAATTTAGCCGCTCTGTTATCAGTCAGTATTGAATATGTTTCCAGTAAAACAATTCTGCTATAAGGAAAATCAAATTTCTGAAGAGGTTGGTATCATAATCTAGAAGTAGCTACACATCCAAGATTTTTAAATTCTGAACCAAGGTTTATTTATAAACATGCAACAGAATAATTTAAACTACTGCAGCACAGGATAAAAGCTTCACCCCACCAATCTCATTTTATATAAACATTCAACTAAACATTGCATTCTGACAAGCTACAGTTAAGAGAGTTTTACTTTCATTAACTCAACTAATAAACTATAAACATCCATAATATGGGTTCACAAATTCAGCTTCTCATTTAAACATACATTTCTTTCAAAAAAAAATGTGAAAACTAATTGAAGCACTCCAGGTTAATTGCTGGTGTCAGCTGCTTTCATTCAATTTTAGAGATAACTCTGAATAGTTTTAACCTTATATGTAATTAGTTCTGATATAAAAACACACACAACAACAACAAAACACTATTTCTGATGTCAGAAACCCATCTTTCCTTGGATTCCACTTCATTCAAACAGAATGGGGGTGGGCAGAATTACTGATTCCTCCAAGCAAGTTATATGTAACCTACTGACATAATCCAAGTAAAATCATTACCAATTACATTGTTTATATTTCTTGAAGTATATCTAGGTGTACATAATTTTTAAGTGACTAAAATATAATTTAAACTGGGGCCTTTGGATGCTGTTTATAATACAGAGTTGTTGTTTTTAATGCTCTTATTACATGGAAAGGGTTAATACTCAAAACTAATTGGGATTTCTTTTTTTTTTTTTTTTCCGCTAGCAAATTTGGAAATGAACTGAAACTGCTCCCTGGTGTGAAAGCTGAATCCAGCAGCCACCTGCAGGATCAGCGACCAACACTGCCAGATGCCACAAAGCCTTTGATTTCCAGTAGCAAATTCAGCCACATTTAACTCATGTGACATGAACTGCAACAGTATTTTCAATCATTCTTTCTTATTTTCTTTTTAAGATACAAACTCTAGCTTTCTGCTCAACTACATATGAAACAGCTGCAGGAGAGAGATTCGTTCAGACTCACAGCTTGGGCCCTGGTTTTCCTGATGGCTTCCAGGATGGCCTCCATGTTGAGGTAGCTTTTACTGGTGGGAGCGGGGCCAACACACACAGCCTCGTCCGCCATCTTCACGTGAACCTGAAGAGACAAACCTCTGCGTTAGCAGATGCTCCCAGCAAAAAGAACTACCGTCATCTACAAATACACACAACACTGCAATGATTGTTTCACGTATCATTTAGGGAGTCAGATTTCTTTTTGGATATGCACTAAAAAATTACAATGGAACAAATAAGCTCAGGAACTATATTAACCATAAGTTCATTTATTATAAGCCTGATCCACTGTGTAACCTAATAATTTCCATAATATTCCCTATTAATTTGATTAAGTAAAATCACAGCAAATAACTAGAGCCTCCAATTTGGTTCTGCTATACATAAATCTTATATCAAAACTACCGTGTTACATGTAGGCAGGGTCGCCCAATATTTTAATAACAAGAGCTCATGCTCAGTTCTAAGCAAGCTCCCCAGGAAGTGGGGATAATGAGAGGGACTGAATGAAGGGATGCAGTGAATGTCCCTGCACAGCATCAGGTCAGCACCACGCACAAATTAAAGCCCAGGATGAAAAAGTTCAATATCACCACACATGAATCAGAAAATTCTGAGAATCACTTAAATACTCTCATATTTAATCCTTGTCTACTTTACCTTTATTCCTGGGAAAAAAAACTGATACGTGCATAAGTCCTAAAACTACTAAAAACTAAGGAATATATGCTCCATTTTGAATACTACTCCCTTTACAATGTTTTAAATCTGTTTTTGCTTAATACAGGCTAGGCATTCAATACAGAAAAGAGTAAGCTGCTTACTTCTAAAAGAAATTACTCTTTTAAAATGATGAAGCCACTCATATTTTTGAAATGGCTTTTCCTAACAGTTTTCCAGTTTAAGGAACTTCCAATCAGTTTCAATTTATTTTATAAGACAGATATAAAAGTTGGAATACATTCATATACCTAGACAATTGTGATCCACCCTGCTACCCCACCAAAAGACTAAGGTGGTCCATACTTTTGCTTATTGCTTCAGCTGTGAAATAATTTTTAAAGAAGCACTTTGTTTTAAATGATATCTACAAAAAAGTAAACCAAGAAAATCGTCTTTTAGAAAGCTCAGATTTTTCTTTATCAGTTCAACATATTTTCCAATGAAGTGAAAAATTAGATTATGTATTAAGTGGTAAAAGATATCTGTCTGAAGGATTTACAGATCAATATCTTAATATAAAATATACACACACAGAGATATGCTCTGCAATCTCTTTAAAAATATCTGCTTCAAGGAAAGACAGCCATGCTCAGGGATCCTAAATATTTCCATACTCAAAGCAAGGCTCTCCTTGTGGTTGTCTTTGCCTTGTTTATTCCTAAACTCAAATTGCTCCTCTTCCCTCAGACCAGAATGCCCCCTCCTCTCTTACCCTGTGCCAGTTCAGATCCTATTAGTAGCAAATTTTTTTGCTATAACTGTCATTGTGTTTTTTTCTGTAAGAAATAAATTGAATACTAAGTAATCCTTTAAAAAAAAAACACATACTGTATAGAGAACTCTAAAAATCCCACCAAAAATAAATAAAGGTCCCACCAAAAAAACGACTAGAACTGATAAATGAATTCAGTAAAGTAGCAGGATACAAAATAAATATCCAGAAACCATTTGCATTTTTATATACCAATAATGAACAATCAGAAAAGGAAACCAAGAAAACAATCCCATTTATAATTACATAAAAAAATAAAAAAAAACCTTGGAATAAGTTTAACCAAAGATGTATTAAAGAAGATACAAGTAAGTGTAAGCATATAATGTGTTCATAGACAGAAAAAATTAACATCATTAAAAGCAATCTAAAGATTCAATGCAATTCCTATCAAGATAACAATGACATATTTCATAGAACTAGAAAAAAATATTCCAAAAATTTATATGGAACCACAAAAGAACCTGAATAGCCACAGCAATCTTGAGAAAGAAGAACAAAGTTGAAGGAATCACACCAACCGATATCAAACTATACTACAAGGTCATAGTAATCAAAACAGCATGGTACTGGCATAAAAACAAGACACATATGTAAATGGAATAGAATAGAGCATACAGAAAAAAACCCATGCCTTTATGGGCAATTATAACTGGTATAGCCACCATGGAAAGCAGTATGAAGTTACCTCAAATAATAAAAAATGGAACTGCCTTATGACCCAGTGATTCCACTTCTGGGAATTTATCTGAAGAAATCCAAAACACTAATTCAAAAGAATATATGCACTCCTATGTTCACTGCAGCATTATTTACAACTAGAGGCCCGGTGCACGAAATTCGTGCACGGGGGGGGGGGGGAGGGGGTGTCCCTCAGCCCAGCCTGAACCCTCTCCAATCTGGGACCCCTTGAGGGATGTCTGACTGCCCGTTTAAGGCCAATCCTGGTGGGATCAGGCCTAAACGGGCAGTCGGACATCCCTCTCACAATCCAGGACTGCTGGCTCCTAACTGCTCACCTGCCTGCCTTCCTGATTGCCCCTAACCACTTCTGCCTGCAAGCCTGATCACCCCCTAACCACTCCCCTGCCAGCCTGACTGATGCCTAACTGCTCCCCTGCCAGCCTGTTTTCCCCTAACTGCCCTCCTCTGCAGGCCTGGTCCCCCCTAACTGCTCTCCCCTCAAGGCCTGGTCACCCCTAACCGCCCTCCCCTGCATGCCTGGTCCCCCCCGACACTGCTCTCCCCTGCAGGCCTGGGTCACCCCTAACTGCCCTCCCCTGCAGGCTTGATCGCCCCCAACTGCCCTCCCTTGCAGGCCTGGTCCCTCCCAACTGCCCTCCCTTGCAGGCCTGGTCCCTCCCAACTGCCCTCCCTTGCTGGCCATCTTGTGGTGGCCATCTTGTGTCCACATGGGGGCAGGATCTTTGACCACATAGGGGCAGCCATGTTGTGTGTTGGAGTGATGGTCAATCTGCATATTACTCTTTTATTAGATTGGATAGAGGCCAGGTGCATGGGTGGGGGCCAGCTGGTTTGCCCTGAAGGGTGTCCCATATCAGGGTGGGGGTTCCCTTGGGGCGTGGGGCGGCCTGGGCGAGGGGCCTGTGGTGGTTTGCAGGCCGGCCACGCCCCCTGGCGACCCAAGTGGAGGCCCTGGTATCTGGAGTTTATTTATCTTCTATAATTGAAACTTTATAGCCTGGAGCGGAGCCAAACCTTCTGCTTGCTCTGTGGCAGGAGCCATTTCTATTGGGATTTATGTATCTTCTATAATTGAAACTTTGTAGCCTTAAGCGGAGGCCTGGGCCGGCCAGGGTGTGCGGAAAGCATGGCTTCCTCCATCGCCACGGGCAACCCTAGCCTCCTGCTCTTTCCAGCTCCCTGGCTGCCGCCATTTCTGTTGAGCTATATTTATCTTCTATCATTGAAACTTCTTAGCCTTGAGTGGAGGCCTAGGCCGGCAAGGGCAGGTGGAAAGCTTGGCTTCCTCCATTGCCAGGGAAACCCAAGCCTCCCTCCTACTCTCTGTGGCCGTAGCCATCTTGGTTGGGTTTATTTGCATATCCGCTCTTGATTGGTTGGTGGGCGTGGCTTGTGGACGTGGCTTGTGGGTGTAGCAGAGGGATGGTTAATTTGCATATTACTCTTTTATTACATAGGATAGCCAAGATTTGGAAGCAGCCCAAATGCCCATGAGTAGATGAGTGGGTACAAAAAGCTGTGGTATATTTACACAATGAAATACTACTTGGCTGTAAAAAAAGGAAATCTTACCCTTTATGATGGCATGGATAGACCTGGACAGTATTATGCTAAGTGAAATAACCCAGTCAGAGAAAGACAAGTACCATATGATTTCACTCATATATGGAATATAATGCATAAAATAAACTAACAAACCAAACAGAAACAGATTCATAGATGCAGAGAACAGGCTGACCACTCTCAGAGGGGAGGGAGTTTGGGGGGAGGGGGGATTGAGTGAAAAAGGTGAAGTAATTAAGCAAAAAACAAACAACAAATAAAACACCTCATAGACACAGACAACAGTATGGTGATTACTAAAGGGACAAGGGGATGCGGGGAGATACAAAAGAGTAAAGGAGGGATAAATGGTGATGGAAGGAGACTTAACTTTGGGTGATGAACACACAATACAATATACAGATGATATATTATAGAATAGTACACCTGAAACCTATATAATTTTACTAACCAATGTCACCTCAATAAGTTCAATAAAAAAATATTTTTAAAAGAATGCATTACCAGGTAGGGATAAAGTATTTAAGGTTAAATCCATACTTATTCTATATATATTTTATTTCCCTCCAATATTACCTATTATAAAAGATGCACTTAAAGCTTCATTGCTACTACTAGGTCTTTCCCAAGTATTTCAGCTTCTTCATCTCCGTTAATTTGAACTCCAACAGAACTTAGCACAAATTTTGGCCATTTAATTGCATCCTGCCCAGCAATGTTATTTAGACTCCTTTATAGATTTATGTCTGTTATAATTTACACATTCTTCTCCTTGATATGATAAGGTCCTGCTAGACAGAAGTTGTGTCTTAAAATTCTTTTTTTGTAATCTCCTTCAGCACAGTGTTATGTGCTAAAAGCTTAAATGTACACGTGAATGGAAATTTATTTAATAAATTTCATTGTTTAGCCGTTGTCTGTGTGGTAGAAGTCTAACTGCACAAAACTAAACCTTCTCCTCTCAGCAATACATATGGAAATGAGGGTTGTGTGTGTATGGGGGGGAAGAAATGAAAAGATATATACACACATATGTGTATATTTATATGTCCAAAATTTCTACAATGAATATGCATCAAAAAGTAAAAAGAGAATCTTAATTGCATTTTGACTTATATATTCCCAGTCTTTTCTCTAAATATACTTTTGTAACCATACTGCATATATAATTTTGCATCCTCTTGTTTTTTAACATCGTAATAGACATTTTTTCCTATGTTATCACAAATTCTTTGTAATCATACTGAGAATGTAGCTCAAAGCCTAACATATTTTAGGAGATGAATATACTGGTTGAATAAACATTCAAATAAATTAAACATCAAAAGCAGGTCAAGACTGCCTACGGAATTTACAAAGAAAGGCAAAACACACGCCTTTCTTTGTAAAGAAAGAGTTGGTTGGTTTCCTTTCTTCTATTTCTCAGAAACAAACCTTACTTTAGGGGAGAAAAGTATATTAGAAGCTCAACAATCCCACAGTCTAGTCCAGGGTCAGTACTAGCAAAATGCTGGCCAAAGCCAATTGATATGAAAAACCAGAATCCTCTGCTGCTTCAGCTCCCAAGGAGCTATGAATGAGTCAACTATGAAAGGATAGTTTAAAAACTTTTGAAACTCAATTTCAATTTTGCTGTTATTATACTAAATGTGTGAGGTGATGTCTTTATCTTAATACAAAACAAGCCATTCAAGCACTACAGATGCTTTTCTGAAGGATAACTTAACTTGACTAAGCTGATTAGATGTACTTATGTTTCAAAAAGTTCAACATCTTGAAAAATATAAATTCCTTTTTATATAGTTCAAATATATATAACAATCATGAACAGTTTAAACTAAGGTAAACTGATCAATTGACTAAGATATTGCTGGATATAGTTTCAAAAAGAAAGACAATTTAAATGCTAAGATTCTAAGTAAAACAGTCTTCATAAACTTTTCCAATAGGAAAGTTTCCAAAAGAAGTTTTTAAAAATTATTAGTTTCTTCCTCAAGCATTTAATTTTATATTTTGAACACTTTTATTCTTTAAATAAAGAGAATAATATTACTTGTATCAGGGTGTGTTTTTCAACTTACAGGACCAAAAAAAAAAAAAAATAAGTCATCCTTATTGACATCTTAAACATGAATTTAAATGCTTGGATATAGATAGATTAAAAATTATACCAGAATTTTAAAACTTTGAATTTGTGGAAAATTTTCTATTAGTCCATTCGATGCCTAAGATATGCTGAAAAGATACTGTGCTTGGTCCCTATCCTTATGAAATAAACTGGAGCTTAGTGTTAAAAAGTAGATTAGACCAGATCTGAGTCAAAGTTTTTAAATACCTTCTAAACTAGTACAAACCGAGAAAGATAGGGAACACAAGCAACTTTGAAGTTGTTTTCATGCTGGGAGGTTACTTGAAATCTATCACTTCAACAAGATCTGTAGTTACGTGGGTATTATTTACCATGACCATGAATATTTGAGTTTTCCTTGTGATATCCTTCAATGCAAGCACTGGGTAGAACACGGGAGGATGACAAAATAAAGATTAAATGTGTTCTTGCCTGAGAACAGCAGTGACTCACACAATCTGACCAGACTTCAGTACGCAGCAAACCTAACCAAATTCTCTAGCTTTACCAACAAACATAAATTATCCTTACAGACTGAAAAGTTAAAGAAAGGATTGCCAATTGCATCAATCTTGATTTGAAGAACTGGAAGAAATTAATTTTCTAACAACCAGATAAAATCCTATTTCTAAGAAGAAAAAAGAAAAAAATCCCTCTCTCTATTTTATATAAAGTGTCTAAAGTCTCAAGAGCAATTTGATCCCTAAAAAATTGATTTTTTTATGTCAGTAAATATTATATTTGCTCCGATTTCATTTTGTAAAACTAAATGTGTAGCACCATGACACATTTATTCATGATTACTTTGTATGGCAAAATTAGTGGGGAGGGGGGGGAAGGTCAAGAATGCCACTGTTAAGAACTCCTGGTCTACGCTTTTATATAATGTATGTAACCATAAAAATATGAAATCTTTTAGTGTGGTATTTTAAAACCATTAATAGCATTATTATGCTATATATGTCATTCTACATGGTCTCCTTCAATCTTGTATATGGTATGTCTTAGAGATGTTCTCTATCAATATGTAGAGATCTACCTCATCTACACTAATAAAAGAGAAATATGCAAATTGACCATCACTTTGCAACACCCACCAGCCAATCAGGAGTGAGTATGCAAATTAATCTCATCACCTCATGGAGACTGACAGCAGGCAGGAGGCAGCGCCCAGCACGGCCTGCTTGGCCTTCGCCACGGCAACCAGGGAGCAGGCAAGTGCGGCCGCAGGCAGCTCCCAGCACAGCCTGCTTGGCAGTCACCGTGGTGTGGAGCAGGCAGGCCCCGCAGAGAGCAGAGAACCATGAGGAGCGGGCCCAAGTTGTCAGTAGGACATCCCCTGGGGGTTCCCGGATTGGAGAGGGTGCAGGTCAGGCTGAGGGACACCCACCACCCACCCCTGTGCACGATTTTTGTGCACCAGGCCTCTAGTTCTTTATAACTACCAAAGAATGCCCAGATATGGCTCTACCAATTTCCCAAACATTCATTCCCCCTGCTGATGGACACTTTCCAGGGAGGAATCACCTGGCTGGATGATCAAAATGAGGTTTCCTAACCAGACATCCTATCAATTGCCCCAGGGCCCCTTCCTGCTCTGGATCTTTCTCTCCTGCAAGGGCTCCCACCTTTTGCAACCATGTTTTAAACTGGGGTTTTCTACTGAATGATCCCATCAGCTATCTATGTTTTAGAAATTCCTCAGTTTCTAGGACCATAATCCCACCTCCATTTTCCATCAGAATATTGGTTTGCTATTTTTCTTTTGTTTGTTTTAAATGTTTCTCTTCCTTGAAAATTTGGGACAGGAAGTGAAGTCCCACCAGCCTGAATTAAAAGGACTTTTTTAAATTTTGCATTTCTTAACAGGAAAAGATAGCATGTGTATTTTATTTTAATAAAAAAATCAAAAATTGTAAAGAAAAATAATATAGTTTCTAAAACCGAACAGTCAGTTTAGGATGTCATGAAAGACATCAACAAATCCTAATTGAGAATCTAATCTGGTTTAAAAATGGGTGTGAGCCCTGGCAGGTGGGGCTCTGTGGCCTTGGGTTCAATTCCCAGTCAAGGGCACTTACCTGGTTGCAGGTCCAATCCCTGCCCCAGTTGGGCACATGTGGGAGGCAACAAATCGATATATTTCTGTCACATTGAAATTTCCCTCTCTCCCCATCTCCTTCTCTCCCCCTCCCTTCCACACTAAAATCAATGGAAAAAAATATCTTCACTCCTCATGTGAGAATTTAAAAAAAAAGGGGGGGGTATGTGAAAGTCAGCATACAGTTCTTAACTTACTACAACCGTAAATGCACATGTTACCACCATTCCTCTAGTCATGCATTTTAATGGTGGATATCTTTCTCATAGTACCTCTTCTACCTATCAAGGCGTTCAGAGAAACTCCAAAATCTGGCTTTCTAATCCAGATTCCACTTCCCAAATTATCCAGTATTGCTCCTGGGTTCACAAAAGTCATAAAGAGTTTTGGGTGGTGGCTGCTGCTGGGCTTCGGCTTACCATTGGAGGGTGAGGAGGCGTGGACAGTGGCCCCGGCACCCCACAACCCAGCGCCTGCAGCCGCGCGCCCGTCCCCTGCACCCCGAGCCCACCGCTTCCCTCCTCAGTCCCCGGCCGCCAGAGCAGCCCAGACACAGGCCATCAAGTGTGTGGTGGTGGGAGACAGAGCTATAGGTAAAACTTGCCTACTGATCAGTTATACAACCAATGCATTTCCCGGAGAATATATCTCCACTGTCTTAGACAACTATTCTGCCAATGTTATGGTAGATGGAAAACCGGTGGATCTAGGCTTATGGGATACTGCTGGACAAGAAGATTATGACAGATTACGTACCCTCTCCTATCCGCAGACAGTTGGAGAAACGTACAGTAAGGATATAACCTCCAGGGGCAAAGACAAGCTGATTGCCGATGTATTCTTAATTTGCTTTTCTCTTGTGAGTCCTGCGTCATTTGAGAATGTTCGTGCAAAGTGGTACCCTGAAGTTCGACACCATTGTCCCAACATTCCCATCATCCTGGTGGGGACCAAGCTTGATCTTAGGGATGATAAAGACAGGATTGAGAAACTGAAGGAGAAGCTGACACCCATAACCTACCCACAGTGTTTAGCCATGGCCAAGGAGATCGGTGCTGTAAAATACCTGGAGTGCTCAGCTGTCACACAGCGAGGCCTCAAGAGGGTTCGATGAAGCTATCCAAGCCATTCTCTGTCGGCCTCCGTCAAGAAGAGGAAGAGAAAATGCCTGCTGTTGTAAATGCGTGGGCCTCTCCCCGCCACCCTGGTCCCTGGGAACCTTTGTATGCTTTGCTCAAAAATGCTGGAGCCTTCGCACTCAATGCCAAATTTTTGTTACAAATTAGCTTTTCCATAAAACCATTATGAACCAATCAGTAATTTTTAGGTTTTACTTAAACAAAAAGTGTAAGGATTCAAACTTTCACATTCTATTAAAATTTAGCCCTAAAATGACAAGTTTCCTTAAAGCCTTATTTTCCAAAAGCCCCTATTTTTGCTTAGATAGAGTTGCCAAAATTCCTTGTGAACTAAGTTGCACTGTTGTGCTAAGAGCACAACTGTTTAAGCACTAAACTGTTTAAAGGCCTTTGTCTTGGAGACTAGCTTCTGAAGTTAGGGAAGGCAGCCACTTGCTAATGAGTTTCACACACAGCCTCCTTTGCGAAATGTTGCCATTCATAATTTATCAACCCATGTTCCTTACCTAACATTGTACTGTATATCAACTCAACTCTTTGGATTGATCTTCTTTATTTTGTAGTGAGATTTTGAAAAATTCGTATATTAGCTTTTGCTGAGATCGTGAACAGAACCCTTCGAGTGTTCATCTGATGAAGTATTCTGCTCTCACGGGCACACTGGGGTGGAGTGTGGGGAACACTTGATGTGATCAAAGGATGAAGACAGTATTTGACAAAATATGAAGTGGAGATTAATTTACACTACATTGTATGCGTAACAAGCTGAATAAAAGTGTCACGGGTAAGATTTGAAAAAGGTTAGTGTCTGTCAAATGCAGTTGATGGTAAAAGTTGATATTAATCAGTGTTTTCTTAATATTTTCCTTTTTCTTAAAACTGTAATCCCTCCCACAACTGGGCATTTAATTCATCTTGGAACTGGTCATTCCCATAGTTGCTAACTTAGTGCTTTTCTTATAGACCCCCTTCAGAATGAGCAATATGCCTCCTTGTATAAAATCTTTCTTGATAATGCATTAGTTTTTTTGTGGATTGTAAAAGTACATTCCTGTTTTCACGTTCTTTTATTCAAAGCTAATAAGTGCTTTCCTTAGTTTTCTAGTAACTAGATGTAAAAATCATGTATTGCATCTCTACAGTTTTTTCAGTATTTTAGATATTCTTAAACTACGAACCTTCTTACCACCACTGTCTTGCCAGATCCCAGCACTGTACCTTGGCCGCTGCTGGCCCCTCCGCCTCCCTGTGTGGACACGCTTCATGTTGCTCTGCCTAACCATGTTCCTTTGGATGGGAGGCTGTAACCTTGTGCTTGTGCTAACGACGTTCTGTACAGCTTACCCACTGGCAAGAACACAAAATTGGACCTTTCAACCAATAGAACAACCTTTTTTAAATTGACATTTGCAAACTTGTGGAGTGTTTTACATTGATCTTTTGCTAATGCAGTTAGCAGAATGTTTTGCATGTATGACTTAATAAATCCTTGAATCATAAAAAAAGTCATAAAAACCCTTGATTTAGAGTCTATAATTGGTTGGTTTCTCACTAAGAGCTTCAGATAAATATTAAAAATAACAAAATCAACCACTCAAATGCTCCTCTCTCCTGAAAACTCCTGGTACTCCATAGGAAAAAAAAAAAAAGTTTAATGACGCTGTAATTACCGTGTTTCCCCGAAAATAAGACAGTGTCTTATATTAATTTTTGCCCCCAAAGACATGCTAGGTCTTATTTTCAGGGGATGTCTTATTTTTCCATGAAGAAGAATACGGTACACGTTTATTGTTAAATGAAAATAAAGGAAATTTATTACCTGTATACGGTACGGTAGTACAGTAGTTGTCAACACAAACCAGACAAACTGTGAATCCTACAGTATCAAGAATTTACTCATTTATTCAATGACAATCATGTCATCATCTTCTGGAACATCATCATAACAATCCAATTCCTGAATATCCTGGTGAATTTCTTGTGACTCCATTTCTTTCAGAATCAGTGGACCAAATCTCTCATGTTTAGCAATAGCACTGTCTTTAAATGAGTACTTCTTGTCAAGGTAGCCTGCTCACAGTGCATTTGCAATGCAACTGTCAGTGATTTTCTCCCATGAATTCTTCACCCAAGTCACAACTTCTTGCAGTTTAGGTTTCACAAAGTTTCCACGCTGATTTCTCTCCATTCTATTTTCAATTTAGTCATTAATTTCCATGCACAAATTGTCTTTGAATGGCTTGTTTATTGCAATATCAAGAGTCTGGAGATAGGCCGTCATTCCTGCGGGAATCATTATCTGATCTATTTTTCTTTCTTTCGTGAAGAAATGTCTTCATGTCTTTAGCGCCATGAGTGCTGCCTGCATCCCAGACTAGCAGACCTCTTTGGCTCCCTCGCATAACAAGCAGCAGCATTAAATCGACCCACTTCCTTATAACTGCTTGTGTGGCCCAGGCTTTTTCAGTTTCAAGAATAAAAACGTCCAAAACACATTCAATCTTTTCCTTCTTGCCCTTAGAAATGGTTAAAGGTGGGATTTTAGTGCCATCCAGACGAATTGCCAAAATACAGGAAACACGTGCACTTTTGTAAGCAGTGGAGGGAATGTACGCTAAGGAGGCACCCCGCTGTTCAATTGTTGTTTGAGATGATTGGCCCATAAACACTGCAGTTTCATCCATAGCAATCATGTTGGAAAGATTGTATTTAGAGAAGTCAGCATCATCAATAAAGGACTTGAATGCAAGTGCTCGCTTAATAACTTGAGTATCTTCCAACCTAAACAATGTTGTAGATCTTCTTAAAGACAGTTCACTTCGCTGAAGGAAATTATCCAGCCAGTGTTGTGATGCTTTGAAGTCTTCGGGGGCTATGTCAAACTGTGGTGCCATTGCAAGGGCAAATTCTTGAATCTGAGCCCTATTCACAACCAAAGCCTTTGCTCTCCTGTCAACAACCCATTCACAGATCAGGTCTTCCAGCTCGGAAAATAATGGTTGCCGACCTGATCCACACTTGCGCTTTTTAGCATTTCCCTTGTCCACTTGTTCAATGAGGTTACCATACTCTGCTCGCCATTTTCGGACCAATCGGATACTCAACATCTTCTCTTTGCAGAAAGCAGTAAGATTTTGGCCCCAAGAGTCTTCCACGATTCCTTTCTTGTACTCCACGGAGTAGCTTTTTCTTTTTGCGCTCATTTCTAGGGGTAAAAAAAAAGGAATTGGGGTATCAAGGTGGGGGGAGGGGGATCACTCAAAATGACACAGGGGGGATCAGAGGGGGGAATCAAAATGGCACAGGAGAATCAGAGGGGGGATTAACATTTTAGTAACCCCTTTTGATCCTCCTGTGTCATTTTGATTGCCCCCTCTGATCCTCCTGTGTCATTTTAAGTGATTCCCCCTCCCTCCACCCCTGTGCCACTGAACACCTTCACCAGACATCCCCCCTACCCCTTTATCAGACATTTACCCCCTGGGGCCTGCCTGGGGACTGTCACTGGGCTTGCTGGGGCCTGGATCTGGGCTGGAGCAGGGTCTGCCACTGACTGAGAACCTTCAGTCATCATGAAGGCGGCCGCGAGCATCAGGTAGTGTCACCAGAGACAGACCAGCACTCACCACATTTGCCGCGTCCCGTCCACTCTAATCCTCCTGTTCTTCTACACGCATCTGCGAAAGTCTCCTCCTCTCTCCCGCCCCACGCTCACCGCTCACTCTGACCTCCGCTCTGCCTCCACACAGCAGTGACGTCAGGGCGTAACGTCACTGGTTGCTAGACGCCAGTCGGGGCGGCCCTAGCGACCAGTTTACGGTAAATTAATTTTCATTCTGAGACAGAGCCTGGGGGCCTTATTTTCGGGGGATGCCTTATATTTCACTCAGAAGGAAACCTGTAAGTAGGTCTCATTTTCGGGAAAACACGGTACTTGTCTTTTATTTCAAAATCTAACCTTTCTCCAAATCCAATGTCTGGCTGGCTTGGGAAAGAAGACATTGGCATGTCTTTTCTGTGTGAAAGAGTAAATAAATGTATTTAACATCTGGACAACAGAAGATAGACAAACCCTATTTTAATAGAGGTGGCAGCTGGCTCTATGGACAGAAAGAACTAGAAAGAAAAGCTGCCCCAGCAAAACAAAATTTGTATATAATAGAAAGTCCAAGAAAATAAATATCTGAGTATTATTTACACACTCAAAGTAATCAAAACATTTCCCCTAAAAACATGAGTTCCTAATTCCATTTATGCCATACTGGTCTCTGCTTTCCACTATCTTTTTTTAATTTAAATATTCTTTATGGTACCCACCATATCCCTTTACCATTAAATAAACCCTGCACACTTCCCATTCCCTTTCCTGACTCATTCTATTTATCACAAGCACTCTGCTGTAGCAGGATATAAAGAGACTGACAAATCACAGTCCCCTCCCCTCCATGAGTTCAGTCCACTACAAATAACGGTATTTTATACCAAATGCAAATAAAAGTAATAAAGAAGAGTATATACAAGTTGCAAATATAGAATATGGTTTCATGAAGAATCAGTTATTGAAATATAAAACTGGATTTCTAATAAATGGGAAAAAATGGGAAGGGAATTAGCAACAGAGAAAAAAGACATTCAAAATGATGCCCTGGCCAGTGTGGCTCAGTTGGCTGGGCATCATCCCATGCACCAAAAGGTCACTGGTTCAATTCCTGGTCAGGGCACATTCCTGGATTTCCAGATCCATCTCCAGTAGGGGGCCTGCAGGAGGCAGCTGACCAATGTTACATTCTCACGTCAATGTTTCTCTCTCTCCCTGTCCATTCCTTTAAAAATCAATGAATTATTATTTTTTTTTTAATGTAGAACTGTGAAAGGCCCTGGCCTATTCAAAAATCTATGAAATGGCTTGAAATTAAGGTGGATAAGGAAGCACTGATGAGAGAAAATGGTGAAAGAGAATGATAGAGTAGAAGGAATCAGGTTGAAAGGAATCTTGAATGCTATAGTAAAGAGTTGGGACTTTAACCAGGAAGTCAGTGGTTCTCAATGTTTATGTTCTATGAAAAGAAAATAACGTTCATAAGAGGAATGTTATATACTCCTTCATTAACAGCAGGCTGCTGCAGTTGAGCCATTTCAAGCAATTAGCTGTAAACACTCAACTTTCTCTCCCACTAATCTCAGAGGACGCTTAACAAGTAGTTCTCTTAACAATGAAAACTTCTTTTCTTTTCCTCAAATGTTACCTAACCAACTTTTCCCATGATTATAGGATATATAGCATACTACATACGGTACAAACACCCATTCAGCTGTATCACATTCCTTGCCATAGTTGTTTTAGGAAACACACTGGCCGTTTTAATGCCAGGTAAGATGGAATAAGCATATTTCACCCCATCTGTCCCACTGATGCAACCATGAAAATCTGAACTGAGAATACATGAATCAACTATTTGCAAACTCTTAAGAGAAAGTAATAGGCAGATCGAGGGAGAACATAATTCAAATTACTGTAAACCAGAAGTGAGTTTTAAGATTTTCCTTTCCTCCATGATCCCCTTGCCTAATCAACAAAGCGTAATATCCAGAGTAGGCATTGGGGTGCTGACAGAGCGAACTCCAAAAGAAGCCCAATATTTCTGACTCAAGAAGAAAAGGGAGCTCCTAACACAATACTACAGAATCCCCCAGGGTTGTTGGGTTTGGGAAGGGGGGAGGAGTGTTCTATTTTGTTTTTATTTTTGTTTGTTTGTTTTTATTGGTTTCAGAGAAAGGAAGGGAAAGGGAGAGAGAGAGAGAGAAACATTGATCGACTGCCTCCTGTATGTCCCCTATTGGGGTTCAACCCAGGCATGTGCCCTGACCAGTAATCAAACTGGTGACCTCCAGGTGTATAGGTCGACACTCAACCACTGAGCCACACCAGCCAGGCTGTTAAGTTTTGTGTTTAAGCTCAATTACTTTGTGCCCCAACCCTGAAGTAATTCTATGACTACAGCAACTAGGTGGCAAAAATGGAAGCCAGTAGGACCCAAAACATTCAGAGAGGGAACATTCTTCTCCATTAACGAAGCTGCTGTTCCAAGAAGGAAGGTAAATATCCCCATTGTTTTTGTTTATTTGTGATATAAGAAGAAATATAGATTTGGTGTCTGCCCCCAGTTTCTGAAACAGAGCTCCTAAAATCCTTGTAATTTCCTAATAGATAGGTGTGCTAGGACCATCTTTTGTTCTAACATTTGATCTTTGACCCAGTTCCTGCCACAAGAGCTGCTAAGACCCTTGGAATCTCAGAAGTGATAAGAGTGTCTTTATGTCTGGCAGTAAAATGACTGGTGGCTGGGGATCCTTAGATAGCATCAGGATCGGGGGCTGGTCTCCAAAAAGAAGGCTTGATTAGAGAGTTGGAACTGATAAAACTAAGAAAGAAGAGAAATGGAATCTTATGATATGCTCAATCAAAACCATAAAAGCCAATAAAAGAGTGGAAGACTAAAATAGGAACAAAGAACAAGGGAAACAAATAGAAAACAGTTAGAAATACAGTTAATATTAGTCCAACCATATCAATAATCACTTTGAATGTCAATAGTCTAAATACACCAATTAAAAGGCAGAGATTGTCACAGTGGATCAAAAAACAAGACCCAACTACATGTTATCTATAAGAATCCCACTTTAAATATAAAGACACATATAGATTAAAAGTAAACAGATGGAGAAAAATATACCATGATAACACTAATAAAAATAAAGCAGGAGTAGCTATATTAATTTCTGACAGAGCAGACTGTAAAGCAAGGGAAGTTACAGTTGATCAAGTATGGCATTACATGATGATAAAAGAGTCAGTTCTTCCAGAAGACATAACAATCCATAATGTGTGTGTGCCTAACAACAGAGTATAACATGAGGCAAAAACTGATAAAATTGCAAGGAAACACACAGTGATCCACGGTCATAGCTGGAACTCAACACCTCTCTATCAGAAATGGATAGATCCAGCAGGCAGAAATCAGGAAGGACACAGTTAAATTCAACAATACCATCAATCAATTGGATATAATAGACATCTATGCACTATTTCACCCAACAGCAATATACACTTTCTTTTACACTGAACATTCACCAAGAAAGACTACATTTTGGGCCATAAAATATACCTTAATAAATTTAAAAGAATAGAAATCATACAATATCTGCACAGCAGAATTAAAGTAGAACTCAATAACAAAGATAACTAGAAAACCAAAAGACAGACTAAAGATTAAACAACAAACTTCTAAATAACACATGGGTCAAAGAAAAAATTGAGAGAAATTGTAAAATATTTTTAACTAAATGCAAATGAAAACACAACAAATTTGTGGGATATAGTGAAAACAATGCTTAGAGGAAATTTTATAGCTCTGAATGAATATATTAGAAAAGAAGATCTAAAAATCTAAGTTTCTGCCTTGAGAAACTAAAAAACAAAAGAGCACACTAAATCCTTAGTAAGCAAAGAAATCATAAGAATTAAAGCAGAAATCAATGACATTGAAAGTAGGAAATCAATAGAGAAAGTCAATGAAACCAAAAGCTGGTTCCTTGAAAAAAATCAATAAAATTTATAAGCGTTCAGCAAGGCTAACTAAGAAAAAGAGAGAGCAGAAAAAAATTACTAATATCAGAAATGCAAGATGGGATATCACTACAGATCCCATGGCATTAAAAGGAAAATAATGGAATACTAGAAACAACTCTATGCCCACAAATTTAATAACCCAGGCAAAATGAACCAAACCCTTGAAAACCTCAAGTTGCCAAAATTCACACCAAGAGAAATAGACCTTTATCTACTTGAGAAATTAAATCAATAACTTTCCAACACAGATAGCACCAGGCCCACATGGTTTCATTAGTGAATTCTACCAAACATTTAACTAAGAAATTATACCAATTCTCTACAATCTCTTTCAGAAGACAGAAGCAGAGGAATACTTTCTAATTCATTTTATAAAGCCATCATTTCCCTAATACCAAAACCAGACAAAGACATTACAAGAAAACTACCAACCAGTATCTCTTATGCGCATACCTGCAAAAACCCTCAAAGATACCAGCAACTTGACTACAACAATACATTAAAAGAATTATCGACCATAAACAAGTGGAATTTATCCCAGGCATTCAAGGCTGGTTCAACATTTGAAAATCAATGTAATCTACCACATCAACAGCCTAAAAAAGAAAAAAAACACATGATCCTATCAATATACGCAGAAAAAGAATTTGACAAAATCCAATACCCGTCAGGACAAAAACTCTCAGTAACTAGAAATAGAGGGGACTTTTTCAACTTGACAGAGACTATCTACAAAAAAACTGCAGCTACATCATATTTACTGGTGCAAAACTCAAATATTTTCCAATATTTTCAACCAGCCTGTTTTGTCTTCTGGACGGAAAGTATAGTGTCAGTCACTGGTGACTGACATGGGGCTTAACGTGTTAGGTAGAAGGCAAAGATGTTCCCTCTCACTACTGCTTTTCGACATCATACTGGAAGTTCCAGCCAATTCAGTAAGAACAGAAAAGGAACTAAAAGGTATAACAAATCATGCCCTACCTGGTTTGGCTCAGTGGATAGAACATCAGCCTGCAGACTGAAAGGTCCCAGGTTTGATTCTGGACAAGGGCACATGCCTGGGTTGCAGGCTTGATCCCCAGTAGGGGACGTGCGGAGGCAGCTGATCAATGATTCTTTCTCATCATTGATGTTTCTCTCTCTCTCCCTCTCCCTTCCTCTCTGAAATCAATAAAAAATATATATACATAAAAATAAAATAAAAGGTATACAAATCAGGAAGGAAGATATAAGACAACTTTGTTTGCAAATGACATGATTGTCTGTGTAGAAAATTTGAAACAATAGACAAAAAGAAAAACAAAACAAAAAACTCCTGGATCTAATGGCAAGGTTTCAGGATACAAGATAATATTTTAAAATGTGAGTTGTTTTCCTATATACCAACAATAAACAAGTAAAATTTGAAATGTAAAACATAATATAATTTATATTAGCATACCTAAAAATAAAATAGGCATCACAGAATATATACAAGATCTATATGAGGAAAATTACAAAACTCTGATGAATAAAATCAAGTATCAACTAAATAAGTGGATCAATATTCCATGTTTAAGGGATATCTTGAACATGGAATATTTTCCCTACTTGATCTATAAATCAAAGTTCCAGCAAATTATTTTGTGAATATCAACAAACTTATTCTAAAGTTTATACAGAGAGACAAAAGACCTACAATATTAAAGGAGAACAAAGCTAGAGGACTGACACTGAATCGGGAAATTTGGACTGGAAATGCGCGGTGTTCCCCTGGGCAGGACGGTTCCCCAGTTCTTGTCCCTTGGAGTTGAAGAATGAAATAACAGGCGAAAGGTGGTATAGTAAAAGTGGAAATTTACTGAGAAACAAGCACACACACACACACAAAAAAAAGAGAAACAAGCACAGACTCCCACGTGGGGACAGGGAAAGAGTCCCACAGCTCTGACTCCCACGTGGGGAGGGGGAAAGAGTCCCCACTGAGTTTTATCAAGGCTGCAATTTATAAAGGCTGCAGTTTTTTGTGCCTCAATATCCCCTCAGATTGGTCACTATTCCCCTTTGATTTGGTCCTATAGCAACTCCTGAGCTCAAGTCTCACATGAAGTATGTCAAGTTCCCTCCTTCTTTTCCCTTATTCTCCTATTCCCTCAACCAGGGGTGGGCAAACTTTTTGACTCGAGGGCCACAATGGGTTCTTAAACTGGACCGGAGGGCCGGAACAAAAGCATGGATGGAGTGTTTGTGTGAACTAATATAAATTCAAAGTAAAGGAGCGGAGGGGAGAGCAAGAGAACCCTCTGCTCTTTCGGCTCCGCGGGCCGGATAGAACAGCCGAACTGGGCAGGAGGGTGCCAAGGCCCAACTCCTGGTATGGCTATGGGAGGAGGACTTTGGGAGGTGAATGGGTGAGCAGGGGGACTCAGGGAGGGATGGAAGAAGGTAGGGCCTGGGCTGGTGCCAGAGAAATGTAACCTTCAGTGCCTGCTGCCCCCCGCCCCGGCTCCCCAGGTGAGGCTTCTGGGCCACAGCCCTGTGCTACGGAACATCACCAATGCCCAATCCGGCCCGCGGGCGGGCCGTAGTTTGCCCACGGCTGCTCTAGACATTTCTTCCTCTTTCTTTGAATGAGGGGTTTCCTTCCCTTTATTCTATAAATATGTACCTTTTGCTACTCTCAGCTCCCTTGTCTTATGGAAATATACTCTTTTGCAACTCCATAGCCCTGTGTTTTTTCCATAAACCCCTTAATTTTTTAAAATTTCCTAAACCTGCCTATTTCACCCCTCAAAATTCCTTTCAACACTATTCAACATCAAGACTTACTATAAAGCTACAATGATCAAGATACCATGGTACTGGTGAAAGAACAAACAGATCAATGAAATAAAATTAAGGGCCCAGAAATAGAGCCCCATAAGTGTAACCAACTGATTTCACTAATAAGCAAAGGCAACACAATGACTCAAAGATAACCTTTTCAACAAACAATGCTGAAAAAAACTGGACATCTACACGCAAAATAACATGAATCTAGACAAACTTTATACCCTTTTAAAAATTAGTTTACAATGGATTGAAGACCTAATTATAAAACACAAAATTATAGCCCTGGCCAGTGTGGCTCAGTTGGTTGAAGTGTCACCCCATAGACCAAAAGGTTTGATTCCCAGTCAGGACACATACCTAGGTTGCAGTTTGATCCCCAGTCGGGGCAAGTATGGGAGGCAAGGGATTGATGTATCTCTCTCACATCGATGTTTCTCTCTCTCTCTCTCTCTCTCTCTCTCTCTTGCTCTCCCTTCCTCTCTCTCTAAATCAATAAACATACATAAATAAAATAAATACATACATACATACATACATACACACACACAAAACTATTAAACTCCCGGAAGATAACATAGGAGAAAACCTAGATGGCCTTGGGTATGGAAAGGACTTTTTAGATACAACACCAAAATCACAATCCAGAAATCATTGATAAACTGGACGTTATTAAAATTTAAAATTTCTTCTTTGGGAAAGCCAACATCAAGAGATTCAGAAGACAAACCAGCCTAGGAGAAAATATATGCAAAAGACACATCTGATAAAGGACTATTTTCCAAAATATACAAAAACTCTTAAAATTCACCAAATAGAAAACAACTCGATAAGAAAAAATAGGCCAAAGACCTTAACAGATACATCACCAATGAAGACATACAAGTGGCAAAGAAGCATATGAAATGATGCCCCATATCATATGTGATCAGGGGCAATGCAAATTTAAATAAGATAACACCACACATCTATTAGAAAGGACAAAATCTAGAACAGTGAAGCAACAGAAACTCTCATTCAGTGCTGGAAAGAGTGCAAAATAATATAGCCACTTTTGAAGACAGTTTGGTGGTTTCTTACAAAACTAAACATACTCTTACACTATGATCCAGCAAGAACACTCCTTGGTATTTACCCGAAGTAGTTGAAAACACATGTCCACATAGAAACGTGCACAATGATGTTTAAAACAGCCTTATTTATCATTGCTGAAACTTGGAAGCAACCAAGATGTCCTTCAGTAGGTGAATGGGATAACTGTGTCATTATATTTTTATCCAAACCTACAGAATGTACAACATCAAAAGTGAACCCTAATGTAAACTATGGACTTTGGGTAATATGTGTCAATATAGGTTCATCAATTGCAACAAATGTACAATGACAGTGGATACTGATAATGGGGAGACCATGCATGTGTGGAGGCAGAAGGTATATAAAAAAATCTCTGTAGCTTCCTCTCAATTTTGCTGTGAACCTAAAGCTGCCCCCCAAAAAAGTATTGAGGAAAAATAAACTAAAAAAAAAAAAAAAAAAAGATATGTGGAGACATTTTCTATTAAGAAAAATTACATGAAACTCTTCACAAATAGGTTTCTGAGTTTTTAAACAGCCCTCCCCTATGTAGAACATCCCAGTTGAGTTTCATCTATGTAGCCTAGGGATCTATAACACTTAATTGGATAGTTCGCTGAAATTACTTTGCTATATTTAATTATAAATTCCTTTGTACTAAAATATCTAATATCCATTTGGGGAACACATTATAGACTTGGAAACTAAACTAATATATGATTAATTCACAGGAAGACTTGGAAGCCACTAAGCAGTTGTTTACAAAAATAGACATTTTAAAATTATTCATTTGCTATTTTATCTGGACTTAACAGTTTCTCACATAGAAAGACAAGGTTCCTGCCCTTTGTCCCAAGCCTACATATTCTCCATTGGACAGACCACACCCCACCCTGTGCTTTTTAATAAACATATTGAATACATGCATAACTGAAGATTTCAATACTAGACTTATATCTGATGTATTTATCTGAATTGGAGCCTCTCTTCCTTAGGATAGGCTCCAACTAAAATGAATATATCAGATATAAATCCACTACTGCCATCTTCCTTCTTCAGGGAGCTTTTTATCTTCCTGAAGATGCCTACTGGATGCCTCCCTTTGCTAGTCCTACTTAGTAGTTGCTACTGTAACCACTGAGAACAGCAGCAAAAGTTGTCCAGGTATGGTTGATGCACTGGCTAGAGCTAAAGATCGAGAGCTAGCAAATGGGTGACTAGACAAGCTAAGCAGTGCTAATTCACAGATTAGGTACCAACCATTGGACTGGCTCAGGGCCTTTGCACATGCTGTCCCATCTGCCAAGCTGACTACCTAGCTAAGAGCTAATTCTCATCCATCAGGTCTCAGCTTACATTTTGCCACCTCAGAGAGAATTCCCCTGAGCACCTTATTAATGGAGTCACCCATTATTCTCTCTCAGCAACTAGTTTATTTCCTGCATAACACCACAACTATTATTACTTATTTTATATGCTTTCTTATATCTGTCTCTACCACTAGACTGTAAATGCCATGAGAATAGGAATCATATCGCTCATGATCACTACTTTAATTCCATCAACTAACATAGAATCTGGCCCACAACAGTCACGAATAAACACTCAGACTTCAAAGTAATAAATTTCACTTTCTTTGGGGAGAAAGGAGACTTTTCCATACACTTAACATGGGAAGCAATATGCTACAATGCAAAGTGTACAACTTGGGAGTTGCAAAATTCAACTCTCAGCTCCATTGCTTACCTAGCTAACTGAGCTTTAACAACCTAATTTACAACTTGAAGTCCCAATTTTCTCAATTTAAAATGATGACAATACTTCCCTTACATAATTATTCTGATTCTCTAGTAGACAGTAAATACTCAATAAGTGATAGTTATTACTTAAAATACTGTCTTTCCCTCCACTGAGAGGTCTTAAGTGAGACTGTAATAGATAGTTGTGGCCTTATAAACACTGCAATATCAAAAATACTATTATTTAAAATAAGATGTACTTTCAACCTTTTATTTAATGTGGGCTTTTCCTATAAGACTACAGAACTTCTAAATCTTCTTAAACAGATGCTTAACAAAAAATTAATCTATGTAGGCATTTTTTCATGCCATCAGGTAACTAATAACATTAAAACACAATGTGTTTTTTTCACAAACTATACTGTTTAAATTCACCAGAAAACTTAAATATACAAAAACAAAATGATATATTCATATTTCACTATTTTGTTTTTAAATTAAATGTTCAGTATAAAAACACAGTTCTGCCCTTGCTGGTTTGGTTCAGTGGATAGAGCATCGGCCTGTGGACTGAAGGGTCCCAGGTTCTATTCTGGTCAAGGGCACATGCCCGGTTTGCAAGCTCGAACCCTAGTGGGGGGGCGTGCAGAAGGCAGCCAACTGATGATTCTCTCTCATCATTGATATTTCTATCACTTTCTCCCCCTCCCTTCCTCTCTGAAATCAATAAAAATATTCCTTAAAAACACACACACACACAAGTTCTTATTATTTAAAAAATACTAAGAAGGTCTTAGGATTTTATGAAGGAAATCTTTCACAAGTCACTTTCCATAGATTAAAAGAGGTTGGAATGTTTTTATTAAAGTTAAATAGGAAGGTACACGAACACCTATGTGAACAAAGTAACTCATACATGAAGATACTACTATAAATCCTTTTTTTCCTATCCAAATGTAATTTTTGCCTTGCTGCTAAGTAAAGTCAGAGTCCTTCCTGACAGGAATGACTGGTTTACCTTTAACTCCAGGGGGCTAAAACTATCAGTCTTTTAAGAAGCTTTAAGGGGTTTTGACAATTTAACCTGCTGAGCTCACAGCACCCAAGGGAAGGTCTTGGTTGCAAGTTTTATTTGTGATGTGGCTGACCACTAATACTGACTCCATAGATAATGGATTTTAGTAACAACCACCCACAGGTTAACACATTGAGTAGTACCCATAACATTGCTTTAATTAAGTTAATACATGAAGGTCACAGTTTGGTAAAAAGTTTTATTAAATTTGGTAGTGCTTACAATAATAAATAAAAAAGAAACTGTGTGTTCATCTGTACAGTAACTCTATAAATTTGCCTATAGATATAATCCAGTTTGCTCATGGATTTATGCTGCATTTCAATTTATTTTCTAAAAAGGAATTCAATTTATTAGTTCCATTTCCCAAAAATATGTCCATTTCTAGCAATCCTAACTGATAGTTTCATGACATATGGCTCTAACCATGCTGGGCACAGAATGGGTTTAGCTGGCACAAAGAGACCACCCACTAGAGCAAAGATTTCCACCATCACCACACACACACCCCGATTTTGGAGCATTTTGATGGTGGAAAAGATTAATGTTTTGATTTGTAGCTTCATGCGTTAAATATTAATGTCTTTCTGAAATATTGTAATTATATTTTCAGCGGGAAAAATAAATATATATATTTTGTTTTTTAACCCAAACTTTTTCACATAGTAAGCCGAAGTGTATTTCCAGCAAATATATAAAAGGGCAAAGCAAAATTTGTAAATGAATTGAAAAGTTTCACTGTAAAGTATTTAAAAAAAGAAACTATACTTTAATACACACATCATAGCAGGATTTATACATTTTTCTGTTTTTATATGTGTTAGTAATTTGAGGTTACTTTATTGAAAAGCAAAGAATAGTAACTGAATTTATACATAGTGAATTCAGCAATAATTGTATTTTTTTAAATACACAACCTGACAGGCACTATGGTAGATAATAATGAATCAGCATGGGAGCCATTTAATATACTTCTTGATTAACTCATTGCCTGTCCAGTTCACACACAGACATGCTTACATGTCATAATCGCCATAATTCCCATCATCCCTACTGCTAACACTCAAGTTCCTTGATTAGTGCACAACTCCCAGACGAGCCATTGCTAATGCTAAATAATTCTCTTCAGCCTCCTGCTACTATTCTGCAGGATCTCCAATTAAATATAATGTCCCTGATGAGCCATATTAATGTGAACAAATTCCTACTAGGAACCCTATCCTATTCCATTTTACCCAAAAATGTAGAGAGTAATTTAGCCAAGCCAAAGATAATCAAAACATTTTAAATTGATATAGTATATTGTTTCTGCAAAATGTTTTCCAAAGATAAAAACAAAAAAGAATAGAAGAAAAAGAAATGTCTAAACATCTTAAATGCTTTCTTCTCTTTAACGGAAAATTTGATAGGTAGGTACACAGTCTTCTTAATCCAAAAAAGGTTACTAAAAGCTAAGTTTTATGAGAAAAGTAAGCAACAGCAAGTTTTAAAGCAAGTACACCATTTAAAACGTCTGTAATTACCTAATTACCAGAACTCGAAGGTTCAAAATCACATTAATGAAACCAATTCCTTCCTCTCCATTAAATGCAGTATTACAGTCACTATCAGAGGCTTTGCCATGGAACTTTATGTTGCTGGTAAGGAAACTTCATATTGAACAATGACAGATCTTAGTATTTTTTTCAAGAATGAATGAAGAATCCTATAGATTTCCTATTACAATCTAATGACTGGAAATGTTTCTGATGTAATTAAAAATAACTGGGGAATACGGACCATGATGGCTATCTTAAAATATTCTGTACAAGTAAAAACCATTAAGAAAATGTTCCTTAACTATACACACATAGGTGCAATAAAAGGTCTAATTTTTCATTTATCATCCCCCAAAAAAGTTTTACAAAGCCAACCCTACTTATTTATTCCCATTTGAGGAGCAATGAGTACATTAGCTGCAAACAAGTCCATTAATGGATTTTGTGAAATAATTTTTTAAAAATTAAGAACTTGAACTCCTTTCCAAATCGAAAAATATCCTGAAAATCAAATCATGTAAATGAGAAAATAAATACAAAAAGCTTTACTTTTAAATTGTTTTAATCTCTACACATATCTAGAATAAAACTGAAAATTCTAACAAAGACATAACTAAATAAATATATGTAAAGATGTATATATAAATACGAAAAGATATAAAGACATTCTAACAACCCCATAAAATGTTGATAGGTTTTTCCCTAAGGTCTTTTATACCTCAGCTTACATTAATGTATTCCATCTCCATTACCCTCCAGTTTGTTCAGCTGGAACCAACATACACTAATTACATAGACATCACCAAGTCCTATTTGTCCTCAGTATCTCCCCAGACAGCAGGGAAATATTATCAAGGGTAAGCATGCTAAGTGATGATTCCCCTCACCTTACTGTCAATCATCCCAGAGTGCTCACAGAAAACCCCACTCAATCTCATTACTGAATCCTAAGGCTAAGACTACAATACTGACTAAGAATCATACTTCAAACAGCAGGCTGCCTAGCTAAGAAGTGAGTCACAATGACTACTTCCCTGATTTGGGGTTTGGGTTTTAATGTAATAAATGTCAGGTATTTCTCATTTAAATCCAATGTTGTTGTATACCGACAAAGCAACAAAATACTATAAGTTCAATTTAAGCAATCCTATCTAATAAAAGAGTAATATGCAAATTAACCATCACTCCACTACACCCACAAGCCATGCCCACCAGCCACGCCCACAAGCCACGCCCACCAGCCAATCAGGAGCGAATATGCAAATAAACCCAACCAAGATGGCTACGGCCACAGAGAGCAGGAGGGAGGCTTGGGTTTCCCCGTCAATAGAGGAAGCCAAACATTCCGCCTGCCCTTGCCGGCCTAGGCCTCCACTCAAGGCTACAAAGTTTCAATGATAGAAGATACATAAATCCAAACAGAAATGGTGGCAGCCACGAACTGGAAAGAGCAGGAGGCTAGGGTTGCCCCCGGCGATGGAGGAAGCCAAGCTTTCCACACACCCTGGCCAGCCCAAGCCTCCGCTTAAAGCTACAAAGTTTCAATTATAGAAGATACATAAATCCCAACAGAAATGGCTGCCACCACGGAGCAAGCAGAAGGATTGGCTCTGCTCAAGGCTACAAAGTTTCAATTGTAGAAGATAAATAAACCCCAGATATCAGGGCCTCCGCTTGGGTTGCCAGGGGGCATGGCTGGCCTGCAAACCACCACAGGCCCCTCGCCCAGGCTGCCGCCAAGGGAACCCCCACCCTGATCTGGGACACCCTTCAGGGCAAACCAGCTGGCCCCCACCCATGCACAAGGCCTCTATCCTATCCAACAAAAGAGTAATATGCAGATTGACCATCACTCCAACACACAAGATGGCTGCCCCCATGAGGTCAAAGATCCTGCCCCCATGTGGACACAAGATGGCCACCACAAGATGGCCAGCAAGGGAGGGCAGTTGTGGGCAATCAGTCCAGCAGGGGAGGGCAGTTGGGAGGGACCAGGCCTGCAAGGAAGGGCAGTTGGGGGTGATCAAGCCTGCAGGGGAGGGCATTTAGGGGTGACCAAGCCGGCAGAGGAGGGAAGTTGGGGGCGACCAGGCCTGCAGGGAAAGGCAGTTGGGAGGGACCAGGCCTGCAGGGGAGAGCAGCTGGGGGGGACCAGGCCTGCAGGGGAGGGCAGTTAGGGGTGACCAGACCTGCAGGGGAGGGCACTTAGGGGAAAACAGGCTGGCAGGGGAGCAGTTAGACATGAATCAGGCTGGCAGGGGAGTGGTTAGGGGGTGATCAGGCTGGCAGATAGAAGCGGTTAGGGGCAATCAGGAAGGCAGGCAGGTGAGCAGTTGGGAGCCAGCAGTTCTGGATTATGAGAGGGATCTCCGACGGGCAGTTGGACATCCCTCAAGGGGTCCCAGATTAGAGAGGGTGCAGTCTGGGCTGAGGGAAACCAACCCCCGTGCACGAATTTCGTGCACCGGGCCTCTAGTAAAATATTATAAGTTCAATAAGCAAAAGTTAAAGTACAGAATCAATTTCTTCCATTTTTTAAAAAATCAAAACCCTGCCCAGCCAGTGTGGCACAATGGTTGAGCATCGACATATGAACCGGGAGGTCACTGTTTGATTCCCCATCAAGGCACATGCCTGGGTTGCAGGCTTGATCAATGGTATGCAGAAGGCAGCCAATCAATGATTCTCTCTCATCATTGACGTTTCTACCTCTCCCTTTCTATCAGAAATCAATAAAAACATATTTTAAAAATAATCAAAACCCTAACTTACAGGTCTGACACAGATATAACAATATTTTGCTATTTCTTGTGGAAAGACATACTAGTCTTTTTATTTGAAAATGTAGATAAATATCGTAAAATTAAAGTTATCTAACATGCACTATGAGGAGTACAGCAATCTCTAAATTCTCTAATTCTTTGTTTCTGCTATTCACTAAATTAATGAAGTAGATACTCACCTTCCCATTTAGAAAGTTCTAGTCACTAAAAGCAAACACTCTCATTCCTTTTATTTCTTAACTTTTCTGGAACTACCCCAATCACAGTAGATTAGTGGGATACAACCCTAGAATCCAATCCATTTCTCTTGCCTTCTAAGTCAATATTAACAAGACCCTCTTCAACAAATTAAGAAATTCTCCCAAATCAGTCCTTAATATCCAATGAATTTATTCCATAGACCTGACTCTTCCTGCTCCAAAATTTTATGGAGTGGTTCCAATTATTTCTGCTTTTATAACGCACTAGAGGCCCAGTGCACAAAATTCATGCACCAGAGGGGGGAGGTGTCCCTCCACCCAGCCTGCACCCTCTCCAATCTGGGACCCCTCGAGGGATGTCCGACTGCCCGTTTAGGCCCGATCCTAGGATCGGGCCTAAACGGGCAGTTGGACATCTCTCTCACAATCCAGGACTGCTGGCTCCCAACTGCTCGCGGGCCTGCCTTCCTGATTGCCCCTAACCGCTTCTGCCTGCCACCTGATCACCCCCTAACCACTCCCCTGACAGCCTGATTGATGCCTAACTGCTCCCCTGCCAGCCTGTTTGACCCTAACTGCCCTCTCCTGCAGACCTGGTCTCGCCCAAATATCCTCCCCTGCAGGCCTGGGTCCCCCCCAACTGCCCTACCCTGCAGGCCTGGTCGCCCCCAACTTCCCTCCTCTGCCGGCTTGGTCACCCCTAAATGCCCTCCCCTGCAGGTTTGATCGCCCCCAACTGCTCTCCCTTGCAGGCCTGGTCCCTCCCAACTGCCCTCCCCTACTGGCCATCTTGTGGTGGCCATCTTGTGTCCACATGGGGGCAGGATCTTTGACCTCATGGGGGCAGCCATCTTGTGTGTTGGAGTGATGGTCAATTTGCATATTACTCTTTTATTAGATAGGACAGAGGCCTGGTGCACAGGTGGGGGCCAGCTGGTTTGCCCTGAAGAGTGTCCTGGATCAGGGTGGGGGTTCCCTTGGGGCGTGGGGCAGCCTGGGCGAGGGGCCTGTGGTAGGTTGCAGGCCGGCCACGCCCCCCGGCCACCCAAGTGGAGGCCCTGGTATCTGGGATTTATTTTTTTTTTTAAATATATTTTATTGATTTTTTTACAGAGTGGAAGGAAGAGGGATAGAGAGTTAGAAACATCGATGAGAGAGAAACATCGATCAGCTGCCTCTTGCACACCTCCTACTGGGGATGTGCCCGCAACCAAGTTACGTGCCCTTGACCGGAATCGAACCTGGGACCTTTCAGTCCGCAGGCTGACGCTCTATCCACTGAGCCAAACCGGTTTTGGCTGGGATTTATTTATCTTCTACAATTGAAACTTTGTAGCCTTGAGTGGAGCCAAGCCTCCTGCTTGCTCCGTGGCCGCAGCCATTTTTGTTGGGATTTATTTATCTTCTATAATTGAAACTTTGTAGCCTTGAGTGGAGGCCTGGGCCAGCCACGGTGTGTAGAAATCTTGGCTTCCTCCATTGCCGGGAAACCCAAGCCGTGGCCGCAGCCATTTGGTTGGGTTAATTTGCATACTCACTCCTGATTGGCTGGTGGGCGAGGCTTGTGGGTGTAACGGAGTGATGGTTAATTTGCATATTACTCTTTTATTAGATAGTATCCTATTTTAATATCTGTTAAATTTTCCTCAGAATTTTCTAGGCTACTCTTGTACATTTACTACTTTATCAATTCCCTCCACAAAAATTACATATTTATTAGGATTTAGTAGAAAATGTAGATTAATTTAGAAATAACTAGCACTTATAATGTTCAGTTTACATATACCAATCAATAAGTCCTTATTTAAGCCCTACAAATTTCATTCTAAATTCATATCATAAAGTATTTTTCTTTTCCATTAATTCTTTTCCATTCATTCTACAAGTTACATTTTTTTAAAGTTGCACTTTCTACCATGTTAACATATACAGGAAAGCTATAGATTCTTTTATATTTAACTACCACAGAGATATTTCTTACTGTTTCTGAAGAGTTATTCCATTGACTACATAATTAGAAATCAACACACCCTTAATATTTATGCCTTTCCTGTCCACCACTTTGTAACGGCACTGCCTAACTGCATTACTGAACACTTCCAGAATGCTGGCAAATAACAATGATAGTACGTGTATCAGTCTTCATCCTGACTTTCATGAGAATGCTTCCTATGAGATATAACCTCTTTATTATGATAAGACAGTATTCATCTAATTCTGTCTTACAAAGGATTTTACAAGAAGTGAATTTCTTTTAAATGACATTTTATATTTCTATCAAGATGATCATATAGTTTTGCTCCACTAACCCATTAGAATATTCAATTTATAGTCTCTAATATTGAACCATATTGAAATGTCATGAATATATTCTGCATGGCTGCAGCATATTATTTAAGTAAAATTTTTTTTCTACTCCATATTAATTAATATTCTTCTGTCAATATATAATAGTTATTGTAACTTTATTTTTTACTTACTTTCTTTGCCCGGATTTTGAATTCTGAATTATTATACTGGCTTCATAAAAAATAATGAAAATCTGTTTTTCTGTAAGTCTAGAACAATTTAAACAGTATCAAATTGTCCTCATTCCTGAAAATTGCAAAGAATTCTTATGAGAATCTCTTGGCCTGGACATTCTACTCCATTCCTTATATAACTTAAGCGTCCCTTAATTAATGATTTCTTATCTTAGTCAGGCTCCTTCATGCACAGTTACATAATTACTTGGCACCAATTTTGTAAACTGAGTCAAACAAAATAACTGCTTAACATTTTTAAAGGATTAAAAGCATGTTAAACTCCACTTTAAGAATGGATAGAACAACCAAAGATCAACAAGGAAATAGAAGACTTCAATATACCAATGAACCAATCAGACCTAAAAGACATCTATAGAACACTCCACCCAACAAAGGCAGAATAGAATATACATAAAAACGGAGATGAGAAACCAAGATGTCGGCATAGGTAAACACCTAAACTGCTGCCTCGCACAACAATTTCAAAACTACAACTAAAAGACTAAACGTCTATCACCCAGAACCACGGGAAAGCTGGCTGAGGGGAAGTTCTACAACTAGAAGGAAAGAGAAAAGAGCATTGAGATGTGCACAAGCGCTGAAAAACTGAGGTACGGAGGCGCGCAAATCGGGCTGGTGGCGGGTGTCTGGGAGTGCTGCTTCTTTCAACCCGAAGGGAGACAAGCTCCCAATTACTCTGAACTCCAGTTTCTGGGGAGACGCTGGGGACCCAAACTCCTACGGGGAGAAGCTGGACTGTCTACCATCGGGTCGGAAAGGGAGGGTGACTTTCTGGCAGAGGTGCACGCAGCAATCATTGTTTACTGCACTGGGGCGTGGGACGCGGGGACTTGGAAACACAGAAATGCAGAGACGGCTGACTAGCAGCCATCGCTGTTTGCCACGCCCTAGCCTAGTGAATCCCTGAGACCCCGTCCTGCACAATCTACAAACTCACCCAAGCTCCATGCAGCGGCTTTTGCATATAAATGGCCTGCCCTATCACAGCTTAACCTAACAAACTGCAGCTCTGGTCAGACAGCTCCAAAACCTCCAAACCCCAAGCAAAGAGGAGAAAACTGTAGTTCTCACTGTACCTCCTGCTGGGTGGCCTCAGACAATAGCTGTCCAGCACTCCATTGGAGATCCAGAAGCTAGTGTATCTAGTGGTCAGTGTGAGATGACACCAGATTTCAACTACTCACATACATAAGTGACACATTCAAGAGGCAGACTCAGTGAATACCAAAGCCCCACTGAAGCAAGTCCTGACCCCTAAGCGTGTCTTCAGCACAGCAGTTCTTCCATTGCAGACACAGCTGATCCTCACAGCCAATTGGCCTGCAGGTCAATTCCTCCCAGTGATACCAACAACAATTAAGACTTAACTACAGCCCTAACCGGTTTGGCTCAGTGGCTAGAGCGTTGGCCTGGGGACTGAGGGGTCCTGGGTTCGATTCCAGTCAAGGGCATGTACCTTTGTTGCGGGCACATCCCCGGGGGTGTGCAGGAGGCAGCTGATCAATGTCTCTCTCTCATCGATGTTTCTAACTCTCTATCCCTCTCCCTTCCTCTCTGTGAAAAATAAATAAAATATATTTAAAAAAATAAAAAAAAGACTTAACTACAAGGCTGTACACACAGTCCACAAAGGGGTGCACAAAGAGTGTCCACCTCAGGTAACTGGAGGCCGACCCACTGGCCCATATAGGACACCTAGCACACAAAGCCACCCTACCAACTCAGGGAAGCAGCGAAAATGCGGAGACAAAGAAACAGATCACAAACGAAAGAAATGGAAGAAAACAAACGACTGGATATAGAGTTCAAAACCACGGTTATAAGGTTTTTCAAGAATTTCCTAGAAAAGGCTGATAAATTCAACGAGACCCTCGAGGATATGAAAAAGGACCAACTAGAAATTAAACATACACTGACTTAAATAAATATTATACAGAGACCCAACAGCAGACTAGAGGACCGCAAGAATCAAGTCAAAGAGTTGAAATACAAAGAAGCAAAAAACACTCAACCAGGAAAGCAAAAAGAAAAAAGAATCCAAAAATTTGAAGATAGTGTAAGAAGACTCTGGGACAACTTCAAGCGTACCAACATCAGAATTATGGGGGTGCCAGAAGAAGAGAGAGAGCAAGATACTGAAAACCTCTTTCAAGAAATAATGACTGAAAACTTCCCCTACCTGGTGAAGGAAATAGACTTACAAGTCCAGGAAGCACACAGAACCCCAAACAAGAGGAATCCAAAGAGGACCACACCAAGACACATCATAATTAAAATGCCAAGGGCAAAAGACAAAGAGAGAATATTAAAAGCAGCAAGAGAAAAACAGTTAATTACCTACAAGGGAGCACCCATATGATTGTCAGCTGATTTCTCAACAGAAACTATGCAGGCCAGATGGGAGTGGCAAGAAATATTCAAAGTGATGAAGAGCAAGAACCTACAACCAAGATTACTCTACCCAGCAAAGCTATCATTCAGAATTGAAGGGCAGATAAAGAGCTTCACAGACAAGAAAAAGGTAAAGGAGTTCATCACCACCAAACCAGTATTATATGAAATGCTGAAAGGTATTCTTAAAGAAGAGGAAGAAGAAAAAAGTAAAGATAAAAATTATGAACAACAAATACATATCTATCAACAAGTGAATCTAAAAATCAAGTGAATTAAAAATCTGAGGAACAGAATAAATGGGTGAATATAATAGAATCTGGGGCATAGAATGGGAGTGGATTGATAATTCTCAGGGGGAAAGGGGTGTGTGGGGTACAGGATGAGACTGGACAAAAATCATACACCTATGAATGAGGACAGTTGGAGGGAGGTAAGGGCAGAGGGTGGGGTGGGAACCAGGTGGAGGGGAGCTATGGGGGGGAAAAGGAGAAACAATTGTAATAATCTGAACAATAAAGGTTTATTAAATTAAAAAACAAACATAAAAACGGGCCATAAAGCAAACATCAAAAAATTTCAAAGGACAGAAATAATAGAAAACATGTTCTCCAACCAAAGCAGAAGAAAAGTAGAAATCAGTAACAGAAAGAAACTTGGGAAACTCACAAATGTGTGGAATTAAACAACACACTCCTAAATAACAAATAGGTCAAAGAAGAAATCACAAGGGAAATCAGAAAATATTTTCAAAAATGAAGATACAACATAACAAAACATATGGGATTCAGCTGAAACAATACTCAGAGAAAAATGTATAACTACACACCTATGTTTAAAAATACCTCAAATCAATATCCTCATTCTACCTTAAGAAATTTTGAAAAGAGCCAACTAAACCCAGAGCAAGCAGAATGAAGAAAATACTAAAATCTAGAGTAAATGTAAATGAAGTAGAGAATTTATAAAAGAGGAAATCAATGAGGTCAAAAGTTGTTTCTTTGAAAAGATCAATAACCTTTAACTAAAGTGACCAAGAAAAAAAACCTCAAATGCCTAAAATTAGGAATGACATTACTACTAACCTCACAGAAATAAAAATAAGAAAATACAATAAACAATCATATTCCTATAAAATAGATAACTTAGATGAAATAGTCAATTTCCTAGAAAGACATGAACTACAATTACTGAAAAAGAAATAGAAAATCTGAATTAAAAGATTATAAGAGACTGAATTAGTAATCAACACCCTACCCACAGAAAAGCCCAGTCCCACACTGCTTCACTAGTGAAATCTACCAAACATTTAAGGAATAATTAGAACCAATTCTTCACAAACTCTTCCAAAACAATAGAAGATGAGGGAACACTTACCAAATTATGAAGCCAGGATAACTCTGATACCAAAAAAAAAGAAAGAAAGAAAAAGACATCACAAGAAAACTACATACCAGTATCCATCAATATGGATGAAAAATTCTCAATAAAACACTAGCAAACTGAATCCAGCAACATAAAGAACTATCACCATGGTCAAGTGTGATTTATTCTAGGAATATAAGGCTGGCTTGACATCCAAAAATTAATTAATGTAATACACCACATCAATAGAATAAATAACAAAAACTACATTATCATTCCAGTAGACATAAAAGAAACATCTGAAAAATTCCAACACCCATCCATAATAAAAATACTCAACAAACTAGGACTGGAAGGATATTTCCTCAACCTAATTATTGGAATCCAAGAAAAATCCCAAAGCCTAAATCAAACTTAATTGTGAAATACTGAATGCTTCCCCGCTAAGATGAGGAACAAAATAGGATGCCTGCTCTCCTCACTTCTATTCAATATCATTCTGGAAGTTCAAACCAGGGAAATTAGGCAAGATTATGAAATAAAAAGCATCCAGATGGAAAAGAAAGAAGTAAAACTATCTCTACTTGCACATGACATTCTAAAAAGAGAATCCTTAGGAATCTATTTTTAAAACTATTAGAACTAATAAACAAGTTCATCAAAGTTGTATGACACAAAATCACTATACAAAAATCAACTGTATTTCTATACACTTGCAATTAATACAAATCGAAATAAAAATAATTACAATTCTAGTAGCATCAGAAAAAATACTAATATATTTAGGAATAAATATAACAAACTAAGTATACAATTTATACTCTGAAAACTGCAAAACATTGTTGAAAGAAATAAAGTGACCTAAGTAAGTGGAATGACATCAAAGGAAATATGTTCATGGACAGAAGGACTTAAAAGTGTTGAGATAATAATACTTCTCAAATTGATCTACCGATACCACATAATCCCTTTAAAAGTCCTAATAGGATACAGCCTTCCACTAGGACTATCTTCCCTTCATAAGCTATTCTCTACAAATCTTTCACAAGAAAAATAAGGGCCTGGAGAATCCTATCTAATAAAGAGGGAATATGCTAATTGACCCTCACACCATCGCAAAGATGGTGGCTCCCACAGCCAGAAGGAGGGAATATGCTAATTGACTGCCCCACCCTCAAAGATGGTGGTGCTCACAGCCAATAAGGAGGGAATACGCTAATTGACTGTCCCGCCCTCAAAGATGGCAGCGCTCAAAGACAATAAGGAGGGAATATTCTAATTGACTGCCCCACCCTCAAAGATGGCGGCGTCCAGTCCCCTCAGCTCCGCCTGCCTGCCTCTGGAGTCCCCCAGTCCCCTCAGCCTCCCAGCTGCCCAGGGCCGGCCCAAGGCACAGGCAAGCCTCAGATGTTGGCTGTCCAGCTGTCCAGGGCTGGCCCGAGGCACAGGCAAGCCTTAGATGGCGGCTTCCCAACTGCCCAGGGCCATCCAAGGCTCAGGTAACCAGGGCCTGCCGAGGCTTGCGCTGCCGACAGTGGCAGCAGCAGAGGTGTGATGGGTGCCACCTTCCCCTGATCGCCGGGTCGCCTCCCGCCCCTGAGGGCTCCCGAACTGTGAGAGTGGGCAGGCTGGGCTGAGGGAGCCCCCCTCCAGTGTATGAATTTTCATGCACTGGGCCTCTAGTAACACATAAGAGACAATTCATTACTTGATAAAAGACTTAATGGCCATTCTGCTTTTTCCTGCCTTGACCATTTCCCTCAGTAGTACTTTACACTACTTGTTTACTCTGTTCTCATGCCTCAGATGCAGTTGAAATAGTCTCATCAGAAATGTGAACAGTTTTCCTGGGTAAAGTCTAACTTGAAACTTTTCTAGATCAGTCTTTTATTTATTTTTTATTTTATTTTATTGATTTCAGAGAGGGAGAGGGAGAGAGAAAGAGAGAAGGGAACATCAATGAGAGAGAATCTTTGATCTGTTGCCTCCTTCATGCCCCCTACTGGGGATCCAGCCCATAACATGGGCATGAGCTCTGACTGGGAATCGAACCGTGACCTCCTTATTCATAGGTCTATGCTCAACCACTGAGCCACCTGGGCTTAGGTCAGTCTTCACTTCTCAAAGAAGATAAAAGAACTTTCTCAATAGAGAATAGGATGTCATTTTAAAATAGTAAGACAACAAGTTAACCTGCATAGCCTCCTAGAAGCACTTAAAATCCTACATTAAATATAACAAACATCCTTTAAATGAACAGCTTGGTTTACAAAGAACTACAAGCAACCCCCAGGGATTAAAAACAAAGAAGCCAAAAGCCAGACAGTATCCACTAGAGCCAATACTACAGCTAACCTTGGGGAGTGGCTGGGGATCTAAAAAGTCTAAAGAACTGAGTTTTCACTCTCAGAGAAAGGAGCCATGCGTGAGATGAAGATTAAATGGAAAACTCCCTACATGCCAGGATTCTCAAAGATTACATCCTCAGTAACAGGGGGGTGGAAGGGATTATCCATCTAAGTAGGAAGAAGACAAATACTTAATATTATCAACTAAGGCTCAAAGGAAAAGGAAAAGTCTCCTCTGGAAATTAGAAACTGTAGGCCTATTCAACAGAGGAAAGAATGTGTATGTATAGTTTCATTTCATTTTTTTCCCATTATCCTCATAATTTAGCAACCTTCATACCAAGAAATTAGTATAAAAATTAGTCCCAAATTAGTGATATTCTGGAGGCCCTGGTAGAAAAAGAAAACATGGTACACACCCACTGGGCCATATGTGCAACTCAAACCATGCTGGAACTCAACAATAAAGATATCAAAAATAAGGTCACAAGCAAAATCCACACACATAAGCAAGCAATCCACTGTGAGAAAAGAGTCAGAAATAAAAGAGACACCTAGAAAATTTGAAATAATGTACTTTTTAAATAAGTATACTAAAATCAATACAACGTGAAAGGAGAACTCAAATATATAAGAAAAAACACAATACAAAAAAAAAAAAAAAAAAAACAGGGAGATTCAAAGAGGACAGTAGACTAACAGATTTCTTAACAGATAGCAAGACAACAAATGCAGCCAAAGTAATCATGTGTCAGGCAACTTTATCATTGCATACAAAACTATTAGAGGAGAAGTTATTGGAGGACAAAATATTCACATGGATTCCAAGATTACCCCCAAAAAATAATTTTAAAAGAAGGGTAAATGCACCATTATGATGGAGAGACCTGGTAAAAGTTACCTGAACCAAGTGATCAAGCTTGGTTCCCATTTATAAGGAAACAATCAGCCAAATCCAGAATATCTATAAGCCAACTGGCTTGATAATCAAACATGAACATCAAAAAATTTTTTTAATAAGGAGAAAGTGCAGGAGGACTATTTTATATTAAGTGATTAAACAGTCATAATAAACAAATATAATTCATCAACCTTGACTGAACTGTGGACCAAAGAAAAATACTATAAAAGATATTTGGAGCCATAGGGAAATTTGAATATGTTTTGCATATTAGATTATATTATAGTGTTGCAGAATTTACCAGGTGACAGGAAAATACACGAGTATTGGAGATTCAGAAAAAAACCTTTCTTTAGAGCAGCGCTGCTGGCTCAGGGGATTAGAAGATCCAAAGCTTGAACAACTTATACAATGAGATTACTCCTTATATATATTTCTAAATTCTTTGTTTCCTTACTTATGGGCTTTTGTGGCAGGCTTTCACAGCCCCTCCTGAGTCAGTTAGAATGGGGAAATTAGATTGTATCTAAATGCCTGGCCTGGGTGGTGCCAGCGACCCTTCCCTCTGGCCAAGCTGCCAATTTCCCAGCCTGTGGCCCCTGCAAACTGGGAACACCCAGGAAAACAGACTATTGCCTAAGGAAGGGGCAGGGACTTAATTATAGGCTAATAAGAATGTGCACTAGGACACTGGTCCCTGGCACAGATTCAGATTGCCCCTCCCCCCCAGGTTGTCCCCTATATTCCTCAATAGAATTGGTAATTTTCTTAGGTATGATAGGTATTATAGATATGTAAGAGAATGTCCTTAATTCTGGGAAATAAATACTGAAATATTTGGAGGTGAAATGCCACAATGTCTGTAATTTACTTAGCACATAAGTTACAGACAATGTTATTTAGAAAATTCTTTAGCAAAAAAAAAGGGGGGGAGAAACTCATATTTATACATACATAAATCTGGAAATATAAAAAAATGTCTCAAGATCCTGGTATGGGGGTGGGGGTGTGCCACACAACTCTTGTGCCTGTCAAGACTTCCAGTGCTAGGTAAAGGAAAATGGGCAGAAGATCTGAATAGACCAGCCGTGGGCAAACTACGGCCCATGGGCCGGATCCGGCCCGTTCGGCTGTTCTATCCGGCCCGCGGAGCCGAAAGAGCGGAGGGTTCTCTTGCTCTCCCCTCCGCTCCTTTACTTTGAATTTATATTAGTTCACACAAACACTCCATCCATGCTTTTGTTCCAGCCCTCGGTCCAGTTTAAGAACCCATTGTGGCCCTCGAGTCAAAAAGTTTGCCCACCCCTGGAATAGACACTTCTCCAAAAAGGACATACAAATGGTCAAGAGACATATGAAAAAATGCTCAACATCACTAATCATCAGAGAGATACAAATTTAAACGACAATGAGGTACCATCTCACTCCTGCCAGAATGGCTATCATCAATAAATCAATAAACAAGTGCTGATGAGGATATGGAAAAAAAGGAACCCTTGTACACTGTTGGTGAGAATGCAGGCTGGAACAACCACTATGGAAAATGGTGTGGAGTTTCCTCAAAAAATTAAAAATGGAACTGCCGTTTGACCCAGTGATCCCACTTCTAGGAATATATCCTAAGAAGTCTGAAACACCAATCAGAAAGAATATATGCACCCCTATGTTCTTAGCAGTGTTATTTATAACTAGAGGCCCGGTGCACAAACTTTGTGCAGGGGGCGGGGCGGTCCCTCTCACAATCCGGGACCCCTCAGGGGATGTCCAACAGCCAGTTTAGGCCCAAGCCACACATGAATCAGGCCTACACCAGCAGTCAGATATCCCTCTCGCAATCCGGGATGCTGCATGCACCAGTGACCATACTTTTCAGACAGGTGAAAGGCATCTTGCTGTTGTATGGGCAGCTAAATTTTTTTTGCCCTGATTATAAAAAGTAGTACATAACATGATCCTTCTGAGGCAGTAGTACCATTTCCCCATCTTATGGGTGGAAAAACTGAAGCAGAGAGAAGTTAAGTAATTGGCTTTGTCACACAGTTATAAGTGTCAGAATCAGGGCTGACCACAAAATGTCCAAGCCAGAGTCCATGCATGTCATCGCTGCATCATCCTGTTTTTTCAGTGTTAGAGTAGCCTTGCCAGGTTTTAATTTTTAAATCTAAGAGACTGTTCCCAATATATAGGGTAGGGTCCGTAGGCATGGCCGGCAATCAGGGCCGATCTGTAGGGCAACCGGCAGGGCAATCAGGGGCCCCCGCTGTCACCTGCCTTGGCTGGCAGCCTGGAGCCCACCGCTTGCCAGCCCCATGCCCCGCCACCACCGCTGGTCTCCTCCTTCTGAGGGGGAACCGGCAGGCAGAGCGATTGGGGGTGCCCTCTGGCATCCGCCTTGGCTGGCAGCCTGGCGCTGCCCGCTCGCCAGCCCCAACTGGGGGTAGCTCCTGCATCGAGCGTCTGCCCCTGGTGGTCAGTGCGCATCATAGTGATCAGTTGTTCCGCCGTTCAGTCAATTTGTATATTAGGGTTTTATTATATAGGATAGCTATGATCTGGAAACAGCCAAGTGCCCATCAGTAGATGAATGGATTAAAAAAAAAAAACTTGTACATTTACATAGTGGAATACTATGCAGCTATAAAAAAAAGGATCTCTTACCCTTCGAGACAGCATACAGGGACCTGAAGAGTATTATGCTAAATGATATAAGCCAGTCAGAGAAAGACAATTATCACATGATCTCACTTATATGTGGATCTAATGAACAAAACAAACTTACAAACAAAATAGACCCAGAGACATTGAAGCATGCAACTGACTGACATACTTCAGAGGGAAGGGTGAGCAGGGATGGGGAAGAGATGGGGGGGGAGGTAGGAAGAGATGAAACGAAGAACTTATATGTATAGATGCATAACCTATAGACACAGACAACAGTGCAGTGAAGGCTTGGGGAGGGTGCGGGAGTGGAGTGGAGTGGAGTGGAGGGGGTCAATGGGAGGGAAAAAAAGGGGTTATCTTTAATACTTGCAACAATAAAGATACTTTTTTAAAAAAAGAAGAAAATGTGTCAAAATGTTAACAATTGGTGAATCCACATTAAGGGTATTTGGCCTATGGCTGAGGCTTAGATTAAACTTTGACCATCCCAACCATCATATACCCTCTTCAAGTTTTCATTATATTTAAACAACTTAAGAATATAAATAAATGGCCAACAACATGAAAAGATAATCAATATTCATTAGGGAATCTAAATTAAAACCACAATGAGATAACATATGCTGGACACTTGCATATCAAAAATCAAAAAGAATGATATTACCAAGTGTGAGCAAGGATGTCGAGCAACCTGAATTCTCATACATTAGTGGTGGGAGAGAAATACAAGCATATGTTCACACACAAAAACTTGCACAAGTGTTTAGAGAAGCCTTGTTAATAGTAGCTAATATTGGTGGAGGTATGTGTCTAATTTGACAAGCTCATCCTAAAATTCACACGGAAGAGATAAGAATAGTGATGATTGTGAATAAGATGATTGGGGAAAAGGGAACCAATAGAAAAAATTGCATAATCACCTTTAAAATCCAACTTTTGCCTATTACACATTGTTTGCAAGTTACTTTGCTCTCCTTCATGTGACTTACCATTTAATGTTGTAACTGTCAGACTTTTTCCCTGCTTAACTACTTAAAAATTAGTTGTTTTTAACATAAAATTAATAGCATTTAGAATCAACTGTTGCAGTATTTCACCATCACAGTAATATTTACATTTTAATTTATAAAATTAACATATGAAAGTATGTAAGATTTTTTACTCCAAGTTACATTTAAAATTCTCACCTCTGGAAAATAAACATTGAAATATTAGCAACACATCTGTTCCTGTTACTGATACTGTAAAGCTGATTAGATATAATGGTAACATTTTTGATCAGGAAACAAAATATACTATTAGAGGAATTCACCTTTTCTACTTTCTTGAAACTGAAGCAAAAACCAAATAGCCCATATGACCTATGGCTGAGGCTTAGATTAAACTTTGACCATCCCAACCATCATTATTATCTTGCTTATCCTTATGGTATCATTCCAGAAACTAATTTAAAGTAGGTCATATTAGGAGGAAGTTATTTTTTGGTTTTTTTTAAATATATTTTATTGATTTTTTACAGAGAGGAAGGGAGAGGGATAGAGAGTTAAAAACATCGATGAGAGAGAAACATCGATCAGCTGCCTCCTGCATACCCACCACTGGGGATGTGCCTGCAACCAAGGTACATGCCCTTGACTGGAACAAAACCTGGGACCCTTCAGTCTGCAGGCCGACGCTCTATCCACTGAGCCAAACCAGTTAGGGCTTAGGAGGAAGTTTTGATGGAGTGTGAATTGCTTCCGTTGTGGGTCTTGGCCAGTCTTATTCTAAATTATGTATTATTATCTCTGGTATACTCACCAAAGTGGCTAAAAGTTTTTAAAATATATAACTACCACCTCTGCTTTAGGAAGTATATGAATGACAAAGACTTAGACCAATACTTTTGCAACTAGTTTCTTCAAAAGTCTGGAAAATAACAGTCTACCTCTAGATCAAAATACAAAGCCACAAATGCAAGAATGAGGAAAGGCAGTCATGCTGTTTGGGGCAAGAACTTACAGAAATTGATTATTCTATAACGCCAACTTTGAAATGTAAATATATAAGGAAAAAATCAAAATATAAATAATGTTGCCCTAGCTCGTTTGGCTCAGTGGCTATCAGACGTCCTCAAACTACGGCCCACGGGCCACATGCGGCCCGCCGAGGATATTTATCTGGCCCGCCGGGTGCTGCTGCCTGTCCTGCTTAGCAGCCGACTCGTCCCGGGCCCGCAGTGCGCATAGGAATTTGTTCATAATTTTTTTTTTAAACTATAGTCCGGCCCTCCAATGGTCTGAGGGACAGTGCACTGGCCCCCTGTTTAAAAAGTTTGAGGACCCCTGGCTAGATCATCAGCCTGCAGACTGAAGGGTCCCAGGGTACTAGGGCACATGGCCAGGTTGTAAGCTTGATCCCCAGTAGGGAAATGGAAGAAGCAGGCTATCAATGATTCTCTCTCATCATTGATGTTTCTATCTCTCTCCCCCTCTCCCTTCCTCTCTGAAATCAATAAAAATCTATTTTTAAATAATTATATAAATATATATATAATGTTGTTATCCATCCCAGCAGTAACCTCCATGAGAATACAACCTAGAGAATTAGCTATATTGTGGTATAAGAAAATAAGGAAAAGGTTATTGTCAGACTTGAAATAAAAACAGAAATTGTGGCCCTAGCCAGTTTGGCTCAGTGGATAGAGCATCGGCCTGCAAACTGAAGGGCACATGCCTGGGTTGCCGGCTTGATCCCCAGTGGGGGGTGTGCAGGAGGCAGCCAATCAGTGATTCTCTCTCATCATTGATGCTTCTATCTCTCGCTCCTTCTCCCTTCCTCTCTGAAATCAATAAAGAGATACATTTTTTTAAAAGGTATTGTACAAAAAGGAAAAACAGTAACTTACATTAAAGTACAATTACTTATATTTCACTCCATAAAGTTCTAATAATTTACATTCATTTCCCATGAGATTTTTTTTCTACTCATAGTTCATCACTGCTTAAAAAAAAATGCCTGCTTGCTAAAAATCCTCAATAAAATTATATATCATTTACTGCTTTATGCTATACTTTCTTTTGTTCATGTCCAGTTAGGATTAGCCTCCCTTTCCTTTACCAAAATTTCAGCTGAACACAGTAAAGCACTCAGGAAGGTTAAACAATGATAGGAGTCCCTTAGTGATACTGGAGTCAGGCTGTGGGGAAATGGGTCTCATAAGGCAACACGGCATAGATAGTTCATTAATCTTTGAATCTAACTTCCTCATGCTTTACTTAAACCTATTAGGTGACCAGCAATCAGTCTAGCAATTTCATTCTATTAGTTTTTTAAAGCCTTGAAAAAAACAGTTTAAGACCGGTTTTGCTTAAAAGAAGGGTGAGTACTTAAATAGTGTGTGTGTGTGTGTGTGTGTGTGTGTGTGTGCGTGTGCACACATATACCCTTTTCATGTCACAGTGGGGGAAACTATATCTTTCACCTTTTTTCTATTTGACCCAAAATAAGGTTCTGATTTCAAATAAAGCATAAATATACTTACAGAACTAGTATCAACATCACTGTGGATGGCGACCGTCTTAATGCCCATCTTCTTGCAAGTTTTAATAACCTATTTTAAAATATATCAATGTTATCTATTAACAGTAATTCACATTTAAAGGGATTTAATAATAATAAAATTCACCGAGTAAAATGGAAAGTAAAATTAAAATTCTACTCACCCTACATGCAATTTCTCCTCTATTAGCAACAAGAATTTTATCAAAAGTCTGAAGAGAGAAAACACAAATAAGAAGATATTGTTACTCTCACTTTGGGACCAGAAAACAAGTTTTTTCACAACTGGATATGATCTTAATAAACATTACTTCGTAGAGTAGTACTAAATACTATATACATGTTCATTTACAACCAGGTTGCTACTGAACTCATCTGGTAGGATCTGGCTGTATAATTATTCTGTTAGAGAATCAGTTGACTAGGTTCAAGAGTGCAGAAAGGGACCAAGAAGACATTTATAAATTCTCTTGTCAAAAGATAACCTTTAAATGATATTACAGAATACGAAAAACCTTTAGACAAAATTATTTGACAACTTCATTTATTTTCTAAATTCAGGGCAATTCTAAGTGTCATGAATTGTTTATCAAGGGAATGTCAGATATTCATATGCCATCTCTATTGATTTGGAGTGGAGAATTAAACGGTATTTTTAATAACTCGGAACAGATACAAATTATGCTTATATCCAAAGATTCCAAGCAGGTTATGCTATTTGAATAAAATGTTAAGTTTGAATAGCCATCAAATTTTGAAGCAGCTGAGGCCACATAACAGAAAGAGCTCAGCCAGCATGGCTCAGTGGTTGAGCATCAACCTATGAACCAGGAGGTCACGATTCAATTCCCAGTCAGGGCACATGCCGGGGTTGCAAACTCGTTCCCCAGAATGGGGCATGCAGGAGGCAGCCAATCAATGATTCTCTCTCGTCATTGATGTTTCTATCTCTCCCTCTCCCTTCCTCAATGAAATCAATAAAAATATATTTTTCTAAAAAAGGAAAAAAAATAGATCCATTCTGTACTTCCATTTCTAAATTCTAAATCCAGTTTTGCCACTAATGACCTATTTGACTTTAAGAAAGTATCTGCAGGTCTTGATTTCCACATATATAAAATGACAGCATTCTAACAGGACACTATTTAATAAAGTTCTCTTCCTACTCTAAAATTGTACAAGCTAATCCTTTTAAAGAATTGCAAACACAATCACAAGTAATTTGAATGCAATACATTTTATCACACAATCATTTGTGAGTGATTATTATAAGTTAAATGGAACTATACAAAAGTTTTAGTTATATTTCTAAAAGAAAATATAAAGTTATATATAATCTTAAAAGTATTCTTATGTAACTTAAAGCGCTATTTTAACCCAATAGGGAGTGACAATTTCAAAATTGGAAAAGGCCTTCAAAGTCTTGGTTTAACATTATGTCACATGTAGCTCATTCCATCAAACTGAGACAAGCCTCTGCTTAAAGATAGATAAGTAAACTCCCAACCTGATAGAAGCCTGAGTCTTTGAGAGCCTTGAGTAGATAGGCCCTTCAAATATCTTAATCTCACCTCAGGCTTGAGGCTGTAAAATCACCTACTTTTCTATACCCAAATGGTGATGAGTAAATCCCTGTAAACAGTAAACATATACTAAGAAAAAACTGTTCATGTTCCTTGAACTGCATTTTAAATAATGTGAATGTTTACTAAGTATTAAATATACTACAGCTGATAAAAGCAGCACAAACACTGGAAGTTACACAGTAAGCAACTGTTAAAGTAAATATAACAAATTATTATAACATTATTATTAAGTTGTATCCAAAAAGCAGAGTAATGGTTAAGAGCCAGTCTGGAGGTTAACTGCCCAGCACGTGATCTTCCTGTGTGTATTCTTCTGTGAGAATTCTTGAGCCCTATTTCCTGGTATGTAAAACAAACAACAGCATCTGGAGGTTTTAAAATTATAAGCCAGTCAGAGAATGACAAGTATCACATGATCGCACTCATATGTAGAATATAAGTAACAAAATAAACTGATGAACGGAGTGGATCCAGAAACTCGAAGCATGGAACAGAGTGTGGAATCTCAGAGAGAAGGCAGGGGAGGGTGGGTGGGTGGGTGGGAGGTAATCAACCAAAGACCTTGTATGCATATATGCATAACCCATAGACACAGACAATAGGACACTGAAGACCTGGGGGGAAAGAGGGAGAGGAGGACCTGGAGGGGATCAATGGAGAGAAAAAGGGCACATATGTAATACTTTCAACAATAAATAATAATTTTTTAAAAAGAATATGAATTGACACCCTCAGTGTTTGGAATAGTGCCTAGCACAATATATACTCAACAGGTGTTAGCTATAACTATTGTTATTACCCCTTTGGGCCACACACCAGACTGTTAGGAATCTTTAAGTGTGACCCTATCTAACAGGAAAAAATCAATATCAAACAAATATATGGCCCTACCCGGTTTGGCTCAGTGGATAGAGTGTCGGCCTGCGGACTGAAGGGTCCCAGGTTCCATTCCAGTCAAGGGCAAGGGCCTTGGTTGCGAGCACATCCCCAATAGGGGGTGTGCAGGGGGCAGCTGATCAATGTTTCTCTCTCATCAATGTTTCTAACTCTCTATCCCTCTTCCTTCCTCTCTGTAAAAAATCAATAAAATATTTAAAAATATATATATTTGCACCTGACATCTTTTTCAGGGATATGATTACTTTTATGTGCAACTTAACTGGGCCACAGGGTGCCCAGAGTAAACATTATTTCTGGTTGTGTCTGTGAGGGTGAGGGTGTTTCCAGATGAGACTAACATGTGAACCAGTGGACTCAGTAAATTACATGCCTTCTCCAATGTGTGTGGTCATTATCCAATCTGCTGAGGGCCCGACAGAATACAAAGTAGAGGAAGGAAAATTCATTCTGACTGCCTGATTGAGCTGCAACATCGGTCTTCTCCTACCATTGGCTGGGACTTACTGGTTCTCAGGCCTTTGAACATCAACTAGAATTACACTGCCAGCTGTTCCGGATCTCCAGCCTTCCTAATAGTGTGAGCCAATAAATCTCCATCCATATCTCCTGCTGGTTCTGTTTCTCTGAAGAGACCTTATCAATCCAGGACTACTGTTTTACCAATTAGTACACAAGTTCAATAAAGATAATTATATCAATTAATCTTTTAAATAAATAACAGATGTATATGGTTCAGAATTTCAAAGCTAAAAAAAGAGGATATACTGTAGAAAGCCTAAGGTAGCACTGAAAAATTACAAGTAATTTTTGGTATTGCTCAAGCTCAAAATATAAAGCTAGGGTAAAAAGGCCAGAACATAAAGGAACTTACTAGTATATGCCACTTAAGGAACTGGGACTCTATATGTGGAGAGCCGCATATAAGGCACTCTGAGGATACTCCAAGGGGTTGGGGGAGGAGGGAAGCCATTTAAATCAGGAACCTGAATACCTGAAGATGGAAGGGCTTTCATATACCATGAGAGACAGAGAAGGCTGTTCCATAACTGTGCTAATTAATGTCATTTGGGAAAGAAATACATTGGAAATTTCCTGAGGATTTTTTAAAGTTATTTTCTTTTAATTTGTTCTCTCTCTATGCCTTCTTCCTTCTTTCCCTTCTCTATGTTTAGATCTCCATTGCTCAGATCTAAAACTACAAAGGACATTTCACTGCATTCAGACACCAAGAGATGGGCTGAGCCGACCCATTCCACTGGGTACTTTTTGGAGGAATGATGGCAGAACTCCAGACATGGAGTTGCTCACCAAACACTACTGAGAAGGGATATATAGCACAGAGGGTAAATTCACCAGCTCAGGAGAAGAACAGGATTGAGTTTACACCAAGCTTACACTTACTATTTGTGAATTTTGAGCCTCAGTTTCCAAATGTACAAATTAAGTTGTTAAGAATAATATTAAGCAGCTGACATTTAGGGCACATGCATTCTATATGCCAGGTACTATGACATGTCCCTTTTGTGCACTATCTCATTTAATCCTCATAATAGTCCTAGGAGGTCAGTTCTGATAAAATCCCCATTTTACAAATGAAAAGAAAAAACAAACACAAAAAAAAACTGAGACTTGATTTGGCCAAAGCCCTTGCCGAAGTCACAGTTTAACTAGTAGTAAAGCCAGAGTTCACCTCCAGATATTCGTGTCAAAACACACCATGATGTGATATGATCAGAGTATTATGGCACAAGCTTTAAACATTTTATTATTAATGCCAAAGATCACATTTGTTATGGCAGGCACGCCATAGTGCAATACTGGCTCCACTAATTTAAGGCCTACTGAAACCTCCTGATCTTTTTCTAGTAAATCGCTATTAAGTTAAATCTTCCCTATTCTCATGAACATACATGAGACAAACTGACTTGTTAAAACTCAAGTCAAAAAATAATCTTTTTAGTAATGATTAAATTTCACTTGGTTTAATTTTGACTTGATGTGAGTCTCTGATAAAATGTGGAGTAAGAAAATAGTCAATGGCAAGTTCAAATGAGAATCAGTTTATGTATTACCAGCCCGGCCAGAGTGGCTCAGTTGGTTGGACATCAAAGGGTTGTCAATTCGATCCCCAGTTGAGGCATGTACAAAAGGCAACAGATCGAAATTTCTCTCTCATATCAATATTTCCTTCTCATTGGCACAGCAAAGAAGAAGGCAAAGATAGCAGACAGCAGATCTGATTTCAGACATTTACAACAAAATAGGGACCTGCTTAGTGGATCCCAAGAGAAGGAGGGCCCTCTTTAAATGTTCTAAACCAAGATCATTATACAAATGTATTTATTTATTTTTAGTAATTATCAATGGCCACACAATATGGTAGGCATGTTAGCTATTCTTGTAACCCTCACTATGAGGTTGTAGCAAAACTACTAGTAAGTATCAAACCAAAGTCTGCCACACATACAGACACTTACTAACAGACATATAAACAATCTTAAAATGTGCTCAGGGAATGAGCACATTTCCTGGATAAGCTCTGGGAATGTGGATAAGCTCAGGGAGTCTCAAGTTCCTGCACTTTATAATGCTCCAACAGCCTGCATGAAAACTTCACATGAGGCAAATGCATCAAAATTCTGATTTGGCTAACCATATTGTCAGACTCAGAGCCATCAAGAATTCTCCAACCCAATGACTGAACACAGGACCATTTCATCAAGCACAGGTTCTATCCTTAAAGGTCAAGAATGAAAGGCCAACTAGATGGTTATTCTTCCAATTCAAGGGCTCAGAATTTCTATAATATATTAGCTAACTATATTATACCACTAATTTAATCAATGTGGACCCATTTCTAACATGATTACCTAATGAGGAAGGCTATGAGTGTTTATAGAAAGATTGCTGAATCACTTGTATTTCCCTCCCCTCTGGAATGTGGCCTCTTGAATAAATGCTAGCTAAGCACTCCTACAGTGTTCCTAATTAGGACAGCCATTACCTCTAGATGGGAATGCAACAGGTGTGCAGAAATGTACATACATACATGCACCCAAGGCATACTGTCTATGCTGAAGTGGGTTTTTTTCCTACTAATCTATAGATTACATATAGGGAGCTTATCAAAGCTAATTCATCTGGACCTATGCCATTCAATAAAGTAACCACTAGTCACATGAGGTTACTAAGCACTTCAAATGTGGCTAATCAAATTGAGATGTGCCAGAAGTGTAGATTATACACTGTCTTTAGAAGTCTTGGTACACACACACACAAAAAAAAAAAAAAATGCAAAGTATCTCATTGATACTTTTTTTATAGATTATATGTCAAAAACACTGAGTGAAAATACATTAATCTCACCTGTTTACATCTATTTTCTTAATGTGGCTATTAGAAAATTTAAAACTACATATGCCCTGCAACTTTGTCCACATTATATTTCTATTGAACTGTAATAATGTAGACCCTTACTCTCCCCAAGCCTCTAGATCTCCTCAGGAGTTTTCTATGCTTCAACAGATGATTTAGAAGACATCAAGGCTATTTCATTGTCAAATAACCATTCATATCAGTTCTACTTTCATGACATTCAACTTGAACCATCTCTTCTTAACCAAAACTCTTCTGCCCTCTTTGATGCCTCTATTGTCACACTAAATCATGTTTTATCTCTAATCACAACTTCCAGTCCCTTTATCTCTATTACCCACCTCAAACATATCAGGATTTTAACTCGAATTACCTTGTCTAAAAATTTACAATATATATAATTGCCTTCAATCAAAACAAATCTTAAATATAAAGTAAATTTTTAAGAATCAATAGTTTAAAATCTCTCAATGCCCAGTCTTTAAGAGGAAAAAAAAAAAAAAAACCCTCACATTATATTAGTTATTCTGCTGAAAACAAGGGAAACACATTGTAAATTTATTCAATTTTTGGCATAAATACAAAATTAAAGACTCAGGCTGTGGCTCACAATGTAAAAAGGAACAAAGATTGAACACCCATAAAACCTATGATGTTAGAGCAAGAAATCATTACACAGCATTAATAAAATTTAATCAGTCCACTGAACACAGTGTGGAAACCAGAAAGTAAAACTATTACAACTTACCTGTTGAAAATATTTTTTGAATACTTACTTTTTCATTAGAATCATATCCCGCTGAACAGAGACTACGGGTCACCATTAAGTGCTGTCTTGAATGGTGTGAAACATTCTACAAAAAAAAAAAAAAAAAAAAGTGAAATAAATTATAGCAATTTGAATGGGCTTCAAAAAATATTTATTTTTTAGAGGGGTAGGAGGAGGGGGAGAGAAGGGGGAGGGGAGGAAAAGAGGACAGGGGATGGGGGACGGGGGGCAAATTTTAATTTTTCCAAAGTCACAAGGCTAGGCTATAATGGTTACAAGATTGAAGCATAGGCCTGTTAAAAGTTTTTTATTTTGAGATAATAAAAAAAGTGGCACCTCCCATCATAACCCTAATGTTTATGCAAAGACATGATTTGGGGTGAAAAAAAAATTTGCCAAGGGGGTCTCACTACTCCTTGTGTTCAAATAAAAATTCAGTCTCCCACTGCCTTCAGAAGAGCTATAATGTAGTAACTTTTCTCTTACATTGAATTTAAAAGGATAAAGGATATTCCTTCTTCTAAAAATCATGTCCTATGCTTATAACCTCAGCCAATGCAAAAACAAATTGAGGAATGAGAAGCAAAAACTACCTGGAATTTCTCATATTTATTTTCTTGCAAAGTAGCACTAAGCTATTTGCACAAGAAAGTAAATAGCATACCAGCTTTCTATCAATTTTATAAAATGGAACTCCCTAATACTGTAAGGTCTATAATGGTCTGTTGCAGGAACATGTCTCTAAAGGCAAAAATCATATGTGTCTTTAATCTCTACCAAATAAAGGATGTAACTGATTCCTGGTGGCTCAAATGTGAGTCTTCTAGAGACAAAACGCAATCTGGGATAGAAAATTTAGGTTTTTGTTTTTTTTAATAAATCTTTATTGTTCAGATTATTACAGGTGTTCCTCTTTTTTTTTTTTTTTTTCTTGGTTTTTTTTTTTTTTTTTTCAAATTTTTATTAAGGTATTATATGTGTAGGTGTTCCTCTTTTTTTTCCCCCCCAAAGCTCCCCTCCACCTGATTCCCCACCCCACCCCATGCCCTTACCCCCCGCCACTGTCTTCATCCATAGGTGTAAGATCTTTGTCCAATCTCTTCCCGCACCCCTCACACCCCCGTCCCCCTCAGAATTGTCAGTCCACTCCCGTTCTATGTTCCTGATTCTATTCTATTCACCAGTCCATTCTGTTCTTCAGATTTTTTATTCACTTGATTTTTAGATTCACTTGTTGGTAGGTATGTATTTGATGTCATTTTGTTCATAATTTTTATCTTTATCTTTTTCTTCTTCTTCCTCTTCTTAAATACCCTTCAGCATTTCATGTAATCCTGGTTTGGTGGTGATGAACTCCTTTAGCTTTTTCTTGTCTGTGAAGCTCTTTATCTGACCTTCAACTCTGAATGATAGCTTTACTGGGTAGAGTAATCTTGGTTGTAGGTTCTTGCTGTTCATCACTTTGAATATTTCTTGCCACTCCCTTCTGGCCTGCATAGTTTCTGCTGAGAAATCAGCTGACAATCATATGGGTGCTCCTTAGTAGGTAATTAACTGTTTTTCTCTTGCTGCTTTCAAGATTCTCTCTTTGTCTTTTGCCCTTGGCATTTTAATTATGATGTGTCTTGGTGTGGTCCTCTTTGGATTCCTCTTGTATGGGGTTCTGTGTGCTTCCTGAACTTGTAAGTCTATTTCTTTCACCAGGTAGGGAAAGTTTTCTGTCATTATTTCTTCAAATAGGTTTTCAATATTTTGCTCTCTCTCTTCTTCTGGCACCCCAAAAATTCGGATGTTGGTACGCTTAAAGTTGTCCCAGAGGCTCCTTACACTACCTTCATATTTTTGGATTTTTTTCTTTTTGTTTTTCTGGTTGGGTGTTTTTTGTTTCCTCATATTTCAGATCTTTGGTTTGATTCTTGGGGTACGTTGATCTACAGTTGAGTTTCTGTATATTCTTTATTTTAAACAGTGTATGCTTAATTTCTGACTGGTCCTTTTCCATTTTTTTGGCATTCTCATTAAGATCCTTAAAGGTCTCACTAAGTTCCTCAGCGTTTTTAGAAGATTCTTGAGTAACCTTATAAATATGGTGCTGAACTCTATGTTGTCCAGTAGTTTGCTTTCCTCCATTTCTTTCATTCATGACCTGTTTCTTTGTCTCTGCATTTTGCTGCTTCCCTGTGTTGATGGAGTGGCTTTGTGTGGTAGGTGACCTATAGGGGCCAGTAGCTCAGCCTCCCCAATCACCTGAGGTGGACGCTCTTGGTACACCCCTTTGTGGGCTGAGTGCAAAGTCTTGGTGTAGTTAAGCCTTGATTGCTGTTGGTACACTGGGAGGAATTGACCTCCAGGCCAATTGGCTGTGAGGACCTGATGTGTCTATAATGGAAGAACTGCTGTGCTGGAGACACGCTTATGGTGCAGGACTTGTTTCAATGGGGCTTTGGTGCTCACTGAGTCTGCCTCTTGAATGTGTCACTTATGGATGTGAGGAGTTGAAATCTGGTGTCTCAAACTGACCACTAGGTACATTGGCTTCTGGATCTCCAATGGGGTGCAGGTCAGCTACTGTCTGAGGCCACCCAGCAGGAGGTACAGTGAGAACTACAGTTTTCTCCTCTTTGCTTGGGTTTTGTAGCTGTCTGACCCGGGCTGCAGGTTTGCTAGGTTAAGCTGCAATAGGGCAGGCCATTCATATGCTAAAGCCGCTGCTTGGAGCTTGGGTGGGTTTGTAGGTTGTGCGGGGTGGGGTCTCAGGGCGTCACTAGGCTAGGGCGTGGCAAACAGCGATGGCTGCCAGTTAGCCGGCTCTGCCTTTCCGACCGCATCCCCACGTCCTGCGCCCCAGCGCAGTAAGCAATTATTCCTGCGCACAGCTCTGCAAGCAAGCCACCCTCACTTTCCGACCCGATGTCAGACAGTCCAGTTTCTCCCTGTAGGAGTTTGGGTCCACCGTGTCTCCCCAGAAACTGGAGTTCAGAGTAATCGGGAGCTTGTCTCCTTTCGGGTTGAAAAAAGCAGCGCTCCCAGTCACCCGCCGCCAGCCTGATTCGCACGCCTCCGTACCTCAGCTTTTCAGCGCTTGTGCACGTCTCAATGCTCTTTTCTCTTTCCTTCTAGTTGTAGAACTTCCACTCAGCCAGCTTTCCCGTGGTTCTGGGTGATAGACGTTTTGTCTTTTAGTTGTAGTTTTGAAATTGTTGTGCAAGGCAGCAGTTTAGGCGTTTACCTATGCCACCATCTTGGATCCTCCGAAAATTTAGGTATTTTAATTAGCTTTGGAGAGTGAGAATAAACAGTGATGTTTTCACTTCTGGGAAGGGAACACCTGGAAAAGCAGTGTACCACCTGGGAAAGAACTCCGGAAGAGGAAGTGAAAGAACCTCAGTTCTCATCCTAACTCTACAATTTGAGCAAACCACTTTTTTAACCCCTCTGCTCTCTTAAGAAATGCAAGTTTAGGTCACTTTTCTCTAAGATCACTTACTAACCTAAGCCACTCTTATTCAAAAAACAAAAGCTTAGTACGGAGGTATCTAACATGTACAAGCTTTTGACAATTGAAGGATATGCAGTTACTCCAAACTCAACATTTGGTCCAAGAAGATGTTGATGCAGATCTCACTTACTGCTCAACTACCCTGAGAATAACAAAGAAGCAAACATGCAGAGCTACTTGGTAGAAATAATGCTAATTACAGGTGACCCTTGAACAACTGGGGGCAGGGATTAAGGATGCCCACCCCCTGTGCAGTTGAAATATGCATTTAACTTTTGATTCTACAGTCTGTGCTTCACATAGATGGATTCAACCAACCTCAGATGTTTTCCATCTGTAGTTGGGAATGCAAAAATACTGAATCCAAGCCATAGCCGGTTTTGATCAGTAGATAGAGCATTGGCCTTCGGACCAAAGGTTCCGAGTTCAATTCTGGTCAAGGGCACGTACCTTGGTTGCAGGCTTCTCCCTGGCCTGTGCCCGGGCCCTGGTCAGGGCGTGTGCAAGAGGCAACCAATTGATGTGTTTCTCTCACATCGATGTTTCTCTCTGTCTTTCCCTCTCTCTTCCACTCTCCCTAAAAATCAATGGAAAAATATCCTCAGGTGAGGATTATTAAATAATAATAATAATAATAATAATAATACTGAATCCAATATGCATTTGGTTGAATCCAAGGATTTGAAACCCCCATACAAAGGGCTGACTGTGTTTATTGAAAATAATCTGCGCATAAGTGAACCCACACAGTTCATGTTGTTCCAGGGCCAACTTACATAGACTCTAATAAATATGCATTACACATTAAATCTCTAGGATAAAAACCTCCGGACTCTGTCTCATTAGACAAACTCATGAAGGATGTACTAAGCTAAATTTGGCCTAACTGGAGACAGTTTCTATCCCAGAGCAACCCAGAAATGTCTAAGTGGCCAAGCTCTAAGGAATGTTTGGGTTGGCTGATTCAATGTATATTATCTTTACTTTCAGGAAACTACCAATAACATAAAAAATTTGTACCACAAAACTCTTAAAACTAAATCAACTCTATTATACGCTACATCTGTCCAAAATGTAGAAGACGTAGCATTATACCTAAGTGCTCAAAACTGGTCTTTTGTCATCTTTTTATTAGTATTTTAAAATAGCCCTGAAAATCTAACAGACTATATTTTACCACCATTATCAAAAAAGAAGACATATAACTGTACACATGTGAATTTGTGATAAAGTAGCCCCAAATTTTAAAAAACATGAATGCCCCTCATTAGCCAAGTAACTAGAAGTAGAAATGATATAAGCAGACAAAACTATAACAGCAGACCAACTACTATGGAGAAAAAAGGGTTTGGGTCTTTCCCATATTGAGTCTGAACTAGTTTGTAGACGGCCCCATAAAAGTTCTCTTTGTTCCTGTTTACTCCTGGTGGCGTTTCATGGAAATTCAAGGTTTTAAGGGACATGGGTCAAAAATCAGACAACTTTGTAGAACTACAATTTTTTAATACATGGAACAAGTTAGCAGAAATCTGCTAATTTGGACTTATACACAGAATTTTAATGTTTATTGTTTTTGTTAAGCATAGAATAAACTGGCTACAAGCCCAGTCTAAAATTCTTTTAAAATACTTCCTAGCAATAGGAGTTCGAGGAAAAACTTTAATGAACTCCATTTATTTATAAAGACTATTTAGCTTATCACAGCCAAAAGGAGAAAGGTCAGCATGTGCAAAATTACTTCCCCATAGCATAATGCATTGGTTCTCTTCTGCGAGAATAACGATTTCCTGTATTTTCCACACTTAGAAAGGAAATGCCTGCTCACACATGGGAAGTTAGCATGACCTTCAAAGTCACAAGACCTAGGTCAACTCTTTGCTCCACTGCTTTATAGCTATGCAACATCGAGCAAATCATTTCTCTAGCCTCCACCTATAAAATGTAGGTAATGACACCTCCCCTGCTTTTCTATGGAGTTGTTAAAAGGATCAAAGGAGCCTTTATAAACTGTAAAGCACCAAGGAAATGTAAGGTATTACACAAAAAGTAAATCCGATTAGGCAGGAAAAATGTCTTTCTTTCTTAAATTATACCAGACCATTTGGGAGTTAGCATTAAAATAATAATACAGTAATTAAGAGCTCTTGTCTAGTCTCAGACAGATTCTGACCTGGATTTGAATGTTGGCTCTGACATTTGTTAAATATAAAGGAAATGTCCTCATCTATAAACTGGGCATAATAACAGTACTTATGTAGGATATAGGCTACTTTAAGAATTAAATGAGAATGTGTAAACTGTCTAACAGTTTTGCATATATTACAGTGAGCATACAATAACTGCTAACCAAAAAAGGGGAGGGAGAATGTAAAGCTTTTAGACAAACTGGATGCATGCCTTCCAGCCATTACAAACAGGGAAATGAAAATATCCTTTTCTAAACTAAGACAGCACCTACTTTCACATTGTAGACATGACCTCAAGTGAGTTCAAACTGGTAAATTCAGTAGCAATTATCTTAAAGAACAATTTAAACACTAGTTCTGTACAAAACTACTGTTATTCTTAACATAACTACAGTGGTATTCAAGTGAATACTAAAACAATTCTGTGATTTCTTTATCAGGATGCATTCTCCTTCAAAAAAGAAACTATCCTCAAAAATGTGAACAGATCTTACCAAGGTAAAAGTACACATTGGTTTGTGTACTTTTCAACATTTCCAGAAGAAGGTCCTCTCTGCCATGTTTCATGACACGGAGCTGGGAAGCTGCGTATTTCAGCATTAACAGACCTGGAATGACCTTCTAAACTTTAGAATCTAAAGGAACTCCCTCTGAAAACACTAATGGAAGTCGGGCTTTTTCACTTAAGCACAGCTTTTTCTTTCAAACAGACATTGATTACATATTTAGTCGTAATATTCGGGACCTCACTGGCCATTTCAGTCTTCAACTATCTGCCAAAGACCTGTTATAAGCAAGGCTGAACACCTGATATTTGAGAGAGGGGATCCAATCTCAAGATTCTTGGGCTGTGCCTCCATAGTAAGCTACAGCACCAAGTAACTATAAAACATCATCATGGCTCCCCTACCAGACCCCTCCTCCCACCCCGTCTACAGTGGATGTCATTGGTGCCCATCCAGAGCCTCTTCACCACTCAGCACAGGGGCCCCATCGGGTGGGTAATGAACTACTCATGGCTCACACCTACTCCTGAGTCTGGCCTATTTGCCTCAACCAAACAGGAGTTCTCATCAAGCCCCCACTCTCACAGCCAATGACTGATTAACACTAAATTCCAAAGGCCGACCACCCTCACCTCAACATAGGACCAATTGGGTAATGCAATCTGTGCTTCACAGCTGGCTGTCCTATGTGGCAGACACTAGGCACATGTGGCTACAGAGCACTTGAAATGTGCCAGTCCCAAATTGAGGTGCTCCAAGAGTAATATACACATCAGATTTGAAAACTTAATACCAAAAAAAGTAAAAGACCTACTGAGTTTTTTATATTTCCATATTGAAATATTTTTAATACATTGGGTTAAATAATCTATATAATCTATATATATAAAAGCCTAAGTGACCATTACGACCAAACAACCAGAACAACCTGCCAGTAGCTATGACACATACTGACCCCGACATTGCTGCTGGGGCCCTGACAGCCCCAAATCTGATTCACCTGCACCCAGGACCCAGTCAGGAGGGAGGAAGAAGCCCAATTCCTCGAGGAACCAGCCGTTGGTTAGCTTGCTGCTGGGGACAACCTCCCACGGTCCCTTTCTGCAGCCGGCGGCCCCCTCCCCACCCCACCCCGCCATCGGTCCCGATTGCTGGCCAGGCCAAGGAACCCCACCCGTGCACGAGTTCTGTTGGACATGCTGAGCTAGAACAGTGCTTCTCAAACTTTACTGGTCATGAGCATCACCTGGAGGGCTTATAAAACAGATTGCTGGGGTCCACCTGGCAGGCTTGGTCTAACTGGCAGGCTTGGGGTCCTGCTGGAAAATCAGCATTTCTGAGAAGTTTCCAGGTAATGCTGCTGCAGCTGGCAGAAGTCCTGTGCTTGGAGAACTACTGCTCCAGAGTTCCCCTGTGGATGAGACATGAGAGGGAAGCTAGTCTCCAGCTGGGCCCCTTCCTTGCTTAGCATATTTTCCCCTGCTCTATCCTGCTCTCTTCACTCTTTTCTCAAACACCACCTGCACAAAATCCCTTTTTAGGCTCTGCTTCTAGGAAACTTACCCATCCCACCTCCATAGAACTATTTATATATAACTACAGCTTTCATTAAGTTCCAAATTAATAGCAATTAATGAGATGGAAAATATCACTGCATTTTTTGTAAAATGAGTAACAGAGAAGGTATTTATTGGATTGATAGGACAAGGTTTGTTTATCCTGATGAACAAATGTTCTTAACTATAAGTCTGGGACAGCTTTATAGGCTACTGCTTCCCTCTTTTCCATTCCTACTATCAAACTAGTTTTGTACCCAAAACATGTAAATTTGCACTTTCTCTTTTTTACTAAGTTTGCTAACATGATATAATGAAGGTGTTGAAGTCAGATCTGATTTTAAATCCTGCATTACCACTTAAATTGTGGTGTGACCGTGGGCAAGTTACTTAACCTCACTCAGCTGGAAAAATGAGAAGCAGCTGAAGGTGATTTTATGATTAAATGTGAACTCAGCTTCCCTTCTCCTTTGCCATTTTGAGAAGGTTTCTGGCTCCTTCTCTTTTCCCACATCCCTCAAATGACAAATAAGGTGAACCCACCCCTCTGTATTTTGAAAATTCAATCAAAGTATTGTAATGTAACTGTTATCTTGACCTTCCCTCCTAAGTTTCAGCCATCTAGATCTCTATAACACTACCATATTCAGGGATATAGGTCAATGATTAAGAATCAATCTATTTTGTTAATTGAAATATAACTCACATACCATAAAACTCATTGTTGTTTTTTTAATATACAATTCAGTGGTTTTTACTATATTCACAAGTTTATGGAACCATCACCACTTTCTAATTGCAGAACATTTTTCATCACCCCAAAAAGAAACTCCTTTTTGTTATCAGTCTCTCCCATCACCCTACCCCACAGCCCTGGCAACCACTAATCTATTTTCGGTCTCTATAGATCTGTCTATTCTAGACATTTCATATAAATGGATCCCTAAAATATGTGGCCTTTTGTGTCTTCTTTTCAAGAGTCCTTGGTTCCTCTCTTTCCTTGTATCTCCCTTCTAATCCAACAGCAAGTAATACTGGCTGTAGTTCCAAAATATATACCAAATCTGACCAGTCCTCACCAACTCCAGTGCTACCATACCACCCTCGTGCAAACTGCCATCATCTCTAGTTTGAACTTCTATGATAGCCTCCGGACTGGCTCCCTGCTTCCACTCCTCAAACCTCCATCCCCCTCAACCACAGTGGTCTTTCTAAATGTAAATCCAATTTGTTTAACAACCTCCAATGGATTCCATTAGGATAAATTTCTACTACAAGTCCCTACGTGACTGTCCCACTTATACCATCTTCTAGCATTCCGCTCCCCCCATTCACTTCACTCCAACCATACTAGCCATATTCATCCTTTTATGCAATTACTAGTGGCCCAGTGCACGGATTTGTGCACATTGAAAGGAAATTAATTAGAAGAAATATTTTAATATCACTATTCACCCTTTCTCTACAATAGAAGTGTCAGAGATGAAAGAAAATTAGTAAGATGTAAATAAAAATCCTATATAATAAAAGCTTAATATGCTAAGTGTCCAGTCGTTTGGTCGTCCGGTCAACCAATCAAAGCATAATATGCTAATTATATGCTAAGGCCACTCAACCACTTGCTATGATGTGCACTGACCACCAGGGGGCAGACAGTTGACTGGTTGACCAGTCGCTATAATGTGCACTGCCCACCAGGGGGCAGATAATCTGACCAGTAGGTTAGCTTGCTGCTGGGGTCCGGCCTATAGGGACTGAGCTAGACAGGCCAGACATGCCCTGGAGCCCTCCCACAGTCCCTCTTCCAGGCTGGCCCCACCCCCAACTGGCCCCCAACACCCCAATCAGGGGCAGGGCCGGCTGACCAACCACCTGCGGCCCCGCCTCCCGGCCAGCTGGACCCCACCCATGCACAAATTCATGCACTGGGCCTCTAGTAATATATAAATTGATTAATAAACAATAACATGATATAACAACAACAAAGACATGACATAAAAACAAAAAAGAAAGAAACCAAGATGGTGGCATAGGTAAACACCTGAACTTGGTGCCACGGACAACAATTTCAAAACTACAACGAAAAGACAAAACGGAAATCATCCAGAACCACAGGAAGGCTGGCTGAGTGGAAATTCTACAACTAGAAGGGAAGAGAAAAGCACACTGAGACTCAGAGGAGCTGCGGAAGTAAAGTCTAGAGGTACGCGCACGCAGAGAGGGCTGGCAACTGAGTACGCAGCTGGCTTTTTCAATCCAGGGGGAGACAAGCTCCCAACTGCTCTGAACTCCAGTTCCGGGCAAGACTCTGGGGACCCAGACTCAAACGGGAGAAACTGGTCTGTCTGGCAGCGGGCAGAACTCGAGGGCGGCTTTCTCTCAGAGGTGCTTGCAGCAATTACCAAGGAACACTGAGACCCGGGGGCCTCTTAGGGCAGGGCTGAGGGAAGCCATTGCTGTTTGCTCTGCCCTGAGACTCCACCCCATCCAAGCTGTGCGCAGAGGCTTTTGCATATGAATGGCCTGGTCCTTTGAAATCTAAACTTACCTAACAGACTGCAGCTGAGTCAGAGAGACCCAGAACATCCAAAAGAAGGCCCAAGGCCCCACAGCAGCTTGCATTGCTTCACAGCTGGGCCTCATCTGGGCACCTCCAAAATCCAAACAAAGAAGAGGAATCTGCAGATATCTCTGTAGCTCCTGCTGGGTGGCCTTAGGCAGAGGCTAAATTAGCACCTCCTTGGAGATCCAAGAGCCAGTGTACCCAGGGGTCAGAGTGGGACCATCCAGATTACAACTCCTCAGATCCATAAGGGACACAATCAGGGGGCAGACTCAGTGAGCACCAAAGCCCCACTGAAGCAAATCTTGCCCCATAAGGGTGTCTCCAGCACAGATGTTCTCCCATCGTAGACACAGCTGATCCTCACAACCAATTGGCCTGGAGGTCAATTCCTCCCAGTGATACCAACAACAATCAAGACTTAACTACAACAAGGCTGAGCACACAGTCCACAAAGGGGTGCACCAAGAGTGTCCACCTCAGGTAACTGGGAAGGCTGAGCCATTGGGCCCTATAGGACACCTAGCACACAAAGCCACTCTATCAACACAGGGAAGCAACCAAAATGCAGAGACAAAGAAACAGTTCACAAATGACAGAAATGGAGAAAAGCAAACTACTGGATATAGAGTTCAAAACCACGGTTATAAGGTTTTTCAAGAGTTTTCTAGAAAAGGCCGAAAAATTTAGTGAGACCCTCGAGGATATGAAGAAGGACCAACTAGAAATTAAGCACACAATGACTGAAATAAAAAATAATATACAGAGATCCAACAGCAGACTAGAGGATCACAAGAATCAAGTCAAAGAGTTGAAATACAAAGAAGCAAAAAACACCCAACCGGAAAAGCAAAAAGAAAAAAGAATCAAAAAATATGAAGATAGTGTAAGGAGCTTCTGGGACAACTTCAAGCATACCAACATCCTAATTATGGGGGTGCCAGAAGAAGAGAGAGAGCAAGATACTGAAAACCTCTTTCAAGAAATAATGACAGAAAACTTCCCCCATCTGGTGAAAGAAATTGAGTTACAAGTCCAGGAAGCCCACAGAACCCCAAATCAAAGGAATCCAAAGAGGACCACACCAAGACACATCATAATTAAAATGCCAAGAGCAAAAGACAAAGAGAGAATATTAAAAGCAGCAAGAGAAAAACAGTTAGTTACCTACAAGGGAGCACCCATACGACTGTCAGCTGATTTCTCAACAGAAACTATGCATGCCAGGAGGGAGTGGCAAGAAATATTCAAAGTGATGAATAGCAAGAACCTACAACCAAGATTACTCTACCCAGCAAAGCTATCATTCAGAATTGAAGGTCAGATAAAGAGCTTCACAAATAAGAAAAAGCTAAAGGAGTTCATCACCACCAAACCAGTATTATATGAAATGCTGAAAGGTATTCTTAAAGAAGAGGAAAAAGAAGAAGAAAAAGGTAAAGATAAAAATTATGAATAACTAATACATATCTATCAACAAGTCAATCTAAAAATCAAGTGAATAAAAAATCTGATGAACAGAATAATCTGGTGAATATAATAGAATCAGGGGTATAGAAAGGGAGTGGACTGACAATCCTCAAGGGGAAAGGGGTGTGGGGGGTGCGGGAAGAGACTGGACAAAAATCATACACCTATGGATCAGGACAGGGGGGTGGGGGGGTTAAGGGCATGGGGTGGTGTGGGAACCGGGTGGAAGGGAGCTATGGGGGCGAAAAAGGGGAACAACTGTAATAATCTGAACAATAAAGATTAAAAAAAAATAAAAATAAAAATAAAATAAAATAAAAAAACAAAATACAAAAACAACATTGATAAAAACAATGACTGATAAATTGATTAAATTTATTCTAATATCTCCCTGTATATCACATTAAGAATAAAAACACTTTTAGAGTGCCTGACTAATTTCCTTTGTGATGAAGTATTTACAACTTTAACGTCACATGCTCTTCGAACTCAAGAGAAAGCAACATATAACTGACCATGTCCGAAAACGGGTTCAGGTAGGAATATTCCTACTCTGTCTAGAGCAGGGGTGGGCAAACTTTTTGACTCGAGGGCCACAATGGGTTCTTAAACTGGACCGGAGGGCCGGAACAAAAGCATGGATGGAGTGTTTGTGTGAACTAATATAAATTCAAAGTAAAGGAGCGGAGGGGAGAGCAAGAGAACCCTCTGCTCTTTTGGCTCCGCGGGCCGGACAGAACAGTCGAACAGGCCGGATCCGGCCCGCGGGCCGTAGTTTGCCCACAGCTGGTCTAGAGTTTGTCCTTGTGATTTGTTAATAGTCATCGCAAATGCTGGCATCATGGGAAACTGTCTTCCAATTAATTTAAATGGGAGGCCAGTGTCAGACAAGGACAAATATCGCACATGCGTGAGTCATTTATTTTTAAATTGCCAGTTCGTGTCATATGTACCAGCCGGTTGGTCGGACGGTCAGACAACGGTCGGTCACTTAGCCTTTTATATATAGAGATACCAAACGTAGTTCCACCTCAGAGCTTTTGCCTTGGCCTTTCCCTTGGAATGTTAGTTCCCCAGATAATCACACAGCAAATTGGGTCAGTTTTCTGTCCATATGCTCAGAAATGTCTCTCCTATTTCCTTAAGTAACCACCTCCAACACCAACACCATTCTTTATCCCATTATCCTTTTATTTTTTTCCTTTCAGAGTACTTACCACTCCTTGAATTTATCTATTTATGTGAATATTGTCAGTCTTCTCTACTCAAATATAACCACAATGAGGGCAAAAAACATTCACTGTTATATTCCCAGCACTAAACAGTGTCTGGCACATAGTAAGTGTAGGGATTGAATGGTGGCCCCCCAGAATAATGTGTCCATGTCCTAGAACTTGTAAATTTGACCTTTTTGGGGGGGGAAAAAGGATCTTTGCAAATATATTTAAGATAAGGATCGTGAGATGAGATCATCCTGGATTCTGTCCTGGCCCTAAATCCAATGCTAAGTGCCCTTATAAAAGAAAGAATAGATGACACAGAGGGAAAAGGAAGAGAAGGCCATGTGAGGACAGGAACACAGATTACAGTGATATGGTCTCGAGCCAAGGAATGTCTGGCGTCAACAGAAGCTCAAAGAGGCAAGGAAGGATTCCTCACTAGAGCCTTCAGAGTTAGCATGGCCTTGTGGACACCTTGATCTCAGACATTTAGCCTCCACAACTGTGAAAGAATAAATTTGTGTTGTTTTAAGCTAGCACAGGTATTCTGTCCCATGTATTCTGTATTCCTTTTCCTGACTAAAATTATAAATCCGTATCTTACAACATTTTTGAAATCCACTTTTATTTTCATTTTATATTGAACTGTTTGTCTTTTTTTTCCAAATTAAAAAAAAAATCAATAGACATTCAAAATAAACTACTTTTTAAAAATCATACAATAGCCTAATTTTCTCAAAAAGTATATGTTTGCTTCAACTATTGGAGTATCTTCAAAGTAAAACAATATTTCTGCATATGACATTCCTCCATGTTACTGAAATCATTTTCATTAAAGACTAAAGACCTTATCAAATTCTTCCTTCAATCTTTATTTTTATTCCTTGACCTCTCTACACCAGGAACATAGTGAAGCAATATGTTTTAGTTTCTCCTGATCTTCTCAGTATGTACCTTAGTGCCAGGCACTTAGCAGATGCTCTAAAAACACTTTTTGAATGGATAGAAAACTGCATATCTAGATAGATAAGTGAATGAATGAATACTATACTGCCTCTCTCAAACCATTCCTCTAAATCCAATTGTCTCTTCTATCTTCTTTCAAATCCTAATTTAGAGTAATACAGTTATTTAGTCAATAAAATAGTCACCCCTTAAAATCCATGGGATATTGGATCCAGGATTCCCTGCTGATACCAAAAACCACAGATGCTCAAGTCCCTTATATAAAATGGCATAGTGTATGTATATAATTTATATTTGCAAATAGGCTACAACAGAGTATACCTATGAATCACTTCATTCATGTGGATTCAGCATATAATAGTGCTCAGAGGGTGGCAAATTCAAATCTTGCTTTTTGAAACTTTCTGGAATTTTTCCCCCCAAATATTTTCAATCCATAGTTGGTTGATTCTGTGGCAGAAAGTGTGGCAAAACCCGCAGATAGAGAAGTGCTGTCTCTATTAACTTACCCACTATATTCTTTAAAGTTCACTTACTCCAACTTTTACCTCATTTCACTGACCCAAAAGCCAGCCACTGCTTTCCCTTTTTCTTCCTAGCAACTCAATATGATTTTGCAGTTATCTAACTCCTGGTACCAAAGATGAAATACTATGTTTCTACCAAAAAAGATTCTTCCCGAATTACCTTTGTCATCCCAGTTCTCTCATTTAGCCACTTTTTAATTGGAATAATTTAAACAACTTCTTTTCCTTCATTCTCTTCATTAAATAACATCCTCATCTTTCCTCCTTATTTAGAAAAGAGTTTTAAAAGTCACTCCTCGGGAAGGCAGAGAGTGGGGGAGAAAGGAAGGGAGCATTAACCCAGAAACTTACATGCATAGTATATGCATAGCCCATGGACACAGACACGAGTGTGGTGAAGGCCTGGGAGGGGTGGGTGCCAGGCGGAGGGGGACAATGGGGAAAAAAAAACAAAGGGGACATCTGTAACATTGTCAACAATAAAGATAAATTTTTATTTTTTTATTTCTTAAAAATATATCTTTTATTGATTTCAGAGGGGAAAGAGAGATAAAAATATCAATGATGAGCCCTCCCAGGTTTGGTTCAGTGGATAGAAAGGTGGACTGAAGGGTCCAGGGTTTGATTCCTGCCAAGGGCCCATGCCTGGGTTGTGGGTTCGATCCCCAGTGTGGGGCGTGCAGGAGGCAGCCAATCAATGATTCTCTCTCATCATTGATTTTCTATATACTAGTATATTTATTGATTTCAGAGAGGAAGGGAGAGATAGAAACATCAATGATGAGAAAGAATCATTGGTTGGCTGCCTCCTGCACACCCCACACTGGGGATCGAACCCGCAACCCAGGCATGTGTCCTGACGGGAATCGAACCATGCATGACTTCCTGGTTCATAGGTCCATGTTCAATCACTAAGCCACGCTGGTCAGGCTAAAGGTAATTTTTTTTTTAAGACACTCCTCTATTCTGAACCTCTTAAGAACAGAATAAAATCCAAAAGCTGATATATAAATACACAAATGTCCAAAAGAATTTTATAGTGCCAGAAACTAGTTTCTATAATAGTCTTAGGCAGAAATCTGTAAGCATGTTGGACAGATTTGCCTCCAGGCAATTCTAAAACATTTAGATATGCTTAAACATTCCTTGACCGGCGGCGGGGGGTGGGGGGGGGGGGTGTTCATGGATTTTAAGGAAACATAAAGCCTAAGCATTCAAGCTTTGAGAACTCACCATATAATGAGACCATCATTCATATGAGACAAAAGCCAGGTTTTGGAATTACACCATCCAAGGTTCAAATTCTACCTCAGCCAACTATGTCCATGAGCAAGTTACTTAACTGCTGAGTTTTGTTTCCTCTTCTGTAAAATTGGGATGTTTTACCTAGTGTTACATGGGTAAGGGGTAATATATAAGGCATATAAAAGTTTAATAAACTGTAAGCAATTACCAAAACCCAACATCCTGGAGCCACTGGAAAAAAAAAATGTAAACAAAAGGGAACATTGGGTACTTAAATAGAATGTGTTTAAAAAGCTGATACACAAAACAAATAAGACTAAAAGGTGAACTCTGCATATACCCTAGAAGCAAGCAAATCCTACCAACTGGCCAAAAGAATGGTTAGAATTCTCTAGACGAGTGGTCAGCAAACTCATTAGTCAACAGAGCGGCAAACTGCGGCTCCGCAAGCCACATGTGGCTCGCGAGCCGCAGTTTGCCGACCACTAGACTAGAGTTTAGAGTTAGCAGTCTACTTTCCAACCAACCAAATGGCTTGCAGAGGTAGAGGGAGAAATGGGAGAATAAAATCTTCAAAAAGTTCTGCTTCAAATATAGATTCAGTGGAGCACATTTCAAGTTCACCTAAGAGAAACATAGAGCAAAACTAAGTAGCAGCTCAACTACCCCTAAAGCAGGGGTGGGAACCGTTCTTCTGCCAAGGGCCATTTGGACATTTATAACAACATCTGCAGGCCATACAAAATTATCAACTTAAAAATTAGCCTGCTATGGATGGAACTGAAGAGCATTATGCTTAGGGAAATAAGCCAGTCAGAGAAAGATAAATATCACATGATCTCACTCATTTGTGGAATATAATGAACAACATAAACTGATGAACAAAAATAGATCCAGAGACAGAGAAGCAGCGATCAGACTGTCAAACCTCAGAGGGAAGGTAGGGGAGGGTGGGAGTAAGGGGGAGAGATCAACCAAAGGACTTGTATGCATGCATATAAGCCTAACCAATGGACACAGACACCAGAGGGATGAGGGCATGAGTGGGAAGGGGGGGGGGGGGGGAGCGGGCAATGGGGAGATAAAGACACATTTGTAATACCTTAATCAATAAAGAAAAAAAATAAAATAAATTAGCCTGCTATATTTGGTCAAATATTTAATTAACTCACCCCTAATGCCTTGGCAGGGCCGGACCAAATTATTTCAGGCAGGCCCTATAGGGCCCTCGGACATTCCTCACCCCTGCCTTAAAGGGATAGTGAACTTCAGAGTTCTTCCCACCTCCAGGAGAAATTCTTTACTAGCAAACGTAACTCTCTATTCCTGTCAGTATTGTCACACATTCAGCAGCACCTATTGTGTCAAGCACTGTGCTAAGAACACAGAAACAGACAAGATGCAGTCTCTGCCAACACACTGAAAAGAAGAAACAGGATAAGAAAAATCAAAGCTTAGATATTATACAGTTAATATATAACAAGTATATAGAAGAAAACACAGTAACAACTTTCCTCTCAGCCTCTCCAATCTAAAATATGGCAGTGTAATCCCTCCCACCTCCTACATGAATGGCTTCCCATGGTTATAAAATAAAAACCAAACCTAATAGCATGGTCTATAAGGCCCAACATGGTCTGGCTCTTTCCTACCTCTCCAGCACCAACCACTCTCTGTACCTGAGCCTCAGAGGATTTTTTTTCCCAGTTCTACCTTGTCATTCCCTCTGGCCACAGGATCTTTGCACATGCTGTTCTCGCACATATAACACTCATGTCTTCTATCTTTGCCTAGAAAAGCCACTTTGTCCTTCAAAATTTGTTTCACTTTTCACTTCCAAAGGAAAACACTCCCTTACCTTAGGCAGTATAGTATGATTAAGAGCACAGGTTCTGGAGTTCTAGCTCAGACACTTGCTAGTGCTGTAGTTTTGAGCAAGTTGCATAATACTGTGTGCCTCAATTTCTTCATCTGTATATGGGATTATATGGCTGTTGTGAGGACTGAATAAATTAATTCAAGTAAAAAAAAACATCATAACAGTATCTAGGATATACACTTCAATATCTTGACTTGGTCAAATCCCTCTGTTCTATTTTCTTATATTACCCTGACCTCTCCCCTACCATTTTATACTTGTCTCTCCCTAATGGACTAAAATTTCTATTAAAGCAGAAACTGTATGTTTTCTCCTAGAGATAGAACAAAATAGTATTCAATAAAGATTTAGGGCGGGGGAGTAGCTAAAAGGAAGAAGCTAAGGCCCAACAAAGTAACTTGTCTCATTAATACCATTCAAAATTTGATTTATGTGACTCCAATGCCCAGACTTTTCCACTACACCATGCTGCCTCCTATGTAAATGCATAACAGTCTTGTAACTGCTTGATGGGGCCAAGAAAGATTAAAAGATTAAAAACAAAATTACAAAACAATAAATTGTGTGCCAACACAAAGAACATCGTGTTCTTTGAGATTCTGAATTTGACACAAAGCTGATAAGGTGCAGGCTTACTTCCATTGTCAAGAACAGCTCCAACTCACACACTGCTCACCAGGATTTCCTCCCAGGTTGAGCAATGAGAGAATAGGATGGACCAGATCATCCCCAAAGTGTCTTCCCATCCTAAATTTCAATGACAATAAATCAAGTTATGTGTCAATTTTTAAAATACCTTTTAAAAGAAGTTTAACAAGCAGGCTGAACCAGGTGGCAGGTGGTTTTCAGGAAAACCTTCATTTTAAATAATTTGTTCAAGTGACTTAATAAACCCCATTAACAAAGTAAGTTGGGAAGTCTTTGCTTAGAAATTATGAGGCTCCATGTCGAGAAAAGTGTTGACAGCCACAACAAACACTCCAACATATGAGTCAAGGCTGCTACCATGAAACCCTAGGATATACAGAACAGTGGCAAAATGTGTTTAAAATGCGTTCTAGAAAAGTACCAAAGGCAGGCTGACCACTACATGGAAAAGAAAAACAAACTCACAGGATGCATATGCTGTATACTGTGATGTAATACAATTAAAATAGGCTTTCATCTCAAACGTAAAAGGTAGTAATCTTGACATCGTATGACACTTTAAAAGTTGAGATAAACTTACAACCCTAACTCTACTTCAACAGCAATCCAGTGTCCCTTCAAGCAGGAAAGAGGCAAGAGAAAATGGAAACTGTAAGGACCATTAAAAATACACCCTGGAAAGCTCAAAAAAAGCCAAAACCTTAGGGCAAAGGATCGGATGCACAGGAAATGCAGGTACACTCAGCCAGAGATCTGTCAGCCGCCCATGAAAGCGAGCAGAAAGCATGCCTGCCGGCTCGCCGGCCCCTCTGCCCTCCACGACCCCGGAGCACCCGCAGCAGCAGGGACGCCGGCTCTGCCCGGCCCCCACGCGGAATTTGAAGGGGGAGGGAATTAGCACCCCGACCGACCGCCGAGGAAACGGGGCCACGGGGGTCGCGGGAGCCACCGGGACGCTTCCACCGCACTGATCACCGCCGGGCGGAGCGGGGCTGGGAGCCCAGGCAAGCCCAGACCCGCGGGAGCCCCGCCGTCGCTCCTCACCTTCAGGGTCCACAGCGCTGCGCTCCGCATCAGCTGCTGCGGCGACCGCTGCCCACGCTGTCCCGCCGCGACCAGCGAGCCCAAGCTCAACCAGAGTCCCGCCATTGTCGCCCCTGCCGACCGGCGCTAGGCTGACCTCTCACCTCGCTGAAGGGGGCGGAAAAGGGGAGCGCCTATGCTTCGGCCAATCACCAGCTGGGGATCCGAGGCCCCGCCCCTGTCGCGCGGGAGGGGCGGGAGCAGCGCTGGACCAACCAAGGGAGCCTGGAGCGGGACTCCGGGAGGATGCGTGCTGGGACCGGGAGGGAGGTGGCAGGGCTGGGGCGTCGGTCTGCCCTCCCTACTGAGCCCCGGGAGGGAGCGAGGCGGGGAAGACCCATGAGTTCAGTCCACTCTTCTTGGGGTCACCCGTACTGTACCAGCATCCACTTAGCAACCAACGTGCAGCCAGGCCACTTCATATCAGGTCATCTCCTCCCATGGCCACCCTGCAGTCCTGAGGGTTCTAAATTACAGACCTGTGCTCAAACTATGTTCCTGTTTGTGTGAAAGCATAAAGTAAGGTTTTGGACATGTGCGGTAATGTAGAGAACGCTCTAGGTCCAGGAATAGATCTGAGCTCTCCTACCTCTGCCTCGTAATACTTGCAAAATCGGGGAAATTAGCCATAACTATTAGTTTATGTTGCTTGCAAGCGGACACCCTTATTAGTTCAACTGCTAAGGGCCAGACCTATGCCTCATTTAATCTTTGCAAGAACCCTAATGACCAAAAAAACACCCTAATGGCCCATACATTATTCCCATTCTCATAAACTGAACTTAAAAGTCACTCATCTAGTAGATGGTGAAACTGGGATTCGAACCCTTGTCTGGCTGTCTTCGGGAATTAGGCTTTTGTTTATTTTATTATAGGAGTTTTGTAACGCACACCAAAGAGAGAAAAACCATATTAATATCACCCAGGAACACAGCTTCAATAAATCAATATTTTGTCAATCTTGTTTAATCTATTCCCCCTTTTTTGTTGTTGTATTTTAAAGCAAATCTCAAACATGTCATCTCACCAATAAATAGGGCAGAATTAGGAGCTCTGCTCTTAACTATTTTGCTACTATTACTGAGTCACCTTGAATGAGTTACAAAGGTAGGAATGACCTTGAATATGATACAGTATGGCAAATGCCAAAGGAGATATAAACAAAATGTTGGGGATATCAAAGCAGTGACATTTAGTAGGATTTTAAAGTGTAAGTAGGAACGTCCATGACAGGCAAAATAAAAAGAAATATCAGTTCCACAAGATTTCTCACTTTGGGATCTATGCTGGACTCATTTCCTAAAAACCTGCTTTTCTTTTCTCTTTCTTTTTCTCCCTCCCATTTTTACCCTTTGGAAGTTACTGTGATTTATTTGTTTTGTCTTTGTTACAGTAGCCAAATATGTGTCCTAACTAATAGAACATTACTATGTATCTTTGTCCTCTCCATTTAAAGTTATAGGTTGTAGGAGAAACCAAGATGGCGGCATAGGTAAGCACCTAAACTGCTGCCTCGCACAACAATTTCAAAACTACAACTAAAAGACAGAACGGACACCATCCAGAACCACAGGAAAGCTGGCTGAGTGAAAATTCTACAACTAGAAGGAAAGAGAAAAGCTCACAGAGAATCGGAGGTACGGCAAAGGGGCTTTGTGTGCGCAGAGAAGAAGGGTGGCTGAGAGCCTGGCTGACTTTCTCTGGCGGAAGGGGGAAGGAAGCCCCCGACCGCACTGAACCCCAGTTCTGACTGCACTGAACCCCAGTCCTGGGCAAAACCCCGTGGACCCAGGCTCATACAGGGGGAGTCTGGACTGTCAGGTAGAGAGAAAGGCACCCGGAGACTCGGAGACCCGGGGGAGACCCGGGGGAGCCCCGGCAGGCAGGGTTCTGGAGGCGCGCGCGCCAGTGTGCACAAAGGCTGCGGAGGTTGCCACAGGCTTTCCCTAGCAGAAGGGAGTCCGAAGCTCCTGACTGGACTGAACCCCAATTCTGACTGCACTGAACCCCAGTTCCAGGCGAGCCTCTGGGGACCCGCGCTCTTACGGGGGGGAATCTGGACTCTCGGGCAGAGACTCGGGAGCTGGGGAAGGCAGAGGTCTGCAGGTGCGCGCATGCCAGTGCGTACAAAGGCTGCGGAGGTTGCCACAGGTTTTCCCTAGTGGAAGGGAGTCAGAAGCTCCTGACTGTACTGAGCCCCAGTTCTGACTGCACTGAACCCCAGTTCCAGGCAAGCCCCTGGGGACCCACGCTCTTGTGGGGGGAATCTGGACTCTCGGGCGGAGACTCGGGAGCCGGGGAAGGCAGAGGTCTGAAAATGTGCGAGCGCGCAAGGGCAAGGCTGACTGGAAGCCAAGGTTGTCTGCTCCTCCCTCAGACTCCACCCCATCCAAGCTGAGCACAGAGGCTATTGCAATTTGGCAAGTCTAATCCTATAAGGCTGACTCCAGCACCGAACTTCTCCCAGCATAGACACAGCTGATCCTTACAGCCAACTGGCCTGGAGGTCAATTCCTCCCAGTGATACCAACAACAATCAAGACTTAACCAAAGCAAGGCTGTACACACAGTCCACAAAGGGGTGCACCAAGAGTGTCCACCTCAGGTTAACTGGGGAGGCCGACCCACTGGGCCATATAGGAAACCTAGCACACAAATCTACCCTACCAACTCAGGGAAGCAGTGAAAATGCGGCGTCAAAGAAACAGATCACAAACGAAAGAAATGGAGGAAAACAAATGACTGGATATAGAATTCAAAACCACGGTTATAAGGCTTTTCCAGAATATCCTAGAAAAGGCCGATAAATATAACGAGACCCTCGAAGATATGAAAAAGGACCAACTAGAAATTAAACATACACTGACTGAAATAAAAATATTATACAGAGACCCAAAAACAGACTAGAGGAACACAAGAATCAAGTCAAAGAATTGAAATACAAAGAAGCAAAAAACACTCAACCGAAAAAGCAAAAAGAAAAAAAAATCCAAAAAGTTGAAGATAGTGTAAGAAGACTCTGGCACAACTTCAAGCGTACCAACATCAGAATTATGGTGGTGCCAGAAGAAGAGAGAGAGCGAGATACTGAAAACCTATTTGAAGAAATAATGACTGAAAACTTTCCCCACCTGGTGAAAGAAATAAGACTTACAAGTCCAGGAAGCGCACAGAACCCCCAACAAAAGGAATCCAAAGAGGACCACACCAAGACACATCATAATTAAAATGCCAAGAGCAAAAGACAAAGAGAGAATATTAAAAGCAGCAAGAGAAAAACAGTTAATTACCTACAAGGGAACACCCATACGACTGTCAGCTGACTTCTCAACAGAAACTATGCAGGCCAGACGGGAGTGGCAAGAAATTTTCAATGTGATGAATAGCAAGAACCTACAACCAAGATTACTCTACCCTGCAAAGCTATCATTCAGAATTGAAGGGCAGATAAAGAGCTTCACAGATAAGAAAAAGCTGAAGGAGTTCATCACCACCAAACCAGTATTATATGAAATGCTGAAAGGTATTCTTAAAGAAGAGGAAGAAGAAAAAAGTAAAGAGAAAAATTATGAACAACAAATACATATCTATCAACAAGTGAACCTAAAAATCAAGTGAATTAAAAACCTGAGGAAGAGAATAATCTGGTGAATATAATAGAATCAGGGGCATAGAAAGGGAGTGGACTGATAATTCTCAGGGGGAAAGGGGTATAGGGGGTTCATGAAGAGAATGGACAAAAATCATACACCTATGGATGAGGACAGTGGGGGCGAGGTAAGGGCAGAAGGTGGGGTGGGAAATGGGTGGAGGGGAGCTATGGGTGGAAAAAGGAGAAATAATTGTAATAATCTGAATAAAGATTTATTTAAAAAAAATAAAATAAAAAAATAAAGTACTCTGAAATCCCAAAAAAAATAAAAAAATAAAAAAGAAGGTGGGGTGGGAACCGGTTGGAGGGGAACTATGGGGGGGAAAAGGAGAAACAATTGTAATAATCTGAATAAAGATTTATTTTTAAAAAAATTAAAAAATAAAAATAAAGTTATAGGTTGTAAGGAAAATAGCTAAGATACTTGAGGACATGAAGGATTCAAACTCTCCAAACATGTTAACTCTTCCTTCTGAGCTCACGGCTAAGCAACATTTCCTAGCTTCCTTTATGGTTGGATGTGGCAATATACCTCCATTCTTAGAAGGAGCCTTAGTATCTCAATGACTAAGGAAAACAGATCCTTCTTGCCTTCCCACACTGAACTGTGACATGAGCAAGAAATAAACTTTTTATTTTCTTAGGCCATCGTGATTTGGGGATTGCTAGAGTAATCTACCCAGCCTAATACAGTATCAATAGAGGAAAATTAAATGGAGTAAAAAGGACTTTTGTATGTATCAGATGACAAAAGGTAGTATTTAAGAGCAAAAGAGGTTTGCCATTGTGGCTCAGTTGGTTGAGCATCATCCTGTGCATCAAAAGGTTTCATATTCAATTCCCGGTCAGTGTGCCTGCAGGAGGAGGCATGCAGGAGGCAGCCAGTTGATGTTTCTCTCACACATCAATGTTTCTCTCTTTCCCTCTCCCTTCCTCTCTCTCTAAAATCAGTAAAAACATATTTTTAAAAAAGATTAAAATAAAGACTTTTTATAAAAATGGAATGAGAGAATATTTAACACTAAATTACATAATTCATAAATTTTAACAATGAAGACCTCTTCAAAAATCAGTGTTAAAGTATTTTTCATGCCGGTTTGGTTCAGTGAATAGAGTGTAGGCCTGTGGACCAAAGTGTCCTGGATTCGATTCTGGTCAAGGGCACGTACCTTGATTTCATGCTCCTTCCTGGCCTGGGCCCTGGTTGGGGCCCATGCAGAAGGCAAGCAATAGATGTGTTTCTCTCACATTGATGTTTCTCTCTGTCTTGCCCTCTCTCTTCCACTCTCCCTAAAAATCAATGGAAAAATATCCTCAGGTAAGAATTAACAAAATATATATATACATATATATGTATTTTTTCACTATTACTATGAATAAATTAGACTACTACTTTAAAAAATTTGTCAGAATATCACCTCACACCTATCAAAATGGCTATCATCAGTAAATCCACAAACAAGTGTAGGTGAGCATTGGGGAAAAGGAAACCCTTGTGCACTGTTGGTGGGATTATACATTGGTGCAGCCATTAGAGGAAACAGTATGGAGGTTCCTCAAAAAAATCAAAAACGGAACTGCCTTATGACCCAGCAATTCCACTTCTGGGTACATATCTGAAGAAACCCAAGACACTAATTCTACAAGATACATGCACCCCTATGTGCATTGCATAGTTATTTACAATAGCCAAGATACAGAAGCAACCTAAGTGCCTATTAATAGACAAGTGGATAAAAAAGTGGTGGTAAAGCCCTAACCGGTTTGGCTCAGTGGATAGAGCGTCGGCCTGTGGACTAAAAGATCCCAGGTTCGATTCCGGTCAAGGGCATAATATACCTTGGTTGGGGGCATATCCTCAGTAGAAGATAGGAAGCAGCTGATCAATGTGTCTCTCTCATCAGTGTTTCTAATGTGTCTCTTCCTCTCTGTAAAAAATCAATAAAATATATTTTTTATAAACAGTGGTGGTACATACAATGCAATATTAGTCAGCCATAAAAAAATAATGAAATCTTACCATTTGCGACAGTAAGGATAGACCTAGATGGCATTATTCTAAGTGAAATAAATAGACAGAAAAAGACAAATACCGTAAGATTTCACTTATATGCAGAATCTAAAGACCAAAATAAATGAACAAACACAACAGAAACAGACTCAGATACAGAGAACAAACTGATGGGTGCCAGAGGGGAGGGCGATTGAGGGACTGGGTGAAAAAGATAAAAGGATTAAGAAGTACAATATTCCCAGGGATGTAAGGTACAACATAGGGAATGTGATAAGTAATATTGTAATAACTATGTGTGGTGCCAGGTGGGTACTTTAAATACCGCTGTAAATTATATGGTTGGCTAACCACTATGATGTACACCAGAAACTAATATAAAATAATATTAAATGTCAACCAAAATTGAAAAATAAAAATTTTTAGATGATAGCTTTCACATAAAATTCCCAATTTTCTACTTCTCTTGAGATATCAAAAGATTTAACCGTTCAGGGGTTCCCACCCCAAAACATTCAAAATCATCTTCCTTTGCCACACCTAGTCCTTTACTATTGTCTTTAGATGCTTGTGCTTTTTCTCTATTCAATTCTTTTGTTGTTGTTATTAATACTCAGTTGAGGACATTTTTCTTTTTTCTTTTTTTTTAATATACTTTATTGATTTCAGAGAGGAAGGGAGAGAGAGATAGAAACATCAATGATGAGAGAGAATCATTGACCAGCTGCCTTCTGCACGACTCCCAATGGGGACAGGGCCCACAACCTGGGCATGTGCCCCTGACTGGAATCAAACCTGGGACCCTTCAGTCTGCAGGCCAACACTCGATCCACTGAGCCAAACCACCTAGGGCTGAGGACATTTTTCCATTGATGTTTAGAGAGGGAGAGACAGAGAAACATGGATGTGAGAAAGAGACACAGCAATTGGTTGCCTCCTGCACACACCCTGACCAGGGCAGGGGAACCTGCAACCGAGGAACATGGCCTTAACTGGAATCGGACCCAGGACCCTTCAGTCCGCAGCCAACGCTCTATCCACTGAGCCAAACTGGCTAGGGCTTTTACCCCTATTCTTTAGGTGGGAAACCTGAAGCATCTTAATCTAGGAAGTGATATTGTGTTTGCATTTTAGAAAGTATTTTACATCATTCTAAAACTAGAATTATAAATACTAGTAAAAGAAACAAGCTGCTGAAGAACATACACAGTTTGATACCATTTTTTTTATCAAAGCTTTAAAATATGGGAAACCTCATATTATTGAAGAACACATACATAAGTAATAAAGGGGTATAATAATGTATAGGGATGCTAATCCACAAATTTGAGAGACGTGTTGCCCCTCCTAAAGGAAGCTGTATTGGTTTCCTTGGGCTGCCATAACAAAACACCATAGACTGGGTAGCTTAAACAATGGAGATGTTTTCCCCCTAACAGTTCTGGAGGTTAGAAGTCCAAGATCAATGTCCTGGCAATTCAGCTTCTGGCAAGAGCTGTCTTCTGCCTTCTCATGTCTTCACGTTAACTTCCCTCCATGCACATGTGTGCAAGGAGAGGGAGTGAGAGCACTGTTATCTCTTCTTATAAAGTGACTAATCCTACTGGTTCAGTGTCCCACCTGTATAACCTTAGTCAACATTTAATAACTTCCATAAAGGCCCTATCTCCAAATATAGTTTCAGTCAGGGTTAGGGTTTCAGCATATGAATTTGGAAGATTCAGCCCATAACACCTTCCTTCCCATGAGGGGTCACACAGAGCACGCTCTTCCCCCAGCAATGAAAATGCAAACGTGCAATGTTTCTGCCCAGGGAGGGCTATTATTAGAGACTCTGACCAACGTTTTTCTTGGGGGCTGGTCATGTAGGCACCCTCTGCCTAGCATGTAAGATTCCCAGAAAAAAAGCCAGTGTTCAGCATAAACCACATTATTTGCACAGTCTGAGCACAGTGGGGCACCCTTATTAGTGAGGAATCATGGGAACACTCCAGAAATCCAGCCAAGGGCGGACCATGCAAGCAGGCCCTTCTAAAGATAGTCACTTCAGACTTTCTTCTGCATACTTACTAGTAACAATGACCTCCTCGGCTCTGCTTTATTGCTCCATCTCCTGGATAAAGATTACTGAGATCCCAATTGCTAAACACTAAAACTGGACAATTATTGTCTACAAATTATTTTGTTTCCGGGTTTCCATATTATTGTCAATCAAGGACAATCATAGCACATTTATGACTTAAAAGGATCTGGAGATTCGTCAACATGCTTATTGGTCATCATATGTTCTTTCCCAAGGTAATCAGTGATAATATCCTTCTAAATTAATTGTGTATCAAACTTCAAGAGAGAACCCCACCTCCCTCCCTCCCCAGAGTACTGATTAACATAGTAGGCAAGCTCTTCAGTCTTATTACCAGAGCAAATATAGCTTGGTGACCATCTTAATCCAGCAATGGGGGTGAAGACACTAAAGTATAGTCAAGGATGTTTCTAGTGCATATCCCATATGCCTGGCAACTAAATCCTGGCAAAACTGTAAAGACAGAAAGAGAATAGAACCAAAGCTCCTTTGAGCACCTCCAAATGGATTGTATAAAATTTCCCCAATAATGGAATATGAATGTGTTTTGGTAATTGGGTTTCTTATTAGAATGGAACATGAGCTAGAATAATGCATTGTCACATTTTAATCTGTATGTACATTTTCTTGATTTTTCCTAGATAGTTTCTTTCACCTTTTTTAGTTGAAGCTTCCAAATTATTGACAAACTGCTTGTTATCTCCTTTTTTAAAAAATCTGTTTTTATTGATTTTTAGAGAGAGTGGAAGGAAGAAGGAGAGACAAAGAAACACCAATGTGAGGGAGAAACACGGATCAGCACCCCTACCAGGGATCAAGCCCACAACCCTGGCATGTGCCCTGACCCGGATTCAAACCTGCGACCTTCTGGTGCATGGGATACAATCAACTGAATCACACCAGCCAAGGCAGCTTGATCTCTCTTTCAAAAAATTTATTTTTGTTGTTGAGATGTCCCCCATTTTTCTCCCTTTGTCCCCCTCTACCACAGGCCAGCCCCACCACAGGCCTTCACCACACTATTGTCTATGTCAATGGGCTATGCATATATGCATATAAGTTTTTTGGTTAATCTCTTCACACTCCCCCTCCCCCTTCCCTCTGATAACTGTCTGTCAGAACCAGCTTTTGAGAATCAATTGCTAAATTGTCAGGAATCTTGCCAGATGGTTGTTAAATCCTGTAGCTTGAAGTCAGCCTATGGAAATATTTACATGATGGCAATCAGAAAACATTATCAATTAGGGACTCCTCAACTCCCATTCTCCCAAAGAAACTGTTGTTCATTTGTCAGCACACCACTGCCTAGAAGATACCTATCTTTAATATTGCCCTGAGTCATATCTAGGCATATGTCCAACACTACAACTTGCTTATGACATGGCTAACGTGTACAGCTAAGCCAACGGTTGAGTTTGTATTCACTGTCTTTTGGGGTCCACCCAGTTTCACTTGGTACCAGTTAGTTTCTAGGTATCAACTGGTTCTCTACATAATTGGACTCAACCACTAAGTGACTTTTTAGATGGCAAACACCTCAATACACCAGACAACCAGAAATTTGAAACTTACCCTACTGTACTAGAAAGGGAGATTCCTGTCTCCACTTGTGGACTCTTCATGGGTGCTAGTCTTTGTAACTAAAATTTCACAGTAACAGAGCTTTACCAAGAAATCGGAAACAGATGGCGTATATTTAGAGGTTATCTCACCTTTACAGACCTTACAAGACTGGCATCTACTTAGGCTCAACCCCCAGCTCTTTTGCTTTAGATTCAGCCCATAAGTTCTCTACTATGAATTCAGTCACTGGCACTGGACCAATCTCAATAAGTGACACCATCACTCAAGGTCCCACTGGACATTTCTTTTCCTCCAAAATTATGGCCTGAAAACTAGCTTCCAGTTCCTTTCATAACCTTGTTTGGCTCCAAAGCAGGATGTTTCTCGTTAGAGGGAGTTGGGAAAACAAAGAACATTTCTCAACGTGCCTGGGAAAGGCAGGCAGACAGTACAAACCTGGGCAATTTGGCAACAGCCTGTCCGTTTAATTACTGTCCTCAGAAAATGAACACTCCCACACACCTGGAGTGATCCCAATTGTTTGTTGCTCGGCACAGGTTGCCCTCACTCTGCCCAGCTGGCATGGCTCAGTGGTTGAGCGTTGACCTATGAATTAGGAGGTCATGGTTCAATTTGCTGCCAGGGCACATGCCCAGGTTGCAGGCTCAGTCCTGTGTGGAGCCTGCAGGAGGCAGTTGATGATTATTCTCTCTCATCATTAATGTTTCTATCTCTCTCTCTTCCTCTCCCTTTCTCTCTGAAATCAATAAAAAAATATTTAAAAAAAAAAACAACAAGTTGCCCTCACTCTGAGCACTTATTCTTTCTTGAAGTGGGCACTAAGTATTTTGGCTTAACAATAGGCTGAATTTTAGGCTAGGCTGTTTTTCAGGTTGGGGAACTTCAAATGTTGAATGATAATGGTATAAACTCTTGGCAAAATGCTAGACTTAATTCCATTGTAATTATTTGTACAATTTTTTATTAATATGTGTCTAATATAAATATCAGAGTAGGGACTCTTCCTTTCTTATTCACTAGTATATCTCCTGTGGCTGGCACACAATAAGACTTTATTGAATTAAAAATATATATATTTCATGAGTTTATATTGATAGTTCAATTCAAAGTTTAGCATTAGCATCTTTTCTTCTGATCTTTTTCACTTGGAAATCTTGGTTTCTAGTAACATTAATACTTACTTATTTGTTTTACTTTTAATATATAAAAACTAGAAGCCTGATGCATGAAATTCATGCAATGGGCTCGGCCCTCCCAGCCGTGGTGGCTTGCCTCAGCCCTCACAGCCCCGGCTTCGTCCCGAAGGTAGTCCAAAAGTTACGTCCGGAAGGTCGTTCAGCTGTCGGGTCTAATTAGCATATTATGCTTTTATTATTGTAGATTAGAGGCCTGATGCACAAAATTGGTGCAAGAGTAGACCTTCCTTCCCCTGGCTGCCGGCACCAGCTTCCCTCTGGCACCCAGGACCTGTGCTTCCCTCACAGCCCCAGCTTCGTCCGAAAGGTCATCCGGAACGACGTCTGGTCTAATTAGCATATTATACTTTTATTATTATAGATATATTTATTTTGTAATATTTTATGATATACAGAAGTATAAGATCAACAATATTACTAATAATAAACTTATTGAATGCAGTTCAAAATATGTTTGCAGTTTTGTCCTCAGAGTTTATGTGGAAAATGTTACAGCATTCTATGTTCCAAGGTTACTTTTACATAAGTATTTTTTCAGTGTGATTCTATTCAGTTCTGTTCATTTGTTTCTGATGTGTTCAATGTTAGGTTTTGTTTTTTCTTCTTTGACTTTATTTTATTTTATTTTTTAAAAATATATTTATTGATTTTTTTACAGAGAGGAAGGGAGAGGAATAGAGAGTTAGAAACATCGATGAGAGAGAAACATCAATCAGCTGCCTCCTGCACACTCCCTACTGGGTATGTGCCCGCAACCAAGGTACATGCCCTTGACTGGAATTGAACCTGGGATCCTTGATTCCACAGGCCGTCGCTGTATCCACTGAGCCAAACCAGTTAGGGCTTCATTTTATTTTTAATTTTTTAATATATTTTATTGATTTTTTACAGAGAGGAAGGGAGAGGGATAGAGTCAGAAACATCAATGAGAGAGAAATATCAATGAGAGAGAAACATCGATCAGCTGCCTCCTGCACACCCCCTACTGGGGATGTGCCCGCAACCAAGATACATGCCCTTGACCGGAATCAAACCTGGGACCCTTCAGTCCGCAGGCGGATGCTCTATCCACTGAGCCAAATCGGTTAGGGCCATTTTATTTTTTTAATATATATAAATCATGACTCAGAAATCAAAACTATAAAAAAGGATACTCAGAGAATTCTTGCTCCCACCCCTATTCCCTGTACCCATTCTACTCATCCTCTGTAAGTAACCATTTCCATTTTTCAAAAATTTGTTTACTCTTTCTTTTTACTTTCACAGGAATAAGTATATATACATACGAATATATATGTGTGTATATAGGTTTTGATATACTCTAGTTTATTCAACCAGCCTTTCTATTGATGAATACTTGAATTTGCCTTCCAGCTTTTCCCATTACAAATAATTTCGCCATGCAGCCCTGGCTGGTGTTCTCAATGGTCAGAGTGTCAGTCTGCACTCCAAAGGGTCACAGCTTCAGTTCCTGATCGGAGGCACCTACCTGTGTTGCAGGATCAACCCTGAGGCCCGTTCGGGGCACTTGTAAGAGACAACCAATGGATATGTCTCTCTCACATCTATGTTTCTCTCTCTCCCTCTCTCTTTTTTTTTCTCTCTCTCCCCCTCCCTCCCTTATGCTCTCTCTAAAAATCAATGAAAACAATATCCTCAGGTGAGGATTAACAAAAATTAATAATAATTTTGCAATGCAGAGCATAGAGCATTTTGCATTTGTGGAAATATATCTTCAGTTAGGTACCTAGAAGGTTCACTGTCTCAAAGGGTAAATGCACACAAAATTTTGTTAAATTTTCACTCAAGCGGGGTTTTGCCATTCTGCAATCCCACCCCACCATCCATGTAGTAGTATAAAAACACGTTTCTCCTCTGACTTGCCAACAGTGTGCTGTCAAGCTTTTGGATTTCTGCTGGTCAAGAACTGGGAAAAGTATGAGATTTTACCCTCCTTGGCTAACAAGTTAGACTGGCAAGTTTTGTGGGTGCTGCCAAAAGATATTAGACTTTTAGATGAGAAAAGAGAATCTGTTATTTATCTTTATTGTCCTGGTGAGGAAACAAATCTTCTGTTCCAGAGGGTGGTTATTTCTGTCCTAGTCTCTCTGCTATACAAACATCCTTGCGAAGCTGTCACAAGACGTGTAGAAACCTCGTGAAGATTATCTCCCAGATGCCAATCTGACAAGTGAAGAATAGCATTTGAACATATTTTAATTTAAGTTTCTTTTATAGTAAAGAATGCTGAGACATCAACATTACAACTAAACTACAGAACTACCATCATTCAGAACTGCCTGAAATGGAGCTAAATGGAAGTCCTACAACTAGGGAATTAAAAAACAAGCCACACTGAGATTGGCAGGAGGGGTGAAGATGCAGAATGGGAGGGATATCTCAGTTGACGAGGTCCCCCCAAAGGAGCAAAGGGTCCCAGCCCCCACCAGGCACCTCCAGCACAGGGTTCCAGTGCCAGGAAGAGAAGTCCCCGTAACTTCTGGCTGTAAAAACCAGCAGGGATTGAGGCTGAGGAAGATGGAGGTTGTAGGAGTCCCAGGCAGTTCTTAAAGGACTCCCTCCCTCTGAGGCATCAGGGACAAAAGGGAGGAAATGAATTGTCTGTTATCGGGGCAAGAGATGAAGGGGCAGCTTTTGCCCAGACAGAAGTGTTGCCAGAGGCCATTGTGCCTTTGATGAGCCCTCCTTCCACAGATCCCACAGGCTGGCACCACATGAGATTCCAGAAACCTGGCTCACACTGCTTGCCCCAACCTAGTGATTCTTTGAGGCCCTGCCCCACCCACCTTTCAGGCCCGCCCAAGCTCTTTCTAGTGGCTTTTCCATACGAATGGCCTATCTTGGCTCATGAGTCAGACTTTCCCAAAATCTTTCAAACAAGCAACAACTGGCCACAGCGTGCCCTGTACCTCTCACTAAGTGACTCAGGGCCTGGCACTAGCAGCATCCAGCACTAATTCACAGCTTGGCCTCACCTGGGTACCTCCAAGCATAGCTCAAGTAGCAACCACCTGCAACTCACTTTGTAGCTTATGCTGAGTCACCCCAAACAGAACACAGACAGCAGCTGACCTTGACGTGCACCACCCAAGAGGCCCCAGAGCCACCACACCCAGAGGACAGCTTCATACCACGTGAAAGCACCACCACCCAATCACCTCCACAAGAAGTGAACTCAGCAGGCCCCAGATCCCCGCTGCAGTACGCCCTGCTCTGTGGGGTAGGTCCCTGCAAAGCTGTTCCTCACCGATGGTCAGAGGTCAATGTCAGCGGTCACAGCCAGTCCTTGCATCTGATCAGCCTGGCGGTAAGTCTCTCCCATTGGCATGCCAACAGCAATCAGGGCTCAACTACAACAGAAGGGTATACTAGTACACAGCCCACACAGAGAGTGCACCTCATATGCCCAGTTTGGGTGATTGGGGAGGCTGTGCCACTGGACCCTACAGAATACCTACTACATTAGGCCATTCTACCAAGCTTAGGAGACATAGTGGCTCTACCTGAAACATAGAAACAAACACAGGGAGACTGCCAAAATAAGGAGACAAAGAAATATCTTCCAAATGAAATAATATAACAAAACTCCCGAAAAATAACTAAACAAAATGGAGATAAGCAATCTGATATATGCAGAATTCAAAACACTGATTATAAGGAAGCTCAAAGAACTTAGTGAGAACCTCAACAACATAACAAAGGACCAGTCAGAAATGAAGGATACACTAACTAAAATGAAGAATAATTTGTAGGGAATCAACAGTAGAGTAGAGGACACCAAGAATCAAATCAGTGATTTGGAATATGAGGAAGCAAAAAATATACAATCAGAAGAGCAAAAAGAAAAAAGAATCCCAAAATAGGAAGACAGTGTAAGGAGCCTCTGGGACAACTTCAAGCGTACTAACATTCACATCATGGGGGTACTGGAAGGAGAAGAGAGAGAGCAAGAAATTTAAAACTTATTTGAAAAAATAGTGACAGAAAACTTGCCCTACCTAGTGAAACAAATAGACATACAAGTCCAGGAAGCTCAGAGAGTCCCAAATGCAGTGAACCCAAGAGGCCCACACCAAGATTAAAATGCCAGAGGTTAAAGACAAAGGGAGAATCTTAAAAGCGGCAAGAGAAAAGGAGGCCCTTTGTGTTGAACACCAAACCAATCTAATTAAAGTCAATGACAACAAGAAACTAGGGGAATGAGGTAGGCCTCTGTAAAATTGAGAGAGGGAGCCTGGTTGGTGTCATCCTGTGCACTAAGAGGTTGCTAATTCCATTCCCAGTCAGGGCACAAGCCTGGGTGGCAGGCTTGACCCCCAGTGAGGGGCGTGCAGGAGGCAGCTGATCAATGACTCTCTCTCATCATTGATATTTCTATCTCCCTCTCCCTTCCTCTCGGAAAACCAATAAAAATATTGTTTTTTAAATAAACAAAGAACTTGAACAGACGGTTCACCTGAGAAAACATATAATTGGCCAATAGGTACATGAAAAGGTACACCATCAGTCATTAGGGAAATGCAAATCAAAACCATAATAATATACCACTTCACACACATTAGGAAGGTTACTACCAAAAACAAACAGAAAATAAGTGTTGGATGTGGAGATATTAGAACTCTCCTGCATTGCTGGTTGGAATGTAAAATGGCACTGCCACTGTGAAAAAACAGATTGGCAGTTACTCAAAAAGGTGTATATATAGAATTACTATATGATGCAGCAATTCCACTGCTAGCTATATACCTCAAAGACATGAAAATAGGGACTATAACAGATATTTGATTGTGGTAGCATTATTCACAAGAGACAAAAGGCAGAAGACCCAAATGTCCATCAATAATGGACAAAGAGTGATATACACATGCTACAACATGTATGACCTTGTTATTATTATTATTAGAGGCCCGATGCACAAAATTCGTGCAAGGGGCTCAGCCCTTGCAGCAGCCCTGGTTGCCTCTCGACCCCGCTCCGCACCCACTGGTCGTTCCACCATCAGTCTAATTAGTCTTTATTATATAGGATTATATAGGATGCTAAGTGAAATAAGCCAGTCACAAAAGAACAAATATAGTATGATTCCTCCTATAGGTGGTTAAATTCATAGAGACAGAAAGTAGAATGATGGTTGCCAGGGACTAGGGAAGGAGGGAATAGGGAGTTATTGTTTCAGGGATAGAAAACATCTGGCCCACAGGCCGTACAAGGCCTAAGAAATCATTTGAACTGGCCTTGCCAAGGCATTAGGGGTGAGTTAATTAAATGTTTGATCAGATACAGGTTAATTTTTAAGTTGGTAATTTTGTATAACCCTCAAATGATGTTATAAATATCCAAATGGACCTTGGCAGAAAAAAAGGTCCCCTCCCCCTTTCAATGGATACAGTTTCAGTTTTGAAGGTTGAAAAGAGTATACACTATTCATATTTTTATTTTAAATCATGTAATGTATTATCTATTCAAAAATGAATAGATTTTTCAGACAGGTAAATAAATCAAATTTATTCAGACATGTTTCCCTGTTCTTCAATGAAAAAACTAAAAAAAAAAATATACAACTGAGAAAATTGTATTAAAATTTTATTATTAAAAACTATTTAAAAAGTTTTTAATTATCCTTAGGTAATTAAAAGTCATATAGTTCATTTGAATCACAAACATAGTTTCAATTCCATTTTAAATAAAAATGTCTGATCCCATAAAATAATGAGAGCTTCAAAGTTAATTTAATGTTAATCATGTCCTATCCTACAGATGGGCTCAGCAGTGGGTAACCCCTTCCCGTGGCAGTGGGGAGTAAGGCCCTCTGTCCCCTCTGCAAGCTTCTACCTTCCTCATTGGAATTTTACTAACGTTCCTTTCTAATCTACCCCACTCCACCCAGAGGAGGAGAGAGAGAAATGGTCTTATTTACAGGGAAGGTCATAAAATGGTTTCATGCTTCCTATGCTTGCAGATACTTAAAGCTGACTCTTTCTCTTTTGGGGTTCTTCATGGGTTCTTAGAAATTACCCCCCACAAATCACTGTTGGAATTTCATCTGTGGTTTCTACTCTATTCCTAGTATTTTATTCACCCCTAACCATGAGGAACTCAATGGGACTCTGTCAGTTTCTACTCTGAGGCTGCTCACCCATTATGGAACCTTTGAGTCAGATCCTGCAATGACCTCAAACAAGTTCTCTTTCACATTGGGCTCAGCACCGGTTGCCTAACGAACTCTGGTAGAACAGGCTGATTCCAATCCACGAGGAACTCTCCTTTGCTTCACCTCCAAGCAGCAAGCCAGCCTTCCTCTTGATCTCTAGATTTCCTGACAAGGATTCAGACATCAGTGACCTGTGACATGGTAAATTCGGAGGACACATGTTAAGCTTTCCAAGTGGTCTCATTGAAGCCTCTCTCTTTTGACTTGAAGTGAGGGGGAAATCACATGCCTACATCTCTTCACTGAGAGGGGAGCAGGGTTCAAAGCCCAACAGCTCTCTCCAAAGAAATCTTTTTAAAAAGCCTCTCCCTTATAGTGGAGAAATTGCAACTCCTTGGCTGAATTATCCAATTTAATATAACCAATGAAAGGCAGATAGGTATTATGCACCTGAAGATGTGATATACTCTGAGAAAAAGACATCATTTTATTGTGACTAGGGATCATAAATTGAATATGATCATGAAAAAACAGCAAACAAACTCAAGAATTTTTCTCTTAAATTTTTTTTTCATGATCATATTCATTTTCTGAGAAAACATATAATTGGCCAATAGGTACATGAAAGGGTACACCATCAGTCATAAGGGAAATGCAAATCAAAACCATAATAATATACCACTTCACACACATTAGGAAGGTTACTACCAAAAACAAACAGAAAATAAAAAATTCTTCAAAACTATCATTGTTATGAAAAACAAAGGAAGACTCAAGAACTGTTGCACATGAAAGAGATGAAAGGAACAACTAAATAAGATACGTATACTGCAACCTCTAGTGGAGGAAAACACAAATGCTATAAAGGGCATTATTCAGCTGACAAATTGGAATGTGGATGGTAAATAATTTAAAAGTGTTGTTTCGATGTTAAACTTTCTTGAAGTTAATAAATGTACTGTGGTTATATAACAGAATGTCCTTTTTCTTTTTTTAAGCATGTTTTTATTGATTTCAGAGAGGAAGGGAGAGGGGAAAAGAGAGAGAGATATCAATGATGGGAGAGAATCATTGATCAGCTGCCTCCTGCATGCTCCCTACTGGGGTCGAGTCCGCAACTGGGCATGTGCCCTTGACAGGAATTGAACCCGGGTCCCTTCAGTCCACAGGCTGACACTTTATCCACTGAGCCAAACCAGCCAGGGCCAGAATGTCCTTTTTCTGAGGAAACATACAGTGAAGTATCTGGAAAGAGAAGGGGCATGATGTATGCAGCTTATTCTCAAATAATTTAGAACAAATATGTAGAAAGGCATGGTAAGTCTCTAACAAAAAAGCAAGTAAGATAAAATGTTAACAATAAGTGAATTTGGATAACAGATAAACAGGTGTTTTTGTTGTTTTTTAAAGTGATTTTTTTTTATTGCTTTCATAGAGGAAGGAAGAAGGAGAGATAGAAACATCAGTGATGAGAAAGAACCATTGATCAGCTGCCTTCTGCACATCCACGAAACTCGGACATGTGCCCTTGACCAGAATTGAACCTGAGACCCTTCAGGCCCAAGGCTGATGCGCTATCTGCTGAGCCAAATTGGCTAGGGCGATAAACAGGTGTTTTCTGTAAGTTTGAAATTATTTCCAAATACTAGTACAAAGGTTTTTATTTGGAAAATAAAATCTCTCTCCCTCTTAAAAATCTCCAAGATCATGACTCATTTGTATCTTTATTAAAGGAAAAGGGACCAAGAGTCATATATTTGGTTTTTTTTTAACAAATCCTTCATCTTTTTATCACTTTAATATGAAAATAGCACACAAATAGAAAAGCGTATATTATGAACACACAGTTTGAAAAACAGTAACATGAACGAACACCTGTGTAACTAGGCTGTGGCTTATAAAACAGAACACTGAAAATTTTAGAAGCCCCCTTACCCACGCTGTGCCCAATCACACCCCCCTCATTTCACCCCAGGTAATCAATGTCCTGAATTTTGTGATAATCATTCAATCCTTTCCTTTATATTTTTATCACATATATACGTAGAGTTTAACAAGGTATAATTTAAAGGTACCTCTTTTACATTTTAAACAAATAGAATGTGCTATGGTCTAAATGTTTGTGTTCCCCCAAAATTTGTTAAGTTGAAACCTAACACCAAAGGTGATGGTATTAGGAGGTGAGGCCTTTGGGAGGTGATTAGGTCCATGAGAGTGGAGCCCCCATAAATCGGAATAAGTGCTCTTGTAGAAGAGGCCTCAGAGAGCTCTCAAGCCCCTTCTGCTCTGTGAGGACACAAAGCAAAGTCTGCAGCCCAGGAGAGGCTCTCAATGGACCATGCAGGCACCCTGATCTTGAAGTTCCAGCCTCCAGGACTGTGAGCAACAAATTTCTGCTGTTTATAAGCCACCCCAGTCTAGGGTATTTTGTTATAGCAGCCTGAACTGACTAAGACAGAATGATATAATACTCACTTTTTTTCACTCAATACTACATTTTTGAGATTCATCCACACTAATAAGTATAGGTAAAGTTTAATAATTTTCATTGCTATAAAATAGATCAGTGTATGATTGGTTTATCCAACTTAGTATTGGTGAACGATTTGCGTTGCTTCTATATTTCTGTCATTAAATAACATTGCTGTTAACATTCTTGCATTTGTCTCTCAATATGCATGAGCTTTCTCTAGGATACACTCCTAGGAGTGGCAATGCTGGTATACACCAGTATTCAACTTTACTGTAGACTAGTACTGTCCTGATAAATCTCACACCCATCTGACACCATACAAGGTTATTAGAATATTATTGACCATATGCCCTATGCTGTATTTATATTCCCATGACTACTCTGTAACAATCAATTTGTACTTCCTAATCCCTACACCTTTTTCACCTATTCTCCCCCCAACACCCCTCCCACTAGGCAACTGTCAAAACATTTTCTGTATCTGAGTCTATGTTCTGTTTGTTCATTTATTTTGTTTTTTAGATTCAATTGTTGGTAGATAGGTATTTACTGCCATTTTATTGTTCAAATTTTTAATCTTCTCATTCTCCTTCTTCTTCTAGAAGCCCCTTTTAACATTTCATATAATACTGGTTTGGTGCTTTTAAGATTATCTCTTTGTCTTGAACCTTTTGCATTTTAATTATGATGTGTCTTGGTGTAGACCTCTTTGGGTTCATCTTGTTTGGGACTGTCTGCTCTTCCTGGACTTGTATGTCTATTTCCTTCACCAGGTAAGGGAAGTTTTCTGTCATTATTTTTTCAAATAGGTTTTTAATTTCTTACTCTCTGTCTTCTCCTTCCAGCACCCCCATGATGTGAATGTTGTATGTTTGAAGTTGTCCCAGAGGTTCCTTACACTTGCCTCATTTTTTAATTTTTTTTTTCTTTTTGCTGTTCTGATTGTGTGCTTTAGCTTCCTTATATTCCAAATCACTGATTTGATTATAGGCTTCATCTACTCTACTATTGATTCCCTGTAAATTATTTTATTTAGTTAGTTATTTTTTTTGAGAGAGAGAGGAACATTGATTCGTTGCCTCCTGTATGCACCCTAACAGGGACTGAACCCATAACCTGGGTACATGCCCTGAACGGGAATTGAACCCACCACTTTTTGGTATACAGGATGATGCTCCAACCAACTGAGAAACACTGGCCAGGGCTCTAAATTATTCTTCATTTCACTTAGTGTATTCTTCATTTCTGACTGGTTCTTTTTTTCTGGTTTCCATGTCTTTTTTATGCTGTTAAAAAGTTCTCACTAATTTCAATGAGCATACTTATAAACAGTGTTTTGAACTCTGCATCTATTCGATTGCTTGTCTCCATTTTTTTAGTTATTTTTCTTGCATTTTGTTCTACTCTTCCACTGGGGACCTGTTTCTTTGCCCCCTCATTTTGGGAGCCTTCCTGTGTTTGTTATTATGTATTAAGTAGAGCTGCCATATCCCCAGGCTTGGTAGAATAGCCTAATGCAGTAGGTGTTCTATAGGGTCCAATGGCATAGCCTCCCAAACACCCAAGCTTGGCACCAGAGATGCACCCCTTGTGTGGACTGTGTGCATCCCCCTCTTGTAGTTGAGTCTTGACTGCTATTGGCATGTCAATAGGAGGGGTTTACTCCCAGGCTGATCAGCTACAATAATTGGTTGTGACCACTGACCACCAACCAACATCCACCAACCTCTGACCATCATGGAGGATCAGCTGTGCAGAGCCCCACCCCAGAGAGCAAGACTTACTTCAGCAGGGCTTTGGTGCCTGCTGAGTCCACCCCTTGAGTGTGTCACTTATGGTAGTGCTTCCATGTGGTCAGAAGCTGTCCACTGGGTGTGCTGGCTCTGGGGACTACCAGAAGATGGAGGCCAAGGTCAGCCATCGCTCATAGTCTGCCCAAGACTACCCAGAATGAGCTACAAAGTGATCTGGAAATGGGTGCTACTTTTGCTGGGCTTGAAGGTGCTCAGGGGAGGCCAACCTGGATGCTGAGTGCTGCTAGTGCCAGGCCTTGGGCCAGTTAACGAGAGGTATGGGACATGCTGTGGCCAGATGCTGACTATTTGAGAGGTTTTAGGAAAATCTGAAGCATTAATTGTGATAGGCCATTCGTATGGAAAAGCCACTGTGAACAGCTTGGGTGGGGCTGGGCGTCAGGTAATCACCTGGATGGACCAAACAGTGTGAGCCAGGTTGATGGAATCTCGGATAAGGTGCCTCTCTGCTGGCTCTGTGTGGAGTGCTCATCAAAGGCACAATGGTCTTTAGCAACACTTTTGTCTTGGAGAAAACTGCCCCTGCCCAGCTCTCCCCTGATGCCAGACAATTCAGTTCCTCCATGTATGCCTGTGGTACCTTTCAAGCTGCTGCCCCAGTGCTGGAGTGCAGTGGGAGTGAGTCCAAGTAAGTCCAGGTGTGAGCCAGTTTAAGAGCGACTGCCTGGGGCCAGTAGCTCTCTGTCTCCCTAAGTCTTAATCTCCACTGTTTTTTATAGCTAGGAATTATAGTGATTTCTCTTCCTGGCACTGTAATCCTAGGTTTGGGGGCCTGGTGTGGGGCTGTGACCCCTCACTCCTCAGCGGGTACTTCTGCAGCCAAGATATCCCTTCTGATTTTTATCTACCACATGAAGGAGTGGGACCAGCTGGTTCTGTATCTCCGCCTCTCCTACCAGTCTCAATGTAGCTTCTTCTTTAATTTCCTAGTTGTAGGACTTCTATTCAGCTAATTCTGAATGATGGTTGTTCTATAGTTTAGTTGTAATTTTGATGTGGTTGTGGGAGGAGGCAAATATCATGTTTACTTATGCTGCCATCTTTTGTTTTTCAATATATGTATTTTTATTGATTTCAGAGAAGAAGGGGAGAAGAAGAGAGAAATAGAAACAACAATGATGAAAGAGAATCACCACTCGGCTGTCTTGAGCCCACAACCTGGGCATGTGTCCCTGACTGTGAATCAAACCATGACCTCCTGGTTCATAGGTCGATGGCTCAACCACTGAGCCATGCCGGCCAGGCTACCTATACTGCTATTTTGACCAAAAGTCCTGGTAAATGTTTTCCTAAGTGATTGTAGCAATTTAAATTCCCACCAGCTGTGTATGAGAGATTATTTTGTTCCATAACCTTTATCAACTTTTGGTTCTATCCGACCCTAAAATTTTTTCATTCTGGTTAATATAAATTGCATCTTTATGGTTTAATTTGCATTTTCCTCACTTCAAATATAGTGGGCTCGAGACAGCCAATTGGTGATTCTCTTTCATCATTGTTGTTTCTATTTCTCTCTTCTTCTCCCCTTCTTCTCTGAAATCAATATAGAGTTGTGTTTCTCTTCTATGAAATGCCTGTTCATATCTTTTGCTTTTTTCTATTGGGTTTTCTTTTTCTTATCGATACATAAGGCTTTTTATACATTCTGGATATTAATCTTTTTCATTTACATATTATAATTATATTCTCCCAGTTTTTAGTTTATATTTTCATCTCGTTTTTAAACAAAACATTTTCATTTTGAATGTAATCAAATGTATTAACCTTTCATTTTTGGTTTGAATTCTTTGTGTTTTATTAACAGAATCCTTCCTTATCCTGTGGGCATAAAGTTACTGTCATTTAAAAGTTTTATAGCATTGCCTTTCATATTAAACTCTTTAACTTAATGGGAATTTGTCTTTGTATGTGTTTTTAGGAAGGGACCCGACTCTTTCTTCCAATTGAATTATACCGGGACCATCCTATATAATAAAAGCCTAATACGCTAAGTGTCCGGTCATCGATAGTTCAACCAATCAAAGCATAATATGCTAATGATATGCTAAGGCTGCTCAACCGCTCGCTATGACGTGCACTGACCACAAGGGGGAAGATGCTCCAACTGGTAGGTTAGCTTGCTGCTGGGGTCCGGCCGATTGGGACTGAGCTAGACAGGCCAGACACACATTGGAGCCCTCCCACGGTCCCTCCCTGGCTGGCCAACCTCCTGCAGTCCCTCCCCGGTCCTGATTGTGCACTGGTGGGGTCCCTCGGCCTGGCCTGCACCCTCTTGCAATCTGGGACCCCTCGGGGGATGTCAGAGAGCCGGTTTTGGCCCGGTCCTGCAGGCCAGGCCAAGGGACCCCACTGGTGCACGAATTTGTGCACCGGGCCTCTAGTTTTTTTAATAACCATCTTTCCCACCAACTGATCTACAGTGCCCTTACTGTCCATATATGTGTGGGGATCTGATTCTGCATTCCGTTCAACTGGTCTATCCCTATTCATGTCAGTTCAACACTGTCTCAATTACTATACATGTAGAAAAAATTTTAAGGTCTTATAGCAAGTTTAATTTCTTCAGGAGTGTATTGGATATTCTTGGACCTTTGCTCCTTCATATCAATTATAGATTTACTTCTTAAATTCAAAGAAAAACTCTGTTGGGAACAATGGAATTTCAATGATTCTTTGGGCAGAACTGGCATTTTTACAATACTGAGTCTTGGCAATACATACAAAAAAGATCTATTTGGATCTTTTGTATAAATTATTTTTATTACATTTTTCTAAAGTACTTCATAACTTGGGGTGCTATAATAAAATTTTTTAAAAATTACATTTATAACATAGTTTTTCTGCTGTTTAAATGTAATTGAGTTTTTAATAGTGTTTTTGCTAAACATTCTTATTTATCCTAATAACTCATATGGTAAGTATTAGCTTTTCTACATTGACAATCATCATTTGTAAAAATGTTGAATTTTTTTTTTCTTTGCTAATGTTATACCTTTTTTTCTTCTAGCATTACTTGGGCATAATACTCAATAATTTGAATAGAAATGATGGTTTGGGGCATCTTTATATTGTTCCTAATGTAAAAGAAATGTTATTAATATTTAAAAATTAAGTATATTTGCTGTGAGTTTTTTGTTTTGTTTTGGTTTGGTTTTTGGAGATGGGCTTTATCAGGTTATGGGAGTTCCTTTATATTCCTTGCTTGTTTAGAATAATCTGTTTTTATTTTTCTGCATTTACTTACATTATCATTTTTTTATCCTTTATTCTCTTAATATAGTAAATTATATATATTAATTGTAATAAATTTGAATTTTAATTGTTAAACTAACTTGCATTTCTGGGATAAATCCAATTTGGTCATGCTTTATTTGTCATTTTTATTCATTATTGGATTCAGTTTACTTAGATTTTACTTAGGATTTATGAAAGAGAGGGGCCTATAAATTCCTTTTCTTGTACTATCCTTGTTAGCTTTTGGTATTGCTCTAAGTTATTATCTCTTTCATAAATAATAATGAAAATTTCAAGGATAAAGAAAAATTACAGTAAGGTTCCAGATATTAGAATAATGACTTTCACCATCCTCCTATTTCTCCTTTCTTATCACTTCTTACCATTTTAGAGAATAAGATAAAAGAATGATGATATACACTATGTCACATCTTTTTCTTCAATTTTTCTTATTTTATAGAAATTGAGCAAATACAGGGAAAATGTAAATCATGATCAATAGAAGTAAGTTATTAAGTTCCAACTCCTAATTTTTAATCAAACTACTCACCTGAAACACTTGCCTACTAATAAGAAGTCAAGAAATATACTTTGGAAATAAATAATTATTCTATAATTTTCCAATGAATTTTTTTAGGATTGGCTCTTAAAATCATGTCATGCCAACAGTTGCTATTATCCTAGTTAGAAAGATACATTGGTGAAAAAGCATGAAAAATAACTTTAAGAAATATTGACAAGGAAAAATTTAAAATAAAGGTACAGACCTGGGTATTTTGCTGCTTTCTCCAAAAACTGTAATTATAGCTGCTGAATGCATTCATGTACTAGCTCCACAGTACAGGAGAGAAAAGTTAGATTTCAACTAATTCTGTGTTTGTTAAGTGCAAACAAAATTGTTGACATAGTTCTCAACAGAGAAAGGCAATGTCCTTGACCTAGGAGTTCAAAACCTAAAACAAGCAAATGTTGTACAAGCTATCTAATGACAATTGGAATGAAAAGAGGATAATTAGGTTCTAATCTGTAAGAATAGGAACCCAAAATAAATGTATAAATAATTTACCTCTTATTACCTTATTTTAAAACTGGGACATCATTTTCTGAGATTGCTATTTTAAAAGTTATGAAAGCAATGCTAATTCTCTCAGAGTTAAAAATATACAGTGTAGTTATTGAGGCATCGGTTCTCATACACTGGATCCTTCCACATGTCACATGGCTACATGATATTCCCAAGTCATGGATTTTGCCGTTTGATCTCTGATGCAGTTTGAAGACATTTCAGTGCTCCAGAAGCTAGGCAGTTCTCTGAATACACTAAGTATACATATGAAGCAGCTCAAATGTACAAGTGCTTCCATCAACAACCACTTCAAAGATCATTAATAACTTACAGGTGTTAGAGTGGAAATGCCCTCTGCACTCCCCTGCCCCTTCCTGAACTCTGGTTACTCTCTCTGGGCCATTTTTGTAACAGTGAATTCTTAACTTGGTATTTCTCTCTTTCCATTTTTTCTACGCTGGCTATAGGGCTTTTAAGATGTCATTCCAAAATCTTCTAGGAAACCCGAAAACAGAAAATAAAAATGCTTCAGTGTGTTAATTCTAGGGAGTCTTTTTCTTGTCTTTTTTGTCCTTATGTTATTATAGAGGACAATTTAAATCATTCTTGAGAATATACCTATAAAGAAATGGAAAGACAGAACAGGTGGGTGGTAAAAGTCTGCCTGGTTTGAAACATGAGAAAAAAATCTGATGGACTCCTAACATCTGCTTGGTTTCTACTGTTGCTGAAGACAGGCTATACAATTTTGCTTGTTTCTCCAAAAAGGCCAATGAACTATGTGTGAGAGAGAAGGTTAATTATACATCTAGATCAAAGTTTCTCAACAGTGGAACTATTTATATTCTGGTCTGGATAATGCTTTGCTGTGGGGAATTTTCCTGTGCTTAATAGGATACATAGTAGCATCCTTGGCCTCTACCCGCTACATGCAGGTAACATGCACGCACACATAACACCCCAGTTGTGACAACCAAAAATGTCTCCAGACATCGCCAAATGTCCTCTGAGGTGCAAAATCACCCCTAGTTGAGAACCACTGAACTAGATGAAGGTGTTTTCTGATTCTGAGCCTATGAATATGAATCCAGGCCACATCGGGGCAAGCCAAATAAGACAGTTACATGTATGTTTACTCATTGGGTGAAGGGATATTGGCACAGTGCTCAAGTATCACTGCATAGATTCTAACTACAAAGGAGAAAAATTATAGAACTGGCAGTCACCACCTTAACCAAGTGACTCCATGTAACATCACTAATAATGGGACAAACTGACATTATATACCAGTATTTAACATGAATCTAATCAAGCCTCTAGACCAGTGATTTTCAACTGGTATGCCACGGCACACTGGTGTGCTGCAAGAATATTTAAAACATGCAATACGTGACTATTTAGTTAGGGTACTGACCTCTTTTCTCTTAGGTTGTCAAATAAAAAATGACAATAGCCAACACAATAGCCATCTGGTGTGAATGAATCAAAATTATACCTATTCTTTTGTCAGATCAGCAAAAATTTGGTTTGCCACAGAATTTTAGTAATTAGTTTATGTGTGCCATGAGATGAAAAAATTTGAATATCACTGCTCTGGACTTACATCAAGTTTATAGAAAAAAAAAGGGAAGGTATAGAGCAGGTGAAGTGACATATTAGGAAACAATCAGACAGACACAGAATACTAGAAGAAAAGTAGCCTGGACCTTTCAAAATTTAATGTAATAAAAAGAAAATAAAAGTAAGATACTATTCTAGTTTAAAAAAACTAAAAAGACATAACAATGTAGAAACTTTGACTATATCTTCTTCCTCTTCTTCTTCTTCTTCTTCTTCTTCTTCTTCTTATTATTATTATTGATTTCAGAGAGGAAATGAGAGGGAGAGAGAAACATTAAGGATGAGAGAGAATCATTGACTGGCTGCCCCCTGCACATCCCCTACTGGGGACTGAACCCACAACCTGGGCATGTGCCCCGACCTGGAATCAAACCATGACCTCCTGGTTCATAGGTCGATGCTCAACCACTGAGTCACTGTGGCTGGGCTGACTAAATCTTTTTTAAAAAGCTTTTATAAAAGACACTAGTGGCCCAGTGCATGAAATTCATGTACATTAAAAGGGGATTAGAGGAAATAATTTAATATTGCTATTTGCCCTTTCTCTATAATGGAAGTGTCAGAGATGAAAGAAAATTAGTAAAATATATATGAAAACCTTCCTCCTCGGAATCTGGGGCACACCATGGGACCCAGAGTCAAGTCCCCGCCCACCCATATACGCCTCAAAATTGCATGAGACCCAGACCCAGCCGCCCCCCCCCCCGCCCCTCATTGGGATAGATCTAGACCTTGCTAGTCCCACCCTTGTCAAGCCCTGCTGGGCAAGGAACGTAGCCTCAGGTCCCCTGGCCCAGCACCAGGATGGGGGGCGTGGCCTGAAGTCCCCCAGCCCAGACCGGGGTGGGAGGGGCGTGCCTTGAGGTCCCCCATCAAGCCCCACTAGGCGGTGGGGGGAGGCGCAGCCTCAGGTCCCCCGGCCCAGCATCAGGAGGGGGGAACAGCCTCAGGTCCCCTGTCAAGCCCCATCGGCAGGGGGGTGCAGCCTCAGGTCCCCCCTGGGCGGGGGGCGCGGCCTGAGTTCCCCCGACCCAGCACTGGGGGTGCACCTTGAGGTCCCCTGTCAAGCCCCATCAGGCAGGGGGGCGCAGCCTCAGGTCCCCTGGCGCGGTGCTGGGGTGGGGGGTGCGGCCTGAGGTCCCCCGGCCTGGCACTGGGGCCAGGAGAGCAGCCTGAGGTCCCCTAGCCCAGCACCAGGACAGGAAGCACACCTTGAGGTCCCCTGTCAAGCCCCGCTGGGTGGGGGGCATGGCCTGAGGTCCCCTGTCAAGCCCCACAGAGGTGGGGGAGGGCATAGCCTCAGGTCCCTGCTGATTGCTTGTTAAGGCTCCTTATGGGAACTTGGCCTCAGCTGTGGGTGCAGCCATCTTTGTGACAGAGTGATGGTTAATTAGCATATTCCCTCTTTATTATATAGGATTTGTTGAAACAACTGAAGAAATTTGAATATGAAGTGATTATTAGGTGATATCTAAATTGTGGTAATGGTAATATATTTACATTGGAAAATGTCCTCATTCTTAGCAGGTGCATGTTGAAGGTTTAGGGTGAAGTTTCATGATGTCCATGCTTGAAAAGTTTCAAAATAAAACATTAGGGGAAAACAAAAGATAAAAGTGTTTCATCTATAATGTAATTGAAAGGATTACTGTTGGGGAGCACAAGAGACTTGGTTGGAAAGTTGTAAGGAGGACATTCTGAGAAAAGGGAAGTGTGTGGAAGGCCGCCTGCCCTGTTTACCAGAATTCCGACTTAGGGGAGACTTAGGGGAGTGTCGAAGGCGGCGCCCCTAATTATTCCCTGACTTTTCCAAACAAGTCTGTGCATGTGTAGACCCCTGGGTGTTTACTGGAATCCTTATGTTTACTGGATGCCCTGGCCTAGAGTACAATGTACCAGTAAACACATGTGTCCTCCCAAGATTACTCACCCTACTGATTGTATCTAAAGATAAAAATTCCAATAAAAGGCTAAGGAGGCAGGCAATCAAGGTGGCCTGGCTTCTTCAGCCAGGCGTTCCTTAGCCCTCTCCCCCACAGTGAAACTGTATGGGAGTAATCTGTTCATCCGTCATTCAGGGGCTGCTGGTCAGCCCAGGCAAGGATTACTAGTATTTCTATTATCATCAATAATCAGTATTTACTGAGTGTAATGTACTATGAGTGATTCAAATATATAATCCCTGACCTTGAAGGAATATACATTAACTCCTTTATCAAAACTAAAAATGGAAAGAGGATTATGAAACGTATAATAACTAAATTAGAATTTCATCCAATTTGTTTGGAATTCAATCTGTATAAATACCAATTATTGAGAAAAGAGTTGACAACTTTTTATCATCTGTCAGGTCTATGTGTTGTCCTGGTCGAACAGCCCACTAGACTGGGCCATGAGTTCTCAAGTTTCATCCTGAAACTTGAGTCTTATTCTATAACTATGCCTCACTCTACTTGCAAATGTGGTACTATCTCTGCTTTGCTTTTGCTTCAGTTTCTCTTCATCTTGGTTTACCCGCTCCTGTGATCTCCGATCTTCCATTTCACCTCCAGGTTCATGATTGCTCTGTTCTCCCCAACACTGTTAGAATGACTCAAGCCTCCTTTGTGAAACTTCCTTGTGAACTGCCTAGGAAATCAGGAAACTAGGGTCCAAGGTTTCCAGGGCCTACCTGCCTTTTGTTCATCTCTTCAAAAAGACAGTAACAGTTTTCATTGTCCAAGGCTTATCTCATATTGTCATGTATTTCATTTTAATTTGGGCACTCACAATTACCTTTGTATTTTTAGCCCCGTTTCATATATGAGAAAACTGAGGCAAAGAGAGATTTAGTAACTTGTCCAATTCCACCTGACTAGTAAATATCAGGGCTAGGACATAAACCCAAGTCTTCTTTAGTTTTATTGAAATGTACTACCTAAGAAGGAAAATGAAAGATATGTGGCATGGGGCAGAAAGCATGGTTTTCCAGACAAGGGCTAAACTAAAAACTAAATTAAAGTAAAACTACCTTTTAGATGAGGCTTGCATTTGAGATCCTTCCCCCAATACTAAGCCCCAGGCACTCAAGTGCCTTCGCATGGCTCCTTAGTTGCTCAAGGGCCCATCCTAGAACATACTGTGGCCCATGATTATATTTCCCAACCCCCTGACTTCCATCAGTACTTTCCTGAATATTCCATGAAACTAAATCCACTAAACTGTAGATTCTAAAGCATATTAAATTATAAATGGATGATTATCTGGGTTAGCTTGTTATACATTTGCATGCTAACTGGGACCCCAATGAATATAGCCCCTAATTCAAGTCAAGGACTCAAATTAGAAACTTCAGGCATGTTGGTGGCAGGCCACTGGCTCATAGAATCCTTAAAGTTAAGCCTTATGAAAACCTGTCGGGGTGGGGGAAGCTGTCTGCTTCATGAGGTCTTATTTTTATGATGTACTGTATTTTTCCGTGTATAAGACACTATTTTTTTCTAAAATCGTTAGACTGAAAATCAAGGAGCATCTTATACACAGAAGTCAGCCGAGGAGGGAGTCCTGCAAGTGCGTAGCTGCCCATACCTTGTCAAACAAGCTTCCTCCAATCACGAGCCTTCTTGTTACTGACATCAGCTGATGCCATAATTGGAGGTGAAGGTGGAGGTGGAGAGTGTGCAGATGCAACAGGGACCGGAGTGTTCTGAGCCCATAAAGATGTCAAAAAAATAAAAAGATAAATACCGATAAGTGATTGTCTTACTCTGTAAAATTCAAACTGAATGTAATCAGCTATGCAAAAGAGCATGGAAATAGAGCTGCAGAGAGACAATTTGGACCTCCTCCCACCCAGTGTAGGATCAGACAGTGGAGAAAACAGGAAGAACAACTCCTGAAGATGCCAAAAAAGAAGAAGGCCTTAAGAGGAAAACCAGCAAAATGGGAAAACTTGGAGCAGAGGCTTAAGACTTGGATTATGGAGCAGCACCAGAGTGGCTTATGTGTGTCAACCAAGCTTATTCAATGTCAGGCAGGAATGTTTGCAAATGAAATGAACATTGTTGATTTTACAGGAAAGGCAAAGTGGTGCTTCAATTTCATGAGGAGGGAAGGGTTGGCCATGAGAACACGAACAAAGTTCGCTTAGAAAATGCCACCAGTTTATGAGGATGATCTCACATATAGACAGTAACTCAGAAGACAGCAGTGCTACAATAGAAGTTGAAGAAATTGATATGTCTGGAACTAATAGTGATGAGAGCAGTGATGCAACAAAGGCTGAATAAAGTGATATGCTGCATAATATCATAGTACTGGTACGTAAACATTACCTGCGGTAATTACTAAATACAAATGTGTTCTGTTTTATGTTTAAAATATTGATTTCTTAATTTTGGGTTGGAAAAGCGGGGGGGGGGGGGGGCGTCTTATACACGAAAAAATGCGGTACTACATTTTCATGACTCAAAAATCAAAATAATACAAAAATGTATTCAGTGAGAGGTCCTAGCTACTTCTTCAGTCCCTCTTACCAGTACAATTAACTATTTTAATTCATTTTTTGTCAATACAGAATTTCTTTATGCAATACAAGCAAAATACATTTCTCCCCTTATACGTAAAGGTAGCATAATATATAAACTTTTCAGCTCTTTGCTTCTTTCACTTTTTAATGTATCCTAGAAATCTCTCTACATGTCAGTATATCGATATCTTCTTCATTCTCTTTTACAGCTGCATTATATTGTATTTTGTGGATATTATTTTATTAAACCAGTTACCTATTACCAGACACATTGTTTCCAATTATTGGCTATTATAAGCAATGATCCTATCTAATAAAAGAGTAATATGCAAATTGACCATCACTCCAACACACAAGATGGCTGCCCCCATGTGGTCAAAGATGGCTGCCCCCCATATGGACACAAGATGGCCACCACAAGATGGTCAGCAGGGGAGGGCAGTTAGGAGGGACCAGGCCTGCAAGGGAGGGCAGTTGGGGGCGATCAAGCCTGCAGGGGAGGGCAGTCAGGGGTGACCAGGCCGGCAGAGGAGGGAAGTTGGGGGTGACCGGGCCTGCAGGGTAGGGCAGTTAGAGGTGACCAGGCCTGCAGGGGAGGGCAGTTAGGGGTGACCAGGCCTGCAGGGGAGGGCAGTTTGGGGTGACCAGGCCTGCAGGGGAGGGCAGTTAGGGCCAAACAGGCTGGCAGGGGAGCAGTTAGGCATCAATCAGGCTGGCAGGCAGAAGCGGTTAGGGGCAATCAGGAAGTCAGGCAGGCAAGCAGTTGGGAGCCAGCAGTCCTGGATTGTGAGAGGGATGTCCGACTGCCCGATCGGGCCTAAATGGGCAGTCGGACATTCCTCGAGGGGCCCCAGATTGGAGAGGGTGCAGGCTGGGCTGAGGGACACCCCCCACCCCAGTGCACGAATTTCGTGCACTGGACCTCTAGTATTCTTATATATGCAGATGTATCTGGAGGGTAGATTCCTAGAAGTAGAAATGCTAGATCAAAAGGTGTGGTAGACATAAGGCCCCCCAAAGATATGGACATCCTAATCCCAGGAACCTGTGAATATGTTGCCATATACAATCTAAGTTAAGGACCTTCTTATTTCCACCCTGGGATATCTGGGTGAGCTGGATGTAATCACAGGTGCCCTTATAAGAGGGAATCAGGTCAGACAGGAGGGAAGATCTAATACTACTGCCTTTGAAGATAGAAGAGGCCATGAGCCAAGGAATGTAAATCGGAAAGGACAAGGGAACAGATACCTCCGGAAGGAACGCAGCCCTATAGGACAATTTTAGACATCTGACCTCCAAACTCTAAGACAAATTTGTGTTGTTGTAAGCCACTAAGTTTGTGGTAAATTGTTACAGCAGCCACAAGAAATTAATACACAGGGTAAATACAAATGTAAATTTTGTATATATTGCCAAATTGCCATCCATAAAGTTTGTTTTTTGTACTTCTATCAGCAATGTGCCTATGTTCAACTTTTGAATGTTTGTCCATATGATAGGTGAGAAATGGTTTACCCCAGTAGGATTTTAATTCACAAGTGAAGTTGAACATCCTTTCACATATTTGAAAGATTTCTTTTGCTGAAACTATCTGTTAAAATATTTCTACATTTTTCTCCTAGGTTGTTATTCTGTTCTTTATTTCTAAAAACTCTTTATATTTTAGGGCTATTATCTCTTTGTAATATGAATTACAAATATTTTCCCCTTAATCCTTTGTCTTTTCACACTGTTTGTGGTATTTATTGCCATGCATAATTTTCATTATTTGTATTTATTTTCACTTAATGTTTAAAGTTTTCCTCATATAGGTTTTGCATATTCAAAAGATTTTAGCAGGGGCTGTTTTAGTTTATCCATAATGCATTAAGATTGTTCCTTGCTCTAGCTGGTTTGGCTCAGTGGATAGAGAATCAGCCTGCGGACTGAAGGGTCTCGGGTTCGATTCTGGTCAAGGGCACATGCCTGGGTTGTGGGCTTGATCCCCAGTGTGGGGCATGCAGGAAGCAGCCAATCCTTGATTCTCTCTCATCATTGATGTTTCTATCTCTCTTTCCCTCTCCCTTCCTATCTAAAATCAATAAAAATATATTTTTTAAAAAAAGATTGTTCCCTAATCTCAAGAGCCAAATGTAGTGATTGACATGTTTTGCTTTCTTATTTCTGCTAAGATATTTCAAATGGAGGAAAATTCTAGTGTGAGAAATACACAGAAGATGGCAAAATAAAATTTCAAGTAATCTAACACAATTTTTAGCAATGCCATTACTGCTTTAAATTCATTAAAATAAAAAAAATTTAAAAATCCATAAATTTGCTAAGAGAATTATAAAGTGTTACCACATGAGTACATTTTTTTTACCCCAAGTGTATTTTGTTTTGTTTTTTAAAAATATGTTTTTGTTGATTTTAGAGAGAGAGGAAGGGATAAGGATAGAGAGATGGAAACATCCATTGGCTGCCTCCTGCACACCCCCTACTGGGTATTGAGCCCATAACCTGGACATGTACTCTGACTGGAATCAAACCAGTGACCTCTTGGTTCATGGGTCAATGCTCAACCACTGAGCCACACCAGCTGGGCATCCAAGTGTATTCTTTTGAATTTTATTTTTGAGAAATCCATCCCTGTATCTATAGAAAGACATTATTTCTCTCAATTAAAATCAATTAAGAACAATTTCTGGATCACAGTGAGGCAATAACAATTAACTGAGTTACTACTAATTAGGATAGAAATTTAAGCAACTCAAAAATGAAAGCTGGGTAACTACATAATTTTTTACAAAAACTATTTTAAGTTTGTTTACAATTTAAGCATTGTTAGTGCAGCTGGCGTGGCTCAGTGGTTGAGCATCAACCTATGAACCAGGAGGTCACGGTTCGATTCCCTGTCAGGGCACATGCTCGGGTTGCAGGCTCAGTCCCCAGTGTAGTGTGTGCAGGAGGCAGCCAATCAATGATTCTCTCTCATCATTGATGTTTCTATCTCTCTCTCTCCCTCTCCCTTCCTCTCTGAAATCAATAAAAATATTAAATATATATATATAATAAAAAATAAAATAAACATTGTTAGAAGCAGAAAAATATTGCATTGATTTTTTATACTATGCTTAAGTTTTCCAAAGAATGTTTATAGTTGTTGGGATTTTTAAATTAAAAAAAAAAATTCTGCAAGAAAACCAATAAACTGTACCTAAGCTATCAAGAAAAAAAAGTATGATTTGAAGATTAAGTTACATACCTATGTATGGTGGGGGGTCGGGGTGGGGACAGACTCTTTTTGTTGTTCTTGGGAATAAGCCTACATTAGCCTTTGCATTGGGGCCTATTTTTACTACTTAGATTCTACTGAGTGTTAGCTACCAGGCACTGAGACCAGAAAAGGGGGGCCGGATCCAGAGCGCAACCAGCTGTAGTGAGCATCTCATCCACCCCTGTGACACCATTGGCCATAACGGTGACTGAAGTCTGTGACCTGCCTCCTTAGCAGATGTGCACTTCCAGTTGCTTTCTTGATATCTCCATTAGGATGACCCAAAAGAACTAAAGGATGAATTTTCATAACCCTAAGCCGAATGTATCACCTTCTCCTCCAAAACCCAGAGCTCCTTCTGAATTCTCTATTTCAATGTGACCATCCTTTCATATTTTGTCTTATCAGTTGTATCTTACCTGTCCTGCTTTTTCATGCTATATACTAAATTAGCTGTTAAACACTCATTTTTAAATCTTTCTATGAAATACATTTCAAGAGCTTAACAATTTAACAATTATGGGACTTCTATAATATTTTGAAATCTTTTCATTTGAATTATTTCAAACAGAAAATATCAGAAAATTAAATAATACCCAAAGATTTTAACGTTTTGCTATATTTCATTTACATTGCCTTTTTAAAAAAAGGGGGGGGGCAGGGAAGAATCTTACAGATACAACTAAAACTTTACCTTACCTGTACTCTCTTTACCTCCATAGACATAACCACTATTCTAAAGTTAGTATGTATTAGTCTCATGCCTGATTTTGTACACAATTGTTTTATATTTTTAAATTTCATATTAATAATATACAACATGTATCATCCTGAAACCTACTTTTTTTCATATATTACGGTTGAGATCCATGCTGATGATATAGATCCAGTTCATTAATTTTAGTGTTGGATGGTATTCTTTTATATGATTAAACCACAATTTTATGTACTCATTTTCTTGTTGAGTGACAGATTACTTACAATATTTGCTATTAAAAATTGTGATGCAATGAATCCTTGAACATGTCTCATGATGTAGCTGTTTAGAACAGAAATTTTTGTATCAGAACTTGGCTAGAACTTAATCACATGCCCACTCCTACCTGCAAGAGAGGATGAGAAGTGCTCTTTATTATAAATGGCCATATTCTCAACTAAAAATAAGGGTTTCTATTTCTAAGGAAGGGAAGAACAGATACTGGTATTGCTGCCATTTTAAGTATTTTCATTTCTGAAAACTTCAAAGAGGTCTTTTCAATTTATAGTCCCATTAGTGAATAAGAGCCACAATTTCCCACATGTTCTCTAATAACTTGGGCTATCAAATATATTAATCTTTAAAAATATGGTAGGTTCAAAATAGTATCTCCCTGTTTTAAATTGCATTTCCTTGATTACTAACAAATATAAGCATTATTAACCATTCTAGTTTTCTCTTCTTTAAAATGACTATTTAATCACTCTTCTATTTGGTTGTCTTTTTTATTTTATTTTTATTTGTTGACACTATTGCAGATTTCCCCCATTTCCCCTACCTTTGCCCACATCCACCCAGCCCCCATCCCACCCCCTCCCTACACTATTGTCTTTGCATATAAGCTCTTTAGCTAATCCTTTCACCTTCCTTTATCCAGTCCCCTTCAACCCCCCACCCCTTCCCTCATAGTTGAGGTTAGGATGTATAGTTTTCATATGCAGTTAGCCAATTGTTGCAGCACTATTTATTAAATACTCCATCCCATTGATTTATAATGCCATCTCTGTCATTTAGCAAAGTATCCTTGTCTTCTCTCCCAATGGTCTATTAGAATTACTACAGCTTTATACTAATTCTTGATATTTAGCACGACAAAACCCTCATTATTTTTCAAAATTTTCTTAGCAATTTTTGACATTTTATTCTTCCATATAAGTTTTAACATTCACCTATCAAATGCACACATACACCTAAACAACTGTTAGGATTTATAGTGGAACTGCATTGAATTACATCTTTACAAAATTGAGTCTTCCCACTCATGGGCATATGTCTCTATATTATGTACCTAAATAAGTTTTTAATAATTTTCTCCAGCCCTAACCGGTTTGGCTCAGTGGATAGAGCATCAGCCTGTGGACTCACAGGTCCCAGGTTCGATTCCAGTCAAGGGCATGTACCTTGGTTGCAGGCACATCCCCAGTGGGGAGTGTGCAGGAGGCAGCTGATCGATGTTTCTCTCTCATAGATGTTTCTAACTCTCTATCCCTCTCCCTTACTCTCTGTAAAAAAATCAATAAAATATATTTTTTTAAAAATAATTTTCTCCATAAAGATCTTCAACATCTATGATACTTTTCAAAAATAGCATTTCAAACTTGTTTATGTTACCGTAGCATATAGGAATGTTATTCATCTTTTGTATACTAATCCTGTAATCTATAATTTCGCTGAATTCTCTTAAGTTTTATCTTTTGGAATTCTTCCATTTCCCATATAAGCAATCAATAACAGTTTGATTTCCTTTCTAGTCATCATGTTTTTCATTCTTTTTCTTCTCCTTTTGGCCTGGATAGAATCCTCAATAAAATGTGGAACACTAGTCATGAGATTGGCATCTTAGTCTTGTTTCTGATTTAAAGGGGAACATTTTCCTCTTTTTTTTAAAGTATGTTTTTACTGATTTCAGAGAGGAAGAAAGAGAGAGAGAGAGAGAAACATCAAAGATGAGAGAGAATCATTAGTTGGCTGCCTCCTGCACACTCCACACTGGGGATCGAGCCCTCAACCCAGGCATCTGCCTTGACTAGGATTGAACCGTGACCTCCTGGTCCATAGGTTGATGCTCAGCCACTGAGCCACACTGGCTGTGCAGGGGAACATTTTCTTAAGTTTACTCTGAGGTTTATAGGATACTCTTTAAATATATATATAGAATTGATTTTTTACACAGAGGAAGGGAGAGGGATAGAGAGTTAGAAACATCGATGAGAGAGAAACATTGATCAGCTGCCTCCTGCACACCCCCTACTGGGGATGTGCCTGCAACCAAGGTACATGCCCTTGACAGGAATAGTCCGCAGGCTAACGCTCTATCCACTGAGCCAAACCAGTTAGGGCTATAGGATACTCTTTATCATGTTAACAGAATTCTTTTATCATTCCTAGTTAGATAAGTTTGTATTAGAAATGTTTTGAATTTTACCAAAACATTTTTCTGAGTCTTTAAGATGATCATATCACTTTCTTCCTTTAATTTGTAAATGTGTTAGATTCTATCAGTAAGTTTTCTACTATTAGGCCATCCTTAAATCCGTAAGAGAAATCCTCCTTATCTAAGATTTTGTTTTTATACACATGCCACATTTGATCTACTCATGTTTTACTTAGGATTTTGCATTACATACATAAAGTTTATAAGTGAGACTGGACTATACTTTTTCTTTCTCTTACTATCCTTATTAAATTTTACCACCTTCATAGTTGCGAAGTTTTCCTTCTTTTTCTAGAAATTTTATTAAACTGTTTGTATAAAATAGAAGTGATGTGTTCCTTGAAAGCTAATAGTCATGAGCCTTAAATGTTTAAAAGCATCATAGGCCTGGTGTGTTTTATTAACAAAAATTTTAAAACAAGTTGTTCCATTTGTTTAATGGTTGTATGTTCATAAAGGTTTTCCATTTCTTCTTAAAGCAATGTATCAAATAAAGAATATGTTAGGCTGCAGTACAATGTTGAATAGAACTGGTGAGAGCTGACACCCTTATCTTGTTCCCAATCTTAGGGGGAAAATATTCAGCCTTTTCCTTTGAGTATTATGTTAACTGTGACTTTTTTGTAGATAGATACTCTTTATTTAGTTGAGGAAGATGCCTTCTATTCTTAGTTTACTGAGAGTTTTTACCATGAATTACTCATATCTACTTTCTATATCATATTCTGTTTTTTGTCCTTTTTATATGTTTTTATTTATTTGAGAGTGAGAGAAAGAGAGAAACATTGATGTGAGAGAGAAAATATTGATCCATTGCCTCCCACATGAACCCTGACCAGGGACTGAACCCACAATCTGGGCATGACCAGGAATCAAACCTTTGACTTTTGGTGAATGGGGCAACCCTCAACCAACCCTCAAGCCACAGAAGCCACAGCAATATTCTCTCAGTTTTTATTGTGTTCCCATCATGTTTTTAAACACCTTAATGAGTCAGCACCATTACTATTTTATATATGCAACAATTGTTTCAATGTTCCCACATGTTGATGATCAGCTTCTGTATGAACCATTTTTTCTTGCAGTCTACTCTGTCCTTCTGGGTTTAACAGACTTATTCCTACTCTTTCTCCTATAACTTTCTATAATAATTATCAAAGGGAGGTGATAACTTTCCACTTCTGTTTCTTTCCTTCTTTTTTTTTTTTTTTTTTTTTATCCTCACCCATGGATATTTTCCCATTGATTTTTAGAGAGTGCAAGAGAGAGGGAAAGATAGAGAAAAAACTCAATGTGAGAGAAACACATCAATTGTTTGCCTCATGCATGCGCCCTGACCAGGGCCTGGCCCTGGACTGGGGAGGAGCCTGCAACCGAGGTATGTGCCCTTGACCAGAATAGAACCCGGGACTCTTTGGTCCACAGGCCGACACTCTATTCACGAGCCAAACTGGCTGGGGCCCCACTTCTGTTTCTAAAAATGTTTTTATTTAGCCCTCACTTTTTAATAATAACTTAGCTGGGTATGGCATTCTGCATTCTGGATTACAGTTTTTCTTTCAGCACTTTCAAAATATTACTGCTTTGTCTTCAGATGTCTCTTGTTCATGTTAAGAAGTGTGTTGTTAGCATAAATATTGTTTCTTTTTATATGATCTTTTACAGTTTGTGATTTTATCTTGTCCATCTCTGAACATCCTAAAGCAATTTATTGACATTTCTTTTAGTCACTTATTATACTTTATATTATTTAGTCATTCTCCATACTTTAGTTGACTTTCCTTATATTATTTAGTTATTTTATATAATTGCCTTAACTCTGCCATGAGAGAACAAGCTACCTGGCAATGGACTAAATGTTGTACATCTTTTCCTATAAGGAGGCACCATGTTCTCTTATGGAAAGGGGAGTGGCACATTAAAATTAAAATTAAAATACCGTTATCTGAGTTTAGCAACAGAGGCTCCTCTCAAAGAGTGCCTGTATATCAACTTTTGTAACTGGCTAATATTTAAATACAAACAACAAATGAGAAAATTGTCTATGCATTGACTGTACTATTCACAGTTTATTGTTTGGCTTTCAACAGATGGTTGGTATTTATACTATGGACTACTTAAACATCAAATAGGTATTTGCTAAGCTCAGCAAAGTTTTCATCTGCCAATATGGGAATTTATTAGTGTATATACAGATCTGACTGTGTGAATTTATTGGGAAGGGGATACTCTCAATTATTCCCCAAGAATTTAGTCTAAGCTGTTTCCATCATCGGGCTTCAGGAATATCTGAGCAACTCTGAAAAAAATAGGAAACCATCTGAAATCTATTTACATGGAAAGACGTGGAGCCTCCCGTGAATAAACTTATTGTCCAAGTTTAGACAAGAGAAGATTAGGGAGGGAGAAACCAAGATGGCAGCATAGGTAAACACCTAAACTGCTGCCTCGCACAACAATATCAAAACTACAACTAAAAGACAAAACGGACACCATCCAGAACCAAAGGAAAGCTGGCTGAGTGGAAATTCTACAACTAGAAGAAAAGAGGAAAGCACATTGCAACTCAGAGGAGCTACAAAAGGCTGAGGTACAGAGGCTCACACACGGAGAGGATGGGCAGCTGTGTGCACGGGCGGCTGAGTGCTTGGCTGGCTTTCTAAAGCGGGAGGGAGGAGGAAACTCCCGACTGCACTGAACTTCAATCCCGGGCGAGACGCTGGGAAACCAGACTCATTCGGGGGGAATCTGGACTGTCAGGAAAAAGAAAGGACACTGAGACTTGGGAGCTGCAGAAGGCAGAGGTCGGGAGGCACGCGCGTGCGAGCGCAGAGAGGACTGACTGCTGAATGCATGGGAGGCTGAGTGCGCGGCTGGCTTTCTAAAGCAGGAGGGAGACAGAAGCTCCTGACTGCGTTGAACTCCAGTTCCAGTCAAGTTTCTGGGAATCCCGACTCATTCGGGGAGAAACTGGCAGCGGGTGAAACTCGAGGGCGGCTTTCTCTCAGAGGTGATTGCAGTGATTATCGAGGGGCATTGAGACCCAGGGGCCTCATAGGGCAGGGCTGATGAGAAACCAAGGCGGTCTGCTCCGCCCTGAAACTCCGCCTCATCCAAGCTGAGCACAGAGGCTTTTGCAACTTTGCAAGTCTTGTCTCATAAGGCTGTCTCCAGCACAGAAGTTCTCCCAGTGTAGACACAGCTGATCCTCACAGCCAATTGGCCTGGAGGTCAATTCTTCCCAGTGATACCAACAACAATCAAGACTTAACTACAACAAGGCTGAGCACACAGCCCACAAAGGGGTGCACCAAGAGTGTCCACCTCAGGTAACTGGGGAGGCTGAGCCACTGTGTCCTAGAGGACACCTCCCACACAAAGCTACTCTACCAACTCAGGGAAGCAGCGAAAATGCAGAGACAAAGAAACAGATCACAAATGAAAGAAATGGAGGAAAACAAATGACTGGATATAGAGTTCAAAACCACGGTTATAAGGTTTTTCAAGAATTTCCTAGAAAAGGCCGATAAATTTAGCGAGACCCTTGAGGATATGAAAAAGGACCAACTAGAAATTAAACATACACTGTCTGAAATAAAAAATATTATACAGAGATCCAACAGCAGACTAGAGGATCGCAAGAATCAAGTCAAAGAGTTGAAATACAAAGAAGCAAAAAACACTCAGCCTGAAAAGCAAAAAGAAAAAAGAATCCAGGGAGAAACCAAGATGGCGGCATAGGTAAGCACCTAAACTGCTGCCTCGCACAACAATTTCAAAACTACAACTAAAAGACAGAACGGACACCATCCAGAACCACAGGAAAGCTGGCTGAGTGAAAATTCTACAACTAGAAGGAAAGAGAAAAGCTCACAGAGAATTGGAGGTACGGCAAAAGGTCTTTGTGCGCGCAGAGAGGAAGGGCAGCTGAGAGCCTGGCTGACTTTCTCTGGTGGAAGGGGGAAGGAAGCCCCCGACCGCACTGAACCCCAGTTCTGACTGCACTGAACCCCAGTTCCAGGCGAGCCCCTGGGGACCCACACTCTTACGGGGGGAATCTGGACTCTCGGGCGGAGACTCGGGAGCCAGGGAAGGCAGAGGTCTGAAAATGTGCACGCGCGCGCAATGGCAAGGCTTACTGGAAGCCAAGACTATCTGCTCCGCCCTGAGACTCCACCCCATCCAAGCTGAGCACAGAGGCTATTGCAATTTGGCAAGTCTAATCCTATAAGGCTGTCTCCAGCACCGAACTTCTCCCAGCATAGACACAGCTGATCCTTACAGCCAACTGGACTGGAGGTCAATTCCTCCCAGTGATACCAACAACAATCAAGACTTAACTACAACAAGGCTGTACACACAGTCCACAAAGGGGTGCACCAAGAGTGTCCACCTCAGGTTAACTGGGGAGGCCGACCCACTGGGCCATATAGGAAACCTAGCACACAAATCTACCCTACCAACTCAGGGAAGCAGTGAAAATGCGGCGTCAAAGAAACATCACAAACGAAAGAAATGGAGGAAAACAAGCGACTGGATATAGAATTCAAAACCATGGTTATAAGGCTTTTCCAGAATATCCTAGAAAAGGTCGATAAATATAATGAGACCCTCGAAGATATGAAAAAGGACCAACTAGAAATTAAACATACACTGACTGAAATAAAAAATATTATACAGAGACCCAACAACAGACTAGAGGAACACAAGAATCAAGTCAAAGAATTGAAATACAAAAAAGCAAAAAACATTCAACCGAAAAAGCAAAAAGAAAAAAAAATCCAAAAAGTTGAAGATAGTGTAAGAAGACTCTGGGACAACTTCAAGCGTACCAACATCAAAATTATGGGGGTGCCAGAAGAAGAGAGAGAGCAAGATACTGAAAACATATTTGAAGAAATAATGACTGAAAACTTCCCCCACCTGGTGAAAGAAATAGACTTACAAGTCCAGGAAGCGCACAGAACCCCAAACAAAAGGAATGCAAAGAGGACCACACCAAGACACATCATAATTAAAATGCCAAGAGAAAAAGACAAAGAGAGAATCTTAAAAGCAGCAAGAGAAAAACAGTTAATTACCTACAAGGGAGCACCCATACGATTGTCAGCTGATTTCTCAACAGAAACTATGCAGGCCAGACGGGAGTGGCAAGAAATTTTCAAAGTGATGAATAGCAAGAACCTACAACCAAGATTACTCTACCCAGCAAAGCTATCATTCAGAATTGAAGGGCGGATAAAGAGCTTCACAGATAAGAAAAAGCTAAAGGAGTTCATCACCACCAAACCAGGATTACATGAAATGCTGAAAGGTATTCTTAAAGAAGAGGAGGAAGAAGAAAAACGTAAAGATAAAAATTATGAACAACAAATACATATCTATCAACAAGTGAACCTAAAAATGAAGTGAATTAAAAACCTGAGGAACAGAATAATCTGGTGAATATAATAGAATCAGGGGCATAGAAAGGGAGTGGACTGATAATTCTCAGGGGGAAAGGGGAATGGGGGGCGGTTCAGGAAGAGACTGGACAAAAATCATACACCTATGGATTCGGACAGTGGCGGGGAGGTAAGGGCAGAAGGTGGAGTGGGAACCGGGTGGAGGAGAGCTATGGGGGGGAAAAGGAGAAACAATTGTAATAATCTGAATAAAGATTTATTTAAAAAATAAAAATAAAATAAAAAATAAAAGAAAAGAAAAGAAAAAGAAAAAAAGAATCCAAAAATGTGAAGATAGTGTAAGGAGCCTCTGGGACAACTTCAAGCGTACCAACATCAGAATTATGGGGGTGCCAGAAGAAGAGAGAAAGCAAGATACTGAAAACCTATTTGAAGAAATAATGACTGAAAACTTCCCCCACCTGGTGAAAGAAATAGACTTACAAGTCCAGGAAGCGCACAGAACCCCAAACAAAAGGAATCCAAAGAGGACCACATCAAGACACATCATAATTAAAATGCCAAGAGCAAAAGACAAAGAGAGAATATTAAAAGCAGCAAGAGAAAAACAGTTAGTTACCTACAAGGGAGCACCCATACGACTGTCAGCTGATTTCTCAACAGAAACTATTTGCAGGCCAGAAGGGAGTGGCAAGAAATATTCAAAGTGATGAATAGCAAGAACCTACAACCAAGAGTACTCTACCCAGCAAAGCTATCATTCAGAATTGAAGGTCAGATAAAGAGCTTCACAGATAAGAAAAAGCTAAAGGAGTTCATCACCACCAAACCAATATTATATGAAATGCTGAAAGGTATTCTTTAAGAAGAGGAAGAAGAAGAAAAAGGTAAAGATAAAAACTATGGACAACTAATACATGTCTATCAACAAGTGAATCTAAAAATCAAGTGAATTAAAAATCTGATGAACAGAATAAACTGGTGAATATAATAGAATCAGGGGCATAGAAAGGAAGTGGACTGACAATTCTCGGGGGGAAAGGGTTGTGGGAGGTGCGGGAAGAGACTGGACAAAAATCATACACCTATGGATGAGGACAGTGTGGGGGAGGTAAGGGCAGAGGATGGGGTGGGAAAAGGGTGGAGGGGAGCTATGGGGGGGAAAATGAGGAACAATTGTAATAATCTGAACAATAAAGATTTATTAAATTAAAAAAAGAGAGAGAGAGAAGATTAGGTAGCTTGATCTTGAAACAAAGTCTTGGTGCTTAGAAGAGATGAGTAATTTTGAATGCACCATAGTTCCTGAGCCTGGGAATTATCCCTAGCTCAGGTCACCATGGATCCTCATCTGGGTTCTGAGGAGAGAGAAGGCTGTTAATAAAAATGAAAGCACCATCCAGCCAGTGTGGCTCAGTGTTTGAGAGAGCAGACCTATGAACCAGGAGATCACGGTTCAATTCTGGGTCAGGGCTCATGCCTGGGTTGTGGGCTCAATCCCCAGTGTGGGTTGTGCAGGAGGCAGCCGATCAATGATTCTCTCTCATCATTGATGTTTCTATCTATCTCCCTCTCTCTTCCTCTCTGAAATGAATAAAAATATGTCTTAAAAAAATGAAAGCACCTTTCTGTTTTAAAACCACTGACAGAAGACACTGCAGACCATTTTAACCCTCTGACCGAGTATATCACAGCTCATGGACTATGAACTTTGGCATCTCCATATTACCTGTACATTCCTCACCTGCTATATGCAGAAACAGCAGCAACAATGCACACAGAAGAGCTGCCTGACAAAAGGGGCAACACCCAGAAAAACTAGCAACAAGGGGTGCAGTGAAGCAACCAAAGGGTATGAAAAAACCTACAGAAAGGAAATCATTGAAGAATGGATTTAAAATGTGATATGCTATTAATTACTAAATCTGGCAGCTTATCAGATTTGTTATTGAAAATACCTAAGACATCTCTTGAGCATCCTAGAAATATTTGGAGGGAGTTTTACCAGAGACAGGGCCAGGGAAGCACACAGTAGTAGGATCAGGGCTAATTTAACCATATGGTCAAGGTATGAGAGAGAGGAACAAAGTCTCAAATTAAGAATGGTGGAGGAGTACTACTTAGCAAGGTGAATGTGTAACTTATTCCTCAAGTCTTCAATGCAGTCAATTTTTGTTAATCTGCTACGTTGAAGATAATTACACTCACTATGAATACGATGTTTTCAAATTAAGATACTTCGACTTTATGAAAACATTTGATATTTTAATAACTGAAAGAGTCCTACATTTTCCTCTAGTTTAGACATTTTAACAGCTATGAATAGAATGCCCACAGATATCTTTCACAGAATGACAACCAAGATGATAAAATGTCATCCAAAGTATGGGGGTGACTCTAAAGTTTAATCTGACTTCAAAATGAAACATGTCATTTTAGTGTAAAATAATGCTTTGTACTTACCTTCCTCAGAGGTTTTCCAATTGTGTCAGGGCAACATCTTTTCTCAGCTTTTCTAGATCAGAGAATGAATACATAAACTTCAATGATTTGCTAGCCTAAATCCCAAATTAAAGCCTAGATCTCATCTCTCCTACTGACATTTTTGCAGAAGCAACACTAACCCTCACCCTAACCTGGCGGTTGTAGGAAGTCAGCAGTGTCCGAACAGCAATGTGAGGAAGAAGGGCCTGAGAGGAAGAGGAAGAAAAGTGACTCCAGAATACTGAGTTGAGTAGCAACCTTGTATCATATGGGCCCTGCAGACCCTGGAACTTCCCTCGTGGGCTGCAAGAAGGTTTTCTAGATAAGGATGAGCGCAGACTCAGAGAGAGGGGCTGAGGCCAGGGAAGGGCTCCAGGCGGTGCCTCCCAACCCCAGTGGTTTCCTCACTGTAATTACACGCCAAAAATAACCCAGCGGTGAAATGCAGCCATGCCAAGCACTTCAGGTATCGGTTAAATTTCCCCCTCTTCTTTATGAATTTGTATTATTTATAAGACACTTGACACATGTTTAAACACTTACATAGCTCCTCGGTTTCAGGAAACATGGCTTGTTCAGCTGAGGGGAAGAAAGCATATAATGAGGGAGTTAACAAGGGCTGATATTTTTTTACAACATTCTTTTAAAACTGAAAAACCTCTTTAAACACCAGGAACAGCTTAAACAGCTCACGTTAGGCCTGCGGGGCCCATGTGGACGGTCCCTCCTGGACCTGTTCTACCCGAGTGTCATCCGACACAGTGGGCGTGACGGGCGGCGGCGGCCACGTGCGCCTCGAGGCCTCAGCCCGCCGTCTGGCCTTGGGGTGCCCGCGGCCCCGGGAGGCCAGGCCGAGGCCGGGAAGGTGGCCCTTTGACCCTGGGCTCGCAGGGCAACGGGAGCGTCGGAAGAGCGGCCCCGGCCGGCGGCCTGGAGGAAGCGGCTCGGAGGCCGCGGGCGTGGGAAACAAACGATGCCCGCGGCGTGGGGTCGCCGCCCCTACCTCCGGGACTAGCTCGGCCGCGGGACTGACCTGGAGCCCCGTAGGCCGCTGCCTTCGAGCCGCGTCCCTCCCTCCCCCGCGGCGGGCGGAGAGGCGCGCCCCACCGAGGAAGGGCCGCGCGCAGGTCCCAGGGGCGGGCCTGCAGGTCGACCTGGCGGACGCCTGGCCGTTGTGCGGGAGGGAGGTGGACAGGAGCCGCGTTCTCTCACTCCCGGGGGCCCGGGAGCTGGGAAGCCCGGGCTGCGGGGCTGCGGGGCTGCAGGAAGCACCTGCCTCCGCCCACCTTGACCCCGAGACCGCCTCCCTCCTGCCCAGCGCAGAGCTCCCGGCGTCCCTCCGGGGCCCACCTGGCCGAGGTCGCGAAACCTGGGAGCTCGCAGCCTCGAGGGCTCCTGCCTGGGGCGGCGACCGGGTGTCCTAGACCAAGCCCGGCTCCCCCGGGCAGGGTTCGACGCCCCCAAGGAGGGAGCCTCGAGGGAGGAATTCCTCCTGGTTCCCTTCCAGAGTCAAAAGCCCGAGGCCGTCGGATCTGCAAAGAGGAGCAGTCGGGCGCGGGCACGCCAGCAGCTGATGAAGATAATTGTCCCTGCACACACAGCCCTGCGCCCAGGGGCGCGTGCACACACACACACACACACACACACACACACACACACACACACACACACTTGCCTCATCTTACTGCCCAACCTTAGTATTCCGGGCATGCGGTTTTCAACAACTTGCTTGACACAGTAACAAAGACATTTAAATGCCAGGACGCAGACTTCACTTTTTAACCTGCTGAGAGGAGCTACTTTCAAAGCTTCCCCACCGCGAACAAACTGACAAAAAATATGGGGTGCACTTATAAATTAAACACCTTACCCTCAATGCAACGTGTGTTAATCAGGTTTCTAAGGCAATCGCCATCTCTGTCTTTTCCTATTCACCCAAATAATGCCCGAAAAAGGAACCCCTTTACACAAGAGAGAGCTGGGAAAAAATGAATTATACCCATTGCTAGTAAAAATCACCTTAAATCAATAGAGCACCACTTGAACTTGAGTTTCCATTGTTTCACTGAATCATCAATGTTTTTAATTAAACAGAGCTACCCTTTCTGTTAAAACATTACATAAAAGGGTTAGGTTTCTACTTTTGTTGAGGCAGCTGGCGTTTGTTGGCTGTTGTGTTTGAGCAACAGACTGTTCAATAGAAGCGAGAAATAGCTCAACGGGCTCTTAATAGACCTGTTTCAACAATGTACCTTGAAAAGGAATACATTGTGTTATTGTGTTAGTTTGCTACAAACCTATTAAAAGAAAAATAGCATCCATCAGGTCTAACAAAACGCATTTGTATTATACGTACTTATCTGCTTCAAATACACTTCTTGGCACAATGTCTAGAATTCAACTAGATCATCAAGAGCTGGGCAGAAGAACACATACCGGTTAGGTAACGATACACGGGCTAAAAATAATAATGAAGGAGGGTCTGAGCAGACGGTAATCGCTACTTTTTGTTTGTTTATCATGAGAACTACAGGCAACCCAACTTCAATTGAAAATATATTGCAAAAGTGTGGACTCCTATGACAGAAACAATTTTTAAAATATTTCTAGTATAGGAATATTGATTCAAATCCCATATTTGGAACGAATCAGATACACTTTTGATAGCAATTTGTTTCAGCGGAGGATTCTGGGCAGAAGCGATGCATTTTAAAAGCAGAATTAAACAGCACAAAGAGATGGTTGTTTTGTGTGTGTGTGTGTGTGTGTGTTTTTTAAGGGAAATGCGTGAAACAAACAAATCGAAAGCAAGGGTTCCAGCCAAGAGGTTGGGGAGCAGCGCTATCTGGCAGTAGGAAAGGAAGTGCTTCTTGAAAGTGATTTCTTAAAAATTATTTTAAACTTATTTTATTGTACTTTAAACACAAAACGAAAGTTTAAGCAAAGAAATAACCGACTTTGCCATTATAAAACAGAGCCTATGGTATATTCCAGAGAGGGCTACCACTTGGACCAATACCCTTAGAAAAACAGAGGGGTAAATGATGAAGCTAATTTAGTTCTGAGATACACTTAGCAGCAAAGACACCCAAAGTAGCATCTGTCAGAGGGAGACATCTTTTGCTTCCAGGAAAGGCAATCAGTTTGGTTTCCAACCTGAGTGCCCAACATTCAACTTCCAAGTGCAAAAGTGTTGGCGGCAGGAGAGGATAATACACTGCCTACAAGTGAACTCAACTGTCTCCCCCAAAAGAGAACTTACACAAATTACATTAGCACCCTCTGCATAGTATCTATGTTAACAAATAGATAAAGCAGGATTTTGCCCAATAAAGTCAATTAAAATGTCTTTTACATTTCTGGGTTATTAAATTATCATGTGAAGATTTAGAAAGATGTCACTGGGAAACTTTAGGTGATAGTTTTGCCATACTTGTATTAGACTTTTCTAGAAGATATTTGAAGCCAGCTGTCTGATATGACTGATCTCTTCAGTTTAAACATTTTCTTTTTTTCTCAAGAAGAGTGTGTGTATGCATGCACTGGGAAGAATTGATGATGTGTTTGATTTATACTGTAAGACTTTTACCTGATAATGTCTCCTCTCTAGTCCAAATCAATTTTTGAATTAATTCTCTTGGATTTAAAAAAAATGGAAATGAAATCATAAAGCCAAATTGCATATTGTGAAATTAGTTTCTCATAAGAAGGACAAAAGAGTTCACATTTTCAAGGTGGGTTTTTTTTTGTTTATTTGTTTTTGTTTTTAATGTATCAGATAATCTACCAAAAGGGAAAGGAAGGTCAAATAAATTGGTTTGCTGTGACATGAAATGTTGTTACTGAGGCTATATATTTTTTAAATCTTTGATTTTCATTTAAAATGTTAGGAATGTTTGCTTGTCAAAAGTTAAGCTATCCAAGGACAAATATTCAATGTATTTTAACTTGAAGAGATTGTTCAAATAAACGAAACAAAAAAGTCACCAAAAAGGTCATTTGGAAACCCAGCAGAGGAAGAAATGTATTTTAGAGGAAGATTGTAATCTGATTCCTTGTTTTGTTCATCTTGAAAATCTCTGGTTCTTCACTTTGCAAAGAATTCTCAGTGATATCTGAAGACTAAATATTTTATTTATTTCTCTAAAATAAAATCCAAATAGTATGTACTTATAATTTACCTCCCCTAGAAGAACTGGAAGAAGAGGATGACACACAGATTATTTTCTATATGCCTCTCAAATTCTTCCTAGAAAGATACTTCTAGTCTGTTAATTCATTGTCATTAATATCTAGAAAAGTTTTAACCAATTGGATCATTAAAAAATTCTTTCCTGCCATTGATCCCAAGCAACATCTTATTTGAAAGATTCTGTAGAGTACATTTTCAAAGCATCAAGTTTCTTTTCGGTTTCTTGGTCTTCCTCAGGTAGGTAAGTTAATATCATTTTTAATTTCCTTTTGGTTTCTTTTGCCTTTTAGTTCAGACGAATGAGACGTAAGAGGGGTTAATAGTTTTAAACATTTCTGCGGCATGCGGTTATTTCAGTGCCATTCTCTGGTGTTTGCCTGAAAAACGGATGGCCGAGTCACTGCCCGCAGCGCCAGACATTCAGCTGGATCCACCCCTGGCACAGTCGTCCCAGGGAAAAGATTCTACTGCCAAACTTGATTAAAAACAGCCTAACAGTTTCTGCCCCATTAAAGAAACGTGTGGCTTTAGAAGCTGAGCAAACTGCCTCTGAGAAAAGCGGCTGAGGTCTATATCCCTTTTATATGGGAGTCAAGAGAAGCTCCAGAAAAGCAGTAGGTAATGATACAGTAGGTGATGATAATAGTGGGCTGCAGAAGAACAAGTTGTCCACCAAAATGCTCAGCTAAAATCACTGTACATGATTTAAAGTACTGAGAAAGCGCGATTCTTCCTTATCATTTTTCACCTGAATTTGAAGGGAGAAGGGAAAGGCACAGAGCAAAGACCTCTGAGATGCTTGGGAAAGGTTAACTGGTTTCTGAGTTCCTTTTTTTCTTCTTCTTCCTTTTGGCAAATACATAAAAATATTCTCTCTTTGAAGTTATATTTTGGAAGATACAATTAAGAGAAAAACATTAAAATGGAAAAATTAACTAGAAATGAGGAGTGTGTAGGTTTGTGAATAAAGTAGATACCTGTCAGCATTTTCTTACAGATAAGTGGTTGTTATTGTTGTTTTGCTCGTGGTATTTATGAGGTAAAAACCAAAGACATCCAAACAGGAATTTAAATTTGAAGAGAAGTGGGGGTTTTCCTGATGTGTTTCAATAATAAAATGAAAAATTGTGTCTGCATGTGCCTGTGTGTTCTCTTTCCATTTGAAATTTTATTCCAGAAAGTGGTGCAATTTGTTACATTTTTTGTGGGCACAGGAGGAGGAAAATATGATACATTTGGGGATTTTTCAGTAGAGCTGTGTTTAGTTTTAATTTTCCTGTATTTTAAAATAAACACTTTGACCAAAGCGTGTTTGATCTTTGCAAGAAGGAAATATACATTGTGAAGGAATGTGCAGCGGCTGGGTATGAAAATGGGGTTGTGACTCACAGCTGCGGGCAGAAAAAAAGGCGTCGTGGTGTCAGCCAGAGGTGTTCAGTCTAATAATTCAAGCTGTAAACTGTATCCCCTAAAATTACCTACATAATAAATCATTGTGTGAAGAAAAAAAAGTTTGGGCTGAAAAGTGTAAGTGAAGCAGAATCCCCAGGAGACTCCAATGCTGGGACCTATTGGCAATGATGTGAACTATGGGCTTATTTTGTCCAAAACTTTAAGGATCAGAATAATGCTGGAAATTATTCTGGTGCAGCTGATTTTTATTTTTTGTCTTGGTTTTCAACACATGTCTATATAGTCTGTTGTAGAAATAGGCTTGCTTTTTTTCCCCTCTCTCTCTCTCTCCTGATCACACAGCCGAAAACTGCTTTATGGGATTTAGAGTCAATTTATACAGCTTCAAGAGAAGACTCAAGAATGGCTTTATTTTAAGAAAAATAGTATAACTAAGTTATCAAATGCATAGGCAAAGATGGAGGCAGAAATTTTTCTAGAAATTCCCTTGGGGTTCTGTCTTAGATTTCACTCTTGCTTATAGGTACCAAAGAAAACACTACATTTATGTAAACTGGTGAAGTTGCTTGCCTAAGAATTCACTGCTAGATTGAAACACTTAGACCCTGCGGTTGGCAAAGCCATTGCCAAATCGTGGAGAGAGAAACGGGACTGTTTGGGGATGGAATGCACCGTTTTGGAGTAGAAAGAAGTTCCAGTGCCTGGGGAAAAGATTCAGTTGTCAAGAGGAAGTTTAAAGGCCAAGGACACATGAAGTCTTTGAAACAATAAGGGTGAGGAAGTCAAGAAGCAGGCTCCCCAAAGCCACATTGAAACAATTTATTTTATAAGATCCCCTACATTTCCAGAATTAGTGAGCAGAAGAAGCGCCACGCTGGGAACGCGGGCTGTGGGCTCTCGCGCTCACACGGGCTCTGCGAGAGGGAGAAAGTCAAGTTGACACGGTTCTCTTTCGCCTGGGCATTTCAAATGAAAATATAAGGAGGAGGGCGGGGAGAGAAGGGGACAAAACCGAGCTCGAAAAGACTGACTCGAGCGAAATCCGTAATAAAGATTAACTGGAAAAAGGAAGTTCCTAGCAACTAAAACTCCTACCCTGGCTCATTAGTATTCATGACTGAATGTCCAGCTTTTCTGTTTATCTTTCTCCCAGGATCAATATCGGAGCAGCATGGGCCGGGGAGGAGCCCATGCCAGTCCCCTGCGTGCGCCTGACCTTTCGCGCCCTCCCTACAGGTCAGAGCATCTTCAGAACCGCCCGGCCAACGCCGGGCCCAAGCTCATTAAAGCCACCATTCATCTGCCCGCGGGGGGAGGGAGGGGGGACCGGCGGGGAGGGGAGAGGTGCTGCGGGCAAACTGACCCAACCGACTCCTAGAGTTTTGAGAAACCACACTCGGCCACACCAACCACTGTGGGCCCCGTGGGCCAGGAGGAGGAAAAGGAACGAGCCGCGTCTGCAGCAAAAAGCCCAGCGCAGCTCCTGGCCAGGCCCTCGTGTGTGTGTGTTCCACACCCGAGATTTTGTTTGAGGGGGAGGCAACATAAGAGCCTCCTCCGCGCCCCGGACCAAAGAGCACCCCCCCCACACCCCCGCTCAGCCCCAGCTCGGCGAGGCCAGGAGCCTCCCCAGGCCTCCGCCGGCTTCTAGGGAGCACCCAGGCGCGGAGCGTTAGCTATGCTAGTTATCTTTGACATTAACATTACTATTATTTCTACCCCCCACCTACTCCAGCGGCGCGGCGCTTCTGCTGGCTCCCTCGGACCACCGCCTTGGCCTCAGGGACAGAAAAAATCCTGGCTTCAGTAGGTTAGGACAGGAAGGGGCTGGAGCAGGGGTTGGGGAGGTGAAGAGTGTGTGTGTGTGTGTGTGTGTGTGTGTGTGTGTGTGTGTGTGTGTGTGGCGGGGGTGGGGGGTGGGAGGGTAGTCAGTTCCTTCTTCCCTCCCCCCAATGCACACACAGGGTTAGAGCGCGTGAGGACAGGCCGGACCATCTGGCCCATGACATTCCCCGGGTAAATGGGCCTGAGGGACCCAACTCCCACCCATCTAGTCTCACTGGCGGCTCGAGGTGTGAGCCTCGGGAGTGCGGCCTGGGCTGTGGACTCGCAAAAGCCAAGTTGGGTGCAGAGCTCAGGGCACTTGGCCCCCTCGGAGGGAGTGGGGGGGCTGAGAAAGAGCGGAGGGGTGAGGGGAGCATCTCTTGATGGGTCCTCTCGCCATCTGCCCCCAATCTCTGCGACTCAGGTCCATCCCTCCCACGCGAGCCCGTGGCTGGGGTTTGCAGAAGGAAGTAGCGTGAAAGCATGTGAGAGTGCATGCGTGTGTATGCTGGGGCATGGGGAGAGATTGAAAGAGACTCGTGTGTGTGTGTGTGTGTGTGTGTGTGTGTGTGTGTGTGTTTCTGCCTGTGTGCCCTCACGCAAGTCAAGGGGTACCCCTAGTCTGGTCTGGTAGCTTCGCTGAACCTTATTCGAATGGCGGGGCAGGCAGGATGCCCGATGCGGGACGAGGGCAGAACGCAGGACTGTAGACCCTTCGAGGTGTCCTATCTTCAAAAGCGCGTCCGTCCCGGAGTAAAAGGGAACCTTGGGAGGGGACCAGGTGGCCTCAGCGAGGACAGTTCCCACACTGGGCCCTGCGGGGCGGGGCGGGAGCGGGAAGACCCTGGCCCCGGGACCCAGCCCGACCTCTGGGCCGCGGCGGCTCAGGGGCGGGGCGGGGCGTGCACAGTGCGGCCCGGTAGCCCTACAGACTTGACCATGAACTCGAACCCTCGGGCTGCCTTGGGTAAGGCTGATAGAAGTTGTCATTCCTAACACCCTGTTCAGACTGCTACCGCCCAGCGGGACGGACCTGAGGGTTTATGCGCGATCGTCCGCCCGATCACCCGATCCAGCCTGAAGTACCGAGAGTCTTCCTTAACATTAAAACAAAGCGAACAAACAAACAAAACCGGCAATAATGTGTTGGGGGCTGGAGGGGGGTTAGCGAGGAGGGGGCATTTCTCCAGGCCTGTTCTGAGCTGCTGGGTAAAAATAGAAACCGTTTATTTCGGACTGCTGGGGGTAGCAGTGGGCTGAGCAGCTCCGTTTCGGCAGAACCAGAACGCTATTATCAGGCTATAATCAATCAATTCACCAGTATTTATTAAATGCCCACTTTGGATCCCGAGGGTAGCGCTCCGAGTCCATTTAAGTAAAGCATCCAGGGTTCAGCTTAGTCTTGGTGGAGTGTTATTTTGAGGCCTTTAGGTCCCAGCTCTTGGATGCAGGCCTAGCGGGGGCTCTTCGGGTTTTTTCGGTGGAGTGATGTGGGGGAGGGGAGGACCGAGTCCCTAGTGCGTCCTGGGTGGGTCCCTGCGTGTCCGCTATGTTACTGGTGCATCCATCGGGGACCTACCAGAACTCATCTCCCCCCTCCCCCTCCCCCCCCTCCCCCGCCCCGTCCTGCGGACCCGGGCGGGCCACGGGTCGCCTGGAAAGCCCAGGCCTTCCTAGGTCCCCCCATGATGCGGGAGAACAAGGAGGGGCACAGGGAAACCCCAACCTCGGGGCCAGCCTGTGGTCTGCCCTTGATCTCCGAGTTTTGTGCGGAAAATACACCACTTGAGACGGGAAACATCCGTCTGAAAAAGAGACAAAGGGGCCCGGGGGTAGGGAGTAGGAGGAAGGGAGAAGGTACCAGCAGGAGGAAAAGGCTGGGCCGGGCCGTGCCGGGCCTGGGACCTGTTTCCTTCCCTCGCGCCCCCGGCAGCCTGCCCTGGCGCGCGCCCGGAGCAGAACGGACCCGGCCTCTACCCTAGGAGTGACCTCCTCCCCGCCCGGCACTTCAGGGGACATCAGGGAGCCAGGAGAAGCTGATACCGATGCCAGTTATCATTGTAGTCATTAATAATGCAGTGAGGATCACGATAATTAATAATAATAATGATGGCCTCCCGAGGGGGCTCCAGCTGCCTCCGGATAAAGCGACTCTTGTGTGGAGGACAGTCCATGGAGCGGAGTACGAGGGGCGCGAGCTTGGGCGCTCCGAAGTTCAAGTTGACGAGCGGAAACCGTCCTCCGGCCGCGGCGGCCTGCCGCCCAGCGAGCAGCGAACCGTGGCACAGCTCTGGTTCCTTGAGGGAGGCGAAGACGGCCTTCCGTTTTTCGGTTCTGAAGTCAAGGCCAGGGCAGGCTAGCATTCGGGTCCTTTTGGGTGGGGAGTTTGGGCAGGGGTGGGCAGCGGGTTTGACGCCGGCACCTTCCATCCCACGGCCCGGGCGCCTCAGGGCCGTGCAGGTCCTAGGGCCGCCAGCACCCGCGCGCGCGTTCCAAGTGGAGCAATTCTGACAACTTTGATATTCTCGCACGTTTGCCATCTCCCCACCACCCCCGCCCCCGTCCTGCCTCCGGGATTCGAGGGGCCCGAAAGAAAGGCGGAGGTTGGGCAGCGACGTCGGGTCCGTGACTTGTTTGGACAAAGCGAGCTGTGGGATGCAGGGGCCGGAGCACCAGGAGCCATTTTGCGGGAAAGCTGCTCCCATCGGCTCCTCACTTCCTAGGGTGGACTGGGAGACCGCTCCCAGGCTGCCACCTTCCTTCTCACGCCACCCCCCTTCCCATCTTCATATCCTGCTGATAACTAGGATAGCGCCGGGTCGTCCGGCAGCTCTCCGAGGTTCAGATCTGGAAAGTTGGAAAGCGATCCAGCCAAGGCTGTGAGCTCGTCCTTCTCTTCTTGCTGGGTTCCTTCTTCCCCCAAATGAGAAGCAAACCCCTAAGGCCTTGAGTTGATATTAAAGTCCCACCTCCCCCATTTCAGCTTTCTTAGATTTGAGAGATGTCTCAAAGCCAGTAATTTACACACACACACACACAGTTTACAATATTTAGAATAGACCTTCTCATTCTTGCTCAAGTTCTAATTTGTTTATGATTCCTTTGCCCCCTCCCCAAGATTGGTGTTGGAAAACCCTAAAGGATTTTCCTCACAGCTTATAATGTGTTCAGTGAAATCTCCCAAGGATCAGTAACATATGCCAATTATTTTAATAATTTTCCTTAATATTATTAGGGGTTATAAATTTGATTTTAATAGGGTTGATTGCTTCAGGAGTTGGCGCTTGGGCAGTTCTCAAGGCTGCTGGGGAGGGCTAGTCCAGCATCTGTCACCCTCTGGGACACACACACACACACACACACACACACACACACACACACACAGCCCCGGGCTGGAGTCTTTCCCTCCCCTTTGAATGGGTGTCATGGCCTCCAAAGAGGTCAGGGTTGCCTTTCTCCCCTCCAGCGGCCCTTAGGCCTAGCCTGCCTTGGCCCTGCGGCTCCGTTGAGGGTGGAAGGGGAGAGAGATACAGTGGTCTCTGCAGCAGCCACCCCTGTTCTTGTTCCCTGCCAGCAGGGTCCTGCGCATGCCGGGGGATCCTTTGGAAGTGTCCCTGCCACTGCCCAAATCTTTTCACCACTGGGTGCGGGGGTGTGACTGGGGCACTGGCAGGGCCTCTCAGAGATACAAGGATACTAAGGAAAATGAAGATGCCTTGATGGGATTGAAAAAGAATTTCCCCTATCCCTTCCCTTCGGTTATTAAAATTGCCTTCCTCCTTGGAACGACGTGTTTGGAAATTTTGATAAACTCTTGCAGAGGAGGGGAAGTGAGGCTGCAAACAGTGAACGCTGGTGGTCAGGGTTCTGCCTTACTTCCACCTGGCTGTTTTAGTCTTTTTAATTTTCTTTCACTGAATTCTTGAAGAGATTCTCTTTCATTTCGGGCCAACGGTTTTGTTGCTTTCCAAAATTTAAAAGTAGTCAATTTATCACCTTCTTCTCTCGAACATTCTGTTTATTGGCATGCAGTGGCGGTGCAGATAAGCAGGATTTCTTGAGCAAGCTGTTAAAATTTTCAAGAAAAAAAAATTTTGGTAGAAATAGTCCCTTAGACTGTAATCATTGGGCCAAGTTCAAAAACGAAGTACTCAGCTCAGTTTTAAATGTGCAATTAAAAATAACTGTACCTCGGCTTTTCAGAGGGAGAGGGAAGGGGGAAGGGATGAGGGAAAACAAAGAATAAGGAAATATTTAGTGCTCTTAAATCCAGTCCAAATAGCTGAAAGAAAGGCATTCCCTCAGATAATGGAGCCATTAGAAACTCTGAAGGTTCCTGCCACCCTTCCTCACAGGGGCTTTCCAAAAATTTAATTCACTCTCAGCTATGAAACAAAGGACACAGAAAAGAATTTTGAGACTTTCTGCCAAAGGGGAGTTTGGCCCAGTTTCTATGCATACATACACCTTCCTCTCCAGCATGTGAGGCGGTGCTCCCATTCATTCAGGCAGCTGATCCATACCCATGTGGACCCTCAGCTGTCTGTTCCCATTTTCTTCAATAACTTCGCTAGAAAAAAATAGTATGTTCATGCAGTTTCAACACGTTTTATTATATTTCTGTATGCATTACTTTCAAAACATCACAAGAAATGATCAAACCACTTAAAACCTTCAAATAAAAAATCTGAAACAGTTTATGCCCACAATTGTACATATTTATAGTTAAGAAACATTCTTTATAAATATTGTTTCCTCTGTAGCAAGTTAATACCATAATTTAATTACAAATGGATAAATATGGTAACGGGTATTTACAGAAGGAAGGGTGTTATTAAGGAAAAAAGCTAACGGCACGACGTTTATTTCCCCCCACAATCTTTCATACAGGAACTAACAAATTGAACTCGCAAAAGCACTAAAACATCACATGTAAACCCAGCTAACAGAAAAATACATTCACAAGCGTTGTTGGTGGTGGTGTGTATGTGTGTGGATCAGTATGTTGAAGAAACAGAAGGGAGACTTTGGCACGGCTCATTTTTTTTCCAGTCTATAGTTGCATGAAGTTTACAATCAAGTTGCCTCATAAAAGGAACACAATATTCAATACCACAATACAAAAGAAACCATTTTCTTCCACATTACTTAAAAAGAAACTGAGTAAACTAAAAAGAGAAAAGAAAAAGCCCATCACGTTGGGGAAGGGAAGAAAAGGCAGGGAGGAACGCAATCCAGAGCATTACAAATGGACAAACTTCTATACACCAAGAAGCCATTAAAACCACCTCGGAGAAGGAAGGAGTCCGCTATGTACAGTTTGCCAGAAGACTGGGAGTGCGGTGAGAAGGAAAGCGGGCATGAGGGAAGGAGAAGGGGTTTGGTTCGATATTTTTATGGGTTTTTATTTTTTTTTTAATTTTTTATTCCTTATTTTATATTTTCAGCTTCAGAGACTCCGTTAGGGATATTTTTGCTTTTCATGCCTAGGTTATTAAAAAAACAAAAACAAAAAACAACTTTGAAAAATCCTTCTGCTGGTAAAGTCATTTTTGTTATCATAAAAATCAGATTCGTAATTTTAACATCACAATCACAGGATGCCCTTGGTAGTGGAGGGCGGCTGCGCCAGGGCGGGGACTGGGAGAGGGAGAGAGGCCCCTCACACGTACCATTCATTGAAGTTGGAGGACAGACCACTGTGGCCCCCGGCTGTCCCGCTGCCCCCGCCAGAGCCGCCGCCGCCCCCACCGCCCGCGCCGCCGCCCCCGCTGCTGCCTCCGCCAGAGCCGCCACCGCCTGCGCCGCCGCTGCCTGAGCCTCCGCTCCGATGCACTGCGGACACCGCCGCTGCTGCCGCTGCCGCCGCCGCAGCAGCCGCAGCCGCCGCGGGTGAGAGGTTGGAGCTGCTCTGGGGCTCGGCACTGGGGGACACCAGCCCTGGGGGCGTGGACGACTCATAGCCCGAACTGGCGGCCGGGGAGGACTCAGAGCCCTGCGGGGAGGACTCATGGACCTGCAAGACAAAAGCCGGGAGGGGAGACCAAAGGGGACTGGGTGTGAGTGCAGCTGCTGTGGGGCCAGGCCCCCGGAGGAGCACCCCAGAAATACCCGCTGTCGCCCTGGCCCTGGGGAACCCATGCCTTCCCAGGCCGGCTGAGGTGGTTCAGGCTGGCTGGGAGCCGGCGGTGCAGCCGGCCGACGTGCCCTTCTGCCCGCCTCCCCGGTGGTACCTTCATGTGCTTCCGCAGAGAGCTGGGGTGCGTGTAGGACTTGTCGCACATCTTGCACAGATAGGGCTTATCGGAGGTGTGGACGTGCATGTGCTTCTTCCTGTCACTGCTGTTGGCGAAGCGCCGGTCGCAGCCCTCAAACTCACACTGGAACGGCTTCTCGCCTGTGGAAGGCAAACATGGGCACTTGCTGTGGACACCCAGGACCCTTGGGGGACTCCCACCCCCCTGGAGGGGGCAAGGCCTCTGCCAGGAGGGAAGAAGAGGGAGAAGGGTCCCTGAAACAGATGGGTCCCCTCCGTGGCAGAACTAAGATGAAATTAACCCTTTCTACCTAACGGTCCTGCTCATTTATTGCATATTTTACTTTCTTTCAGACTGACGCCCATTTCCTCAAATGTTTAATTTGGGGTAGCGCCGCCTTTCAATCGAGCTTCTTGGATTTGTAGCTTCCAACAAGTTAGTCTGGCCATGGAGAAGCTGTTATTATGACAAAATATTTGGGGCATTATGAAAATCACACAGACTGCAGGGCTGCTGTCGGTTTCTCTCTGGGGCCAGTAGGCAATTAGATTTGGAGTTGCTGTGTGTTGTTTAGGGACGGGCTGTGCACAGTGACTGAGCCAGTATTCTTCATCCAAAATTCTGCAAATTAAATTAACCATAATTCTAGTCTCAGTCCCAGCTTTTTTTTTTTTAATAAGTTTGGGGGAAATGTAAATATTAGAGATAAGGCAGCATCTCGAGATTGTAGAGGCACCGGCTGGGCAGTGGGGGTGGGGGCATTAGCAAAGGCTTTCAAAAATCTTCCTGTTAATTTTCTGGCGGCCCCTGCATCCTGTTGCCAGAATTCCAAACGCTTGGAGTCATTTAGAGGTGTGAGAACTAACATTGTTCCACTTGGAAAGGGGACCATTTAACGTTAAATTCCATTAGCACCTAAATTGTTTTTTAAAGACATCCGCTCAGACACAGGACTCGAAAGCAAGCATTTCATGCAAATAAATTTCTCAAATTTTAAACCTTGTTAAGCGCTTGTCTCGCACCTCGCCTCCCTCCCTTCCCGGAAGAGAACAATAGGCCGCTGGCGCATCCCCACTTCGGAGTAAATATTGACGGGGGAAGTTGCTAAAACATTTGGCTTTCTTTTAGGAAATCGTCTGGCACGATTTTGGCTGGTCATGGATGAATTATCTATGAGGCGAGAGGCGCGTTCTTTTGCGGCTCTCTCGTGTCACGCGATTGCTTCTCGGGCCGCGCTGCCGCGGGCGCTCGCTAACGGGGTTGTAGGTCCAAGTGTGGAATCTTAAACCCTCTGGTGCCCATCAGAGAATGTCCCAAACTCCTACGATCTCGCCGTAAAGCCTCGAGACCAACCCTGAGTTGGGCTTTAACAATTAGAGATGCTTTACCGCTTGGGCTCACACCAGATTCATTTAATGGGCAACAGTCCTGCAAAGACGTTTTGGACCGCGAGTAAAATAAGTGCGAAACACACAAGCCACTCAAACAGACCCACCCGAAGCAGAAAAGCACATTCAGGCAAGCTGGCAAATCCGCTCTAGGCTCTATTCCCAGGCACGGAGTTGGAGAGCAGTTTTATTTTGTGCGCTCTATTTAGAACGGAAATTATTAACCGGGCTGAGCAATTATGAACCGGGTGAAGCCATTGCATCACGCAAAGCATACATTTGATGTTACACTGGTTATTTAAAACTCAATTTCCACACATGGAAAAACCCAGCCCAGTAATATTCTTTCATTTTCCAACAAAAACAAGCCGCCGGCTCTCTTGCACACACAAAAACACACCTCCCATCCCAGAGTAAAGGCTGGCGGTCGGTGCGTTTCTCTTAGCAAATCAACCACAGCCGCTCTCCCCTCCGCGTCCCGTCCCTGCTCCGGACCGCAGTTACCTGTGTGGGTCCTTTTGTGGATCTTGAGGTTCTCGGAGCGCGCGAAGACCTTGCCGCAGCCCGGGAAAGGGCAGGGGAAGGGTTTCTCGCCCGTGTGCACGCGGATGTGGTTGACCAGTTTGTATTTCGCCTTGAAGGGTTTGCCCTCGCGCGGACACTCCTCCCAGAAGCAGACGTGGTTGCTCTGCTCCGGGCCGCCGACGTGCTCCACCGAGACGTGGGTCACCAGCTCGTGCATGGTGCTGAAAGTTTTGTTGCAGCTCTTCTTGGGATTGCTCAGCTGCTCGGGGTCGATCCACTTGCAGATGAGCTCCTGCTTGATGCACTGCTGCCGCATGTAGCGGAAAAAGGCACCAGGGTGATGGTGGTGGTGGTGGTGGTGGGCCGCGGCCGCTGCCATGTTCATACCCATGTTCATATTCATGGGGCCATACTGGTTGTGGAGCTGTGCTGCCGAGTAGGGGTCAGTCCGCGGGCTGGCCACCTGGCGGTACTGCTCTGATCGCCCGAACACTTCGCCCGGCAGCCCGAGGCGCATCTGCCCGTTGAGCACATTCTGTGAACCATGCGGCCCGTGCTGCTCAGGGAGGCCGGGGAAGAGGAGGTGGCCCTGCGCGTCCGAGTGCGCGTGGTGCAGGCCCCCAGCTCCTGGCCCGAACAGCCCGTGCTGCCCGCCGCCCGGCGCCGAGTCCCCGAAGCCGCGGCTGCGAAACAGGAAGTCCCGGGTGGAGTTGAAGGGCGGCCCAGAGTAGGAGCCGACGTGCGCGGCGTGGGGCCCGAGTGCTGCGGCAGCGGCGGCAGCGGCAGCGGAGCCGGGGTAGGCTCCGGGGCCCTGAGACGTGAACGCCGAGCTCTGGCCCGGGGACAGCTCATGGGCGCCTGGGTTTAGCTTGAAGGCGCCCATGTGTGCGGCTGCCGAGTCCACGAACCCGTTCTGCGCCGCCGCCAAGCTCAGTTCGCGGTCTTGCATTTCGGCGGCGGCGGCAGCCGCCGCTGCAGCCGAGTGGTGATGGTGGCGCGCGAAGCTGCCCACCCCGATGGCCGGGAACTGCGGCCCCGCGTCCAGAAGCATGGCCAGCGCGCCCGCCCGCCTCGCCGACCCCGGCGAGACCCTCGCCTTCTAGGCTCCCACTCCCGTTCCGCGCGCAGTGAGTCCAGCGGCCACCCGGCTCCGAGCGGAGGCGGCTGTGGCGGTGGCGACTTCAGCCCCGGGAGCCGCGTTCCGGCTTCAGCCGCCGCCGCCTGGATCTGCTTCGGGCGGCCCGGAGCCGAGCGAAGGCGCGAAGAGGAGGAGGAGGCAGCCACAGAGGAGGCGCGGGAGGAGGAGGAGGAGGTGGAGGAGGAGAAGAGTCCAAAGCCAGGCGGAGAACCAAAGTATATTAAAGGAGCTGCGACGGGGGCGGGCGGGCAGGGCAGGGGAGGGCGGGCAGGAGGAGGGAGCAGTAGGGAGGTGCGGGGAGCTGAACGGAGAGGGGGGCCGAAGGGGGGTGAGCGCAGCACCGCGGCCCCCACCTCTGCGCGCACCCGCGCGTGCACGCACACACTCACTCTCTCTCGATTGCCGTGCGGAACCCCGGGGCCGGCAACGCAAAGAGGCACCCGCAAAATGAAATCACAGTAGCGGCGGGGCCACGGTTCCCGAGAGCGGACGCTGTGCGCGGGCCAGGCAGACCGGCTAGAAAAGGACGCCGGCGAGTTCTGAGCTGTCCGCCGGGGCCCGGCGCGCCCGCAGCTCCACCTGACCGCCGCCCGGGCGCTGGGGCGGCGGGCGGAGGCCAGGCACCTTCTCCGCGGCGCGCTCGGTCAGCCGCTTCCTCCTGCGCGCGGCCGGTATTGTTCGGCGCCGGGGCCTCAGTGCTTAGCCCTCCTCGTCCTCCGCGCTTGGCATTGGCTGCGCCTGGCGTAGTAAACTTGCAGCAGCCACGAATTCCCCCCCGATGAAGGAAGCTGCCGCGCGGCTCCCTTTCTTTAAGTTGTGCGGGAGGAGGGGAGGAGGAGAGGAGATGGGGGCTGTGGGAGGGGAGAAGGCAGGCAGAGGGAGAGGAGGAGGGGGAGTCGGGGCTGTAAAACGATAACAATAAAAAAAAAAAAAGTGATCTCTAGCTTGTTCGCTCCCTCTCTCCAGTTGGCCTGGGGCACTGGACCAGAAGCGGACAGCTGCAAACGCGAGGACCGAGCGGAATCCGCGGCCCAAGCAAATGAGAAAAGGCCAAAGCAGGTTCCCCCCTTTTAGCTGAGGTGGGGTCCGTTCGCCATCGCCTCCGCCTGTTTATTTCAGTGGGCGCCACCGACGCAGCAGCCTTTTTATTTATTTATTTATTTTACTTTTTTGTCTCCTCCTTTTCCTCTCCTCCCCCTCCCTAGCCCTCGCATCTGCCTTCCCGGCCTCCCTCCCACCAGCTCCAGGCAGGGCCTCCAGGTCACACCGCCCCTTTAACCGCGGCTCCCGCCCCGCCCGCTCTCCCGGCTCCGCCATTGGCCGCCGCGGCCCCGTCAATCCTGCGCCCCCGCCCCGCGGTGGGTCCACCGCCCCTCCCTCGTGCCTTCGAAGCTCCCCTTTGCTCCCGCCGCGGCGGAGAGAAGCGTCCGCCCGGGCCTGCAAGCCTCCCTCGCTGAGCCAGTGCTCTCGGCGCTGCGGCTCCTGCCCCAGCCGGCCGCGGCGCTCCTAGTGACTGGCGACCGGCATGGCGCGTGGCCAGGCCAGGAGGGGACAACACCCCGCACTCGCGCCCTTCCGCAGAGGCCACCGACTCCCCGCGGACCCGAGCCACTGCCGACGGGCACCGAAAACCGGTACCCCTGGCAGCTCGAGAACGTGGCTAACACCGGGCCTCGGGGCTGGAGGCCCTGTGCGCTGGGGCACTACAGGCCCCGGGCCCCGCCGGCAGCGCGCCGCGAGGAGCGGCCCGGGCGCCGATGTCTTGATCGGTTGGCACTCTCCCACTCCCTCTTCTCCCCGTTTTGCAAACTTGCTCTGTGGTCTCGAAAACACAGGTGCTGGATGGTGGGCTTAGATGAAGCCAGACACGCCGGTTCCTCCCACTCTGTGGACACTCACCCAGACACCGCCCCCCTCCTGGGCCGGGGCCCCCACTCGCTGCTCCGCTCCCCCCCGCCTGCGCCCTGCTCCGATTACAGCAGCAAACACTGGGCATCAGCGTTTGGGATTCGTTTAAAGACGGTGTCACCCTCGGGGTAGATGCCCAGAAGCCCAGGCCGCTGCCATGGTGGGGTGGGAAGTGTGGGGATGCCCGAGGCGCGAGGCCAAGCAAGGCTCAGGTGGGAGTTGGGCCGCGGGTCAGGCTCAGGGCCTCGGGAGAAGAAATCCCCAGACTGGTGGGCTTCTAGAAGATCTTTATAACTCCTCCAGGAGTGGGCAACTCCCCCTTCCCCGTGGTGGTGGGGCCGCGAGGCTCCTCCCCTTGCGGTGCCCGCCCTGGCCTTCGGCCCTGGGGACTCTGGCCGCACCCCCCCCCCGACCCCCACCTCCACCTCGGGCCCCAGGTTGACCACTGCAGACATTTCCTGTCCCGCGAGGGAAAGCTTGCGCTTCCGAGGGAACGGCGGGCCCTGAGGCGGCGAAGGTTTGAATGCAAGGTCTGAGGAGAACTGCTCTTATTTACAAATGTCTCGGAGTTGAAATAAAATTCAAGTAAGAGAAAATCATCAACATGCATTTCCAATTTTCATGTGGAAATGAATCCGGCAAAAACGCGGGAAGACCACGCTAGCTCGCTATTGCTCGCAGAACATAGGGTCTCTAGCACCGGCCCAGGCAGCCTCTCCCGGCTTTCGTGGGTCTCAAGGTCGAAGCTCCCCGCAGCCCCTGTCGTTAGGGGCGCTGTGCTCTCCCTCGGTCCCCATCCCCACTCCCACCGTGCGGGGAGGAGTGAGAAGGGAGGCCAGGCCGGAGCGGCTGGTCTGCAAGCCCAGGAGTTTGCCTGGTCGCTGGAGATTCTCGCCTTCCCTACACGGCGGAAATGCGCTTCTTTTCCACACACCACCCTCTGCAGAAAGAGGGATGGGGGAAGGCAAATGCCGAACTGCTCCCCTAAACCGAGAGGAACCTGAGATTGAGACGGAGAGAAAAGGGAAAAACCTCCAGCCAGAAAAGCTGCCCCCGCTACATTAAGTCAAAAATCGCCCACTGCACAGCCTTTCACACTTGTTTACTTTACTCATCAATGCGTATGGGGTGAGGGAGAGGATAACTGAAAAAGCGTGCTCCGAAAATATTTCCAAAAGAAACGTTTTATTGGAGGTTCGTCGTGAGAATAGCAGTTTTGCACATCCAAAACCTCACTTCCTTTATTTCTCTCGAGCCACCAGACTTCAAGTTGTCCTCCTTTCCCACTTTCTCGCCCCCTCCCCACTGCTCTGGCCCCCTCTTCCTTGCCCCATTCTCTCCTTTCGTTTTGATTCCTCTTTTGCAGCCCGCACTTCGGGCGGGCGCGGCCGGGCTCTCTTGTGCGCTGGATTCCGCGGGCCGCGCGCGGCGGGGTGGTGGTGCAGACGCCTTAATTCCCGCCGGAGACCCCGCAGGCTGGGCCCTCCTGGCTATTCTTTCTCCGCTCCAGTTCTCCTCTCTCTGCAGGACACAGAGGAGCTGAGCCAAGTTCAAAGTCACGTCGCCGTCCCCTCTTAGAAGTGTTTTATTTCTCTACAAACCGCAAAGCCCTTTCCCTCGTGACATAGTATTTTTTTTCTTTTTTTCTTTTTCAGGCAGGAAAGAGAGAGTGCGCGCAAGAAAGCAAAAGCCGGGGGTGGGGGGTGGGGGGGACTGTGAAGGCTTTTCAGCCATTGCCTCAAAAGTAGATTTGGATTCCTTGGCCGAAGGGGAAAAGGCGGCCAAGCTGCGTTCTGCACCGTGTGAGTGATTTCATTTTTTCAACAGGTTTCTGGAAGGACCCTCTGTGGCGGAGTCAGATCCGCGGAGCCCATAACTGTCTCCGTCGGATAAACAAGTCCCTTTTTTGTAAGTTTTCCAAAATTGCTCTTTGAAGATCTCACGGAGCCTGCGCCAAGCTGGCGAGAGAGTGGGGGGTTTGCTGTCTGTGGATGACCCCGCCTGGCGGGCCCCTGGGCGCCCCGGCTGGCTTACATGTCAGGGCAAATGGAGGGAATGGCAATGCGACAGAGAGTTCCGGGTGTCTTTAAAAATCAGAAAATCCCATCAAACACCCGGGCCTCAGTCACTGAGCACCTCATTGCGGTTGTGGGCCTCTGTGAATGGTTGACTGCGTTCTTTTGTAGTATGATGAGTATTTTGGGTGTACATATACATAAAAACAATACATATGTACACACAACATACACACAGGTATATCTTTCTGGCCAGCAGAAGCAAAAATAATAATAATGATAATAATGATAATAATAATAATAATAATAAAACACCCCACAAACAAACCCCACAACAACAAACAAACAAAACAACCAACCTTTAAACTGGAAAGCAGAAACACTTGGTGGCTAGATCATTCAAAGTTTTAAATTGTCTCCTAAGGAAAGGGATGCATATGGGGAAAGAGATGGGAGGAACAAATGTAGAATCAGCTGTCTATATACACCAGACCCCCAAGCCCCCCCTGGCCCCCCCCCCACAACAGGATTTCAGCACCATCCTCTGTATCACAGACTCATAAATTCAACAAGATCATCAACAGGATATTAAGTTGCAGGTCACCTTTGATTCAGCCTTCTCAGCCACTCCTGGGCTGGGCGACCCCTGACCCATGAAGGACCACATGTGTGGTGGGGGAGCCCCCCTCAGTAAAACCCACATAGAACAAAAGTTCTTTGTCAGAGCTTTAGAGAAGTGTAATATAAAAGAAAGGGAAATCGTGAAAATCTCAGCCAATGTTGTAACTTTTAAATGTCATTTTTTAGAAGGGAGCGAGGTTGAGTAGAGATGGGGAGGTATCATAGGATAAGGCCCTCTCCTGTCTGCTAAAAGAACTTCTCCTCTTCCTATAGTTAAAATTTACTATTCTGTAACTGGGCTTATAAAAAGTCTCTCTATAAAATATGTGCTCACCAGCAGTTTAGTGATTGGGATGCAAATGTTTGTGTATTTGTCATTAGGGACTCAGAGAATAATAGACACCAACATTTCTATGTGGTTGTGGTTTTGTGAAAGGAAGAAAAGTGGTTGTCCTTACTTTGTCTCCTCTTTCCTGATGGGAGTGTTTCTACTGCTACAAAACAAAACAAAAACAAACCGAAAAACAGGAGGCATTAGCTTACATGAACGAATTTAATTATTTTGAGGACTGTTATCCTTTGGGCTCCCAGGCGGACTACATCCAGGGAGGTTGAATACTGGTGACAGGCAAGCAGCTTTCCAATAAACTGCAGTATTATTGCAATAGACTTTGTAATACAATTTATGCTGTCATTCATAAATAACGATGCCATATGTCAACCATATTGCTTACACAAGTAAATCCGTCAACGTGTCACTATTTGATTTTTCTCAACAGCTTCTTCAAATATTGAAGTATAGATATTGGAAGCGGTGTGAAATGTGTGTGTGGAGGCTCCCCACAAAATTTGAGGTTTAAAAAAACATACCACACCACCTCTGCTCCTCCTTTGTCCCCCATCCAAAAACATCCTTCAGGATAAAGAAGGAAGGGAAGAAGAACACATCTTGAAGCCAATACAAATAATAATACTGGGTAGTTATATGAACTGTGAACACATAAGGGAGTTTTGTGGTTCCTGTTTTGACCTTATAAGCATATTTTAAAGCACAACAATTAGGCACTTCCCAAGAATTTACCAATCCTAATGGTGAAATGTGGGTCAAAGGCCAATCTCCAACTACTTCCATCTTTGAGGGTAAAAGTGATTGATAACCAAATGAGAATATTTGACGACAGGCCAATTTTACTCCGTTTATTTTTGTTTTAATAGTGGGGAAGTATAGAGAGCCATCATTTTCAAGGGCTTTTAACCACTAAAGTCAGGTGGACATGGGGTGTGTCCAATTCTTGACTATCCAAAACAACAAACAAATCCCAATCACAGCTATACAGTTCCAATCTTCTGGTTAAAAAAAAAAAAAATCCTCGTTAAGCCCATGTAAAAGGGACAGGGGTCATAAACTTTAGCAAAAAGCACATTTTGGTTATTCTTAGCTCCACAAGTATCCGTGAAGCCCGAGGACTCAGCGCGAGCTCTAAAGGGAGGAATAGAGAGGCAACACTCATAGAGGCGCTCAGAGGACTGCGGAGCTCAGAGCGCTCAAGGCCCCTGGGGCGGGTTTCGGTTCCCACCAGTCAGGACGCGAGTGGTGAAGGCGGGTGGGGGCGTAGGGATCTGGTCCGTGCGGAGTGCAGGTGGGGCGGGCAGCGGGAAACTCACTGCCTAGATGCCTTGCGAGCCTCGTTTGGAAAAAGCCCTTGAACCCAAAGTCTTTGTCACTTCCGGCCCTGATAAAGCTCAATAAAACGCAGCTTTGTGGGTCCCTTTGCCCATCTCACCTCGGCTTAAAGAGTTCTCGAGTGTATCTCCCGTTTTCTCAGTGTCTGCTAGTAACTCTCCTCCCAGTGGAACACCCACTACCGCCTTTGGGCTGCGCTTCAAAGTCCTTTAATCCCTTGGGTAACTCGGGATACCGTGTTCGCCCTTGAACCCGCCTCTGGCGCAACCCAAATGGCACTAGGCACTCCAATTTCGCTAGGCACCCAGCCCTGCAGCAAGGAGGCAGCTCTCGCGGAAACCACTCCCGGACTGGCGAGCAGTAAAGCAATTGCAAGGGCAATAAAAGGCAGCTAGCTAGGTGGGTCCTCCTGCTCCTTCCGGGTCTACCTCACCGTCCCTGGCTTACCCCCTCGCCCGCCTGCAGAAACAATCAAACAAAGACTCAAAAGCCAGGAAATGTCCAATTCACTTCCCTTCGCGTTTATTAATTGCCCACACAATTAATAAACTCTGCGTTCAGTGGCGAACGGAGGGCACCAGGGAGCCGCAGACCCACTCTGCGCAGCGGGAAGCCCTTAGCGCCAGCCTGGGCACCCCCAGAGACCCGGTCCTGTGGCCTCCAGGCAGCTGAGCGCAGTGCGGTTCCGGCCAGCTCAGTGTTTTACTTTTACCTCGCAGCCTCCTCGCGCCTTTGTTTGGGGCTGGGAGTAGGGTGGGGTTCGGGTGCAACAGTGAAGTCTGGAAATCAATGCTCCCCAGGAGTACCTGTTGACCCCAGAAAGGGCATTTCCATGTCTTGCCACATAGCTGCTCCCACACAAGCACCTCCGTCCGCTGCAAAAGCGCAGACAAGGAGGGCATGAGTTTTGAGGATCGGCCATGACTACCGGCACCACTGAGGAAATATGGGGCTAAATCCACAGAGCTGGCATAAAGACTTCTATACCACCCCCAAGCCTTTCAACTAGTATTACGTTCTCCAACGCCCTGGAAATTGTTGGTGTTTATTTAGGAAGTATGACACAGTTACTGGGATGTTAAGGGGGTTTGATTTGGCTCCCAAAAGGCTTTAAAAAGAAACAGCGCACCTGGGGTTAGGCGGGTCATCATAATAACAAAAAGCGCGTCTACAAAATAAAAAGCTCTTTTATAAAGAAAGGCAATCCCGGAAATTCACTGGGAGCCTTCCTGAGAACCGTCTAGCTAGGCCTATTCTCAGGTTTAATTGGCAGGCAGTTTATTGGCGCCTTATTGGTGTTGACTGAATTTTGTTCCCAGTTCTTCCTTTTAGGAATTAGCATTTCAAGTCGATTTACCTGAGTCAATTATCTTTTTAGGGTCTGGGTTTAGTCATAAATTTGCAAATATTCATTAAACGCACTGTGTAAATATCCCTCTTTCCAATCGCCACCCAAACCTCTATTATTTCCTAAGAAAGTCTTTTCTTTTTTAAGGCTTCCATAAAAAGAAATTGATCAGGGAACTATATTTGAATTAAGACATATTAAATCGATGACAGATACATATCATGCTGTGTTTAACAAGAGTTGTACAAGGAGGCGGGTTCCAGATTCCGCAGGGCTCTGCTGCACCATTATTCACATTTTTACAGCCTTTCCTTCATGCCTTCACTCATTAAACCATTAAATTTCAGCAATTCAATAAAACAAAGCAGTTATAATTTTGAGGAAAAGCTATTTTGAAGGGGGTGGAGGTACTCATTTTATTGCACAATAAAAATGCTCAACAGTCCATATTAAAGGTTATGTTGTGGTTATTTTCTTCTTTATTCCTTCTTTTTGCTTTGTTTTTACTTATAACCTGCAGAATTGAACGTAAAGCTGCCATTATGGAAGTATTGACGTTCACTGCCAAGGAATTCAAATAAAGGGAATTCACTTGAAATGTTCTGAGAGATAATGAAGATAGTGGCGACAATCTCAAATATGATGCTTTTCCTAAAAACCATCCATAGAGATGGCACAGTCCTTGCTCCACCTTTGACTGGATGGCTTGGGATGGTTTTGAGTCTTTAAAATGAAACTGTAAAAGATCTTGTCCTCTCCAAATACAAATGTGGATTGGGATGGTTTTGAGTCTTTAAAATGAAACTGTAAAAGATCTTGTCCTCTCCAAATACAAATGTGGATTTTGTCACTGTTGTTTATTTTTAAATTTTTTTGTTGTGTTTGCACTCATACCTTTTTTATTCCCCCATATTTGAATTTCATCGAAAATTAAAGAAAAGCAAAACATTTGAAATTTGATTGTATTTTATTTGTTTGGTTGTAAGTTTTATAAAAGAGAAATGACATTTCCTGGGCTCACAGGGAAGTTTCCTGTTAAACATTGTTCACATCAATGTAAATGGGGCTATTGAATCAGGGCTTTTGAAAATATGTCTTACCTCTTTCCAGGGCCATCTCCCGGAGGATGGCTTTGTGCAGTCTATTTTTGTGTGGGCTGAAAATGAATTAAACTAATAACGTTTTATTGTATCCCAAAAGAAAAAATCATTTATCAATTTTTTTCAAATAATGTTATGCAGGACAACAAAATGAAAATTAAAACCTCTGACTTTAAATTTTGAGCATCTTGGAACATCACACAATTTTAATAGCTTTATTTTTAAAAGCTGAAGTGACACACTGGGCAGTAAGAACCCTAAAGTTTGGGGGATGCAACAATTTCCGCCCCCCCCCCCTTCCCGGAAAAGTGATGCAGAAACCCTTTTAAAACTACTTTGATGGCAAATCGCTTGAAAGATATGGGTTTCACTTTTTTAAAAAGCCAGTTTTTATGGTTTTAAAATAAAACATCTCTCTTGCTAGTTCAGCTATCAATTATTAGACAATTGATAGCAAGGTAAAAGGCTATTCAATTAGTAAATATATAACGAAGACATTGCTTGATTTAAAAATAATTATTTTCTTGGATCAATTCTAATTCATGGTCCTTTCAAAGAAACTGAGGCACACATGTGGAGTACATTCTGGACTGGAAGGAAAGATTCTGCTTAAAGGATATTATTTACTTAGTTGCTTCCTTCTGGAGAGATGCTGTTGGCCTGCCCTGCCACTGTATCACCCAGAGGCAAAAGTTAGAATCGCTGCCCAATGTCCCGCCTCCTCCGCCCCCCAGATCTAATTGGAAGTGGCAGATCCAGAACCGATGAGCAGTGAGATTACATTTCGAGCCAATTCCTTTGAAGCATATTAAAAAGGGCTCCATGAGCTAAAAAGTCGAGGTAAAACGTTTCCTTTTGGTAAAGATGTATTCTGACTTCACTTGGTGTTTAGCGGAGCCAAACTGCTCAGATTGTTTTACAACCAATAGGATTTTAATACCCTTCCTCATTCCGTCTCCTGTCTGTGAGCCCTGCGTGAGCGTTTGGCAGATTGGTGTCCTTCCCAAACAAGTTTCTAGCATCATCTCTACAAGTACGATGACGGGCGAACATCTCATCACCCTCTTTCTTCAGCGTAGCCTAGGGCTCTTCCAAGGGAGGAGGAAGTGTGTGGATGTTGGAAGGGGCTCTGCGCGCAGTGAGGCGGAGGGTTTGAAGTCCCCCCCCCACCTCCGCCTTTTGTCCCCCGCGGGGGTCCCCAGCACTCAGCCACCACTCGCCCTTCGGCCGCGTGCCGGCGCACGCTCTCCGCAAGGAGCGTCTGGGAAACGCGGAGCGTTGCGCGCGCAGGCCCAGCGCAAACTTTCTGCAAGTGCAACTTGGACATCCCCGGGGAGGTGGGGATGCAGGGCTCCAGGGGAGGAGGGGGCGCGAAGCGAAAGCTAAGGCGGCCCCGAGCAGCGGGGCGGATTCCCGCTGGGCCAAGGGTCTGAAAGGGAGCCAATCGGGCAGCCGCAACTGCTGCCAATCACGCGGCTCTCTCCAATCCCACCCGTGCCATTTCCAAAATCTTGGTCCCACTGTGCAGCTCAAATGTGGTGTTCACTCTGCCAATCGCTGGAGGACAGAGTGGGAACAGGAATAAGCAGAGTTAGGAGACCAGGACAAAGAAGTTAAAGAGCCCCTAATATATACATGTTTTTGGAGGAGGGCAGAGGGGGGAAAAAGTCACCCCAGTGAGGGTCTATGGGTTTGATTGTGTGGTTCTGATGGAGCCCCCTTTGAGCAAGAGGAACCCGCCAGCGCTGAGAATAGCGGACTTGGCAACGGCTCAGGCCAGGCCTCTTCAGAATATGACAGGCTTCCCAGCGCTGGGCAGCCCGCCCGCCCACTCCCAACTTCGCGCCATAGCCACGCACCTCCGCCCTCGGGACCTGGGCGCTGACCTCGGCGTGGCCATCACTCCGCTCGGACCCGAGCACATGGCCCAGGCGAGCGCACTCCGCCTCAGTCCTCCCTCCCAGGCACTCCCGGCACAGCCTGAGGCTCCCGCGGTCGCCGCCCGCGCTGCGGCCTCGGTTGCACACCCCGGAGCCGGCACCTATTCTGGTGGTGGGGGCAGCAGCAGCGTGCTGCCCTCCGCGCCACCGCCCCCAGCCCCTCCTCTTCCTCCCTCCCCTTCACCCCCTTCCCCTCCCCCTCCTCCTCCTGCCCTCTCGGGCTACACCACCACCAACAGTGGCGGCGGCGGCAGCAGCGGCAAAGGCCGCAGCAGGGACTTCGTCCTCCGGAGGGACCTTTCCGCCACGGCCCCCGCGGCGGCCATGCACGGGGCCCCGCTCGGAGGGGAGCAGCAGTCCGGCACCGGCTCCCCCCAGCACCCGGCCCCGCCTCCCCACTCGGCCGGCATGTTCATCTCTGCCAGCGGCACCTACGCGGGCCCGGACGGCGGCGGCGGCGGCGGGGGTCCGGCGCTCTTCCCCGCGCTGCACGACATGCCGGGAGCTCCCAGCGGCCACCCGCACCCGCTCAACGGCCAGATGCGTCTGGGGTTGGCAGCAGCTGCGGCAGCGGCGGCGGCTGAGTTGTATGGCCGCGCGGAGCCGCCCTTCGCGCCTCGCTCCGGCGATGCGCACTACGGGGCAGTGGCGGCCGCTGCAGCCGCTGCCCTGCACGGCTACGGAGCTGTGAACTTAAACCTGAATTTGGCGGCAGCAGCGGCTGCCGCCGCGGCGGCCGGGCCGGGACCCCACCTGCAGCACCACGCGCCGCCCCCGCCGCCGCCGCCACCACCGTCCGCGCCCGCGCAGCACCCGCACCAGCACCACCCCCACCTTCCAGGGGCGGCCGGGGCTTTCCTGCGCTACATGCGGCAGCCAATCAAGCAGGAGCTCATCTGCAAGTGGATCGACCCGGAGGAGCTGGCCCGGCCGCCGCCGCCGCCACCGCCCCCGGCCGGCGGCGCCAAACCCTGCTCCAAAACTTTCGGCACCATGCACGAGCTAGTGAACCACGTCACGGTGGAGCACGTGGGCGGCCCCGAGCAAAGCAGCCACATCTGCTTCTGGGAGGACTGTCCACGCGAGGGCAAGCCATTCAAGGCCAAATACAAGCTCATCAACCACATCCGCGTGCACACGGGCGAGAAGCCCTTCCCCTGCCCCTTTCCGGGCTGCGGCAAGGTCTTCGCGCGCTCCGAGAACCTCAAGATCCACAAGCGCACTCATACAGGTGGGTGTCTGTCCCCGGCCGCGCCGCCGCCGCCGCCGCCGCCTCTTGCACCTCCGCCGCTTCCGCCGCCGCTTCTCTTCTTCCTCCTCCTTCTGCTCGCTTTAATTTTTCCCTCCTTCTTGCTGCTTCTCTTCGCATACGTATAACCCGGACATGTGACTTCTTTTTTTTTTTCTCTCCCCTCTTTTTTTCTATGAATAAGTAATTCGATAGCACACACAGGCCCCGCGCTGGGTTCCCACATGGTGGAGTCTCCAGCGCTCCCGCAGCCTCTCCGCCGTGACCGGCAACACGCTCCAGCCGCCACCGCCGCCCCGACAGAAGCTGCAGCAGCCCCGGAACAGGAAGGCGCCCTGGACAGTCGGCAGCCCCCACCCGTCCGGCCCCGGGATCTTGGGGAGGGCGATGGGGGAAGGGGGGCTGGAGCCGGAGCCGCCCCGGAGGCTCTTTCCTCCCCACCCGGGGGCAGGCCCCGCGTGTGAAAGGGGCGTGTGGTATTTGCTGCGGTATTTGGGCCACCAGGCCAGTTCCGTGTGGTCCTTCCCCTCCGGGGTGGGGTGCAAAAATGCTCAAGGAATGAGGCCCCTGGAGACCCCCCTACACACTCGCCCCACTTTTACACACTCCACACACAACACCTTCACGTGCACACACATCACACAAAGAACTTCACACACCTATATTCCCTCCTACTTCCCCCCTTCCTCATATGACCTGACACACCTTACAGGTAACACTCTCACTCACACTTCCTCACTTACACACCTTCATACACACCCATGCTCACACACACAGTGCTATCACACTTTCTTTTATCACACATGACCTAGAGCTACTGGACAAGTCGGCGCCGGTCCTTTTAAAGAAGGTTCTAGTTGGAGGAGTACCGGGCTAGCTGCAAAGCCTCCCCTGCCTTAGAATTTAGGGGAAGCCCCGGCACCGTGGAGACCCCTCCTGACCCTCCCCAAGCCCTGACTTCGGGTGCGCAAGGCCCTGGGTGAGGGGGAGGGCGGCGGGGGACGGGAGGGGGCGCCTTGTGGGTCGCAGGCGCCCTTTGAACAGACGAGCGCACGGTGAGGAAGCGCTGCTGAGGGCGAGCGCAGGCGGGATTTATAGGGACAGGCAGTATTACCCCTCGGAGGACACTTGAGTAACTGGAGTTTACATTCAGTAATTACTTGGCTGATTTATCGGCGCTGCGGCGGGGGCGAGGGCATCCCGGGATCCGCGGGGGGAGCCAGACGGGGTGGCCCGAGCTGGAGCCGGGCCTGGCTCCTGCGGGCCCGCACCTGACCGGCCTCGCGTGGCTCTGCAGAGGATGGGCCGGAGCCCCCTTTGCCTGCCAGGTTCTTTTCTAATCGGATCCGTCCGCCATAGTGATTTTTCCAAAAGGAAACGTCCCACGAGGCTCTCGTAAACTGGGGCCTGCTGCTCGCCCCTGTGCACAGCGCTTCCGGGCGGGGCAGGGGCCTGGGATCCCGCATGCGGGCACGCAGGGGGCGAAGAGGTCCCCAAAGGGAGCCCTACAAGCGGGGCCTGCGGCCTCGGCCCTTCCCTCCTTCCCAGGCCTCGGAGGGGGGTGGGCCTTCGCTTCGCGGGACTGGAAGCCGTGAGAGCGGAGGGCCCCTGGAAATCGATGGCTGGGCAGCTGGCCTGGGCCCCTGCTCTCCCGCCCTTCCTGACCAACCTCCCCCCAGGAGGGGGCGTGTGCGGGTGCCTATGGCCGCTTTTTCTGGTTCCACGTTGCGCGGTTGCGTTGATGCCGGACTCCAGGGGCTGCGTAGGCCTCGCGGGGTCCCCCGGGGAGGGATGCGAACACCGCGCACACATACCCAAACCCGCGCAGGTTGGGGTGGTGGTGGCGGTCTCTGGGCCGCCTAGTCATTGAACACTGTGTCCAGGGAGGGACCATCGGGACTCCCTCCCTGCTATGCCACGCTCCCTTTTGGGGGTTACCCGTGATCCCGGAACATATTGATCAAAAGGAATAATCCCCTGACCACTCCTGAAGGCCCATTTCCTGACCCACGTGCCCCAGTTGCATTTATAACCTTCCCCTGGGCCAGGCTGGAGTTCTCCCTGGAGAGGGACTGACAGGATCCGAGAGTCACCCGCACGCAGCTTCCATTACTCTCTAAAGCTCTGTAAGTCGTTGGGGTCTGACGTGACCTCTATGTCAGAGTCTGAAATGTAAACGCTGGGGTCTCCCCCTTTCTGGCTAGGTAGAATTTGCTCACTGTCACCATTTTCCCCCTTCGTGTTTCCTCCATTTCTTCATCCTTAATCTTCTACTACTGGGTCCAATTGCTTCTCTTTCACGTGCAGTGCTGGTGCCTGCAATGTCCAAGCCATTTATCCTTCATGATCTGGAGGGTGCGGCGTGTACAGAAACATGAGAAGTCTAAAACACAATATTGCACATTTGCATACAGTGAATAAACCCACCCAAAGTTCCATATTGAAGAAAGGCTGGTTATAATTTTTTAAAAGAATGCTATATTATTATCTCCAACTTAAAGTAGAATACAGAAATCAGGGCAACTAACCAATGTTTTGATTTTTTAAAAATGGATTAATTTTTTTGTTGCAGCTCATCTTTGTTGCAGCTCATCTACAGAGAATTTTTAAAGGTTGTGATTATCATTGTGTTATGCTGTTTTCCTCTTGTTATAGGGGTCAATGTAGGAAGTATAGTTGAATAGTATCTAATTTTATTCTTAAACATTATTTCCAAGTAGGATGAGTTAATGTTCCAGGCATCTGAATACTTTCAGCGGTGCAAACATACACTGGTATTGGTGAAATTAATAACAATAAATACTACACTGAAATATTTGTATTAAGATAATAACATTCCCCACAATAACTTACACACACTAAACTGTCTTAGTTGTTTTTAAGAAGAAAAAGAAATTGATCAAAACCAAGGAAAGGGTATACCTGTGCCTCATCAGAGTAGCTGCTGAAATGTGGAGAAACCCAACTTTACTTTTTAAATATGAGGAAAATATTAATATGGTAGTACGTATGAAGTGATTTGTTCAATTATGGACTCAGATACATCGAGCTCATACATACTAAGGTGAGAGGGAAAATTCATACTGTTACCTGCTGCCTTCTGTTTTTGCTTTCTAATACCAAGGTGTGACGTGGCTGAAGTTCTTGTCTTATTGAGCATTTCCACTTCCCCTTGTGTTCCTGGGAGGTTAGAGCAGCTTAAAGGGGTGATGGGCCAAAAGACTGGTAAATAGCCCTTTATAAAAAAACTATCAAACAATGTAGAAGCTATTGGCATGTTTTACTTATGGCAGCAGGTAAACACCGGGTTCAGCAGAGGCTTGTGTTCTTTATCAGTGTTTGTTAAGGCTCTCTTCCACCAGGCTCTTAACCGCCCTGCAAGTTGTGAGGAAAGCTGGTAGAGGAAGAGGCCAATGGCCATTTCTGTGCCAGGCTTATAAAAAATCTAGTGGTCGAATAGTGTGTTTCACAGGTGCCTTTATTTCTGAAGGGAACAGGATTTTGTTTTATTTCCTTTCCCATAAGTGAAATCTTGGGGAACACTCTAAAACAAAATGCTGTAATAATTTTATTACAACACTCCCAGGTACTTTTAGTGTATGTATTCCTTTTTCTTGTATTAAAAGTATCATTTTAACAGCATTTCTCTTGACAGGGTGGGAGGGGGGCGGAGCTGCTTGTATTTTTGCATGTAGAGAGCCTGAGGGGAACGAGGACATGGGTATTCAGGTCCTAGTTGGGTTTCGGTGTTACATCTTGGACCATGTTCTAGTCATTCTCTCCCTGGCCCTTATGGTGCCACAGGGCTGACATCTTAGCATCTCACAAGTCCAGTCCAAGGAGAGCCTCCAGACCAGTGGTCAGCACCCCTTCCCTGAAGTATTCCTTCCCTGTTGCGTCCTGGAGCATAGGTATTAGGCTGGGAGTTGGTCTTCTAGAGAATGGGAAAATGCATCCTCATTTCTGCTCCAAGATTTCTCTCTTAAGTATGAGAGATCTATGAAAAGCAATTGTTAACCTTTCCTATGTTTTGTTGCAGGGGAAAAGCCTTTCAAATGTGAATTTGATGGCTGTGACAGGAAGTTTGCCAACAGCAGTGACAGAAAGAAACACTCCCATGTCCACACCAGCGACAAGCCCTACTACTGCAAGATTCGAGGCTGTGACAAATCTTACACTCACCCGAGCTCCTTGAGGAAGCACATGAAGATTCATTGCAAGTCTCCACCACCTTCTCCAGGAGCCCTTGGCTACTCATCAGTGGGGACTCCCATGGGTGCCCCCTTGTCCCCTGTGCTGGACCCAACAAGGAGTCGCTCTAGCACTCTATCCCCTCAGGTGACCAACCTCAATGAGTGGTACGTTTGCCAGGCCAGCGGGGCCCCCAGCCACCTCCACACACCTTCCAGCAACGGAACCACTTCTGAGTCTGAAGATGAGGAGATGTATGGGAACTCTGAAGTTGTGCGGACGATACATTAGAATTTATTAATAATAATAACAAGTAAAATAGTAAATGGGAGTTCTTGGACTATATCCTAACCTGAGACAATGCTGAGCCTGGGAAAATCTGTGACTCAGACTTGCCACTGGGTCTAATTAGCCCTATTTATTTGGTATGAAACCCTATGGTGTTTGTACATTTAATTAATTTAATTAAGATATTTGGGCTTTCCCCCCCTCTCCCCTAGAAAACAAACAAAAAACAACCAAGCTGGACTTTACATGTTGCAGGGGGACAGGGCTGGGAGCAAATTGTACCAGGAAAAATGAATGGAGAGTAGTTGATCAAGATACACCCTGCCAATAATATATATATATATATGGAGAGAAAGAACAATAAGTCAAAACTCAACAGCAACAAGGCCCTCTGCATTTCCTAGAGTGCCTTGCAAATGCCTTTGATACCATAACATGGGCTTCTTTGGAGCCTCTTAGCCTCCTTCTTGGGCCCTAATTCTGCAAAGGCCTCTTGATTGTAAACCACACACTTGCTGCATTGCCAACAGATCTTGGGACTCTTAGATTGTACCTGTGTCCAAAAATATTTGTAAAAACCTTTTAAGTTTTATTTGTCATTTTCCATTTCCACTTTTTATTACTAATCACACCTAAACACTGTTTTTACACAGGATTATTCAGTACCCTGCTTGTATGATTAAAAAAAAATGCAGCAACCTTACTACATTTCCATATATTGTGCTACTGTGATTGTTCAAGCAAAAGTGGAAATAAGAGAAAAAGCTGCTGCAAAAAAACAACTGTGAAACTATTTTATAAAATAGAAGAAATTCAAGTGCTTTCTTTTCCTGATTTTTTTAAAACTCTGAAATCTCAGATGCTGCCTCTTTACTATGTTCAAACTTCTTGTGTAATAAGGAAATTATGTTTTAGATCATAAGTTCTTTGGGATGCCAGAATTAACAGGCAAGGCTAGGGAGGTGTGAAGTTGGCAGCATGCCTATTTTTTTGAAAGCTGTTGTTTTTAAAATAGGCCAACTCCTCTTTTATACTCTTGTATTAACCTTTTAAAAAGCCTTTATTTCTTGATGCCCGAAAGTGCATTTTAATGCATTTTCTTCCACCTGAGCACTGAGCACACGGAACTGAACCCCATTTGAAAATGACAGTGTGTGAAGTGTATGATTTACATTAAAAGAGGGGAGGGAGTTGCTATACATATTAAAATTTTTAAAAGGTTTATAGTTACCACCAAACATTGATGAATGTGTGACCTTGACAGAGCTGTCAAGCTAGGATAAAAAAGGTCAAGGACCTAGGACAATAACTCTTAGTCAATTTATTTTCGGTTGGTACAACACATCTTGTGTGCAAAATGTAGTCCATCATAAACATCATACAAATATACTAAAGAGCACTAATTTATCCTCGGAGACCCTGCAGACACCCCTCCCCAGGGTTTGTAGAAACTTGTTTCGTGTACTGTGAGTGGTTGTAGTCTTATCATTGTTAATAACCTGTATGGGAACACTATTTGTACAGCTGAATTAATTTATTTTCAGACATCCTTTTTTTCTTTCCTGGAAGAGTTCAAAGCACACCAAAGAATTATATTATACATTTTGGTGAAAGATTGTTGTTTATGATCCACGGTTTATTTAAAAAAAAAAGGAGAGAAAATGGAAACATATATTTTTAAACTTACTTGAATGAACAACGTAATGTGAAACCAGGACTCTTCCTGCATGTCTTTTTTGCATTGTGTTGAGATTATATATAGTTTATAGATATATTATATTACTAGTACAGTGCATGGTGCTGTCACTTTGAAAGCCTTTCAATGTTGTCTTCAAATTGTTATGGTGAATATTAAACATGCAGACCCTCCTTTATAAAGAAAAAGATCATAAAACTTGATATAAAATGAGTCTACATTTAAAAGTTTATTTGATTTTCCTATTCACTTTCAAATCTTTTTCAAATAGACAAAAAAGGTATGAACTTTGGGGGGATAATTTATGTATTGTAAACTTATTAGAACAAAATAATTCTGATTTGTAATGAGTTGTTTTATTTATACAACTTTTTCAATGGTAGTTTGCACTATTCTTTATTATGCTACAGGTTTATTTATTATGAAACAAAAGAATATGTATTTTATGTATTTTGCCATGCATAGGTTAACTCTGCCACAGATTTATTGGTTCCTGATACACCTAAAATGAAAAACTTAAAATGTGTACCTTCAATAGAAAGCAAGGATGATTATGGAGTAAAAATTTAATAAAGGTATTCTTCCTATGTATTGTTTATGTTTTACATAATGGTTATTTCTGCCATTCTCTTCCAAACAGAACAGGTTGCTGACATAATGAACATTAGGTTCTCTTTCCTTGACCTCTTTATTTCATAGCCTCTCCCCAAGCAATAAAATATTTTTACAGCTTGGTTTAATTTACAATCCAATCTAGAAAATGCAATATATCCATGAAGACTAAACCCTGCAGGTTGCACCTAACACTAGCATAAATCTTAGGGGTTACCGCATTCATTTGTTAAAATTAATATCCTTAGTGGTCCTAATCAGTAAGAAGTGAATTTTAACTTTTTTCTTTTTTGGTGCCTAGTCTCTAAAGTAAATGTCAAAAAGAATGAGGAGAAGATTGAGGGAGGGGCAGAGGCTTCCAGATACACAAGCAAAATCAGGAGCTGAGATGGATCTTGAAAGAAGTTGAGTAGTGGGCATCAGGTAATGGGGGAGGGTGCAGAACCCAATTATATTGTGGTTTATTTGGAAGTTGAGGGGATATAAGTAACAGCATGTTGAGGCAGGTGTTAAGGAGAAATTACATTTATGTTAACAAAATATCCAAGTAGCTTAAACTAATGTAATTGGTTAGCTACATGAGCAAGGCCGAATGTTTACCTGTTAATGTTAGCTGATACAAAACCAATAAAAGGCAAATAATTAAAAACAATTGGTGATAATGTCAATAAGCAGTTCTCCAAGAGGTTATAGTGATTTTGAAAAGTCAGGTTTATTAAATGTAGTAAAGGTGAAACAGGTTGCAAAGAGTTGTTTTAAGCCAGATAACAATAACCAGCACACGAAGGAGAAAAACTCATAAATGAGGGCCCCAATCAATGGGAAAACTTATAGCTCTCTAATGAAGTTTCTTGTGAAAAGAAGGGTGACACAAAGCCACCAAGACATGAATCATTCATGGGAAATATAAAAGATAAAAGATCTGACAATGAGCAGAACCTTGTATAGAGTGTCTAAAACAAGTTTCCCCTTCTTATTTTCTGCTTTAAAACGCACAATCTCCCACTCCCAGCGTTCTCTGTCCAGTCTATAGAGTTAAAATTGACCACTGCTCGTCCTGCGCCACTTCAAAGTAATTTAGTCCAGAACGGAAGGCTTGGCGCTTGGACAATCTTCATGGTGTGTTAAGATTTCTATGGCAATTGGCAAGCAAGACGTTCCCATCTGAATATGTCTCAAAGAAAGCCACTTATTGACACTAAGTTGGCTATCATCAAAGACTTCATCTTTCCTCGGCAAAACGTGGCCCTCGCAAACACTGTTTAAATCATCTACCTTTGTTTTCCAGGCTAGAAGAATCTTCAAACACATACTACTTGTGGTTTATGTGTGTATTTTCCCCACTCGGGAGGTTCTTTGGTGAAGTGAATGCTACTACATCAAAAGTACTGAAAAAAAGCTGGGGGTGGAAATTATATTATTTTAAGGAGTTGGAGATGGCCACACAGGAGGGATAGCACAGGGAACAGGAAAAGAGGAGGCTGAAATTTCTTGAAAGCGAGGCCCAACTATGGTAGATGTCAAATATTTGTATCACTTGCAGTCTTGTCATTTATAGCTTGCATTTTGTGGAAGCTTTTTGAGATAGTGGTTTTATCTCTCTTCTCTCTCTCTCTCCCCCCCTACTTACCTATGACCTACCACCTATTATCTCTTTATAAAATGGTACAAGAGATGTTCACCGGAAGTATTTATTTTTTTTAATCCCAGTTTGGCTAGGAAATACAATTTGGGAAAGGGAAGGGGACCCAGTCTGGCTTCTCCCGTGATCACCTTAAGTCAGAGGAAAGGAAAACTGAACACAAGAGAAATAACACAATCCTGGCACTTATGAATACTTCCAGCCTGTCACATTATGCTACTGGCTTGCCCATTCACCCCCTTCTCTACTAAAACAGACACATGGACACCGAAACCCACTCTTCCAGGGTTAGCGAGCGGGCTGGCTAAGGAGGCCCACAGTGAAACCCTCAGCCCTGGGGTTCCAGCACACTTCCCCTCCTTGAACAAAAACTCACAGAAACTTAGACACACGCCCACGCACAGACACTCAAGAGTACATGCATTCACACACGAAGCCAGTGCCTAATCAGGCAGGGAGAAGTTCAAAGGCATGTTCTTTGAAATTCAAACTACTGCTTTTATGGTACATCCACAGAGCATCAGGATTGCTATGGCAATGGACAGGGCCAGGGCAGTTGCTGGCAGAGGGTCCACAGCGATTCGAGACACTCTATTAAGATACAGTTGCTGTGACCTTTACTTTCATGCCAAGTTAGCTCAGTCAGTTTTCACCTCATCAGAAATACATATTTTACGTATAATATCACACCTAGAATATGTGTGACATATAATATATGTGTTTCCTTTACTTTTTGCTAGGAATCCCCCCCTAGAACCTCCTAGCTTGAGAGAAAAGAGAAAGAATGAGCAGACAGAGAAGGAGAGAAAGCCGAGTGAGGGTGGGGGTGGGTGATGTTGGAAAAGGGGAGGAGAGAGCAGGAGCACCAGAGCCCAAGTTCCTCTTCCTTCTCTTTCCACCTAAGTACTTTTATTTGGAAAGCGATTGTTCTTTGTTTATTTAATACAAGTACTGTGTGAATGGTGAAAAATAAACACGATGAAAAATAACCAAACAGATGATTCCTCCGAGTGAAAAAGCCCGGACTTAATAAAAGTGCGAAGCAGTCACCGCTGAATGAGAAACCCTTTGAAGTGGAACTTATTATAGGAGGAATACTTTGGGGTTGCCTTAACGACGCCGCTGAATCGAAAGCGCTCGCCTTTGTCAGCGATTTGTTCTCCTTTGCTGGGGTGCCCGGAGAAATTACTTACATGGGCTGCCTTAACATGCAGCCTGCAGATCAGTAACTTTGCAGCTCAGACTTGCAGACGCCACTCGGCAACGGACAAAAAGAAGTCAGGGGGAAACGCACTGGCCTTTCACGCCGAATCTCTAGGGATGGGGGGCGCACGGGCGTGTAGGGCGGCAGATAAGAAGTTGTATTACAACTGCCCCCCCCCTCATCCGGGCTCTCCACCCCCCACCCCGACCCCCTGGTCTGGGTTGGGACCCCGGCCGCCTGGGCCTAGCCCAGTGGCAGAGGACGGTCCGGCTACTCCCGGGCCCTCCAGCGAGGGGCGCTCTCCCGCGCGCTGGCCCGCCCGGCGCAGGACTTTCCCAGCAGTCCCGGCCATATTTAATAAGGGTCGTTTATCACTCAGGCGCTTTGAAGGGTCGCCTCCAGCCCTGTGCCCATTAGAAAGGCGGAGGTGACATTTAAACTCCGTTTTCAAGGATCGCAGGGGGATTTCCATGAAAAGGCAACTCGTTTGTCTTAGGAGCCTGGAAACAACCCCCTTCTCGCTCCCTTTGACCACATGGCATAACTCAAAAACAATAGTTCAAAAGTGAAATGGCATCGTGGTGTTCACTCGGAGACAGGCCCCCATCCAGCACCAGAGAAAAGGGGTAGTCCGCAAGACAATGTGCTTTTTGTGTCCTGCCCTGTCACAAGGATTGTGTTGTTTGCTTTGGAGGCTGCGCCTGTTATACTTTCCTGAAAGTGCTTGTGTTAAACAAGAGTTATAAGTCATCCAAAACAACAAACATTTTGATTTTCTTTGCCTAAAGGGCTTTCCCTGGCTATGGGCACCGTGAAAAAATAATGTCCTTGCTGAGAAAGGAACACCAGTAGTAGCATTAGAAGCGGGCGCATTAAATATTGAATGACACGGGGAAAAAGAGCTTGTCGAGGGGCACTCAGCCTTAAAGTCTTTCTTCCACTTTGTCTGCAGTGGCTGCTGGACTATTTAAGATGGTATTAATTAAGGCGGCTTCGGATGCCGCCGAGCCCGTCGGCCGCTCGGCCGCGCTCGGTCAATGGGCCTGTGTCCCCGCGCTCGGCTCCCGCGTTGGCTGAGCCCAGTGCAAATGTCACTTCTCATTTGGAGGCTGAAGAGAAGGGCCCGTCCTGCATTAAGGGCAGCAGGCATGTAGTCATCAGCAGGCGTTAAAGGAATATGAGGGGCTAGGGTGAGGGGAGGGGAGGCAGGAACAAAATAGGAACATCTGCCCTGGGCTGGGGAGGAGAGTGCGCCAGCGTGAACTGCTTTTGGCACAGTTTGGAGCGTGTCGTTTAGCAAACAAGGGCCACGCGGGACTCGCTGCGTTGGGACATCCACTCTCTGGCCTGCTCCTGCGTGGAGAAAATGAAAACCCCAGCCCTGCAAAAATCCATCAGGCAGCTGGGCGGGGCGCTATTTTACAAAGAGACTGGCTTCTACAAAGACAGACAAAGGCTTGAGGCAAAGAGGCCTTTTTACTGATTTCCTCCCCCCACCCCCACCCCCAAGGTCCCCTTCACAGAACACAAAGCTAGCCCAAAGGGCCTCAGCCAGGGACCTGCGATCCAATTTTACAGATGGTGAAACTGAGACCTCAAGCAAGACTCAGGGAAGATTTGTCAATATTCCCCTAAGGAGTCCGAAGTTGAGACTCTAATTGAGTCAAAAGACCCAACCAGGAGTGCAGTTCTATTTAAGGACACCAACAACCACTTCAAAGTATCCCCTCTGCCCTAATACCAACCTAATACCAAGCGTTTGATTCAAAGTCAAATGGAAGTTGGTTCCAGCAGCTGGAAATTCCTAACATTAAAAAGAGAGAGAGAGAGATGAAGCTTACTGCCAACTAACTGTGGCATAAATGAAATGCATGTCTTAAGTAACTATGTTAACTATTAGCTCTTGATGACAAGAGACAAGACTGGCCAGAGTGGAGGGGTGCAGGGGACCCTGGCAGATTGATCTTTGCATCCAAAACCCCCATGGGAGTCAGTCTCTTGGTATGGAGTTCCAGATGGACATGAGCCTTATCTTTACCACATGATCCTTTGGAGGTGGGGCTCTCTCCTGTGTGTATGACTGTGATTTGGGTCCTTGCGGCCAGGTACAGGGTTTTACCACCCTTGACTCTAGATTCATTTGCAATACCTGCTTTTCCATCTCGGGATATATGCCCTCCGGGCTCCCTCCAACCTCCTGGGTTAGGAGGGTCACCTACTCCACCCAGAGCCATCCTGCAGGGGAAGCAGTTTCTACCATCTTGCAAGGCTGGGCTTTGTTAGAGGGGGAGGAGGGCGAAGCTGGGATCTGTCAGTCCCAAGACTGGGGCCTTCAGCCTACACCCTCCGCCCCACTGGGAGCTGGAGGCGTTGCTCTAGGGCGGGAACCGCCTAGCCAACTCTGGAAGCTACTGGAGATGGGCGGTGGAGAGGAGGAGAGAGGTTTGCCAGACCCTCCCCACCCCCATCCCTACCCCCCACCCCCCCGCAACAGGTTTGCAAAACCTAAGTGTGGGTCTTCCAAGGCCCAGTAGCAAACCTGGGCGATGTTTTTTGCATCGTTCTTTGGTCCTCATCTCCCTGCTTTTACTTTTTTGCATGAACAGGCCCTAGGCCAGGGTAAGAGATGCAAAAATGTTGGCCCGGAATGCACGGGTGCGCGCCCCTACACACACACACACACACACACACACACACACACACACTCACTCACGGAGAACTAACCCCCCGCCTCCGTCCCAGCCAGTGCACTGGGCACATGCTTGGGCTCCAGGCACCTTGCCAAGAGCGCGCGAGCACCCTGCGTGGCACACTGGCTTAAGTTCCTGTACGAAGTGGCGGGGGTGGGGTGAGGAGGGAGGGTGGGTGGCGGTGGACGCTGCCGACTGCTGGCGGTGCGCACAAGTTCAGTGTTCAACTTCCCGCTCTTAACGAGAGCCGGGATCCCTTTGGAGAGGCCCTCGGGAGCTGGCGGCGGGGCTGGGAGTGGCGTGGGTAAGCTGGCCGGCGCGGGGCGCGGGCGGCGGGGCACGAGGGCGCGGCAGTTGAAGGGCGCGAGGGTGCCCGCGGCCGGCCGGATGCTCGGGAGAAGTCAGCGCGAGCAGCTGTGACTTCACCTATTAGCCCCGATGTCTTTCCGAGGAGCCTGGTGGAGTTAAACAGCCCACAATGGGCGCTCTGGGGCGCCTCCAGCCTGACCTCCACCCGGGTTTAATAGTTTCATAGGAACTTCATTAAATCAATTACTTGGTGAGCACATCATCATTTATTCGTAATTAGCAGCGAGGAGCGCGTTCTCTTTCCCCAGCCCGCGGCCCGGGTCCCAGCGGGGTTGGCGGAGTTGCGCAAGCACTTTTGTTTGCTGGAGTGTTGACTCCCGGCATTATTCGGCCCGGGTAATCTTTACGTCTTAATCTAGCATTCAAGGGGCGAAGGGAAAACAAACAGGGCGCAGGCCAGAGGCCAGCCCTGCGGTCCCAGCCGCCGCAGAACATGGCCCTCGCTCCACGCGCAGGGCGCGTCTCCGCGGCCCCCGCTCCTTCCGGGCGGAGAGGCGGCGGGGCTCGACGGGGGCAGAGGGTTGGAGGGGAAGGAGCCAGGCCAGGGGCACTCAGAAGGCAGCGAAGGAAGAGGAGATGAAAGAGCGAAAAGAGGAAACCAGGATCAGGAAAAGGAAAGCACGTCCTGCAAAGCAACCACAAAAGGCAAACGTCCAGGCTCGTGCGTTGTGCGGACGGCGTTAGAGGGGGAATGCGTGTGCGTGCACGTGCGTGCGCGCGCGCAGGATGTGCGTGAAATCACATCCATTTCAGATGCCGGGGGTCTGGGCTGAAAGGGGAGCGCCAGCAGCAGTGCCGGCCTTGCGTGTGCGGAGGCAGCTCGCTAGGTGTCCCGACTGCAAAAGTGTTTTAATTTGGGGACTGCAGCCCCGGGCGCAGCTCCAAGGCGGCCCACAAATTACGAGCGAGTGGCTGGCGAGGAGGGGGAGTTGCTGAAAGCCGGGCCAGAACTTGCGCGTGCGGAGCGACGCGAATAACGGCTCCGCGAGGAGTCGTGATTCCGCTGGAGTGGAACCATTTATCCCCACACGCCGCAGCGCCGGCCAAATTCTGCACGGACAGGAGCAGTCCGGGCTCCCGGGGCCAGAATCGTGGGCCGCGCGCCCCTGCCCCGGCCCGAGTCCTTGCCCCGATCCGATTTCCGCCGCAAGTTGGAGAAGTCCCTCCAGCACAGAAAACTTTCAACTTCTGCCGGCGACTCCCCTGAGGAAACGGAGGGGACCCCAGAAAGGCTGGGGGAGGCAAAGGGTCACTGATGCTCCGTCTCGGGTTCACTCGGGAGCGGGCGAGTGTGAACAACTGTGAGGTTAGGAAAAGGTCCTTCCAGAAGAAACAGGGGTCCCAGAGGGGGCCCCAGACGTTAGTCCCTTTGGTGGACCCGGTGTATCTAAGTTTTTGAGAAGAGGGCCTTGAATTTCCCCACTGGTGTTTGTGGCCAGGCCTGTTTGATTCCGAATGGTTATTTGGAGGCTGTCAATGTGTGCAAGTGGTTGTTGCTTTGCTAGTGATTCCATACAGAACGCATCAGTGTTTGGAGTGTTTGTCCTCTCCTGGGCCCAAAGAGAGCTTGGCGCATCGGAGGGTGGCTGCATGGTGACAGGGTCTGACTTGGATGAGAGTGAGGAGGACAGAGTTAAAGTGTGGCCCAAGGGCCTCTTGATCCTGCGAAGTGTGGGTGCACTCTTCCGAGTGCCAGGGGCCCTGACCTGGGTTCTCCTGAGGCCTCCAGTCTGGTGAGCCCAAACTCATGACCAGCCATTGGGCTCACAGGAGGGGGTCTTAAATCTCCAGCTTCCTCAGTCCCCCAGTCTTCTGTTCTCCCTTTCCTCAGATCTCATCATCCTACACTCACTCTGTGCCTTTTTTTTTTTTATCCCCCTTTTTGCACAGTTGACTCACAGGTCCCTTGGCCCTCTACCCCAGGGTCTTATACATCCTTGTGCCTGGTGGACACAGGATGAGAGAGAGGCAGGCAGCAACTCAGATCCTGTTTCCAAATAGGCCTGCTTGAATTGCAGAGACCCCACTGAGATCCCCAGCTGCTGCTGCCCCACCCCACTGGCATGGTCTGAGAGCTTGGGTCAGCCTGGAAAACAGGAAATGGATTGGAGAAAAGGTCCATCCACTAGCAAGTCGGCACTCTTTTAAAATATAAAAGCACTTTGCATACTGCCCCCCCCCCAAAGAAGGTAAAACAAAACGGTCAGGCTCCCAGAAGAATTACAAAGAACAAAATCAATGTATACATATACAGCAAAATATGAATAGATCTCCAAACACTGTAAACACAGACGACCTTTGGAGTCTGTTGCACATGGTTGTGCACAGTGAATACCTGTGCGTGTTACATGTATATTTAATCAGACAAGTCTATACACACGCACACACATGCACATGGTTATAGCATATTTAAATCCAACCTGCAAATTATCAGGGTCTATACATCCTGAACCTAAACACATTTAATTTTATTTAAAATGTAATTCACTCATGACTTTTCTCTCTACTTTCCCCTCTTCCTCCCACCCCCAACACCGTTTAATAAAATAGCATCCGTTGGAGAAAAGAAGGCAAGTCAGGCAAGCATTTTATGAGCTGGCAGGGAATTTGGTGAAGCGGTTGATTTAGAAAATCTGGCTGCTGGCTGCAAAGTTTTCTTAGTGATATTCTGATTCTGCGTCTCTCCCCCTGCTCCGAGTCCTAATAGCGTTTAACCCATTAGCTGGCTCACATCTCAGATCCTGTTCTGATTCCGACTTGACTGGGCTGTGTACATGACTGGCACCCTACCTGAATAGTGGGAACCCTGTCCTCCCGCCATTCCCCACTTCCTTCCAGTGGGGCTTCCCTTCCTTACTGGCAGGCTCTCCTTATTTGTCTGGGGTCCATGCCATTGGGCCTGTCAGCCTGAAACTAATAGGCATCATGCTCCCATTCTGTCGTCTCTACGTAGGGCTCTGAACAGGCTTCTCTCGTCACTGGCTGCAGGTTTATCTTCCTGTGCTGGCAGGGAGAAGGAGGCCTGGCACTGCCATACCGTAGATGCAAAGCTGGGCCAACGCCTTGTGAGGGGACCCCGGAGCTCTTGGCAGCCTGGCTTTGGGTAATGATGCGTAAGGGAAGTTTAAGGGAGTGCCCAGGGGAGACTTGCATTAAAGCCCTTGTTTGTCTCCCTTTAGGGCACAGGGCAAAGGTTTGACGGCTCTGACCATTTCTTAAACTGGCCCCAAAGGGGAAGCATCAGAAAAAACCTTTGGCTTAGGTCGAGTGTCTGTGTGTTACGGAGAGAAACTTCTGGGTAGGCATCGGCCTCAGCCTGGGCCTTCCCTTTCTGTCCTCAGACTCGATGGCTTCGGTGGTTTCCAGGTTCTGCTGCTCATAACAGTGAGGAGTAAAACCATGAAGTGATTCTAGGCAAGCACTTTTCAGGAAGGAAGAACCCCAAAAGATGGGGGCAAGTCCAGGAAAAACGCTGCAGTCTCACCAATGCCCCACTCCCCACCCACTCCACCTGCTATTTCTAACATTGACTCCCTAGAATCTTTCTATCCATCTCATGAACCAGAGGGCCGGCGGGTCCCAGCAGAGAAATGTGCCCTGAAAGAATTTGAGTGTCTTTGGCCACTTGGCAAGGAGATTGGAGCGGCTATTTTCTGACACTCCTCCAGTGGGAATGGTGCCTGTTAAGGAGGCAGCAGAGAAACTGCACCATAAATAGTATCCTTCTTGGTTCTTTATGTTCCTTCTTGAGACTGGAACTGTTTTGTTTTGTTTTGTTTTGAAATATATTTTTATTGATTTCAGAGAGGAAGGAAGAGGGGGAGAGAGAGAGATAGAAACATCCATGATGAGAGAGAATCATGGATCGGCTGCCTCCTGCAAGCACCCCACTGGGAATAGAGCCCACAACCCGGGCATGTGCCCTTGACTGGAATCAAACCTGGGACCTTTTGGTTTGCAGGCCCGACACTCTATCCACTGAGCCAAACCGGCTAGGGCGGGAACTGGGTTTTAATGGAAAGTTTTCTCTGGGCCAGCTGGGTGTCTCTGGGAAATTGTAGACACGAAGCTTCTCATTTCCTTACGGGCAAAGAAAGCCCAGCTGGGTGCTGGGGGAGCCAGGGGCAGCCTCCCTTGGAGCTGGGCACTCCGAGACCCTGGGGACAGAGCGGTGGGCATGGACAGGGACCTCAAGAGGAGAGGACATGGGAGGTGGTAGAGAAGCCTAATATCCATTACTCACAAGTTTTCTGGCCCCTTTAAGAATTCTGGTAAAACACAGGCATAATATAATACCTCCCATTTGAATCATTTTTGAGTATACAGTTTTGTGGCGTTAAGTACAGTCACATTGTTGTGTAACAATCACATCATCCCTCTCCAGAACTTTTTGATCTTCCCAAACTGATCATTTTTATTCTACTTCCTATTTCTATGAATTTGACTACTCTCGGTACTTCATGTAAATGCAATCAGACACTATCTGCCCCCCAGTGTCTAGCTTATTTCACCGAGCATAATGTTGTCAAGGTTCACCACGTTGTAGTATGCATCAGAACTCCATTTCTTTTCATGCCTGAATAATATTCAAATGCATGGATAGATATGATTTTGTTTATCCGCTCACCTACCAATGGGCATTTGGGTTGTTTCCACCTTTTGGCTATTGTGAATAGTGCTTCTAGGAACATGGGTGTGCTCCACGCTTTTATATGTACCTATATAATAGACGTTTTCATGAACCAATGTGAAACACTTTAAACTAAAGGGGTGCTCCAGCCAAGAATTTAAAATGATATCAGATATCTCACTTGGATCTGGCTTTCTGAGGTCAAGGAAGTGCAGCTGGAATTCGCTGGAGAGCCACAGCATTGCTTCCAGCTCCATGGCATTCTCATCTGTGTGAGTGTGTGAGTGTGTGTGTGTGTGTGTGTGTGTGTGTGTGTGTGTGAATGTGTGTGTGTGTCCAGCCCTACCCAGTGCTGCTGCTTCAGAGGAACTATTAACACATTAATATTATCAATAGCAGGCAGTGCCTGAGCCATTAGGGAATTATGAAAACATCTGAAGCAAGTCGTTTCAAAGCGCTGATTTGTTTTATAGTCAGTATTACATTTTATGACAGGCTCTTTTGCCAGCAAAATGAGCGTATAAGCATCATACACAGCTCAGTAGACGGAAACTGGTGCCCTGTGCTGCCCCACAAATTTGTGCTCCGGATCCCTTGGGAAGCTTCTGCAATTTGCAGACAACTACTAACCCTTTGCTAAAGGGTCGGCCCAGTACTTCATTGGGAGTATGCCCCCCTTACATTTTTAGCCATAGAAAAACTACAGCCCCTTCCCTTCCTGTCCTTTTCCTCAAAAAAATGTGCCTTATTCCTTAGGACACAATAAGAAGGCCTGTCTCCAGTAGACCAAAGCCAAACGCTTTCCTGGCCACTTCTGCTTTCTGGGACAAATTCTCTAGTTCCGGACACGTCTCAGCCCTCAGGAGGACGGCGGTGCCAAAGAAAAGGGGCCGGTTGGTCCCTAGGAGGAGCTGGATGTATGTTTCTCAGCTTCCCGAAGCTCTCCCTCTTCATTCAGACCTCCACCATCTCCACTCAGCCCTGCACTCCCACCCCCAGCACCAACCCAAAGAGAAGACTGGGGTGTGGGTGGACAGGGTGGGGGTGGGACCCAGGGGAATGGAGGGGAAACACATCCCTCCTCCTTGGCCCCCGCCCGAAAGCTGGGGTTGGCGGGTCCCTCCCAGCGCTCCTCTCTGCGATGGGAGATAGCACTAAAAAGTTCCTTCTCACCAGTTCCCAGGGAGCAGCGTTTGTAATATTTTACAGCCGCTGTTTAACATTTCCCTACCTAGTTATTAAACACGAAAGGGAGTAAATTAAAATGGCAAAGTAAAATGAAATAAAAGGCGTCTTTTCTTTCTGTAAAGAGACAACACCTAATTAAGGAATACTTGAATCCCACAAAAATGCAGACTCTCACGGGTGACATAAAACTTCTCCTTTTAAAGCAGGAACAAAACCCAGAAAATTGGGGACAGGCCCAAGAGGTAGCCCTTTAAAACAAAAAGCGCCTTCCTCTGGAGACTTCTGACTTGTTTCCCCCTTGCCTTTTTTCTCTTCCACAGTCCTGAGGGAGGATTAAATTTGAACGACTCTTTTGAGTTAAAGTTTTCTGGGCCGCGGCCAGGCAGGCACGCAGGCCGCCCTCCCTTCCTGCCCGCGGCGACCTCCAGCTCCAGCCCAACCCGGAGCTGCGGCCCCTCCCCCTCCCCCTCCCCTTCCCCCCTCCCCTCCCCCCCCACCAGGGCCTTTCAGTCCCAATTCACAGTCCATCCCAGACTCTCTCCTTTGTCCCCTCCTGACTGCTTTATCTTGGGGGGGGGGATAGGGGGACACTACTTTCTCCAGCCCCCCCCCCCACTTCTTTCCGGGGGAGCTCTCCGAAACAACACTCCCACCCCACCTTCATTTCCCCCAGCCTCCCAGAGCTGGGAGAGTGGGACCTTCTTCTTTTCCTCTCTGGCTGTTATCTGGTTCTCGGTAAATACCCACAGCTCTGGCCTCCTTCGGTGATTTCGCCCTGGGTCCCACATTCCGCGCTTCCCAGCCGGAGCCCCACCTCCTTCCATGGGGTGTGGCCTCCTAATCACACCGGGGGCCCTGCTCCGGCCTTTGCTCTGGGCCAGATGTGGCCGTTGCTCTGAGCCTGCTGCGAGGCACCTGCTGGGGAATAAAACTCGGAAAGTCTAGGGAATAAAACTCTGAAAGTCTAGGGAATAAAACTCGGAAAGTCTAGGGTGCTCCAAACCACCAAGGCGGGAGAAGCTGGCGTAGCCCCGCCGGGAGCCAGGCCTCCTGCTCTGATCAGCTGGCAGGCTTTTCTGGGGGACAGCGGGGCCCGAGTTCTTCCCAGAGCAGTGGCTGAGTTCCTTCCTTACCCCTGTAGTTATTCTCTTTTGTTGTTAATCCTCACCAGAGGCTTTTCCCTCATTGATTTTTTAGAGGGAGTGGGAGGGAGAGAAAGAGAAACAGCGATGTGAGAGAGACACATTGATTGGTTGCCTCCCTGCCGGCGCCCTGATCTGGCCGGGATTGAACCTGCAACCCAGTACACATGCCCTTGCTTGAGAATCCAACTGGCAAACCTTAAGTGCACGGGCTGATGCTCTAACCACGTAGCAACACCAGCCAGGGCCCTGTAGTAATTCTTGTAGGAGAGTATCATTCTTGTTGTTTAGTCCTATCATTGGGGGTGGGGGTAGGAGGGAAAGAAAGCTACGGGGAGGCTAAAAAATATGGATCGACATGTCTTGAGACATCTACAAATTAAAGACATCCTCGCCCTAAGCTTGCATTTCTGATATTATTTAGGATTTTGAAGGTTTGAAAGTCCTGCAGAATTTTGCCCAACATCACAATGCATGGGATGGAGCCAGAGGTCCCCAGATACCTGCTTATTAGACTAAACAGTAAAAGAACATCATTTCTTCTTTTCAAGAAATAAGGAGAGGCTATTTTGTTGGCCTTTCCTTTTGGGATGGATCCTGTGTCTGGCTTTGCCTTTAGCAGGGTAGACATGGATGGCACCAAAGTAGCATGTGGTAGAAGCAGTGGCTGGCCTTCCCTGATCTGCTGTAGAAACATTTGTGTGGCTGGCTCTGCCCAAGTCCAGGAACCCAGGCCTCTTAACTGCAGTCCTGCCTTCTCTTTTCTTCTCTGAAACATGAAGGGAGAGGAAAAAGAAAGTGTTTTAAAGTTCTTTAATTCCTTTCATCTACATTAAAATGCAATGCATATCATATTTCTGAGTAAAACCCTGGGTGGTGTTTGTAGAAAGTATCTTACATCTATATTATATCTAAGCCTTGCACATGTATTAACTATTAGTTCACATACTACTTCCCTAAAGTAGAGTGGGTTGGTTTCACTGGAAACTGAATTAGAAAGTTAAGCTTACACAGTAGTAAGTGTGGAACCAAATTAGTTCAAGTCTGTTTGTTTTTTTAAACCAAAGCATACTACATAGCAATAAAAAAAAAAAAAAAAAAAAAAAAAAAAGAGAGAGAGAGAGTGATATTGTAATTTGGTGACCAGATCTCTCAGGTTTTCTGACATAATAAGATCAGGGGAAGATCATGGTTCCATCAGTTGCTCTCTTTCAAAATTGCCCGACCCCATTCCTAAGCAACACTCCAGGCTGTGGTACATCTTCTTTAATGTACAATATAATATTTACACTAAGAAGACCCTCATCATCTTTCCATTCAAATTCACCTTATCTCAAAAGTCAGCCCTTCCATCATTCCTGTCTCTAGTCCTGTGTGATCATTCCTTTCTTTGAACACTAATGGCCAGACCGACAGTGTCCTCCGTAGCTCATTTAAATCCACAGCAAGGCTATGAAGCACATGCTTTCATTATCTCCATGTAACAGATGAGGAAACTGAAGCACAGAGAGATTAAAAAGCTAGTTCAAGGTCACACAGTTAGAAGGATAAAACTAGGAATTGAACCTCTCTAATCTCGGCTCCAGAGTCCATGTTTCTGACCATTATATGATGCTGCCTTTCATCTCTAGGGCAGTCTTAAGACTGTGAGGCATCTTGTTTGAATTATCACACAACTCAGTGAGTGCCCTTCACCACATGATGCTGTGCCATCTCCCTAGCTATAGGTGTACCCTATTTTGCCTTAGGTGTATAAAAGCACATTTTATCCTTCTTAGGTAATTGTAAGCTCCTTGAGAGTGGTGACTGTATTGATCTGTTTTAAATGTCCTATAGTACCTGTTACCTATTCAGTGTACATACTTGTTATACTTATTTTTGGAATAAAGCTAAATCAACTGGAAAATCACTTGTTCCCCAAGTATTCGTTGTGTACTAACTAAGCAACAAGCACTATTAGGCCCTGGTGAGTAAGTCAGATAAGACTCCTGCTGTTAAGAAACTTAATTTGGGTGTTTGTGTGTTGGGGGGGGGACAATCGGGGGATAAGGACACATATGTAATACCTTAATCCAGTGGTCGGCAAACTGCGGCTCGCGAGCCACATGTGGCTCTTTGGCCCCTTGAGTGTGGCTCTTCCACAAAATACCGCGGCTTGGGCGAGTCTATTTTGAAGAAGTGGCGTTAGAAGAAGTTTAAGTTTAAAAAATTTGGCTCTCAAAAGAAATTTCAATCGTTGTACTGTTGATATTTGGCTCTGTTGACTAATGAGTTTGCTGACCACTGCCTTAATCAATAAAGAAAAAATATATAAATAATAATAATAATAATAAATAAAATGGGTGAAAAAAAACAATTAAAAAAAAAAAGCTAAAAAGTCTGGGGCTAACCAGGGAACTTATATGCATAGCTCATGGACACCAACAATAGTGTGGTGAAGGCCTGGGAGGGGTGGGTGCGAGGTGGAGAGGGTCAATGGGACAAAAAGGGGGAACATCTGTAATACTTTCAACAATAAAGATAAATTTTAAAAAATAAAAATAAAAAATGAAATTAAATTGAAAAAAAGAAACTTAATTTTAGTTGAAACAGATGATAAACAAACAGATGAAATAAGAAAACTATCAAGTAGTATATTTGAAAAATCAGAATGGGTGATCACAAAGGGGTTCTTTGGAAAAATAAGATCTAGAAGGAGTGAGCCGTGCAAAGAGTAGAGAAACAGCATTCTAGACCAGGGACTAGCTTGGGCAAAGGCCTTGAGGCAGGAAGGGGATCGGTGCCCAGTTACTTTGGCAGTTTGCAGGACTTCTCAACGTTAGCACAGGTCTTAGCTCAGACTACTATAACAAAAGACCATAAACTGGGTGGCTTAAACAACAAACATTTATTTATCACAGTTCTGGAAACTGGGAAGTCCCAGGTGCTGGCAGGTGCCTCATGAGGGACTTTTCCTGATTTGCAGATGGCTGCCTTCTTGCTGTATCTCCCCATGGCGAAGAGTATCTTCCTTTTCTTATGCGGGCACTAATTCTATCATGGGAGCCCCACGTTCATGGCCTCATTTAAACTTAATTACTTCCTAAAGTCCTAGCTTCAAATACCATCGCATCGGGGATTGGGGCTTCAACCTAAGAGTTTGGGGGGAGGGGCACACAAATATTCAATCCATAGCAGCACAATTGACATTTTGGGCCAGATAATTATTAGTTGTAGGGGTCTTTCCTGTGCCTTGTAGAATGTTTAGCAGTATTCTTCCCATCCCTACCCCCTGACCTCTACACTTTAGATCATAGTGGTAACCTGCTCCCCTCTAAACTGTGACAGTAAAAAAATTTTCCTGATGTTGTCATGTTCCCTGAGAGCAAAATCACCCATCCCTGGTTGAGAACCACTGCCTGAGTGGGCCAGAAAGATGGCTAGCATGGCAAGAGCATAGTGAACGAGATGGATGAGTGCAAGATGAGGTTGGAGAGATGTAGGCTGTGCTCAGATCATGTAAGGAGTTTAGATGTTATTGGAGATGCAATGAAAGCCAGTGGAGGGGGTGAAGCTGGGGCATTGGATGATGCAATTTACTTTTTTGGGCAGAGGGAGAGACTGGTTGTTATGTGGGGGGCAAGAGGGGAGCTGGAGGTCCTGGGAGCAAGCTATTGCAGTGTTCCAGATGATGGGGGAAGGGAGATGGAGCAAAGCGGACAGATTCAGGGTAAGTTTTAGATGTCTAGCTGACAGCACTTGCTGAATCAACAGTGACAAGTGAAGGAGGGAAGGATGAAGGAAATGACTAACGATTTGAGTCCAGCAGTGCCATTAGAAAGGCCTTAGCTGGTTTGGAACAGAAGGTCATTGCTGTGGAGATGCCAGGTAGACAAAAGGATATTCCATTCTGGAGACTCAGGGAGTGGGTTTGGAAGTTTGGGACATACTGATCTTTATTGGTATTTAAAACCACGTGACTGAATTGCCTAGAGGTAGTGTGTGAGTGCACAAGAGAAGGGAGCCCAGCATGGGACAGACAGGAGGAAACAGAGAAAGGTCCAGACGGGGCTCTCTGTGAGGCAGGAAAGGATGGTGCCATGGAAGTCAAAAGTGTATCAAGAAAGCTGAGTGCTCAGCTGATTGGGTGACATTGAGCTGATCGATGGCTTTTATAGGGACAGCCTCCATGACAGTGCAAGAGCAAGGCTGCTTGGGCGGGCGAGGTGAGGAAAGAGAGTGACCTAGAAACCTTCCACCTTCCAGGGAGCAAAGTGTGGGGCAGTAACACGTGGGGGACCAAGCTCACAGGAGTTTTCTCAAGATAGGAGGAGGTGGCACATGTTTGTGCGCTGATGCAAGTGGTCTCGTGGGAGGTAGGGGAGCCGAGAGATTGCAAAAGGTCAATGGTGCAGGAGCAAGAGGGGTTGAGTTTTTTACAAAATGTATTATTGCAAAATATATATAACATTTGCCATTTAAGCTACTTTTTTATCCTCACCTGAGGATATGTGTTTATTGATTTGAGAGAGAGAGAGAGAGAGAAAAAAAACATTGATGTGAGAGAGTAACATCGATCGATGGGTTGCCTCCCATATGTGCCCAGACCAGGAATTGAACCTACAACCTAGGTATATGCCCTGACAGGTAACTGAACCCGAAACCCTTTAATGCATGGGACGATGCTCCAATCAATGGAGCCACCTGGCTAGGGCCATTTTAGTTATTTTTAAGAGTACAATTTGGTGGCATTAATTGCATTCACAACATTGTACAACCAGATTATACTATTTCCAAAAGTTTTTCATCACTCAAACTGAAACTCGAACTATTAAGCAAGAATATCCTATTCCTCCTCCCCTCCCCCCAGAGAGGAATTTTTGAGCAGGACACTTCATCCCCAATAACAGAAGGGGAGGTACAGAATTTGGCTAGAGGGAGGGGTGGGCTGGTAGTTTTGTCGAAGGGAAGATAAAGGGGCTTCTATTAGAATTCTAGAGTTTTCTCATTGAAGCAAGAGAATGAGGAAAGGGATGAGTGTAGGAGGGTCAGCAGAAAGGATGAAATTACCATTTGGAGAGTGGGAAAATGAAAAAAAAAACTGGGGCAGTATATCAGGGTTGATGGCCAGTGTCAAATGTTCACTTGCTATTTGTGCACTTGAAATTCAAAGTCCATTCACGGTATTGTGCCGTCATCATCACCACCATCTCCAGAACTTTTCATCCTCCCAAACTGAAGAGTAGCGCCCCATTCTCCCTGCCCCAGCCCCTGAAACCACAGGTGGCGTGTTTCTTCCCCAGCAATGTCCGGGTGCAGACACGGAGTGGGTGGGCAGTTGAGTTTCGCAGGGTTGGTTAGGGAGAGGGATGGGGAAAAAGAGGGTAAAGGAGTTTGAGACAGGGGGTGATCATGAAACATGGGCTGGAGAAATGGCAAGAGAAGGGTGTGTGTGTGTGTGTGTGTGTGTGTGTGCGTGCGCGCGCGCACATGCACAAAAGCTGACGGGAATTGGAGTCCAAAAGATGGTGCCATCTTCTTTCCTTTTCTTCCTCATGATGCTGTAGATGGCAGGAGTCAAACCACAATTCACATTTATTACTTACTATGGTTCCCTATTGCTCATGACATCCCTGAAGAATGTTCTGCAGAAGAGCCCAGAATGGCCCCTTGAGTCACCTGGCATGGCTTCCTCCCCCTACCTGCCACAGGTCTCTAGGATGCGGGCACCCAATTAGGTAAGAGAAGAGGCATATGGTGTTTATTTGGGGGAAGAGGGACATTTTCTATGAATAGCAAAGCTATGTGAACAGACAGGCTGACAGATGATTCCACTCTATCTGATCACACAATATGGGCATCCACACTGTGTGAAAACCCCCAAAGCGCCAGGAACTTGCAAACGTCCTCCTTGCTTTCTGCGCCTCAGCCCTTGCTTTTCCCTTTGAAACTGAAGTGGAGGTGGAAAGGTCCTTTCTCAGACGCAGTAGGCTCTCTCCCCTGAAATTTCCTCGGAGCTCGCCTCTTAATGCTTTTCCCGGCACTGGGCTGTTTTCTGCATGATGGATGAAATCCTGCCTTCTTTCCTGATTATCCTCTCTGGTGATTGTGTTTTTTGATTTTTGTCTATACATTTTTTGGGCGGAGGAGAGGCTATAAATTCAATTCCTGGAAGATACTCTTGCATTGTGTATAAGGCTGCAAGGGAAGGGAACGTGGACCCGGCCATTGCCCACAGCACAGATGTCCTTGATGGGGAAGCAGGAAGCCACAGGGGGTGGGCTTTTCCAAAATGGAAGAAGCCGAGGCAGGTCACTTTGTTTATTGTAACACTGGATTAAATGATCGACAGATAAACCTAGTCTCACAGAGTGATGTTTACAATAATACTTAAGAGTTCATCAGAATGGTTATAACAGAATGACCCCTCAGTGGTAGTTGAGTTGTGTGGAACTTTCTGTGATGGTGGCTGTTCTGTGCCCATTGAACTCTTAAAATGTGGCGAGGGCCACTGGCATTTGCATTTTAATTTGAATTTAAATGGCCACGTGTGACTAGTAGCTACCATCTTGGACAGTGGAACTTGTAGTAGGTACCAATTTATTAATGAGTTACAAGCATATCAATGGATGTAACATAATTTTAATTAGATTCATTCCGTATGTACATGATTATGATTGTCTTGGGCTGTGAGTCATGGGAACTTGAATAGCCAGGGCCGTCCAGGCGAGGGGTTTGCATTTCCCCCACAGCATGAAGGAGGCAGTGCTGGGCAGTGGAGGGCCGGGCTGGGAGGCTACAGAGCGGGAGCTCTCTTGGCTTCCAGCTCCGCATCCTTAGGGTGCGGCTTTCCTGCACAAGGTGGTGAGAAGACTGCTGCACTTTCCAGAACCAGCGGCTGCGTCCTAGGCAGGAAGAAAGGAGACAGAAAAAGAGCGAAGGGCAAACAGAAAGCTTGGCAAGACAACATGGCCCAACTCCAACGACGGAGAAACCGGCAAGCTTGAGCACGGAGGTGGGGGGGAGGGACACATCATCACCCTTGACCCCAACAATCTCACTTCCAGGAATCAGCCCAGGTGGTATCAGGCATAGATACAAAGTGACCCATGCATATTCACTGTGGCACTGGTGATGATTAAAAACAAAACCAAACTGGAAACAACCCAAATGTTGGTCAATAAGGGACCGTTTGGATAATCCATAATATAACCACATGATCAAATACCATGTAGTAAAAAAGAGATGAGGAAGCACTACAGAAACAGCGATGGAGTGGCCTCCAAGATTCAAGAATATGAAATAAAAAAGAACAGCATAGATATAAGAACAACATTGATATATCCTTGTATGTACAAAAGGAAGGAAAGAAATACACAAACATATGCACTTGCTTATATTTGCAAGGGAAACAAAGAAAAAAGGGAAGAAATGTCTAGAGGAGGAGATGGGAACAAGATGTGGGAGGCAGGGATGGAGGTGAGGCAACAGGAATTGTACCTTATCCCATACTGTTGGCTTTCAACTCATGCACATGTTTCCATATCCCCAAACTAAAACTAAAAAGCTCTTTAAGAAAATAAGCCTCATTTAGACATATTGTTTTCAGTTCGTTGGCTAGAAATGGGTCCAATGGCCACACCCCACTGCTAGGGTGTGTGGGAGGTGAGTATGTTACTGAGCAGGTGACTCCTTCAAACCCAATCTGGATTCCGTAAAAGAGGCAGCAGGGGAGTGGAAGGGACCTTGGGCAGCACCACGCAGGGTCTGCCATAGCTACTCCATGTGCTGGGGAATATCGCCCGCACTGGCAACAGCCATGCTTCAGGTCAGAGGAAGGCCAGCACCGATTAAACACCCACTGCGTGCAGCTGCGCTGGTGGCTGCACAAGGACTTCCTGTCTCATTTTTTACTCTAAGTCTAGTAGGGAGGGGCCATTTTTATCACCTTCTTTCTGTACAGCGGAAAATCCAATGTAAGGCGATTAGGTAACTTGCCCAAGGCAGTGAGTGGCAGAGGACAGAGGTGAACCCTTGGTCTGCCGCTGGAATCAGGAGTCAAGCCCCACAAGGTACTGCGTTCTGGCCACCACCAGCCCAATCATTCACTGACATCACCTGTTCCCTTGTAAAACGTGATCTGAAAACGGTCACATTTACTAGTAAACGTATTTAGCATTCCACTGCTTGGTATAGACCCACAAGAATTGAAAGCAGGGACTCGATCAGATTATTTGCTGGTTTCCCATCCCCAAATGTCTTGTTTTCTTCCACGGAGGGTGGGTTCCTAGACACTTAGCTGCGGCAACCACTTCTAGCTGCCCCTATGTCCCTTTCTTGGTAACGTTTCAGAATTGGTGTTGCTGAGTCCTTGCCCAGAAGATAAGAATCTGCTTTCCTTGGCCATCCACGCCACTGTGTCTTGGGACGGAAGCAGTGTTTGTCTCTCTGCTGGTGGCTCTTATTCCTGTCGACCAGTGAGATTTTCCTGGACCCCACACCCTGGCAGTAGACTTTGGCTTCGTTCCCATGAAAGCCTCCTCCTGCCCCCGCTCCCAGCTCCCTCAGCTCCCTGTTTCTGCTCCCGTTCCTCATCCAGCTCCTGCCCGCTACACCTCCCTCCTCCCCTAACCTACCCCTTCTCCTCACCCCTAATCTCCTTTGTGCCCTCGTTTTGGCTCCCCTGTCCGTGGCATAAATTTGGGACCTGGGCAAACACTTGCAAGTTTTTCAGTGACCACTCTTCTGCTTGGCACTTTCTGTGCCTGCCCATGGGACAATTAATAATAAATCAGTGAAATGTGTTTCAATAATTCTCTTTAAATTCTTGGAGACAGCTCTCAGGGAGGTCTAAGGAAATGGCAGCCCTCAGAACTTCTTCTGCCCTGTATCTTCAAACAGTTTGGCTTGATCAGTGTCTATAAATAGTCAATGCGGTTAGAACTAATGGAGGGCGAAGGCGTAAAGGAAACCTGGAGACGCTAGGCTCAGCATATACTCAGTCTCCCTGGTTCAGTGCAAGACCCAGAGGCTCCCTGGGTACACAGCTGCCTCAGCAAATAAAGAATGCCGGTGCTGGGGGCTGAGAAGGTGGAGTCAAGGGCCCTGTAAAAAGAGCAGGCATCAGTGTTTGCTGGGGTGCGATGACATACGTCGAGAGGACCCTGAAGCACATCAGTTTTCATAGTTTTTGTCATTATGCCCGGCTGGTGTTGCTCAGTGGTTGAGCGTCAACCTGTGTACGAGGAGGTCACAGTTCAATTCCCAGTCAGGGCACATGCCCGGGTTGTGGGCTCGATCCCCAGCGTGGGCGTGCAGGAGGCAGCTGATCAATGATTGTCTCTCATCATTGATGTTTCTCCCTCTCCCTCTCCCTTCCTCTCTCTGAAGTCAATAAAAACATATTTTTAAAAAATTATGGGCTGCAAATGGCACTGAAAATGAGAAGCCTCTTTAGTGATGAACTTCACAGGAAGAACGAAAGCAACATTTCTGTCCTGACCACAGGTCCAAGGGGAAGCCAACCAAGGACGAGAAGGGTCAGCAGGGATTAAGGGGAGCGGGGGAGAACATGTGAATCGGTTGGCACAGCCCTGCCCTGGTCTGGCCAACAGGAGGAGGCCACAGGAGAAAGCCTTCCTTGAAGGGGGTCGAATTCTTCCCCAGCTTTCCACTTTCACCGTTTTGCATGTGGGATTCAAGTTTCTCTCCTTGTTTTCTATCCAGCTTATGACTAGTTATTAGTCACGGGTAATTCAACTTTTCATTTGATCAGTGTTGATTGTCAACATGCCGAATCCATGACCTTCCTGGCTGACATTCTGGGTTACGTAGCAGGTGTGGACAATCTGTTCTCCCCTACTCTGCTGGCTTGAGGAGGGGCTCTGGTGGGTTCTGATTGGTCGACTTGCAATGTCCAGAAGGGAGGGCTCATCATGAGAAGGTACACTGCATAAGTGGAGAGTATGGCAATTGCTGTTGATGGGAATAAAATACTGTATTTGCATAATACTTGTTAATATCCAGCCCAGTAGGTTCTGCGGGATGAAACCTCCCACACACCACGGCTGAAGATCCATGCAGCTTGCTGCCCTGTAGCTTATGGGAATGCTGTGGGCACATGTTGTGAATGGTGCTCTACGTTAGGCAGCAGAGTGTTTGTGGAGGTCTAATTCAGAGCACAAAGTCCGGTGGGGCCCTGACACCTTCAAGCCCAGATGTTCTTTCTCCAGCTCACCTCATGGCACAGGTTCTGATGCAGGTGGTTCTGGGGATTTGGGTGAGAAAGTGTGTTTTGAAGCAGTTAAGTGTCAAGCATCATTTTGATATCTGTGTTACCTGTCTGCCTGTGTTGACAAAGACAAAGTTTATTGCCTTTTATTTAAAATGTACTATTAGCCTGGCTGGAGTGGCTTAGTGACTGAGCATTGACCTATGACCCAGGAGGTCACAGTTCGATTCCCAGTCAGGGCACATGCCCAGGTTGCTGACTCCATCCCCAGTGGGTGGTGTGCAGGGAGCAGCTCATCAATGATTCCCTCTCATCATTGATGTTTCTATCTCTCTCTCCCTCTCCTTTCCTTTCTGAAATCAATAAAAACATATTAAAAAAAATAAAATGTACTATTATGATTAATACCTATTGCTAAGTGCTTATTCGATATCAGGCTTTAAAAATATATTTTTATATATTAAAAAATAAAATGTACTATTATGATTAATACCTATTGTTAAGTGCTTATTGAATATCAGACTTTTAAATATATATGTATTTTTATTGATTTCAGAGAGTAAGGGAGAGAGAAAGATAGAAACATTAATGATGAGAGAGCATCATTGATGGGTTGCCCCCTGCACACTCCCCACTGGGGATCGAGCCTACAACCCGGGCATGTGCCCTGACTGGGAATTGAACCATGACCTCCTGGTTCATAAATTGATACTCAGCTACTGAGCCACACCTGCTGGGATCATATTTATATACACGTGCTAAGTGCTTTATACAATAGTCTCATTCATTCCTGAAACAGCCCCATGAGGTAGGAACCCAATTATTATTCTCATTCTACAAATGAAGAAACAGAGGCTTAGAGGTTACATGGGTTGGTCAGAGACTACGTGGCAGGGACAGGATTTGAAGTCAGCTCTGTCTGGTTCCAAAACCCACACTCCAAACTGCAGATCAGACCACCTCAACTTCAAGTATTTGGGTTCAATTTATTTTCTTCATGGTCTCAACACAACCAACTCCTTATAGCGTCCTCCTGCTCCCCAAGCCTGGCTGCTGCCTCTTCTGCTGAGAATGAATGATGGTGGGTGACTAGGATGGCATCCAGGTGGCCTCCACGGTAAGCTCCCCAGCCCGAACCAAATGGTGAGATCAAGCCTCTTGGGGGTGTCACTTCCTCACCCCTCCAAAGTAACTCAGTTGTTTCTGCTTGCCCAGTGTTTCTGTTTCCTTGCTAAGCCCGTATTCGTCATTGGGCTATGTCAGTATGTGAATGGATTTACTGTGCTCCAGCAGCTGGGGAGCTCCAAGCACTTGCCCCACACATGGCAGAAATAGGAGCTGGGCTCAGAGTGGGAGCAGCAAACAACCAGGATCCCTGCAATCACATCCCCCAGACTGGAGAGAACATGCCAGGGGAGAAAATGTCATTCTGATATTCAGAAGCGATCTGCCCCTATTCAGCCCCCACCCTGGCAAAGCGATGAGGACATTTTGTGCGTGGTGAGGAGGCTCTATGAAAATTTCCTCTCTCCAGCGTGGATCTCCCCGACTCGGAACAGAGCCCATATGTCCAACAGGGTCTGAAATAACACCGGACGGCCAGTGAAGGAGTGTCCATTGTCACATGCGCATTTGGACCGCAGGTAGTCCTCACGGGGCCCCTGTAATTCGAGTCAAAACAGCCTCCTCAGTGACAGGGAGGCGGGGAGTGAAAGTGGTAGTTGTGATTTCAACAAGCCTGAGGACTGTTTTTCTAAGAATTTCTGCCAGTGGCCACTGAGCATTCTCTGTGTGCAGCACCTACCGGAGATCTCAAAATGTAGGAGCTATCAGATTCCAAATTAAACACCTCGGTGCTGCAGTGAGCTGGAGAGGCAGCCGGTCACGTGGGTCTGTGCTTGGAAAAGACCAGAATCTGACTGTACTTGCTGCTTTTTATGGAAACCCTCCTAACAGGCTTCCTCAACATCATGAATTAAATGCTGGGGTTTAAAGCTAACGGGCCAACGGAGCTCAGAAAACACTCAGCTTTGAACCTCTGGCCTCAGTGGGTTATTATGATGCAAGCATGTGGAGTTTTTGTTGTTTTCTTTTTGTTTTTTTACCATTTTTACACACAGTGGGGCCTTTAGCTTATATCTGGCTCCTTTTATGACTCCTTTTTCAGAAGTAAGCACTGGTCAGATTACAGCTAACATTTTCTCCTTTGCCCTAAATATTAATTTTAACATCAGTGAGGGAAAGAATGAAGATGTGTCATTCAGGATTGAGGTTTATGAATGGGTTCTCATGAACGCAGTCTGTGGGTCAGCGTGCTGGCTTCATATCCTGGCCCTGTGCCTCCCTGGCTTTGGGGCCTTGGGCAAATGACTTAGCATCCTTAAGCCTCAGCTTTTTTATCTATACAACTAGAGGCCTGGTGCACAAAATTCGTGCACTGGGGGGGGGGTCTCTCGGCCCGGCCTGCACCCTCTCACAGTCTGGGAGCCCTCAGGGGATGTCCAACTGATGGCTTAGGGCCATGGTTGGCAAACTGCGGCTCATGAACCACATGCGGCTCTTTGGGCCCTTGAGTGTGGCTCTTCCACCAAATACCATGGCCTGGGCGAGTCTATTTTGAAGAAGTGGCGTTAGAAGAAGTTTAAGTTTAAAAAATTTGGCTCTCAAAAGAAATTTCAATCGTTGTACTGTTGATATTTGGCTCTGTTGACTAATGAGTTTGCCGACCACTGGCTTGGGGCATCCTTAGCACTCCATGGAGGGAGCGCACTGAGCACTAGGGAGCAGCTCCTGCATTGAGCGTCTGCCCCCGGGTGGTCAGTGTGCATCATAGTGACCGGTTGTTCCGCCATTCGATCAGTTTGCATAGTAGCCTTTTATTATATAGAATGGGCATAATGATAATGAGAACTAACTTATTAGATTGTTGTGTGAATTCAAATGAGTTGATTAACAAAATGCTTAGCACAGTACCTGGCACAGAACATAAAATGTACAGTTTTGACCATTTGTAAGAGTGCAGCTTGGTGTCATGAAGAACATTGACATTGTTGTGCAACCACCACAACCATCCATTTCCAGAACTTTCTTATCTTCTCAAACCAAAACACTGTACCCGATAAAAAGTCACTCTCCTTCCCCTCCTCCCTCGGCCCTTGGCAACCACCATTCTATTTCCTGTCTCTATGAATTTGCCTACTCCAGGAAGCTCGTGTAAATAGAATAATACAATATTTGTCTTTTTGTCACTGGCTTACTTCACTGGCCATAATGTCTTCAAGTCGTCCATGTTGTAGCAGGTGTCAGAGTTTTCTTCCTTTTTAAGGCTGAATAATACTCCACGGTATGGATGTACCATGTTTTGTTTACCCATTCACCTGTTGATAGATGATCTGCACACGCTGAATATTTTAATAACTGTCCCTCCTTTAAGGAACTAGCAGTTTGAGTGTGTAGGATCAAGTAGTTTAAATCACTGGGTTCTTAGCTCTCTCTAAGGTAGGCCTTTTTGGAGACAGGTGGCAACATTGGCAGTAATACCAGTATGTTGTGGGCATCAATATGTCCATCTGCCCCTAAAGGTGCTCTCTGCCAGGTTGGCATGGTGCCTGACATCCCAGCAGGAAGGTTACCTGTAACATGGAACCGAGTTCCTGGGAGGAGGAGTCTAGCGTGTCAGAGGGAGTGCAGTGGGCTGGTCACCTGGAACAGAGTCCTGGGAAGGCGTCTGGGGCGTGCATGTTTGGGAAAGGCAGGGAGAAGATGTGAAGCTGGAGATCTTGTTCAGCAGCCTGGGATGGACGGCAAGGCCTCAGACAGCCCAGGGGAGGTGCATAGTTTAGGGTAGCACTTCTGTTCCTGGGTCAGAGGCTGCAACAGGGGAAATGTCCCCACTCATGCCAGAATTCCTCGGTGGCTTCTCCATTCCTTTGCCCAATTCCCACTTGCTCCATGATCTCTTTGGAGTCTCTGTCTCCCATTCACCTTCTTTCTAGCCTATCCTTAGTGCATCCCACCCATAGGTCTCTACTTCCTAGCTTCCTCTCACTTCTTTGGGTTTTAGTAGGAAATCTGAGGTCTCTACGAGGAAATCTGAGAGGCTTGATTCATCCTTGTTCTAGATCAAGCATGTCAAACTCAAAGGCTAACATGGGCCAAATAAATGAGGCATGCAGCCTGCGGGCTGCGAGTTTGACATGCTTGTTCTAGATGGTAGCTAGCTTCAGGTTAAATGTGCTGAGTGGGGCTGAAAGAATAAAACAAAGATTCTGGAGAATCCAAGTGATTGTTCTTTCCACATTTATGAGCAGAGGGGTCATGGCAGTTGATGGGGACCCAGGGGGCAGAGGCAGCACTCCAGTCTGTTGTACGGGCAGGGACAAAAACGTAGAAGCCAATGATGTGGACAGTTTCAGTGCGATGAGAACTGACATGCAGGTCATGCAGGGACCAACGGGGGCACAAAGGAGCAGTTGGGGCTTGGTGGGTCAGGAAAGCTCACTCAACTCAGGTGCAGCATGACATAATTGGGTTTTGGAACCTGCCAGAATCCAGGAACCCACTGTGCTATTCTATAAATGAAATTACTCAATTTTCTTACATACTAGAGGCCCGGTGCACGAAATTCATACATGTGGGGCGGGGTGTCCCTCAGCCCAACCGGCATCCTCTCCAATCTGGGACTCCTCGATCATCGGGCCTAAACGGGCAGTCAGACATCCCTCTCACAATCCAGGACTGCTGGCTCCCATCTGCTCACCTGCCTGCCTTCCTGATTGCCCTTAACTGCTTCTGCCTGCCAGCCTGATCACCCCCTAACCCAGGGGTGGGCAAACTTTTTGACTCGAGGGCCACAATGGGTTTTTAAACTGGACCGGAGGGCCGGAACAAAAGCATGGATGGAGTGTTTGTGTGAACTAATATAAATTCAAAGTAAACATCATTACATAAAAGGGTACGGTCTTTTTTTTTTAATTTCAATAGTTTTATTCATTTCAAACATTTTAACAAGAAGAATGTAAACACTAATTATTATAATTTGAAACTTCAAAAAATGGAGGAATCATAGCACAATAACATACCTTATATTGAAGATGGCAAAGGCAAAATAAAATTGCCTAACAAAGGAAAGGTACAAAAGCCTTTCAAATTAAACTTAAATATAATAAAATAATTTAAAACTAAAACAAATAGAAAAGAACAAAATGTGTAAACAGTAAATTAAACATTTTCTTTAGTGCAACTTCCAAATTATGCCCGGGACGTAGATGTAGATGGCAATGTAGACTGGGTTGAAAGGTTTTTGGTCTTTAAAACATCAACTTCAGTGGGAACAGTGTTGTTGGTCTCCTTTTTAGCTAATGCTCTGATACTGTGCTCTCCAGGGGCGTGTCTCCCTACATCACCACGATAACGTGTCTACGCATTCCCAGGGTGATGTCGGGGGACGCGTCCGCGGGCATTACAAGGAGCGTCTGGAAGATTGAGCTGTGGCAGTGTTTCCCAGCGTTACCATGTTAACACTGCTGCTGGTGAAGGAGCGGAGGGGAGAGCAAGAGAACCCTCTGCTCTTTCGGCTCCGCGGGCTGGATAGAACAGCCGAATGGGTCGGATCCGGCCCGCGGGCTGTAGTTTGCCCACGGCTGCCCTAACCACTCCCCTGCCAGCCTGATTGATGCCTAACTGCTCCCCTGCCAGCCTGTTTTCCCCTAACTGCCCTCCCCTGCAGGCCTGGTCACCCCTAAATGCCCTCCCCTGCAGGCCTGGTCCCCCCCAACTGCTCTCCCCTGCAGGCCTGGGTCCCCCCCAACTGCCCTTCCCTGCAGGCCCGGTGACCCCCAACTTCCCTCCTCTGCTGGCCTGGTCACCCCTAACTGCCCTCCCCTGCAGGCTTGATTGCCCCCAACTGCCCTCCCTTGCAAGCCTGATCCCTCCAAACTGCCCTCCCCTGCTGGCCTCCCCTGCTGGCCTGATCGCCCACAACTGCTCTCCCTTGCAGGCCTGGTCCCTCCCAACTGCCCTCCCCTGCTGGCCATCTTGTGTCCACATGGGGGCAGCCATCTTGTGTGTTGGAGTGATGGTTAATTTGCATATTATTCTTTTATTAGATAGGATTAGATAGGAAAGAGGCCTGGTGCACAGGTGGGAGCCAGCTGGTTTGCCCTGAAGGGTGTCCTGGATCAGGGTGGGGGTTCCCTTGGGGCGTGGGGTGGCCTGGGAAAGGGGCCTGTGGTGGTTTTCAGGCTGGCCATGCCCCCCGGCGACCCAAGTGGAGGCCCTGGTATGTGGGATTTATTTATCTTCTACAATTGAAACTTTGTAGCCTTGAGCAGAGCCAAGCCTCCTGCTCGCTCCGTGGCTGCAGCCATTTCTGTTGGGATTTATTTATCTTCTATAATTGAAACTTTGTAGCCTTGAGAGGAGGCAGGGCAGACCAGGGCAGGCGGAAAGCTTGGCTTCCTCCATCGCCAGGGGCAACTCAAGCCTCCTGCTTTCTCCAGCTCCGTGGCTGCCGCCATATTTGTTGGGATTTATTTATCTTCTATAATTGAAAGTTTGTAGCCTTGAGTGGAGTCCATGGCAGGCCAGGGTATACAGGAAGCTTGGCTTCCTCCATCGCTGGGGGCAACTCAAGCCTCCTGCTCTCTCCATGGCTGCAGCCATCTTGGTTGGGTTAATTTGCATACTCATTCCTGATTGGCTGGTGGGCGTGGCTTGTGGGTGTAGCGGAGGTATGGTCAATTTGCATATTACTCTTTTATTAGATAGGATGGAATTATTCAATTTTCCTATTGTGCATTTATGTTGTAAGAGAGACAATATTGGAAAATGAAAGGCCATCAGCTGGGGTTCAGGCAGAACATTATGCTGGATCTGGTGCTACAGCAGTCGCTTTACGCACTTTTTCCTATGGCTTCTTCCTCACGGGACCATTCGGGGATTTGCAAATTGATGCTCATGAGGCTTTGAAAACCCTGTGCAGAAAAACATATTAGGTTAGCATCAAGTAAAAAGCATTTCTTATTTACTTAGAGTTGGCCAAACAACAGAAGTATATATCAAAGCAGCTTTAGCTATTCAATCGACCAAAAGGCAAGTGAAAAGATGTTAAAACATTATACTTTAAACCTCCTGAGTACACCAAAAGTGCAAAAGGAGAGGGAAACTTTCACTATGGTTCAAACTTTGGTCATTAAAGTGAATAGAAAACATAAACAAACATCACCATAAACTAAATTCAAGGGCTCTCACCCTGGCCCGGTAGCTCAGTTGGTTAGAGCATCGTTCCCAAATGCTAAGGTTGCAGGTTCAATCCCGGTCAGGACACATACCATACAAGAATCAACCAAGGAATCCTATATAATAAAGAGGTAATATGCAAATTGACCGTCACTCCAACACACAAGATGGCCGCCTCCATGTGGTCAAAGATAGCTGCCCCCATGTGGACACAAGATGGCCACCACAAGATGGCCAGCAAGGGAGGGCAGTTGTGGGAGATCAGGCCAGCAGGAGAGGGCAGTTAGGATTACCAGGCTGGCAGGGGAGGGCAGTTAGGGGCAATTGGGCCAGCAGGGGAGGGCAGTTAGGGGTGACCAGGCCTGCAGGGGAGGATAGTTAGGGTCAATCGGGCCGGCAGGGTAGCAGTTAGGCATCGATCAGACTGGCAGGGGCGTGGTTAGGGGCAATCAGGCAGGCAGGCAGGTGAGTGGTTGGAAGCCAGCAGTCCTGGATTGTGAGAAGGATGTCCCAGATTGGAGAGGGTGCAGGCTGGGCTGAGGGACACCACCCTCCCCCGTGCACAAATTTTGTGTACCAGGCCTCTATTGCATAAATAAATGGAACAACAAATTGATATTTCTCTCTCCCTCTCTCTAAAAAATAAAAAATAAAAAAATCAATAAATAAAAATTAAAAAAATAAATTCAAAATAAGACAATATAAGAAATATTGTTAATCATTAGAATTACAGAATTTTTTTCAGGCCCTTGAGAGCTGAGATCTGGATATCCAAACCAAGTTCAAACAGCATGACCTCCACTGTATAAGTTTTGAATAGGAGATTGGCTTAGGGCGGTGCTTAATGTTTCATTTATTTATAATTCTGCAAATCTCTACTGTATGTATTCAGCCCCCCAAATACACTCATCTCCCCATTCACATAACTAGTAAGTCCACTGTTAGAATGGCCTCAGATGGGAGTGCAGCATTTCAGTATCTGGCAATTCAGCAAATATTTTAAAAACAAGATTTAAATTTGTTTGCAAGTTATGAATCTACAGATTATTTTACTGTAAAAAGAAAATGTAATATTCTCTCTCTTTTATTTTGGGGACTCCATCACATAATTTTTTGTAACTCTAGATATTGGCTAAAAAAAAAATAAAAGGTTTAAAAATGACAGCTAGTGATTTTCAGGCATTTATCCAAATATTTCCTCCTATTTCTAAAATACATGGAAAAGTGATATGCCTGCTTTCTTAAAGGATTTTCCAGGGATTATCCCCTTCAAGTACAGTAATCCTGAGCTGAGTCTGGTTGTCAGTTTCATTAAGAAGGCACTAGCTCTTCTTGGCATCAATGTCCTTCGCCAGGCTCTGTGAGCTGCCTGCGGCGCTTGCTGGCGAGGAGCACCCAGAGAGGAAAGCTTTCTATCTACAGTCAGAAATATCCTAAGAACTATTTACTTATTTTAGAGTTAGTGGTGGCAGATTGTTTTAAAAAGACTTCTTTGTGGACTTGTGACTCTTCTTATGTTTGGGGGGTCAGGCAGGGAAGGACTCGGAAGCTCACACTATTTCTGGGGTGCGCCTATTAGCCAGGAGTCATGGAATTTGCCTGCCCGTTCCTTATGTCTGAGTTTGAATTTGGTTATACGTGGGTTCTGTGGCAGATTTTAATGTCTTTCTTTGTCGGGAAGAATCTTGCATAAAAGTGCTTTTGAAGAACATTTGCAGTGAAGCTGGGAGCTATTTAGGGAACTGGCAGAGAGATTCTTCTAGACATACAGACGGGGAGAGCTGAGGGAAGGGGGCAGGTGCATGGGATTAGCCTAAGGAATAGCCCAGGAAGCGGGGAAATGAGCTAGCTCACCACCAGTCTTGCCACCACCAAGGCAGACTCCAAGGCTGTGGGGCCAGGGAACATTTTTAGGAAGGGGCGACAACCACGCCACTTTCTTTCCTGGCGAAGTACATGCAGTGCAGATTATACCACAGGTGGCCAAATCAATGCCCTGCTTCTCTCTGGAGAATTAAGGCCATGGAGGTGAGGGAAGAGATGGAGAGAGCAAAGATGGTGGGTGGGATAAAAGTGAAAAGCTTACTGCAGTGCCTCCAACCTTTTCTCCACCTTGGCACAGAGAAAATGATAATATTTTCATAGCAACTGGGCAGCTCTTGGCAGGAGAAGATTAGCGTGGAAGCTTCAGCCATTTTTGGCCCTGCTCAGCCACCCAAGAGCTGAGATCGGTGGCTCGGGCACACGGATAACCCGTTCTTTTGTATGGATTGGGGGAACTCTGTCTAGTGAACATCATGACTGCACAGCCACAAGATGAAGGTCACGGAGCCCTTTTAGCATCTGATGGAAGTTATGGGCCCCTCTCCCCAGAAAGGCTGTTATGTAATACACATAGAATTTTGCTCACAATTTCAAGGAATTCATGAAAATGCTCAAGTCTTGCTTTAGATAATTCATCAAGGAAAATGCGTTGATGAATAAATAAAGGCAAAGTCATATAGATAAATTCAGCAAATCAGATTTAAAAAATTCATCTAAAGGATAGAATTACGGACTCTTTGGGTTTTAAAAGACCTTTCTATAAAACTCTGGCTTTGGAAATGGCTTGAAAGCTGGGGACACTAAGCAGACAATATCCAGGCCAGGTAATTAGATTCAAACAGTTGAGAACATTGAAGTGGTTGAACAGATTGCTTAGCTCCACGTTGTCTACTTTTAAAAGGTAGCAGTATTACCTTGGCCGGGGTGATTAACTGGTAAGTGGTCAGTTAGGTCAGGGGCACAATTTTAATTTCTGAATCCATTTCTTCCAACCTCTTTTCAAATGGAACCTCCTTTGATTTTCTCAGTAGGCATGGTGGTGTTGTAAGGGTTGCCCTCACATGCATTTCCAAGTTTGACCCCGGGCTGCTTGGGCATTTTGTCCCCAGGGCACTGCTCCTTGGTTCACAGTCATGTGTTCTGGTTGACTCAGCTTCACTTGCCCAAATAAGCCCATATGTACGCTTCAAGCACCTAGGGTACTACGATGACAGGTACTCAAAACAACACATTCATGGCTCAATGCCTTACCAATTACTTCTGAAACAAAATAAAAACCAGATCTGAAAAAGACTAAAAGGCGAGTAAAGGGACGGCGCAGCAGTGTTACCTTGAATAATGTTTGACTTCTGTTAGTTTAATCTCAGGTCTCACATCACGTGAAAGTTGTGTCTTTGCAAAACACAGCCTGGAGGGAAATTTTGCCAGTGTCGTGCTCTGGTGAGTTAATACGCATGTAAACAGTTTTGTAACAGATTATTTACTAACGGGAACAGAATGCCTTGGCAAGGGATGCTTTAGAGAGAGCTGTTCTGTTACACTAGCTTATTCCATATTTCAAAACAATTTCCACAGACCTCCTAGTTCTTATAGGTTCTCTCAAGCACTTCCCTCTACTGGTTGGTGAAAGGAAAGAACTGACAGGTAGGTGAGATTATGTTGCCCTCTGGTGTCAGCCAACCCAAAGAAAGAGCTAGAACTCAGGAAGGGGATAAGAAGGAAGTAGAAAGAAGACACTCCATACCTGAAGGTGGAGATGGAGAGGGAAGGGAATGGAAAGGGAAGAAGGGAGATGAGCCTGGCATGCTATACCCATTGGATCCTCTTCTCTTTGGTAAATGGTGGGATTTCACCTCCCCATCTGGCTGAGGAGGAGAGTGATATCCCCAGGGCTATCTGCCTGATGAACCTGGAGCCTCTATGATTAGTGATGGGGAAGAGTAAGCTCATGGAGCGATGGGGGTAGGCCTTTCTCTTTGTGGAACCAATTGGGAAGAGAACTGAGCGATGGCCAACCATCAGCATTGCAGATTCCTAACTCTTCCTTGAGATGGAGATTGAGATATTCATCCCTTTTAGGGGCATCCACCAATACCCCAAAATAGGGCCAGGGCCTTACTGTCTAGTTCTTCAGTATATGCCTGGGCATGAGGGCCTTGGTGGTGTTGGTAGGTGGTGACAATACCACTGGTCCCTGGAGCTCCTCCTTACCCCAGCTCTTCCCCGCTTGCCCTATTGTCAAACTTTCCCACTCTCTGGCCGTGCTTGCCAGGATTCATAAGCAGGGTATGGTTGGTTCAGACAGCTTATTAAACCTTGAGTCATTTTTAGATGTGTCTTCTTGTCATTGCCTTTTTGTGCCCTATACAGGGACAGGCATCACGTCTTCTTGATGCAAGCTGTGGTAAGTCAGTGAAATACTGCTGAGGATTTTTCTTATAGAAACAAATAATTGGTGCCTATTTACTAGTAAAGAAATCAATGGAAGCCTGGAGCAAAAATGTGGGCAAAGGCTCTGGCCGGTATGGCTCACCTGATTGGGCATCGAGGCAGCTGATTGATGTCGATGTTTCTCTCTCTCTCTCTCTCTCTCTCTCTCTCTCTCTCTCTCTCTCTCTCTCTCTCTCTCCCTCTCCCTTTTCCCTTCCTCTCTCTCTCAAAAGTCAATAAAGTAAGTAAATAAAAAAAAAGAATGTGGGCAAGGTTTGGGCAGAGGCATGGGAAGGTCAAGCATTCCATCTTTGGTCAAGACTAGAGGAGCTAATGGAGCCCTGGGAAGGAAACCCTGGGGCAGCAGAGCCCTGTGGGCAACAGGGTTGTTTGGTTACCTGGAAAGAGGCAGGAAGTGAGACAAAGGAGGAAAGTGAAGTTGAGAGAAGGAGGCACCATCAGTTGCAAGTTCCTTTTGTAGGTTCTTCCGGGGTCTTCAAATCTTAGTTCAAAGCTGAGACTTCTGAAGTATTCCAAGGGCTGGCAGAACTCTTGAATGAAAGAGGATTAATAGCCTAAGCTCTTAGCACCTAGTAAAGTCAAGGCGTATTATTGAATGAATGAGTGAAACATTGCAGCTGATTTTATCATTGGTTTTCAAATAGAGGGCATATAGATGGATGGTAAGAAAAAAAACAGCAAGAAAACAGATTATTTTTTTCCACCCACCCTATGACCATGTAGAAGCTCAGGTTAGGGCTAGTTAGATTTGTGAAGACTATGGAAGACTAGGAAATATAAGAGAAGTTTAGAGAGAGAAAAGAAAGCCAGTAGAATAATTTTCAAAGATAGCTAATTCATAGATTTGTAAATTATTTTAATTTACTTAATAGTTATGCAATTGAAACAGAAGGCATAATAGTAGTTTCTTCAAACTCTATTCTATAAGCAAGGTAATACATTTGGGGATTGTGTCAGGAACCCCACCGGGCACTTCCTGTTTGTATCCCCAGGTATTTTCTCCACAGGTGAGACCAGCTTAGGCTAATGCATATGAATACCTAAGAATGGCTTTTTGAACAAAGAAGCTGCTAAAGGACACTCTGAACTCTAGTGGTGTGTGAGATCCCACCCATTTTCCCTCGGTGCCTTCCAGGTGGTCCATGCCTTTGAACTTCAGGTCTTTGAGTGCCCATCCACTTCATCCCACTTCCTCTGCATTTGCTGCCTCAGAGGAAATGGCTGAGTTTATTCTACTCCAGCACTGGCTTTGCTGTAACCTTAGTGTTCTTTTCTAAAAAAGATTTGGTGAGATTCACTGTAATCAGACTAGCTTGTTCCTTAAGAAATTGGTTCGTTTTGACTTCATTTTTATTCGTCAAAATATGAGCTATACTGCTATGGGTCAATCATTTTGCTAAATCTTCCTTTTCCCCTCCCCACCTTTCTTTGTAAGTCAAAGCTATTTTGTATTATTACCCAAGCAACAAAATGATTTACAAAATAAAAGAGAGGGACAATCTATTCTAATGGTTAGAAGGCAATAAACAATATTTATGTGCGCCTGGCTGATGTTGACTTTTGGAGAGTGTGCACTTGTAAACCGAAAGCTGGGGGAAATGAAAGATGAAAAGCCAGCCCTGGGGTTCTAATTGTGAGTACGCATCTTCTTAGGAAAGAATAAATAAATCTTCATTTTTTGGTTTCAGATTCTGCGTTTGTCAACCCAAGGTATTAACTCGGAACCCTCTATCGGTAATGCCGTCTCGAGTTGCAGCTGATTTTCACAAGGCTGAGTCTCAGAACTGGGGCTTGGAGGATGGTGGTCAGGGAGGGAACTGGGGATGGGGATGGTGCAAATCCTTAAAAGGCAAAGCTGCCGGCTTCCTGGGGCCGGAGGGCTCTGAAATTTGAACCCTGCCTAGGCCTCATCTTTTCCTTTCTCTTTCAAATAATAATGCCCTGGTGAAGAAAAAGATTTTTAAAATTAAAAAACAGTAGACAATTGTGTACGCGCTTGTCTCATTCTCCTGCTGCCACCATCCACCTCTTGGCGCCCCTAACCGCGGCCCGGTGATGGGTGTGCAGGAGATTTAGGGCTGTTGGGGTCGCATTGTAAACCCGCTTGCACCCTGGCTGATGAATCAGGAGTAAAGCTTTGCTCTGTAATATTTGTACGGAAAATGCAATGTTTGCACAATAAAGCTCTCCAGATTTTTAAGCCGTAGGAGCGAAGCCAGTTTACAATCAATGATAACAGGTTTCCCTCGCTGCCATTACCACAAATAGTATCTTATTTCAGCAAAATGGTGGCAACCAGCGGGAGGTCCAACAATGCAGATTTTAAGCAGAAAATTTAATTTTATATACAATTCACAGTTGTGTGCAGTGAGAAATATTTCTCACTGCATGAACTTTCTGGACTGGGCTCTAAGCAAAAGGAGTTTCAATTTCTGTAACGCCTTGCTCAGCAAACAATGCCCCTTAAGCACTTTCTGGTAAAATATGGCCTAAAATTACACAGGATATTTATTTGCAGCAATTAAAGGAAGCGGCTGCATTGCACACAAATCCATTTTTAATGTAGACGTTCAATTGGCCGAGATTTGAATGCTGAGTCTTTCTTGCTGAGAGCTGGGCTGCACCGCGCTCTCCGCCCCGATTTGCTCCCTGGTGAGGCCGCTTTCCGCCTGGGCTCATCGGTTTCCCCGTGGACTTGTAAACGCTGGGACGGAAGCCTACAGTGGCGATGTTGACACGAAGAACCCTGGGTTTGGAGGAACTGACTCGCAGACGGGGCCCAGAAAGAGTGTCGGGTACCCGGAGGAGAGGAGGGTCACAGGCCATCCCATGGATAACCGAGGCTGGGTCCACAGGGCGCTGGGCTGCTTTCTCTGGTTGGGGAAGTAGGACTTCCTCCTCTTTGTGATGGCAAGGGGATGCCATACACACACTTGGTAAGAGCAGGCCAAGACCCAGTCAGAGGGAGGAGACCGAGTCACAGGGCCAGAGACAGTCAGAGAGGAGAGGTAGAGTCAGAGGGGGTTGGAGAGTGGGGGGAGAGGGGGCGGGCGTGCTGAGGCAGAGGGAGAAGGCCGAGGCTAGCCTCCGGGAACAAGCTTCCCAGTTGAAAGGTGGCCAGGAACTCATGTTTGAGATGTCCATACTGAGGTCCAGTTGGGAGGAGGTAAATAGAGTGGCTCCTGAAAGAGAGGTAAGTCAGCCCTGCGCTAAGAGGAGCTGGGGGAGGCAGACAGGAGGGTCCTGCCCACCTGGTCTCACCCCTGGTCCATGCCAGAAGGCACCTCTCTGCTACGGAAGTAAAACGCCCCCTCCAATGTCCCTTCCCATTGTTTCCCAATGGGGTCTGTGGTGGAGCTCCCACATGCACCTGGAGATCCCTTCGCTCCCCATTCCTCACCCTTCCCACCCCTGCTGGCCTTCACCTCTTCCCACCTGTCTGAGCTCATGTGACCTTGAATTAATATTGACAGTTAATGTTGAGGGGGCAGCAGTGACTTAAATAGGAGCAACCCAGCCCTGTTGTATGTTATGGCAGGACCCTGGGGGCGAAGTAATGGGGGCCCTGTGCCAGGCTGCGGGGAAGGCAGAGCTGGGCTTAGTAACAATGCCACCACCCGTTTATTGAGGGCCTATTCCACCGGGCCCAGTCACCTGTCGCATTTAATCCACAACAATCCAGGAGGGCCGTCCTGTCTACCTAGGAGGAACTGGAGGTTCAGAGAGTGTTAAGTGACTTGCATAGCTGAGGTCACAGAGTTAGGCAGTGGCCATGGACCCACACAGGAGGGCAAAGTACTAGTAAAAGCCGCTCCACCATGTTCTCTCAGTGGGGGCTGGCGGGGCATCTTGGGAGCTGGGCTCCAGTCCTGGGAGAAGGGCAGTCGCAGGTAGCTCTGGCAGCAGGCGCCTGGGAAAATCAAACCGGAGGGCCAGAAGGTAAGGTTTAGGCCAGAGACACCCACAGGCCCTGGTTAGCAGTCACTGCCTGGCCCTGTTTAGAAAGTAGTTCTGAGTCTTAATTTGGACGCAGTTAGAAAAGATACTGAAGATGATGAGTAATGTCTGTCCTGAACCAGGTGGGGAAGTAGTGGTTGTTAGAATGGATCTGCCATCCTCGTTTCGGTGTCTCTAGGCTTTGAGGATTTTTTCTTCTGGCCCGTTGCTCACTATGTTCCACAAACAGATAGGAATCCAACCTTTTTCTCCCTTATTAACCCGAGTCCACAGCTTTGGAGTTGCATTTAGTCACAAGTCCTATCTGGGAAGAAGAATCGGGCATGCACAAAGAGAAAGCCAGAGAGTGCTTAATGAGATTTTAAAATCCAGAGAACAGGGGGAAGGTTTCTTTACTTCACGGATATTTATGTTTGGGACTGAGTATGGGTTTGGCACTGTCCTGAGTGTCTTATGAGATATTAACTCATTTACTCTTCTTAGAAACGCTATTTTACAAACAGGACAATGAAACCCAGAGAGGTAGGTGACTTGTCCAGGGTCACAGAGCGTTGTGAAGGTGAGCAGCCGGGTGCTGGGATCCACAGGATTAAGTCACAGCGAGCTTCCCCTCCATCCGTCGGGTGCATAGTTCGGTGCTGCTTTTCATGTGGGATGGTGCTGTCCGTGCTTGCTTCAGGCTTGTTTTCCAGGCCAGACTGTGAGCTCTGAGGGGAAGGGTGATGCTTTACTCTGGCACACAGGAAGAGCTGAAACATGAATACTGACTGTTAGTGGCACCATCGATTTTAGGACTCAGTCGCGTTTGTATTTGAGTCATTTTTCTATGTGTGTGTCTGGCTCCACCACTTGAGTGAGCTTCTAGGAGTGGACTCTGAATCACATATTCCTGGATCCCCAGCATTTAACACAGCACAGAGAAGAACATCTCTCATTTGTTCATTAATCCATTAGCTGACGCATTCAACGAAAAAAATTTTAAGGGCAAGCACCATGCTAGATGTCAGGAATGAACAAAGTAAATAAACTCTCAGCCTCTGTGGTTGAATTCCAACCTCACAAAAAATATAGAAAAATGATGTTGACATTCTTTAAATTTCACATGTCTATTTTACAAAAAAAATAACACCGGACTATTCATTCCCTCCTTATCATACTGTATGATGAAATAAAGATGCAAACACCCATTTTATTCCTATTTTACTTACCAAGGGCATTGGCTGCCCATATTAGTCAAATCGAATATTTAAAGTTAAGAGAAAGCGCTTTTGGTACAGAGCTGATGGGAGAGCATTGGGCTCCCCCATGCGAGGTAGGGCCGTTCCATCCTCTTTTGTTATATGAAAAGCTTCGAGCATTATTAAGCGATGACAGAGAATACACTTGGCTCCTGGTATTTCTTTGAAGGCTTGCCTGTAGCGTGCTGCTTGGGAGCAGAAATGATTCCACAAATGGCCAGGGAGCCACCCTCCCCCAAGCCGCCCTTCGCACCAGGCCCAGGTGTGTAAACAGAGCAGCCGGGCCCTCCGCCCTGGAAGAAGGAATTTTGAGATTGGACAGCTGGAGTGGAGTATTTTTCAAGAAATTTTTCCCTACCACTGAGGCAGTACCTCAACGTTCCCCTCGACTGCTTTTCTGATTCCCTGAGGCTGCTAATTGCATCCGAGATCCCTCCTTACGGAGAGGGAAACGGCTCTTTTCAAGAACCTACAGCCCACAGGGAGCCGGTGGCAGAGCGGGACCGGAACTCAGGTCACTTTCTTGTGCATCCCGGTGTGTCCCACTGCCCAGCACAGCTGAGCCAGCGCCCGCCCCCCGCCCTGGGAGGAGGAGTGGGTTGGCCCATGTCACAAGGAGCCCTGGGCAGCCGGTGCCCAGTCCTGGCAGCAGGATGTGTGAGCTCATATGGAAACTACCTGCTGGGGCCCCTCTAGTCAGGGTCTTGTAGGTATAATTAATCACAGAATGATCAGAAGCAGAGTTTTAACAGATTTCTATTTGTAATTAGCTCCATCCTGATTTTTTAAAATTTGACATATATTTAATGAAAACTTTGGAAATACAAACATGTAAAAGAAGAAAAAAAATCAATTGTAGTCTTGTCATCCAAACACGGTGATTGTTATCTTTTTGACATATTTTCGTCTGATGCTCTTTCTTTCTTTCTTTTTTAAAAAAATGTATCTGTATTGATTTCAGAGAGGAAGGGAGAGGGAAAGAGAGATAGAAACATCAATGATGAGAGAGAATCATTGATTGGCTGCCTCCTGCACATCCCCCACTGGGGGTAAAGCCCAAAACCCAGGCATGTACCCTTGGCTGGAGTTGAACCTGGGACCCTTCAGTCCTCGAGCTGCCTTCCTTCCTTCCTCCTTCCCTCCCTCCTACCCTCCCTCTTTCTCCCTCTCTCTCTCCCTCCGCTCTTCTATATTTGTCCTCATGAAGGAAGGGAGGAGAGAGAGAGAGAGAGAGAGAGAGAGAGATGAGAGAAACATAGATCAGTTGCCTCCAGCACATGTACTGACCGGGATCGAACCTGCAATCTGGGTAAGTGCCCCAACTGAGAACTGAACCTTTAATCCTTCAGTGCACCAGAGGATGCTCTAACTAACTAAGCCATCAGCCAGGCTGATGTTATTTCTTTAAAAAAAATGTTTTTATTGATTTTTAGAGAGAGAGGAAGGGAGAAGGATAGAGAGATAGAAACATCAATGAGAGAGAAACATCATCTATCAGCTGCCTCCTGCATGCCCTCTTCTGGAGAATGAGCCCGCAACCTGGGCATGTGCCCTGACCAGGAATTGAACCAGCAACCTCTTGGTTCCTGCGTTGGTGCTCAACTACTGAGCCACACTGGCCGGGCTCTTATTCTTTTAAACATCTTAGTAATCACATTGTAATAATAATAGCAACTAACATGTTGTCAGGGGCCTACAATGTGTCAGGTACTGTTCTTTATATATATTAACTCATTCAAGTCTCAACAATTCTATGAGATAGGTACTATTATCTCATTTCACAGATAATAAACTGAGGCACAGGGAGGCTAGTAACTTACCCAAGGTTACTCAGCACATAAGGCAGCCTAGCTCCAGATTCTGCAAATGCAGTTTGCTGACTGTTTTTGAACTTAATTTTATATTAAGTGTATTTTCTTAAGAAACACCAACTTTAATGACTGCCTAATGTTCCATCAAGTAAATTTCCCATGGTTTACTAAATCTACCTCTCTAATTTAATTGATGCAACTGCCAATTAAGTAGTGTTTGTGAATGAGGCTTTTTCTATATTTAGGGTCACAGAATTTCCTTTGAGTAAATGCCTAGATCTAGATTTAAAAGGCACAAGAAAACCGGCCTGGCTGGTGTGGCCCAGTGGTGAGTGTCAACCCAGAAACCAAGAGGTCTCCAGTGGGGATTGCTGGCTCAATCACCAGTGGAGATCATCAGCATTTCTCTCTCTCCATTCCTCTCCCTCCCCCTCTCTCTAAAAATCAATAAAAACATATATATTTTTTTAAAAGGTATAAGAAGATGACACTAAATCTGTTGATACATTTTGCCAAATATTTTTTGAGATTGCACCTTGTCACATTGCCACTGGCCCTCAAAAAAACGATTACTAAATTTGATGGGCAAAAAACTTGCATTACTTGTTTTAGCAGTTCTCCTGGCCATTAAATTTTTTTAAAAAAATATATATTTATTGATTTCAGAGAGGAAGGGAGAGAGAGAGAGAAACATCAATGATGAGAGAGAATCTTTGATTGGCTGCATCCTGCATGCCCAACACTGGCGATTGAGCCCACAACCCAGGCATGTGCCCTTACTGGAATTGAACCCGGGACCCTTCAGTCCGCAGGCTGGTGCTGTATCCACTGAGCCAGACCAGCTAGGACGCTGTTAAAAAATTTTAAAAACTTTTTGTAAACGTTTTTTCTTATGGCTGCATGAGAATCAAGCTCTAAACTACTTTTAGATTTCTTCCTTTTTGTTCCTTTTTTTGGTCTCAGACCTGGAGCTAGATTCTCGGTTAATTTGCATGTTTATTGTAAAAGATAATGACGAATAATTAGAAAAGAACTGGGGAAGGGGAAGAGTCAGAATAGGAAAGTCCTTAACTGTCCATCCTCCTTTCACTTCTGCTGGAACTACTGGAACTGGGGTCTTTGGGCACCTCCAGGGTTACCCTCTTAGAGAGAGAGGAAGGGAGAAGGACAGAAAGATAAAAACTCAGTGACACCACTTACTACAGGCACATAATAGAAGCTCAACAAATATCTGCTGGAGGAGCGAATGAGTGAATGTATTCTATGTAGGTCCAACATATGGTAACCTACCATCTAATAGTAACTATAGTTTTAATCATTGCATCTTATTCCCTTAGTTAAAAAAAAATAAAATTGCATCTGTGATCTTAGGTCCTGGCCTTCTTAGGATCCCCTAGGAGTGCCAACCCGAGGTCTTTTAGCCCAAGGCAGATAACTGAGATCAAAGCTTCCTACATCTCCCAGGAGGTTCTGGCCTGAGAGGACCAGGTCTCAGGTCACAAGGACTGGAGCTCTCTCTTTCCCTGGGTGACCTGCCAGCAGCCGTCCCTGATGGGAGAGGGGAGAAGTAGGCAGATTAGGGGGAGCAGGAAAGGTGCGGGAGGTGCTGTCCGTAGCTGAGGCAGAGTGAGGGTGTGTTTACAAAAATGCCTCAAAGGCCCACTGCGCCCCCAGCTGAGGTTTCTTAGCAGAAGCAGCCCTTGCTCAGCGTGGCCTCTCTTGAAGCCATCAGAGACGAGGCTAAGCTCACGTCTGCCTTCCTGGGACCGTGGGACTCACTCGGATGAGTTGTTATCTGACTGACATCCCTTTGCTTCCATGACTTAAAATTTAAATTTATTGGAGTGAATTGTTAATAAGATTCTGTAGGTTTCAACTGTACAATTCTATGATACCTCATCATTGCCACCCAATATACAGATGAGGTATCATAGAAAGTCACCGAAGTCAAATCTTCCATCACCATATATTTGATTTTTAAAAAATATATATACATTTTTTATTGATTTCAGAGAGAAAAGGAGAGGGGGGAGAGAGATATGATGAGAGGGTATCATTGATGCGCTGCCTCCTGCATGCCCTCTACTGGGGATTGAGCCCGAAACCTGGGCATGTGCCCTGGACCGGAATCGAACCCGGGACCCTTCAGTCCCCAGGCCGAAACTCTAACCACTAAGCAAAACCAGCTAGGGCCTTTGCCTCCCTTTTTAAAAATAAAAACGGTACAACGTGAAGCTTTATGGCCCAGGTGTTTTGAGTTCTTCAGATGACACTGGGGCAAGGATTGCCTTCTGCCTAAATAGTTTAAAGATATGTAGGAAAAATAAATTTGCAGAATATTGGTCATGACACACGATGATCAAACTTTTAAGTGAAGTGTATAGGGAGGCTGCCATCCATACACATGTGCCTTATTTTAAAAGTTCATTGTGGAACATTTCAAGGCTAGGCTGTCCCACTCTTCCGTGGTCAGTTGGGGATGTGAATGTGTACGAAATTAGAAAGCATGTCACCTGGGAGGAGTCAATCACCTGCTTTACAATTCACGTGGCCCAAACATTATCATGGAAACGTGTTTAAGTTTGCTTTTTAAAGTTTGGCATGGGCAGGAGTTCCCAAATCAGGTTACAGGTCCATACCTTAGGCTTCTAACGTACAAGCCACACCTTATCTTTCAGGGTTTTGTTTGGTTGTTTCCCTTTTTAGCTGCAAGATGATGGGTTAGAAGCCTTATGTGTCGAGTCTCGGTGGGGCCCCGGCATTGGTATTTATTTAACGCACAGGTAGTTCTAACATGCAGCCAAGGTCCAGAACCTTTGGCCTAGGTCCGTGGTCGGCAAACTGCGGCTCACGAGTCACATGCGGCTCTTTGGCCCCTTGAGTGTGGCTCTTCCACAAAATACCACGGCCTGGGAGAGTCTATTTTGAAGAAGTGGCGTTAGAAGAAGTTTAAGTTTAAAAAATTGGGCTCTCAAAAGAAATTTCAATCGTTGTGCTGTTGATATTTGGCTCTGTTGACTAATGAGTTTGCCGACCACTGGCCTAGGTGCTCTCTCATGTCCTTCTTTGGCACCAAAATGGTGATTTCTATTCTTTTAAAATTTAAATCAAAGTAACTAAGAAAATCAGATTCACCTCAGATAATTTTGCTCTAAAACATCTTCCTAAATTCAGAGATCTCAGAAGTCCTAAAATGAAACTTACTCCATAAGTGACCCAACCCCCATGAAGTATTTTGGGTAGATCGTATGAATTTGGCAATTTTATGTTTGCCCCCACATTTCATTATTTCTAAAAGGCGTTTTAAGTCAATTACCAAAACAAATATTTTTCACCTTTGAGAGTCAAGATGTGGTGGTCAAAGTTTTTGATTTCCATGTGGAAATAAAAAAGAATCATATGAAAATATTTATGGATAAAGATAGATGAGAAATGAAGATATTGAATCTCTGTTGTTAACTTGGGATGACAACTCCGTGTGTGTGTGTGTGTGTGTGTGTGTGTGTGACTCATGAGCCTCTGTGGGGTCCTGGAGGAGCAGCTGATGTGGGGGGTGTACCTCATAGAAACTATAGGGAGAGATGGTGGCAGATGCAGCCCTGGGGCAGCACGCTGCGATTTCAAGGCCATGTCTACCTAGGAACACTTCTTCTTGAAGACTGTGTCACCATCAACTTTTAAAAATGTAATTAAACTGGAGATGGTTTTTATTTTGTTGTTATGAAACCTAGGCGTCTGTGCTAAGGACTCAAACGACTATATCCCGTGTCTACCAAGTAAGATTATCTGTGGCAAAGAGAAGCTGAGGTTTTAACTTCTCTATGAATAAATTGGGAGACAGACCCATGTTTGGTGTTTCGATTAGAAATACAAGAGAAAGAAGTAACATTATCATCAGAAATGTGCAATCCTAAAGATATTCATTTGAAAGTTTTGAAAAAGTCAAGCTCCTGCCCTGGGGCTTCTGGGAGTTATGTACAAAATACAATAATTAAATTAAGCCCAGCAGTTAAAATTCCTCATAAAAAGAACAAGCTGGAGCGCTTCCCAATGGGGAATGCTTGACTTAAAAGAAAGGTTTTACTCCGTGGCCTGGAGGTCAACAAACTGGGACTCTGTGGGAATGTATAAAATTTCTTAAAGGGGTTCCTCAGCCTTTGTTTTGTTGAAAGAAAATAAAAGAGTAAAAGGGGACAAGTTTTGAAAATTAAAAAAATGAAGGTGCAGTCCTAAAATCATCGTGATTTTTATAAATGCAGCACCGGAGGCTATGAAAACATGCTCTTTTCTGAGTCCTAATCCAACACAGATGCTCTCAGAGAAGGAAGGAAAAAGACCAATGGCGCCATGTGAACAAACCTTTTAAAATGTCCTCATTTTCAGAGGTAGTGCATGCAAACTTGTGACCCACTCATTTGCTACTTATTTGGAAATTATTTACCTTAAATATTCTCATAAATATATTTCACAACTTAAAATTCCTTAGATGACACAAAGACTATCCGTCTTTTTAAAAGTTTATTATTATTATTATTTATGAAGCGTGGTTGTAAAAATGATTTTTTTGGAGTGGAGGGATCACATCCTACGTAATCTGAAATGGAATCTTTGTCACAATTTGAAAATATCTGGTTTTGTAAATAATCATTTATTATTACCTTTCTGGTATTATTCCCCCCACCCCCACCCAAAGGAATAAGATTAAGAACAGGATAGAAATAAAATTTTATCTCCTTAAACTTTGTACTTACAAGCATCATTCTAGGTTCTCATGTGAGTTTCAGGCTGCAGACTCAAATAATTTGTACTGAAACATAAAGAACCAATACCAATTTGAAGATCCTCATCTTCTTTATCACTTAAACAGAATCTGAATGTTGGCTCCACATTAAAACAGCATGATCAAATGTAGGACATTGAGAATAGCAGCTTTGGCAGCAATATTTAATTTTCTGAATAATTAGCAGCCTCATTGACATTTCTACTTTGATCCCCAAAGTACAACATGAGCCATCCTCTGCACTGGGGCTCTGTGCAGTAAAATGGGCTGATAAACTTCCCGTGCCAAGTTCACAGTAAATGGACTACAGAACATCCTGAAAACAGCCTAAGACACTAGACTTACTCCAAAACATGGACACGAAATTGGGAGCAGGGGGAGGGGTGAGTATAAATATCAGAGAAAAAAAAAAAAAACTACAGAATTTAAGGAAAAGTTTGTTTTCTTTCCTATATTTGTTAATTTTGCTTTGGAATTGTGAGGAGAGGGAGGAAGGTAAAATAACAAGAAACAGGAGAAGGGAAGTGGAGCAGACAACAGTAGACAGAGGGAGGAGAGTGAATGAACGATAATACATAGAACGATGAAGGCCATGGAGGATGGGGCCACACGAGTGAGGCCAGAGCTGAGAGGAGGCCCAGCTTGGTGAGTGCACCCTCGGCCCTTGAGATCTAGGTCCTTCATCCTTCCACTGGGTGGGACTCCTGTCCTTAGACCACCTACGACATCCTCCAGCCATTTAGACCAGTCTCCAGCGGACAACCTGCAGCATGTTTGAGGGACTGTTCAGTCTGGGAATCAATGGGGGCCTAGGCACCGCGCAATGCGATTGCGGCCTAGTTGTTTGACTTGTGATGAGCTCAAATATCTTTGCCCCGGTCAGGCACTGTCCCTGAGGGAGCCAGTTGTTGAAATACAGGCTTCAGCTACTTTCTCATTGTTTCAAAAAACTCGTTCAGAACTACCTTAGTGGAGAATCTAATGTGAAACCGTAAATGTAAGGCGTTCTCGGGTGTGGAGCTGTGTGGTTCAGTGCTTGTGTTTTGAGACTGTAGCTGTAGACTTGGTTTTGACAGCTGTGTGACCTTGAGCAAGTCCCCTGAAAGGGTCAATATTCCCACAACCCCAGGAGGTACACTTACACTGTATTTTTCTGTGTGAATGGAGCCCCCTTCAGCCAGCAGTGGGCACTGCATAATCCGCCAGGGCTTCAGTGTCCTCTACAAAAGCAGGCGCTTGGACAAAATGATAACGGCTTCATAGTGAAAGAAATTTCCGTGGTCCAGGAAAGGGACTAGGAGATTCTGAGCAACAACAAAAGAGCCACAAAACTCCCCTGGCTCGCGTACCGCTGTTGGAGTGTGCTGCCGTAGCCAGCATGTCCAGGGATTGGCCCCACCAATACGTTTTCCGGTGGGAACATATCCTTTACCTGCCAATAACAGTGAATGAGAAAATGGGGTTCACGTAATAGAAATTCACTTCCCAGCCAGCTTTGCTGAAGTGGGATTCCCACCCTGGACTGCAGCACAGTTTAGCTCCTGGATGGAAGTCATTTGGCCTTCACCGAATACCTGCTATGCACCAAGCATTAATGCTAGGTGCTTTTTATTTACTTTTATTTTATTTTTTGTTAGGCGCCTTTTACAAAGCAATATACTTATTTATTTATGGTTTTTATCTAGCTTTCTTTGACATCAATTCTTTTTTAGAGATTCTTTTTTAAAACTGATAAAATACACATAACATAAAATTCACCAGATGCAGGCTGCCCTGGGAAGGGCGAGACCTTGGACCAGGCAGTTGTCATTGGCCCAGGCAGAGGCACGGCCCCAGCTGGAAAGTGGGGTTCTCCCGGGGGGAATGGGTAAATTTCTGTGCCCATCACCTTAACATTGCAACTCTTTGTTAGGCAATTTTCTCCTTATAGTTGAAGAAACTGATGCTCAGAGAGAATAAATGACTTGTCTGAATGTAACACAACCCGTTAATTGTACAGCCAGGATCAAAACCGACGTGTCTGATAGAGGAGAGCCTCGGTCCCTAATTTTAATGAACACTTTGATCGAGCTCTTGCTGGGGGTGAGAGATGAGCAGGAGAGGAGGGATCCAGAGATGCATGGCAGTGCCCAATATTCAGACTATTCACACTCTTTTGGGGTGGGGGGGATACACACAGGAAAAGTGCTACCACAGAAATCCGATCCAATGTAACAGAAGGACTTGCTTGGGGAGGACCAGGAAGTTGTCTCTGGGGAGTTAGGGAGGCCTCACAGAAGTGGCCTTCAAGTTGTGTCTTGAAGAATGGTTAGGAGTGTGTTGGGCATGTTGGAGAGGGAGGGGTTGCTTATGGCTTGTATGAAGGAGCGACAGGCCCTGCAGCCAGACACAGTGTGGTTGCATGGTGGCCCAGGCCCCTTGAGAGAGGCAACGTGTTGCTGGTGTGGAAAGGCTGGTGGGCTCCTGGTGGCCAGAGCGCCTTCACACGAGACGAGAAGTTTGCACAGAGCTCCCCTGGAAACTGCTGCAGAAATGCCGTTCCTGGAAACCCAATGGAGGAAACGGACTCGCTCCTTTCCTCATCTGGGAGTTTAGGTATTAACACAGTTTTCCCAGGGAATCTAAGCCAGAAGTTCATGTTGGTTTTTTTTATGTTCTTCCTTCCATGGAATTCAAAAAGCCCGTTAAAAAAAAAGTTAAGCCAGATCCTTAGAGTGCATAGTCTTCTGAAGGAACTCCGCACCACAAAGCTATCTGAAATGGAATGTTCATTTTCCTCTTGGCTCTTTTGCCGTGTCTGAACAACTAAGGGAATTTGATTCATTATTTCACAACAAAACCAAACCCAGACAAACCAGCTCTTTGGCGTTATGTGGACAAAAACATCTGGTTCCTTTTCATTGAGTTCCTCTCCTTCAGCTAGATATTTTAACATCACAGGATGGTCGGTGTTTAGTCTCCCTTGTTTTTCATAAGCTGGAGTTTTCAATATATCAACTCTCTTATTTATGTAATGAAGGCGATCTCTAACATTCCTCCCAGGGTTAGGCTAATCGCTGGGGCCAGGTCCAGCTTTCTATATGTTTGCATGTTGCACACACAGTATGAGAAAGAAATTGATTTTGATCAGTGGAGAAGTCTAATATAGCTACAGGATTCTCCTCCCTCCCCCATTAGGTAGGCACAGGTGACTGGGGAGTGGATTTTCTACTCTATATGGTAATAGAAAGCTCTGTCTTTGATTTAAGGTTCAGCAGTTATACTCAGCAAAGTGTGGTTCCCTCTGCCCTTTCTGAATGGGTTGATGCCTGAACAAGAGCTCATATCGGAGAAAAGCATCTCAAATTGACCACATTCTGCCCTGAGGCCGAGCACAGCTTTGCAGTTCCCTTTGTGAGGCCAAGGGGAGAAGGGGCCAGGGCCCAGAAAGTGTCTGTTCCCTCAGCAAGGCTGACAGGCTGTTGACAAACACCCACAGCTGACTTCACTCCTCAGACCCCAGGCAGGACCCTGGTTTCAGGACTGCAGCCTCGCTGAGCTCCCAGGGGCCAGAAGAAGAGCGGAGAAGGAGATGAAATAGGTGAAGAGAGTGGCTGGTGTTTAAAGCCTACGGTGTGTAGTTTCCCAAGGTTTTAAATTGTTAATTTGACCTCTTTGTTATTATCACGGCTGTGGCCGATGGCTCTTCTTTCCGTGTTGGCATCTGACAGTATTTTAGCCTTTGCTCCTCCCGTGACTTCCCACAGGAGCATCTTAATTTTAAAAGTGCATCCGAATAGCGTCAACAACAAAAATAAACTTGAAAAAATAAAGTAATTGTTGACAGAAAATAAAATAAATACAATAAACAAAAGTACACCTGGAACCAGTCCTAGACTTCTAGACTAGCTGCCTGGAACCCAGACAGGCTCAACAGATGTTTGTGGAGTGAATAAACGTATGAAGTGATTCTCTTGAAAAAGTTCAGCGAAATCTGGACTTCCAGCAAGGTGGTTTAAGAAAGAAATCATCAACCCCCCTTGGGATTATTACTAAAGTATATAGTCTATGCATTTGAAAGGAAAATCTGCAAAGGTGATTTTAGAGTTTTTTGAAGAAACTCTCAACCAAAAGCTCTCTGAAATGGAATGTTCATTGTTCTGTTCATTCTAATACCGGGTTTGACTAACGTGCATTTCAACTTAATGACTGAAAAGCAAGGGAACCCAGATCTTTCGCGAGTCCCTCGGGCCATGGATCCCACGGATCCCGCTCTGAGCTGGACAGGTTCAGGGTGCAGGGCTCCAGGCAAGGAGACCGGGACCCGGGACATGCGCCTGCCGCTTGCAGGGCCGTAGGTCCTGGTCCTTGTGCCTGGCCCAGGCGCCGACTTCGGGACAGAGGGACTCAGGGGCCGGCCGGTCCCCAGGGCAGGCTCGAGGGCCCCGCGCAGGTGCTGATGCCGGGCCTGTGTGCCCGGGGTGTTGGGGGCCTGGAAGACCCGAGAGGGACGTTATTGTTACACTGTAACGAGTCTGATTAACATGCTCCTGACACTTTCTCTTAGTTTCTTGGGCTCCTAGCAACAGCGCACAAAGGCGCGGGATTGTCCCGGGCTCCGCGGGGACACGGGGCAGCCTTTGATCTGCCACCATTACAGCGGGGCTGCGCGCCAGGCTCGCAGGCTCCGGGCGGCCCGCGGTGGGCACGGTCCCGGCCACCGGCTCCCCGGCCCGCCCCCGCCCTCCGCCCTCCGCCCCCCGCCCCGACGGCCGCTGCGCCCGGAGCGACCACCGAGGGCGGTGCCTGCGGGCCCCCTGCTCTCCGTGTCCGTGCGCTCCCACCTCGGGCCTCGGAGCGCAGGCGGCGGTGGCCGCGGACTCGGCGGGTCCCGGCCCCACGGACGCAGGTCCTTAGACCGGGCTCGCCGGGCCCTTCCCGTCGGAAGCAGCAACAGAACTTTAAATAGAAAAGAAAATTAAATAAAAACTAAAATAAAGAAAAGTTAAAGCGCGAGCAACAAATTTAAAAAGATTTTGTAAAATTAAAAAAAAAATCTCGTGGACGTCAGCCCGCTGAGCTGAAACTGGGTTTGATCGGCAGCAAACCACGACCACAAAAGGCGCTAACGATGATTTCGGTTCCTGCCATCACCGCCCTTTCTTCGTGTCGTTGGCATTTCTCACAGATTCGGGAGGAAATATGCTGCCAAATAATTGCTGGAATGTAAACAAACTTCCAACAACAAAAATCACCCGTCACAGAACAGCAAAAATCTGCCCGATCCCACCGCGCAATATTTAGGCACCAAGTTAGGTATTTGAAAGTAATTTACTTTCCATTTTGTTCGTCCTCTTAACCCCCTCCTACGCCTACCCCGATTTAAAATAAAGCCCGGAAAGAATAACTAAGGTTCTAACATTTAAATGTTGAGGTCGACTAATTACGTTTCCCCTAAATTGCGTGTGAAAACCTCGCGGCGGGAGGGGCTCTGGCTGGGGGGACAGTGCCCCGAGCGTGGGGCCCCAGCTCTGCGGTGACCGACGGGCTCGGGGACCCTCGCCAGTATTAATGTGCACGAGATGCTGCTGATAATCTTAGAGCCTCTTTTGTACCATCGATCGCTTGTCTTCCAAGAACTAGAGGTAAAAATAAAAACGCAAGAAATTTAGCATTCCAAGATAAATGGAAACCATAAAAGTAGAATGTTCTTCAAGTTAAGAAAAAAAAAGTGTGTATTCTTTTGTTTCACTTCTTAAGATGTCGTTAGCAATTCAACATCCCCAAAGAAAATCAGTTTTTCCAGCAGGCAAAACTATTGGGGGCAAAGGTGTTAATGATAATAATTGCGCGTGTATTTTAGTAAAGGGGACAACAACCCTTACATGGTCTTTTCCATTTGCCTAGCAAAATATGCCAGAAAACGAGTTCCTTTGAAATTCAAATCAGAGGTGGGAAGTCTTTCCTTCTGGAGGACACTTTTCCCAGCGGGTCCCAGAGGACAAGCCAGAAGGGCAGCCAGCGGTTGAACACTTGCAAATCTGAAAGGACCAGCTCCCAGATGCCCCGGAACTTCCCAACTTGTGCTCCGGGACAGTGCCTGACTCCACCAGAGTGTCCCTCACCATTTCAATAAAACATGATTGTATTGATATAATCCTCTATACATTAAAATGAGGTTGTCACCGAGTGTCATTAAGACCACAGTAAAACAATGAAGACATTATTGGGCACCCCCCTCAGGCAAGGTATTAGGGGAATAAAACAATCTACACCACACGGGTCCTATTGAGATTAATGAAAAAATTATGCAAAAAAAAGTCTCAATTTCATTTTCCCGTGACAGGGCTTTGCACACATACAGTCAGTCTTGCTTTGCACCTGATGATTTATTAAACTAATCTACAGTGATCACCACTGATGTTCTCAACTCAATCTTGTCCAGGCTCATTTTCTAAGTAATTGTTTCTCATTAGTTCTGATAATGTTTTAATAGTGTTGCCCATAATTTAGGCCCCACGAATTAATAACAGGGGGGTGATATGGCAAAGCGGTTTGTGATGAGCTACACAAAATATAAACAGGTATGTTTTTTTAATTAATCAGATTGACTGCAAAGTCCTCTTTTTGTGGTCCATCCCTAGCACAGAGGAATTCGCCAGGTTGGGCATTGCTATCATGTTAGGTGGGATCTGTTCACCCAGTTCCTCACTCCCTGTGATACCTGTGCCACACCCCCCAAAGAGATGCAGGCGAGAAAACAGAGGGGATACCTTATCTCCCAGCATCTCCTTGCCCTGAAGTTTTATTCTTCAAGGAATGAGGTACAACAGGTATGACTCCCTCCAAACCTTTCCAGAGCCCTCATTAGTCTGCGCTGAGAGTGGGCACTTGGTCCAGATTTTTTGGCTCTAGTGGGTTCCTGACCCTACCATAATCAGGACCAGGGGGTTATAAGGAAGATGATGGATTTGATGCTTAGGGAGATTTAGAGAGCAAGGTGGCTTTGTTTGAACCAAGTGCAGCTTGAGATTAAGGGTGTGGTGACTGTTCCAACATGGTTGGGAACCTAGGAACCCATGGGCCTGTTGGTGATGGGTGTGGAGACCTTGCTGAGGGTACTGCTTTTCCCAAGATCCAAAGGCCTTCACCCCACATCTGAGGTTCCTCACAGGGAGGGCGTGGCTCTCAGTGAGCTCCTGGCTTGAGGAGGCCCCCTGTAGGGTTTGAGGGTTGCCTGTGTAACTGGAGTGGAGACTAGGACATATTGCGCTTTCATCCTATCAGAGCCTGGAGGGGTCATCCGGACCAGCACAGAGGATGGGAAGGGCAGTTGGGTTGAAGTGGAGGGTTGCCTGTGTGGGAACTATGAAAGAAGGTTTTTATTTTCCTCTTTTGCTTAAGACCAGTCCTGCCTACAGTTTTAGCACCCTGAGGGGTGTGTGTGTGTGTGTGTGTGTGTGTGTGTGTGTGTGTGTGTGTACTAGTACACATGACAGGTCAGAATGAGAGGAGGCCTTTGCCTTCTGAGCAGTCCTGTGTCTGTGCTCTGAGCAGAGGGGTCTGATGGTGTGGACACCTGTAGTCCTAGATTACCCTTGTGCACACCTGGCTACCAGCCTAGGTGGGCACAACTGCAACAACAAGGTGGGGTGGGGACTGCTCCTCCTGTAACTGCCGTCCACTGTTCCTGTCTGCAGTCCTGAAGCCCAGTGTGGCTGGAGGGCATCTTTCTCCTTACAGCCCCTTTGCATGCGGAGAGGGCTATCTCCCACCTTCTTTTCCTGCTAACTCTGAAGCATCACAGAGGACCAAGGTGAAGGTGACAGTGCTCTCATGAGTTGTTGGAGGGGGTGCATCAAGGAGGGGAGATGCACTGCCCAAGGCAGGCCAGGACTGCCAGGCACACACCTTCTTGATTTAAGAGCTGACTTCAAGGATCCTATGCTTGGGGATATTAGTTGGTTTCTCAAGAACGTGTTTCCACAGAACCGTCCTGCTGGGTCAGGTTCCTCTGGTGTTCCCGGCAAAGCTGTTTGCCCCTTCCTGCTGAGCACTGGTGGGTGGGTATGGCAGGATAACATGCGGGCCTCCCCACTCCGCTTTGGTTCCATGGTGCCTTTCCTTGAGTATAACCTTCAATTCTACTCCCCTCTGGGCTTCCTGTTGGAATGGAAGAGGTAGAGGAAAAGTAGACCCCTGGTTGAGGTACACACTAAGGGCCACATAGGAAATAAACAAAAAGGACAGAGGAGGAGGTGAAAAATGAAAATAAAAAACAAACTGTTTTCTATTTACAAATTTAAATAAACAGAACAGCCTTCCCTGCGGTGTTTGTCTAAGAGTAGCAGCCTTGCTGCTGTGTAGGTCATGAAAAGGTTGGTGTAGAGTTTAAAACTTCCCATTCTGTTAATTTCTTAAAGAACAGTCGCCAGAGTCTCGACACAAAAGCTCATGATTTAATGAGGAGCAGAAACAAAATCTCTGATTGTTGGTGTTTCAAATTTCATTGGCGTCCTCTGGCAAACACAAGTTGATCCTCCGCAGCTTCAATACCCTTTAGCCTTCAATATAAGAGCACATGCTGAATAGGGAAGAATGGCCGGTTGTTATGTTTATTTACCCTTCCTACAAGCTGGGTTAACCTCTTCAAAACAGCTTTACTAAGCCCGTTAACCACACCACCCATCTGACCCGCAGCCGCATCTCTAATGTGATGCAAATCTCACAGGGCACCATGTGCACCAGCTCAGTGCATTGTGTCTTCGCAGAGGCTACAAGTTTATTGCTGAGGGGCCTGTCCCGGCCATACATTTACAGGGGAAATGGCCTCAATGGCAAACAGTTAAATGGGAAATAAAGGGGATAGATGGATGGTCTTGTGTTTCTTCGCATTTATTTTTTAATTGCTGGTAATTGTTGACCCGAAGCATTTGCCTGGGATGCGGGCTTTCTTAGTCACCACCTAGTGGTTCAAGGATTATCCATGTTTCATTTTGGGGGGTGGAGCTTAACAGTCATCAGTTTTGAAGATGTATTTTTAGAGATATTTATATAAACCAAGATGATAATCAACTTTTCTATGCCATCTCTGTTGTTTTTATGAGATTTCTAGTGAAATGAACACAAACTCTTCCTTTAGTTATTATTTTTTAAAAGCCTGGCCCTTCTTAAAATTATTTATGGGGTCAAGTGAGCAAATGAACACCATGGGAAACATCTAAGGTGAGGAGGGTGAAGGGAGTACACCTATTTGGGAAAGACCTGTTTCATTAAAGATCTAACTTCCCCTTCCAGCCCACCTTTCCCTACTATTTTATCTCCTTGTGAAATAATGAGTCCATTAATGAACAATAAAATCATAAGCTTGGAACCAAAAAGAAGAAGGTTCATTTTCAGAGGAGTAACTGGCCAGTGAGGTAACGACAACCACGAGAAACTGTGATTAACATGAACTGTAAGTGGAGAAAGGTTTCAATCTGGCATACTAACAAGTTGCCTTGAGTATTATGGTCTGTCTTTAAGAAATCCACTGTATATGTTCAGCCCACCTGATGAGAGCTTGATTTAGCAGATCATTTTTCCTTGATGGATGTGGCAAGCGTAACAATGTTCTGGGCCTGCTTCAGTAATGGCATGTCGATCATACTCCCTCGGAAAGTAAAGGCTCCCTGGAAAACAGAGAATACAAACTTCCTGAAAGAAAGCTTGGAAATTACAGGTTTCCTTTAGGCACAAGAACATTTCAGATTCCACCTGAATTATACTGACTTTCCAACCCAACTTTTGAGAAAGCCAAAGAAAATTACAGGGGAACGATTTTTTTTCCCTTCTAAAGAGGAAAAAAAAATCTTGTAGCATTTTAATGGAGTGGAAAAACATCAGACACAAGGTATTGGAAACTGTTCATTTAACTCTTGAAATCAAGCAGGAAACAGCTGTGGAAGGAAAAGGTAAATATTTCCTTATAGGTTTTGAAATATTGTATAGAACTTTAAAAACAGTAAAATGCACTGACAACTGAATACTATTTGAAAAATAAATGTATGATCAGGTTAACTTGCTTCTTGCTATAACATAATTGAGGGGTAACACTATCAGGGGATGAGAAAATGTAAGGCAGGATTATACTGAGTAAAAAGAGATTCCTCTGTTGGTAGACATTTGCAGGACAGGATTAGACTGACAAGGGACATGAGCCTGTAACCAAAAAATCACAGGGCTGTTGAATGGCAAGACTGGAAAGAATCTCTGAGATCTGATTTACCCACATTTTACAGATTCATTTTTTAAAACTTTCTGGAAATACTTATTGAATGCATCATGTGATCTAGGTCCTGTTCTAGATGAGGAAACAGGTCAAGACGATTAGGATATGTTAGAGCAGGGGCTAATACTTGGATCTCAGAACTTCAAGCCTTTATCATAGACCCCCCCATTAACAAGGTAGTTCTTAGTGCTTCAGAAAAAGAAAAACTTAATGGACAGAAGGTAGCATGCCCAGATTGTAAGTTAATTTTGGATATTTATGTTCTTTTAATCACTTCTTTTTGCTGTTTGCAATCACAACTCTTCATCTTAATTCATGGCAAGGATGCTGGTGTGAGTGGAAAGCAGATGATCTTTTGAGACCTGGAAGTGGATTAGAAAATCAGTCCTAGCTGATTGATTGCATATATTACCATCTACTTCTGGATTTCACAAGTACTATCTGTCAACAGTCAATGCTGTCCTTATTCAGGACTTCCTGGACGGGTCTCCTGGGCTCTCTAGAAATCTTCATCTCCCACAATAACACCGAGATCTACATAGGATGGAGGTAAAATAAAATTGGCAGGGAATCCTTAGCAGTGACTTCAGAATTTATCTTTCAATCAACAGAGAGGCTTAAAAGCCACTAGGATTAGAATTTTCACCAGGACTGTCATGTACCACACACAATGTTTCAGTCAGTGACCAAGACCATATATATGATAGTGGTGCCCTAAGATTATAATGAAGCTAAAAAATTCCTATCGCCTAGTGATGTCACAGCCATTGTAATACAATAGTGCAACACATTACAACTGCCTACAGTATCCAGCACAGTAATATGCTGGACAGGTTTGTAGGCTATACCTCATAGCCTAGGGGTGTAGTGGGCTATACCATCTAGGTTTGTGTAAGTGCTCTCAATGGTATTCGCACAACAATGAAAGAGCCTAATGACGTATTTCTCAGAAAGTATCCTAATAGTTAAGTGACGCATGGTGTATTGCTTAACCTTCCCAGCCTTGAAATGATAAATCTGACTCATATGAACACCTGCATGGACTAAAATCTGTCATCTCTTACCCTCTTATTTTTCCATTTATATCCCCAGATTGGCCTGTGACTAATTTCATTCATCCTAGAACTAATTTTGGTCAGCTCTGTGACTATGATGAATTTTATGAATTTGGTAGAAGTTCCAAGGATGTTCCGTGCGTTAGCATGAGACGTGAAATCAGAGTATGAGTCTCATGCTGTTTTACAAGGCAATAGTCTAGTTTCCTTATTGGAGTCAATGATGAAGACCAAAGGCCTCCTGGTTACCCGCCCTCCGAGTGGATTACGGCCCTGTAAAACAGCACATCTGTCCTGCCAAGGCTGAAATAATAGACTGGCGAGATGACATTAGCATAGATGCACATGAAATCAAAACAATGCACAGAGAATCAAAATGACGACTTTGGGTCTATGCCACGTTCCCCGAATCTGCTCTGGGTTCCACATGCATATCAAAGAGGCAGAATATTCCATGTAGTGTTTTAAGACAGAAGACACCATTTCTTTCTTCTACGGTGGCAGATTTTGCTTAACTTCCTTTACGAAGCTTAAACTGGAAAACAAAATTCAACGTTTTTGTTCTTTGTTCCTTCGTCTCAGCAAATTGAGGATTTTAGGGTTAAGAATTAGAAGCCCACCATGAATATTCCCCTGCTTTCTCACATATCAACCAACAATATGGGTTGGTTTTTTAACATATGGATCTACCTGTGAAATGTGAATGGGCTGTTGGTCAGGATTTAGAAAAATGCAGTTTGTCAAAAGCTGCTTGGATCTGTAGGGAGGGTTGGAAACATTCCTTAATAAGCGGTTACAGGTAAGTTTCAGTTTCACAGCCCCATGCATTCCTGAGAAAGTGGCACACATACCATTTGCAAAGTAAAGGAACTTCCATCAGCATGAAGATTCAGGCTATCATTTGGTTTAAATAGTAACTCACTCATGGTTAAAGACCTTAAGAACCATGACTAGAACAACAGTAATAGCTATAACTTTTTGAGCAGTTGCTAGCCTAGCACCAGACATTTTATTTCATGTAATGCTCATAACAATAGTGGGAGGTAGATACTATTACCCATCCCCATTGACAATATTTTTTTCTATTTCTTTTTAATTGTGGTAAAAACATAACCTAAAATTTACCATTTCAACCATTTTTAAGTGTACAGTTCAGTAGTATTAAGCATATTCACATTGTTGTGTAATCGATTTCCAGAACTTTTTCATCTTGCAAAAGTAAAACTTGGTCAGTTCCTTTTAAACAACTACTCCCCAGTTCTCCTTCCCTAGCCTCTAGCAATCACTGTTCTGCTTTCTGTTTCTATGGATTTCTATTCATCCCTATTTTATTGCTGAGGAAACTGAGGCACAAAGAATTGAAGGAACTTGTACCTGTTTGCCCTCTAGCTAGTAGATGCAGAAGTGGGAAAATCCTGGCTCTCTCTGATTCGAAGCAGGTGTCCCTGGCTTACACCCTGGGCTTGTCGATTGAGAAGTGTTCTCTTGAGTGGGTTCCCTGACCACCTGAGTCAGAATCACCAAAGGGGGAGGGCCGCTTGTTAAAATGCAGACTCTCAGGCTGGATCCCATGTGGTTTGATGCAGAAGGTCTGTGGGTTGGCAGGAATTCTCTGATGATTCTAATGCACGTTTGAGTTTGAGAAGTTCTGTATTTTAGGTCCCCTGGGTAGATGGTTAGGCTGGCTTTGAAATGGATACAACTCCATCCCTGCCCTCAAGTTGCTTACAGTTTGCTAGAGGAGACAGGGAAGGAAGAAGCAGGTACAATATAATGCAATAGAATGAGAGGAAAAGCCAGTGTGATGAGCACAGAGCGACTGAATCGGCTGCCCTTCCCAATCAGGATCGTTGCTGCCAGTTGCACAGTTCACTGAGATATGATGTCGTGTACCTACAGCATGCCAGGCATTCCTCATTAGAGTTGCCATGGAGCTCCTTGCGCAATGGGCTTTTATTCTACAATTACCTATTGAGTTACTGTGACAAATGACTGATCAATTGCTTTGGCACATTTTACTACATATATGCCTGTGGTTTCAGTCTCCTGGATGTGAAGGGCGGTATCACCTTAGAATGAGCCTGGTGGCAAGTTAGGCATCGAAATCACGTCAACATTATTAGACCCTGAAGTTCTTCATGGCAGGGAGAATCTGACTTACAATTTGATTGCAAAAGTATTGATGATGGTGGTGGTGATGACAATAGTAAACATATCTATGGGAAATAGTCATATTTTGCATTTCTGGCACTTAGTACTTAAGATATTTTTTCTTTAGTACTCAAAGAATAATTTTTTAGAAACCATAATTTGATCTAATGCTTTCAAATAACTTTTTTGGGCATTCCAGGAGTTCTCTCTGGCACTTTCCAATGACGGAGTTGCTGCAATTCACTGTGAGGGGGATTTCTCTGTCGGCTTTAATGATAGCATTTGAGCACAGCTGTTACAGTCCTTCTTTTTCAGGGTGACACTCTTCCTCTGTGACGCTAAGTCTTACACCCAGCAAATTAATTATTTACCTCACAACAGTTCCCAGGGAATTCCTAAAACTATTAGTCAGCGTTGGCCATTATCAAATTTCTCTACAAGATCTTGGTTGTGTCTCTACCTGCAAAATCCTCTCAGCCCAGCCATGACCTCCTGCGATACAGCTTCCATATACACAGAGCCACCTGCTCCGTGATGCTCCTCACAATGGGTGGAGATGATGCTCTGGCTGACACTGTTTCATTCTCATTCTTTCTTTCCAATTTTTGCAACTTGGAGAGTCCTTGGACAGGTCCTAGTATGGCCTTGGTCCCCTCCCAATGTGGTTATGACGCTCCTTTTAAGGATGTGAGTTTGGCTGCTTGTTACTCAAAGCTCAGGGCTAAGCTGCCTGGCTCCCAGGCTGGTGAGATCTCACGGGGAGAGTGCTGGACGCTTAACAGGGGAGTCACCCCTTCCTAATTGGGATCATGCTGTAATTTTTATAAAACATCAGGCCGGATCTCCATGTGCTTAAACCTTGTTTTGGCTCACTTTGGACTTACAGAATCAAATGCAATGCTCCCCTGACCAGGGCCGGCCCTGCCTCTGCTCTCGGCCTCCTCTCCTGCCAGTGCAGCCACACACACACACACACACACACACACACACACACACACACACACACCCCTTGGTACCTCTCGCACACACTGTTCTCTGCTCTGAAGGCCCTTTCCATGTCTATCTGGCAAATTTCTCGTGCTTCAAGGCACAGAAATATCACAAGCATTTCTAGACTTCCTTGTAGGGCTAATCCCATGCCTTCCTTTCCTTAGGCAGCCTCCCTTTATAGCCCCTGTCACACTCTTTTGTAATTACCTGTTTACATTATTATCTTTCGCACTTTTTCTTGAGGGGAGGGGTCCAGTCTCATATTTCTTTGACGTTACAGAACCTAGTACCCAAAACATGGTTCAGAGTGGAGTTGGGTTCTTTAGTGGGGCTGGAGTGGGGTGACTGGGTGGGCCATGGCCTGGGAAGATAGAATTTATCTTGTGTTTTTCCTTTCCTTATCTGCTGACACCTTTCTGTACCACTCAATCTTTCCCTGGTCACGTAATACTCACTGGTCAGTTGGCTCATATTTGCTGAGCCTCCAGTTGACACAGTGTCTAACCTCAACAAATGTGATGCTGGGTTGAGGTCAGGTTAGCTTATGCAAATGACTTAAAAGTTAAAATGCAAGTGAGTATGTTATATTCGTGGTGCAAAGACAGAGGAGCCACCGAGAGAAGGAGCCATCGAAACAGGGATGGTTTGGCCCGGGAAGGGCTTCGAGGAACAGGTACTTTTAAAGTCATGTGTAGAAGGTCAGGGATGCCAAATGAAGGTCAAGAGCGGGGTGGGGGAGACTGAGAGTGGGGTTGGCTTTGTCTCTGTCCCTCAGGAGTCCCATGTGCTTCTGGTTGTCAGTGACTCAACAGATTAAGCAAAATGAAGGACCAGTGTGAGATGCAGGACGTTTCTATGGCTCTGTCGGTGGGTGAAGGGTTTTCTCTAGGGCCCGAGGAAAGGGAGCCCAAACTAGCCCAAATTAAAGCAATCTGAAGACAGAAAACATTTAAAAATATTGGTTCTGCTCCTCATCAGCTGCTTGACTGTCTGTATGACAAAGCACAGCACGTAAGACAGTCTCTGCTGGATGAAGCAGGACTGGGGACCCCCTGGATCCCTTTGCTCTTGCTGAACCCCTGGTGAGCCCAGACTGGCTCCTTCCTGGACCCTAAGGAGAGGAAGTTGAACCACCTGTTTCCTTTCCTTTATTCTGGGCACTTTCCCTCTGCCCAGGGGTGGTCTGGGTACCCAACAGTGGGAAAGCTAAGAGCTGGCACTGCTGAGTGAGACCGTCATGGATGGGCTGACCCCCTCGCCCCCCCACAAACACAGATGGCTCTCTGGCGCCAGGAGAGGGGTTGGGGAGTGGGTGGAGGATGTTCATCCTCCCTTGAGGAGGAAATCTCAAGATTCTCTCAGCAACTGTGGTTTATACACTACAAGCTATACCCTCAGTAAGCCCTAGAATATTCATTTCCAAGCTAAAAATGGGACGGGTGCAATCTTACTAGGAAGACCCATTACCAAAAAAAAAAAAAAAGAGGGTTCATCTGATGGTACTTTATACTTTTACAAAATATTTTCAAAGACATTTTCTCACTTGTAGTAGGGAAGGCATGCTTGTTTCTGATTAATAGATGCAAAAACTGAGGTACAGTATTAATTTTTTTAAAGGAACATATGAGAAGGAGAGGACTAGAATCTAAGGCTTTTCATCCAAAATCTCAAACTCTTCCCACTAATATATATATCTTAAAGTATAGCTTTAAACGATGGTACCTGTGGTTATATACAAAAATTTTATATATAATCAATTAAAGTATACTATATACTTTAAAATTTTATTTTGATGTGATTTATAAAAAATAAACAGCATATGTAAATGGTTATTTCAGAGATATTACTTAGGATGAAACTGAAAAAAATGATATATAGGTAAGGTGCAGATAAGTAAATATGTGAAAATACAGTTTTAATAACTGAATTGGGAACTATTAAAATATAACAAGCTTCCACCCTGAGTTTCCATTTGAAAGCTCTTACTATAATTATTTTGATATGAGAAATACCAAAGGATATTTTCAGTGGGAAAAAACTTAATTATATATATGTGAATGACATTTTAAGTCCTGAAAAGAAACCCAAAACATTTATAAGGAGGATTAAAGACATTGACATTTCATCCTTACATATGCGTCTGAATGTCAGAATAAACATATTTTAAAATTGCCAGGACAAGAGTAAAAGGATATTATTGAAGACTTGGGAAATAGAGAACATTTTTTTAACACTTTAAATTGTAGTGATAATTTGATAGATATTTTAATACTGTTCAGAATGAAAATTCAATACTATTTACATCTATGGTCAGAGAATTTACAGATGCTAATGTAGCTCTACATGGAATTTCTAAAAGTTCTACTGAAGCCATTCAACACGGACAATAACCCACATTGGGCTGATCTCTCAATCAGCCCAATGTGGGTTATTGGCATGGCAATTCTGACAGATGACTTTCCATGACTTTTGATGGGGAAGCCTTTCAAATGATTCATGAGAATAAAACAGTTGGAATATCTGAAGGGGGCTAGTTTCGTACCTGATTGGGGGATGCAGTGACAATTCAGGCCTGTTGAACTGCTTGGGATGGTGCTTTCTGCCATTGCCTAGGAGCGCAGCCTCAGGGAGTGTGAGGTGCTGGGGATCCTGCATCCTGGGCAGCCTATGGAATTTATTTTCCAAGTTCTGAAAGGTGGAAAAGCCTGGAGAAGCTCCCTCTTCATCCCTCCCATCCTTCCCCCTGTGGCTCTCGGCTGTAAAAAGCAAAACCATCAATGGAGACCTGAATGGATGGCCAAGTCTGCTCCCCGGTAGACCCTCCTGCCAGGTCAGTGCTGGCCTGAGGGCACCAGGGGCCACCTGGCAAGCAGCCCCTCTGTGACTTCCCACCAAACAGAAACAGGCAACTCTGCAGGATGGGCACATTCTGAGGTGGTATTCAGCAACTGCTGCTGAGACAGGAAGTGCACACCGAAACCTGGAGAGAAAGGGACTTGCTTCTCTGGGTTCTTCCGCTTGAGGCCCCTGGATGCAGAGGTTAGGAATATGGGCTTCTGGGTCAGCTACATCTGAAACTGAATCCAGACTCTTTCTTTTGCTGTGTGTGATCCGCAGAAAATAATGCTACATTTCTGAGCCTCAGTTTCCTCATTGGACACAGCATCAATATTTGAAAGCAAATATACTTAATAGAATTTAAAAACTCAGACTATCAGCTGGAGGAGGGAGTGGAACAACGGGGAAGGAAGGACAGAGTTTTCAGTGGAGGGTGAACAGGACAAGGAAGTCCTAGCAAAGACAAGCGCCCGTTTATAAAAAAGGAGGAAATTCCTTGGAATGTGGCTAGTGGGTAGAGGTAAAATGAATAGACATCATTAACATTTTGCTTTTTAGAAAGGAATGATTTAGCTTTAACTCTACATAAAAAATGGAAACAGTATTGTACATTAATAAGATTGATTTGGGACTTTACCAACAGTTTTAGGACGTTGGAGGAGAAAAAAAGCAGTAGAAGATTTGGAAAATGAATTTGGCAGGGCAGGTGGAGGTGGCTGAACCACAGGGAGGACAGATTAGGTGAGTGTCTGGGTCGATTATCTTAATACTAGAGGCCCGGTGCACGAAATTCTTATGTGGTTACGGTCCCTAGGTCTGGACTGCGATCAGGGCCATCTTCCCCGGCTGCCCGCAGCCAGCCCCACCCCCTACTACCACCCACCCCCAGTTCCCCATTCGCCATTGGGTGATTGGAGCCTGCCGGCTGTGGGGAGGAGTCAAGAGGTCAGCCGTTTGCCCGCTTGCCGCCCCGCCCCTGCTGTTCGTTCCCCTGTGTGGGGGGCAACTGGTGGGGCGGGGGCCTTGGCCTGGTGCCACCTGCGCCCCCTGCCACCCACCCCTGGTTCCCCATTCACCATTGGGCAATCGGAACCTGCTGGCCGGGGAAAGAGACCGAGAGGTGGTCAGTGCGCCTCATAGTGACTGGTTGAGTGGACGTTCTGGTCATTCCGCTGTCAGGGTCAGTTTGCATATAACCCTTTTATTATATAGGGTTATTATATAGGAGGTTATTATATAGGACTTGACCAGTCCAGAGTCCTCTACTGCCCAGATGGAGGGTCTCAGTGGACCAGAGCCATCCTTACTTCACAAATAGATAGGGAAGACCAAAGGTGCCTTCTGTTTTTAAAATTCTTTTCAGAGTTCACAAAATGTAGGCAGCAAGGTTTATCTTTAAAAATTTTTAGGCAGAATGATCAGACAGAAATAGACACATTTTTGTTTTAAATATCTTTAAGTCTGAAAAAATCAAGCCAAGTTTGTCATATGAAAAGCTACCTACCGAAGTGAAACAATTGGATTTATAAACATGTTACAAAACCTAAAGGAGCTTCCACATTTTCTAGCAAAGTATATATTGTGCATAATTTTCTCAGTTTTTCAATAGGTTTATTGAGGTATAATTTGCATACCATAAGATTCACCATTGTTAAGTGTGTATAATTCGTTGAATTTTAGTAATTATCTAGAGTTCTACAACTATCACTTCCCTCCCAGATTTTTTAATTAGAAATTTTGTCTGGAAAGATTTTTATTTAACAAATAAGTATGTAAATATTTTAAATTTAATTTAGAATATTTCATGTCAAATTTAAGCTGGTATTGCCTATGAGAAAAGCAGGGAATGAAGGCCATTTTATAGCAGCTTGCTGCTAAGACTATTAATGTTAAACTTCTATTTTATACACCTTAGACTATTCTTTCTTGGGAAAACACATCTAAATGAACAAACATTAACTTTAAGGCACTTTAAGGATTTACTAATATACAACTAACTGATAACAATAATGGATGGAATAAATGGTGACAATTTTTTTCTTTGGGTTTTTCTAGAAGGAAACAAAAAGTCAGTATCATATATTCTATAAGTACAATTAATAATTCTTTTTAGCACTGTCAGAAATTTTGAAACCAGTTATCTAACTAGTATTTACTAAACATATACCATGTACCTATTTCTGTCCAAGATACTGCAGGAAGGTAATTGATACAGAATAGAGAATTCTTTACTCTTTAGGGTAGTGGTGAGAATCCCCTCTCCCTTTTATTTTTCATTGGGGTCTACTAACCTAAACAGGGGGAAAAAGAATTCTAGAAAATCTTGGTTTATATATTTTAATACAATTTCATTTACCTGCTTTTAATATTAAAAATAATTTAAAAATTTTAAATAAATACAACAAAAATTAAAAGAATGCTCTAAACTTCTCTATTAAAATTAGTTAAAATGAGAGGAGGCAAGGAATGGTGGTGGGGTATAGCGGTGATGTCGTAAGAAAGAACAATATAAAGAAAAAGAGGAAACAAAAAAGAATTCTTGGAGAGGAAGACAAGGGAAGAACAGGAGACACACACAGAAATACACATATAGAGTCATGCATACTAAGAGGGAGCAATACTGTAAAAGGAAAAGAGACAGAAAGATGTCCAAGGAATAAAGCCATCCCTTATTTAGGTCTTGCTATTGAAGACACTGAAAGCCATGGTGTGTTTGTGCAACCACAGGTGTATCTGAGAACTGACTTGGGGAACCTGCCCTTTGAGGGAGATGAAACAGAGGCCGGGACTAGCTATGGCCTCATTGCCTGAGGCTCACAGTCTACCTTGGGAGACTGAACAACTGGTGACTAATGAAACAGAACAGGGTTTGCAGTGATCAGAGCTGAGAAATCTTTCTGGGGTCCGGCGGGTGGGCAAGTACAGGGCAGAATTGGGAGGGAGGGAGCGATGTGGGAAATCATGGCTGGGAAGGCACAGATACTCTGTGTTCTTTCTTGTCTCATCAGAATTTCTGTTCACAATGCCTCCCCCCCCCCCCCCAAAAAAAAGTGCATGACTAAGAAAATCATGCTAATCTGAACTGAATTCACATTTTGTTTGTGAACAAATATTTTTAAGGTTCTATCTAGTTTTGGTCATTAACATGGGGACTCGCTGTGACCCAAGTGAAACCGCATTTATGCTAACTATGTTCATATCTTCATTTACAAAGTGAGCCCAGAATTCTGGTTGGGGTCTACCATCACCTGGGCTGTGAGTGACCTGGGGCAACTTCCAAACCCTAGTTGGGTCTTGGTGTATTAAGCTGCAAACAGAAGAGATTTGACTAGAAAATTTCTGAGATTTTATCCAACTAAAAAAATTACTTTTTCATTGAATCTGAGTGAAAAAAAAAATCCTGAAAAGTATAAACAAGAATAAAATTATTTTGATTAAAATATACTTAAGAATGTGTTCTAAATTAAGGATGAAGCAAACAGCTTTAAAAGTTATCAGATTTAACCCACACACAAAATGTCTTATCCTCTAATATGGAACCAGCCATTTGTCACTAACACTATGTGAAATAGGATATGATCTACACTGGAATTGTGTCACATTGCTGCAAAATTTGTTGTTAATCAAATTAACCTTAAAGTCACCATTGGCAGACTCTCAGCTTGTCTAAGAATTTGAATTTTTCAAGTCTAAATTATGGCATATAGTTCTAAAAATATTAAATGAATAAGAAATAAAGGGGGACTCGCATGAGTAAGAATCTCAAAGATAGAGTTATGTCCCTTCACCTTTCATTTTCACAGGAAATCACTCCATTTGGATTTTAGTATGCCTGCTTCCAAATAAAGAGGGGAAGGCTGTGGGTGGTGGGAAGCAGGGGTGTGGGAGGGTACATTGTTGTCTATTAGTGGAATCAACCCTTTCAGTTGACAAAGACAACAACCAAATCTGTAGATGGTTTATTTGATCTGCGTGAAAGAGTGGCAGTGGGATTTCTGGCACTTGAATAAGCGGAAACAATATTTTTGGCTAGAGAGACTTCTGAGTTCTCTCAGGGAGCCTTCTAGAAGGCCATCTGGACCAAACAGTATTTCTTTTGTAAAGCTCTGCATTTGGAAACACAAATGAAAGGTGTTCGGGCTGCAATCAGATACCTAAGAAAATAATTTGCTTTCAATATTGGTGTGGAGGGTGTTCCTTGTAATTTTCTAGGTGAAAAACTTACATGAGGAAAAAAAACCACCCTTTTTCTTTTTTTATTAAGATATAAGTTCCTAATTTATATTCCAGTAGAGGATTTGCTTCTGAACACAAACTTACTAATTTGCATTATTGCTTGCTCTAGTGAAATTAGAATGTTTCAGTTATGTGTGTTATTTATAGTCATTATGTCAGATAGTGACCTTGTTTTTGACCTTTAAGTTGATAATTGAACTTAGATTTTAAAGATGAACCTTCCTTGGTTTTTGGCCAGCTTGCAAAGCTGTAACAAACGAAAAATCTTGAAAAAGTTAAATGAAATCCTTCCAAAATAAAATAAAGCATTTATGGCACTGATAGCAATAAACCAGGGTGCTCGGAAAACTGGAAATGAAGCAGAGCCACATTTATAGGCAGATACTGCAGAAATATGAATATTCTAGCAAAGTACCTTTAAAAATTAGTCACATGTGCTACATTTTGCTATTCTTTAACATTTTTCTGTTAGAGCCTCCATTTGGAAATAAATGGTAAATTCTTATATTAAGATTTCTTAGAATTATCAATCATTTAAAAAAAGCAACTACTTCCTTTAGCTGTCAATTTTGTCCAAGAAGTGATGAATATAGAAACAGAAAAAAACTATCACTGACTTTATCATATAGACATAGTATCATACATACTTGAATGTATATGTAGTATAAATACATGTTACATATATTTATTTGTAAACAAATTATAGTTTCCACTGATATCAACTAATATTAACTAATTATTTACTTGAGATATTTTCATTTCAGTGATCTACTTTTCATACTACATACAATTCTTAGTCAATAAAAAACTGTTAAAATCGTATTTTTAAATAGGCAATACTAAATTTAGTTGATGGAGAATTTTCAAATGTTATGGAATAACATTATTATGAAAAAATGACATAAAAATGAAATTAACTTTCAAAACCCCTTTATAAATTTAAAACAAATTACATGGAAGTGACTTATCCTGGCTAAAATATTTTATTAAGTAATTCAAAGCTAAAATAATTAATCACATGCAGCTTGCATCTCAGAATATATTTTTCTGGAAGGATGAAAGAAAGAATCAAGTTTGATTAACATTATGGATATATATCTCCCAACTGATATCAGCTAAATTAGAAATAATTTAGCTTATGGGAATTAAAATAGGGGCATAGAGTATGTGGAATGTTTAGACATTTTCCAACAGATTTAATAGAAGAAGATGACCTCAGTCCTTAATGTCAATTGGTAACCTAATTCTTATTAGTGGGGACTGGTGTACCAGGCAAATTCTTAAAGTAGTCACAAGTATCATTACCTGTCAAACAGTGACAGATTATTATTTTTTAATGTAAAGTATTTTCATCTGACATTACACTAAGGGCCTCAAACTTGCTTTCCTTAGAACTTCTAATTAAAATAAAACAAGAAAATTCATGTGATACTAGAGACTGAACCCCAATAATTTATCTACTCATGACCTAAGTATTCCCATGAATTTTGTTATTGGGAAAGGGAAAAAAGGGAAGAACTTTTATTTTTGAATAATAATGATAGCTACGTAATAATAATAATTATTATTACTGTAGAAGACACAATTACGCAGCATTAACTGTAAACTTCAGCTATACCTTTGTTCTTAGGGAAGAATGTAATTTAAGATGGGAGCAGGAAGTAGAGAAAAGCAGACATGTAATTTTGCCTTCTTGGGTCATTTCTACTTATAAACATTTCTTGAATGAAGTTTTTCATCAGAGGGGGAAAAAAGGTCTTTCAGAAATTTGTAAGTGTCTCACTGGGACCCAACCATCAGCTTCCCCTCATTGACAGAGTCACCTGTGCTTTGGACAAAGTAACCGAGGGTGTATGTTTTCATCAGTGATTCACATTTGAAATACAACAGATTAGATGTTTGTTGGAAGCAATACTTCCTACAACTGAGCAACCTATTTATACTAAATCTCTGCAAACAGAACCCACATTATTTAAACCCCAAGACCTCTCAAGACCTGGAGTCACCTACCTGCAGACCCTATTTTTGTGGCCAGCCAATTTATAGGCAAAGTGAAAGAAACATGGGAACTGGATAAAACAACCGTGTGTCCCCACTGGAAGCCCCATTACTTGAATCACTTAAACCTTGCTGGACAAAGCACCACGAGAATTTGCTGTCGGAAACAAACCTACACGAATGGGGCAGGGAAGAAATGACCTAATAGTTAGTCTCCCTTCTGCTCCAATCTCTACCCGTCTGTGATAGCAAAAGCTGCCACGCTATTGTGAAAGCTTATGCCCCAACAAGAGGGCATTTCTTATTTTTTAAAAAAAGTTCAGAATTTAACATTTAAGTTGCCATCATCAAAAGGCAAGAACACCCTGAGACGACTTTCCCTGGGAACAACACTTTTAAGATACAATGGAAAAGTGTTGTGTTTTTCTTCATCCAGGAACTTAAATGCCAGTAAAAGAGTGTGTTTCTAGTTGGAATGTTGTTTGCTGGCTACCTGAAATTTAGGGTAACTAGTCCCAAACCATAGCTGCTTACAATGCCAAGTGGCATCCTTTGATGTTATCCAACATGAAACCCAGACTGGAACTCTGCCTGGTCTGCTGTTTTGAGGGCCCACATCCTGCCTCAGTTGATTATTTCAGTTGGAAGTATTCATCACATGCATGTCCTCAGCTGACATAAGGTGCACACAGAGGTGTAGAATTTAGGGAGTGTGTGTGCAAGCAAGCATGGGAAAGAGGAGAGTGGATGGAGTTATTTGCATGTATGAATGAAAAAGTACATGGCTCTTCTCTCTAGATAAATATCTATGTTTCAGGATATGGATTTTTGGGTCAAGACAGAGAAGTGAACATAAAACACAATGTCAAGAATATTTTTCTATGAATTGCAATGTTTTTCCAATGGTCATTACTGATTTGAAATGAGAGGATGCTATTTATCCTGAAAGTGGTATATGTCCAAATGGGATATTACCGTTATCACAGATTCTGTCTTTTGATTTTAAGTGCAAACTTGTACAAAGATGATCTTGTGGGTGTGTGAGGGTGAGCATGAGTGCCTGGTTGGAATTGAAGGCAGGCGTCCATAGTGAGAGGGAGGGAGTGACTCATTTAATATTGTTACTTACTTTCCCAAGTCCTGGGATTTTCAGATGTTTTTATTGCCAGTAGAAAGTGCAAGTGACACTTCTCACACTGATGTCACCAGTTAGTTTTTGCTTTCTGGTTTTTTTTTTTTTTGTTTTTTTTTGGTAACAGGGACTATTTAACCTTTAGAACCTTAATAATGGTTCTAAGTACTTCTGCCTTGGAGGTATTAAAACCTCACTCTTTATGTAAGTAACAAGGGTGAATTTAGATATTACCTCTAGGACAGTTTTGTAAATGCAACTCCCCCCCACCCCTTAAAGGGAGGCACTCGGTATTATTGCAAATAACCTTTAAGATAATTAACTGACAATGCTGCAACTAGCATAAAATCTTCCTTCAGGCGACACCTAATTTAAGTGTTACTGGCACAAAGTGGAGACAGATTGCGCATCACCACTGCAATATTTACATAGCAGAAACCCACAGCGCAGGAAACGCGAGGCTCAATGATGCACTAAATTAGGAACAACCGTGCTCCAGTGTTAATTTGCTTTCCATTCTATCCAAATCTCAGGTCCAGGAATTGGTACAAGTACATATACAACCTCCCACTCTTATATGACTAAACTGGAGGAGATTTTTGTACTTTTCTGCCCCAATGTTAAAGTAACTTGAAATATACTTCTCTCCACAAGAACCATTTGATCAAACTGTGTTTATTTCATTATAACTTGCTCTCACTTTGATCTAAAATTATTTTCATATGACAGCTGCATCAGAGTCTATAGAGAAAAACGAAACAGACTTCCTCTCTTTTCTCAAAGGCTGCCAACATAGCTTATGAAAAGAGAAAAATGAGAGATGTGAGAGCCAGTTGGTGAAATATTTAGGAACATGGCAGGGCAAATTTACCTTAGGCGAATTTCTCACTGATGAATATTGTCCCCCCCGATTCAAACCCTCTCCACCAAAATCATCCAAACAATGATTTTTTTCACTCCTCTCCACAGTACTTTAAACACCGGTTTCATCCAAGTCATTAATAAAACATTTACCTTTCCTAATTGTTGATGCTCCTTAAAGGCGGCGATCAGTTCTTCAGCCCACTTAATTTTTTCAGAGGAAGGAGAAAACTGCTCCTGGACGGCTGCAATTTGGTTAGGGTGTATCACCTGCTTACCTACAAGGGGATTAACAACACCGGGAACACAAAACAGAACGTCTTCACCATGAGAGGCTCCCGGATGCCTCACAGACTGTATGTAAAATAACTCATTATTTTACCACATTTAAAAAGAAAACAACAGCAATTGGGCAGGCTTCTCCAGAACACCACATCAGAACAAACACAACAATGGGAGTAATTGTGTTCCGATCCTATAGAAATGCCACCTTGGTGCAGATAATCTCTGTTTTAGCTACAGGTGGACTGACTAAGCAGCTCGTTGAATAACTGCTTTGGCTGGAACTTTAAAGGATAATGTCTGCAAATTAGAGTGATTATTTTGAAGTAAAGAAGAAAAATTTTATGTTAATTCTTTCTAATTTTTAAGTTGTCTTTGGCTTATTTGGCACCATTACCCTGCCTTCCACGATTTCTTTTAGAAGTCGTCTGTTGGTTTTCATAAAGCTTACAGAAGCAGATATTACAACTATATTAATATCAAATAGTGTCTCACAATAATAATTTATTTTTTTCCTCTTAGGTATGATATGTCATTTCTAACCACTAGTAGAAATTTAGATTTCAATGAGAAAATTTTGTTCAGTACAATAAACTAGAAGGCAGATTTAAACAGTGTGGTCCCTAAATTACTCCATTTAAAAATGTTTAAATAAAAATTACAGAAAGTTTCTTGACCTAAAAACATAACCAGATTTTCCCTTTTTTCTTATAGAATGAAGATTTTGTTTCCCTTTTACATAGATACTTAGACACCAGATGAAATCTTATCTTTGCAGTAATATCTTCTTTTTGAAGTTTAAGGATCTTAAATAAAAACATTATACAAAGATAAGAGTCACAGGATTCTAGGAAATCATGCAGTCATTAAAAAGAAACAGCTTAACAATCAGGGAAGAATGGAATCTAATCAGGTCATTAATAAAATGAAACATAATTTAATGTTATAATAATGTTGAGGTTATATTTTATTACATAATAAAATTATGGACATATTTGGTTCTTTAAAATGAATGTACAACTTAGTGATAACTTACTCTGCTAAGTATATTTGTTGGTATATCAATTTGCTTTGCTTTCAAAATAGTGTTTAACATTTAATCATTAGAAATTACAGTATATCATTGATGTTTTAAAAAAGGTGAATTCCTGTAACTGCCATTATTCTATCGAACAGAAAAAAGAACAATGTTTGTAAAAAATTTTTTTGTATTTATGAGTCTCCGTAAATAAATATAGTAATATCTTTTCTTACAGTGCCATAATTAAAACATCCTCACACTGCTATTTCATTTTTAATCTGTCAGCATATTAATAAAACATTAAAACACTATATAAATAAAGCTGCTTTAAATTATTTGAGGAATAATTTCTGGGAACAAATAACATCAGTGATGACAAATGAGAGCTTTTTTCAATAGTAGGTACTGAAATTATATTTAAATAATCTAATAGTTGTTACAATATTATTAATAAAGGATGTCAGTTCTGGTAGTCATTTTGTACTAATTGTTGGTCCTGAATTTTATAATTTATGTACATAATTTACACTGATGTGTAAAAAGCCAAATTTCATGGGAACTTCATAGTGCAGACATGATAATTTGAGGAGCAAGACACAAACTATTTAAAATACAGTAAAACTACTGATGGCTTGCAAGTACCCATATGTTGGTAATGAGGCTAATTTTAAGATATGCGTTAGGTTTTAGAAATTTATGAACATTTATTTGTGAAGTTATCTTTTGTTGAATCTTGTATACCCCAATAACTGAATATCGGACTTTGATGCCATGTGGGAGCAAAGCAAATATTTTATACAGAAGAGTTGTTATTGACAAGTTACTGAGAGGGTGCAAAATTGAAAGACATTAAAATTTATGACCATGAAATCCTTTTTACAGTACCACTTGATATATCATGCTTTAAATCAATACCTGTCAAGTCTTTTAGGTAACTGTATGATGCTGTCATTTTTGTCTCCTATAAAAGACTGCAAAAAAGAGGAAAACCTCTAGAGTTTCATATTTATAATCTTTCTTCTCAGCATGTAGTACTGGAGTCAGCTCTTAGAGCTTTATTCTAAGCTTTATTTTTGGTTTATTTTTATAAAAATAATACCTAAAGTTAACAGCTATTTTATACAGCCAATGCATTGATTTAAAATCTGCCTACATGGGTTGTGGCTCTGTGAAACAGACTACAGAAAAGAAACTACAACCACTGTTTCATGCATGGTTAACTTTAAAAAACTACAACTCATTAAAAATATATGTAATTTTTTAAAGTACAGAAAATCCCAATAACATAGACTGGGTGTTTCTTATCAGTGTTATGGATAACACAGTACTTCCATTGAATTTTAAACTTGCAACCACCTGCTTCAGAAAGGAGGTGTCTTCCTTCCTTCTTTCCTTCCTTCCTTCCTTCCTTCCTTCCTTCCTTGCTTCCTTCCTTCCTTCCTTTTTTTCATTACTCTCCTCCCTTCTTGTGCAAAGCCCAAGGTATGGAATTAAATGATAAATAATTAGGACAAACAGATTACAAGTGGCCTAAAATACTTATTAAATCATTTATTGTTTTAAAATACTACAAATAATCTCATATCTTATCAGACTAATTACCTTTTATTGGCATGTAGAAATATAGTTGGGACAACAAAGACCTTCTTTCTAAAAATTGCAAAATGGCCATAAAGTGTAGCTCTCTACTTTACTGACTTGCTTGAATATATAATGGGCACTGTACCCTCTGTGCCTCCCCATCCCCCCCTTCCATTTTTTGTGTGATTTAATACTCCCTGTTGTTGAGAAACAATAGTGCCAAGCCCATAAGCTCCTCATGCTGAGTTGGGCACAGTCTAGAAATTTAAATCTGATTTGAAATAACTTGTCTTCTGCGATTGAATTAGGGGCCAATTTAATGCAGTCCTGTATCTTGGAGAAACCCTCAAACTCCTTTGTAAGTTCCGGAGCAAACATTTACCCCAGAGGAGACTGAAGACAACCAGGTTATACTGAGTGATAGTGACAGAGGCCCACATCAAATTCAGCGTTTTCTGTTTCTTATTGCATTAGTGCTCACTTCAGAGCAACATCTGGCTGCTTGGCAGCCAATGCCGCACATTTTAGACCAACAACATCCGGGTCTATTAGATAGATTTCATGGAGTTTTTCTCCACCTTTTCCATTTGGGCCACGTCCTAACCAGTCGTTAGGAAAAGGCTGGTGTACAGGCCAGAGGGAAAGGACAGCCCCAGGACCAGGGCAGAAGCACTCTGTCTGTCTCAGTCACTGTTAAATGTAGGGAGGATTTGTTAATAGCTCAGATGACTGAAAAATATTTCCCTGTAAGAGATTGCAAGTATTTATTTACAAATTTGCGGGGGTCCCATTTTAACTCTTTATGTTAAAAACATAAAATCAAATGTCAAAGCTTTATTTAATTCTAATAAACCACTTAAGATGGTTTCTTAAGCCTTCAATTTTACTTTGGGTTAAATCATCATCCATTTAGATATCTTGTGCATTTAAAGTCACCTTAAGGCATGTTTCTTTAGTAACCCCTAACTGGACACATTTCAAAAATATTTTCCAAAGGGATAGCATGGATGCTTGTCTTTTTTCCTTATTATTTGGATACAATTCTGAGCATGATATTTCTAGAACGTGCAGCAGAAGGACAGATAAGAATAAAAGATTTTAGAGTGTTTTTTTAATCCATGGTTGCACATGTGTGTGTATGCAATTGCAGACATGTGTTTGGGTGTAGAATTCTATTGTGCTTTCTCAAAAAATAGATTTCTGTTGCAAAAACACAATTTTCGGTTGCTCCCTGGGCTCCTGGGGCCTGAGTGACCAGGCACACCAATCAACAGATATCCGCCTGCGCTCCAGGACCGGATTGTGAGGGACCCGCTGATCGCAGTGCCAGCCAATGCCCGTAGGTGTTGCCAGGTGCATAGACACATATCGGGAGGTGGGAGAGAAAGAAGGGGCTTGGAGTGGCAGATGAATAAAAACCTAGCTATGAGTGAAAAAAATAAAAAAGATATCACCAAAATTTTTTTCTGAAATTCATTAATATTTGGACTACCGGAGGAAATTTTTCTTCTCAACCCATCAACACAAACTCTTAAGGCAGTTCACCCAAAAATACTTCTACGACAGTCTCATCCCTCCCCTCGTGTCAGCAAAAACTGCAACAAAATACTTAAGAGGACAGAAAAAAAAATGGTCACTATTTTAAAGAGAAAATAAAATGAGTGATTTGCTTGTTGACTGGCAGAGCCAAAGAAAAACCTGACCATTTGTTGGGTGGGTTCTTGCCCTGAATGGCTTTTTCATGTTTCAGATAGTGGAATAGGTATGTGAACTACCTGGCTACCTTAAGGAGCACTGATTTCTGGAATGTTCGCAAATCTAGACAATGCTGTTCAAGATACCGTCGAGGACCATACCCGTAAATCCCATCGTAGCTCCTTCTCTCGCCTGCCTGAGAAGCCCCTCTTCGTCTCGAAAGTCGATGTACACCAGGTCTATGGCCTGTAGACCAAAGGCCTTCGCCACGACAATAATCTTTTGTCTGGCGTAGAGAATATCTTGGGTTTCTTTACTACTTGTTGCACCTGAAAATGGGATGTTTGCAGAAAAAGGAGAGAGGTTAACTTTGGAAACTGAACCCATACATCTCTTGTAAAAACTCAGTATGTAAGGATGTCTAAGTCCTCCTTGGAATTGCTGCCCAGTGAGGTGATGATTCAATATAAATGAAGAGGGATATGTGGAGGCAGAGTTAGACCTCATGTGTCCCTCTTGCAAGGCATCTTTCAGGATAATGACTGTGTGCACTAAGAAAAGGCCCCTCCCCCCTCTCAGGAGCCAGAATCATGAATGATTTGGTAGGTCGGTCAAGTGACTTCTGATATGTATATTTCCCTTTTGCCATCACTTGGAAATGGTCGGTCCAAAGGTAGCACCGCAAAAGGTGGCCACATGGCTGTGAAAGGAAATGGTTAAGTTCTTTCACGGAGCCCAGAGTTTCACATGCTGTGGCTGCAATGCCCTGTTCTCACTGAGGTTCTGAGCCAGATACTTCGGGGTTTGGATGGAGAACTTAGAGAAATGAAGGGCACTCATTTTGAGATGCAGAAAGTCTCCACTAAACTATTGGTGATACTAAGTCCCCTGGAAAGACTGGTATTAAAATAAGTTCCTTTTATTTTCACCCTGGGGGTGGGAGGGAGTGTGTTTACATTTGCTCAGGGAAAGCTCCTGTCTCGGGTCACTGGGACTGTGGCTCTGAAACACCTGTGACCTTGGCTTCTTTTCCAGATGCACCGTCTCTGGTTGCACATGCACTCAGACCAGGGGCATTGTGCCCAAATGATGGGGAAGATCAGTGAGAACAGGCATGCATACTATCTCAATGAATATTTAATAATAAGAGTTCTGAAATAGATTTGAGGAGGTATTTAAAATCTATTTTAAATAATATTTACATACTCCATTTAATATAGAAAATTATTCAGTAGAGCATATGTGAAATTGCTTTAAATTTGTGTTAGGGGCCTCAATCCCCTTTACACTGATGTGAAAACAAAATATTTAAGCAACAGAGAGGATGTTCACATAATACTTATTATGAACAAAGTAGATGCTGTCTCTTCCCGGACACGTCTGAGGCTGCAACAGCCTTTGTATTAGTTATTTTATAAATGAATAGACATAATGGTGTTGTGTTCTGAAAGCAGGACAACGGTGAGGTGTCTTAAATTATCAGGAAGTGTTGTCCATTCAGCTGAAAACCATTGTCATGGTTGGCAAATATATTGTCATGTAAATGTCCGTTTGTGAAGGGGCCCAAGAAAAAAAGTATACATGTATACACAGAAAGAATGAGAGAGAGAGAGAGAGAGAGAAATGAGTCTTTGACACCTATGCTGGCTCGAAAGTCTTCTCCTCCGAAAACGACAGCATCTAGAAAAAGGCCCACTGGAGGCCCGGCCTTTACTGCTTCTTTGCACACTGCCTGTAAAAGAGCAGAGCAGAACATCTCACAGAAACACACGAAGGAGAGGGAAGCAGCATGGTATAGATTCAATACCAGAAAGATCCAGCTCTGAATACAAGACAGTTTGTCTGAAAGCAGTCCTAAAAATGCAGCCCCAAATCACCCCTTTCGAAAGGCATTTAACATTGTTCAAGATAAGTATGCTGTATACATTGGCTTTGCTTTAATGGATTATATTAATATAGCCATTAACATACATTAATATAGTTATAATGTTTGAATTGTAGTTCATCCAATTTCTAGAAAAACTTGGAGTTAACTCAGTTTGATTGTACTATAAATAATTTATATTTTTCCAAAATTTGTTTTTGCTTTAAGAGACTCAAACCATACACATAAAGCCACAGGAAAGAAGGAAAGAATTTTTAAATCAAACTAACTGGATTATTTGCATTAGGATCAAGATTTCTTAGTAAGTGGTTTTAGGATTAAAGACACACAATACAAAAATCTACAATGCCAGAGGGGAAAACAAAAATGCAACAAGTCACCCAAGACATATTAATAAGCAACTTTGATATTTCTATGTGAAATAAAGATAAATGACATTCGTTGCAGACAGAACTGTGAACCTACAAAGGTTCATGCTAATATATGTGGGTGGGGATGACATGAGAAACCCGTGAGGACTCTGCTGGTTAATTTCAGGGGTTGTAAGTGCTTCTCAGTACGTTATGGAATAAAATGACAAAACAGTGCTAAAAATTAAATCGTTATATGAATCTAGCTGCATCTAAAAGATACGCTTTGATTATATTCCCAGAATTCTAGGGTGGGCTTGGAAGAATCTATGGTTAGTGGTGTAAACATGCGTGAAGTAGCTCCCTAAACATTTGCACTCTGCCCCCCTCCTGCATGGTCCAGTAGGTCTCAGAGTTTCCTCTCAGAGCGTTTGCTCACATATTACCTCTCCAATACAGCTCAACTATCTTTTTATTTTGTTTTGTTTTTAGGAATTTCTTTTCTCGTGCTCTCCGGGATAGGGTGCTACATTGATGTTCACAGGTCAGGTGTAATGTGAGGCATATTTTGGAAAAACATTTTAAATGACAACCGATAAAGGGATTTTTTTACAAGCTAGCTATTAATTTGTTAAGGCAAACAGCTCGATGCAACCAAGAAATGCTGGAAAACACTTGGGTAAGATAATCTTCCTGATATATATTAGGAAATAGTTTATGTTCTAATGTGGTAAACTGAAATATTATACCACAAATTATTGGCATATACTAACTAGCAAATAGTAATGTTATCAACTGGACTTTATGGATGATGTTGCTACAGAGACCAGAAAGTTTCCCAATAAAAGACAATTGCTACATAGGATAATTGAAAGTTAATGCATAAGGGTGACAAAATAAATTTTCATGCATATTTAATCTATAAATGTAATAATTCAAAGCACATATTTTACATAGTGGTTATTAAATTAAAATTATTGCTAGGAATCTACAATTTAAATATTTAGGACTGGGAAGTTCTTCCTTGCTACTTAGTCAATTTCTTTCTTTTCTAAGATGCTCACAACCTGGTTTTGGATAATTACAAATAATAAATTGTGCTCAAGATTTACTTTGCTTATACATCTTTTCAGAAAAATATTTTAAGTTAATATTGAAGAGTTCTCTTTAGGTAATAAAATACTAACTTCTAAGCCACATTAGGGTTTTCTTACCTTAAAATTGAGCAAACCCATTGCGGTTTCCACAAAAGGGATTAAATTCATAGGTTGTTCAAGTTTTCGGCCTTTTAAGTAGAATGAAAATTTATCTGAAAACTAAAATCAAAATTGTCATAGGTAATTAGTGAGGGAAAATGTATAACCACTGGAATGTAGACATAGAAGTAGTATTTAAGTCTTTGACCTGAGGAAGTAATATCCCAGCCTCTTTCGTCCACACAAAAGAATTTTAAAAAAGAAAAGAAAAAAGAGGAAAGACCAAAGGAAAAAAGGTAACAAAGTTCCCACCAAACTAAATAGTAAAACCCCAAGCATTATACTTTTCTTTTTCTAAAGGAGCAATTTGAGGCCTAGGACTTAGAACTGGAAGGAGAGATTCTTGAGTTTAAATGCTTCCCTTAAAAACATATTTATTTAAGACCTCTCACCCTCACTTTTAAAATGCAAGTGGTGGGCCCCTAAAACAATGCCGCCTTGCCCTACCTGCCATTCTGTTTTTGTTTCATACCCAGCACTGACATCAGTGTAACTGCTCAGCCTTCTACGTGGAATCCGTATTATTCATTATCGTACCATTACCCTTTGTTCAAGAGGGTTTTCTTCATAATTTTTTAGCTTACCTAGGAAGACCTTAAAAAGGAAGTTTAATTCTTTGAAGACCAAAGCTCGCCAATTTTTTCCATGAGACCAGTTCACAGCTAGCTCTGTGCTGCCAGTGGGGTAGCCCAAATTCCAAAATCTATCATCTGGAAACATACAAAAGCTCTTGCACAGACACCACCCCCCCCCTTTCAAAAGGAAAAAAAAAAAAAACTCACCACACTCTAAATTGTAAATCTATTATGTCTATCTAGATCTAATAAGATGTGGGAAGATTAAAAAACACACACAGGTATGACAAAGATATTTTTGTAAATAAAGATGAAAACATATATATCCATTTTAAATTTAAGGAATATTCATCCATTAATGGATATCAAAGGAAAAGGGAATTTTAATCATCTCTCCATTCAGTCTCAGTTGGGTAAATCATATCTAAGAGATTTGCATAAATATAAACCATCAAAGACTTTTCATCTTCAAAGGGGGTTTCAAGACCCTATAAGCTTTGTACTGTAATCATCGCAGGTCACCACCCTGCAGGAATAGGGCTGCTATGGCAACATAAAAAAACTAATGCTTAAGGCTTAGCATAATATTCTGACTAATAGAAAGGAAACTCATTTTAAAAGCTGGCAGCCTATTTACCAGAAGCAGGATTAGAGGTGTTATTTCCCCTTTTAGCTGCCCCCTCCTTGCCTGTGCAGCACCCCCCCCCCCCTAAAAAATCTAATCACTGGGATCTTTAAAAAGCTTTTGAGCAATTTGCAGTAACTTTACAATTAGGCTAAAATAAATCACAGCTTTCAGTAATGAAGAATTATTCCCAGTTGCTCCCACTGCCCCCTCCCTTCCTCCGTCACCATCATCATCACCTCCTTAGTAACTTTGCAAGGGAAGGAATAACTCAACCGAAATAGCAAGAAAGAAGAGAGGGCTACAATTTAAGGGGACAAAACGTATAGTATCCCATGTAAATGAAAATAAAACATAATTTATGTTGCATTTAAAAGCTAGAAAGTAGGCAGTGACATATTGGTGGTTTTGGTGTTACACATCCAGTGGAGGGATTCTTTTTTCTCATTAAAAAAAAAAAAATCTTGCAATGTTACTTGCTCCACGGTTTGTGATAATAGTTATAATTATAAAAACCATCAAGTTTAAAACTAGGTAAACACTCTACAATATATTCCCTGTTCTCAGTGAGAAAAATCTCAACGCCTTTTGTTTTTAAGCCAATAGGGACATTTAAAAATTAAATATTCCAGCCCATCCTTCTTCCCCTCCTCCCCTTCTTTCTTAAAAAATTGCATTAAGTACGCACACAAAAGGTAACTAGTGGAGAAGTTTCAATTAATTTTTTCAAAAGGAGACGATTAAATGTTTCCGGCCTGGTAAAGTGTTCATTTCAGCGAGGTGGAGGGACTGGGGGCAGGGGCGGGGGGTGGAGGAAGGAAAAGAAGGGGGGAAAATCACAAAGAGATTGGGGAGGAGATGAAGTAGCAAGGCTCAGCAATTCTTTCAATTCCAGTGCACACCCAATAGTGTGTTGGAAGAATGCACACTGTTCGGGATTTGTGGGAGAATTGTCCCACGACAAAGGAGGCAGAGTCACGCTTGTTATAGTCCAATAAGCCGTGCCAGTCAAACAAGAACCCACACTAGCGACAAAAGGCCAGCAAGAGATTCTCACACAAAAGAAAACAAGGAAGCCCATCTTTCAGTTGTGCATCAGGCTCTGGATTTTATGCTTCACATAAATACAAACGGAGAGGAAAAAATAAACAGCCCAAAAGACTTCTGTTAACTAGAAATCCTATTTAGATTTCGGTACGTTCCTCACATCCAGGGATTTAAAACAGGGAACAGAAGCTTGAACTGAAGGCTGGGGTGGGTCCTCTCCCCTCAAATGAGGGTAATAACGGTGATAAATAGACATTAACTATGAAACCAAAAGGGAACAGTGACTTTGGATTCTATTTCAATCAATTTAAGACACATTCAAGGGTAGAAGCCCTTGAAGATATTAACCTAGTATAACCAGTATCTCCCGGCCTCTGAGAGTTGACCTTGGAGAGGAGAGCTCTAGTGTAGAGACTAAATATGAGTCATTGAACACCTGGCTCAGAAGGCACCAACATGGAGCTGTCCAGCTGAAGAATAATGGCAGCTGCCTATGCAATTCTAAATTCTATAGTAGCTGCATTAAAAGAGTAAAATGAAGCAATTAACATTATTAAAACCCAATGCAGCCTAAATATTATCATTTCAACATGTAAGAGGTCAGGGGACTACAAAATCTTCAAAACCCCATGTGTATTTTACACTTCCAGGACATCTCAATTTGGACTTGCCACATTTCAAGTTCTGGGTACCACATGTGCAGGCAGCCACAGCATTGGAAAGCACAGGTCCAACGTATCTATGTGCATTAAAAAGGTGACCAGTTTCCTCGGGTGTTACAACTACTCAGTGTATTGCTACAGTTGCAGCCGCAGCCTTAGAGTAATCCCAGATGTGGCATCAAAATCACCACTTTCCACACGCCCTTACCACACTTTCAGCATTTACGTGTCACAGGCCCTCTGCCCTGGAGTGGCACAATGGAATGTTATTTTATTCAGCAGAGATCTGCAGAATCATAGCACCCCTTAAGTAAAATCTCACCCTCCCCCTCGCCCCATTTTAACAATGAAAACAATCATAGTATAATTAGGCCCATTTCAAAGTTTTCTTAAGTAATTTGACATGCCAGGTTTTTATTGGCCGAAAAGTCTGTCATGAAACACAAACACACCTGTCAGCAATTTAAAAAGGAGGAACTAGAGAACTGTTCAGGAAATAATATCTGTGCTAATTAAAACCACTAGTTAAAAGCTTCCTGTTTATTCCTCTATTTGCCCTAAGGAGTGACCTTTACCTCTCTTCCTCCAGTTCATTTTTTCATTTGTGGCTAATGTGCTTTCTCTGTCTATGCTGTCTTCCAATGAATCTGGCTGGGTAAGGCCCACTTACAGCACTGTTCTCCCAGGTGGAGGGTTGGGGCCTGGTAAGAAGCTATCCAATTCTCAGGCAAGCTAGTTTTCAAGGACTGCTCTGTAAGGGCTGCTGAGGACCCTGTGCTGTCCAGTCCACAAATCTGATGAGGGAGCAGAGGCATCATTTCAGGAGTAGAGTTGTCCCGTTAGAACACTTTGGGCAAAGCCAGGTTCTCTGTGGGTGAAGAATATGGTCTCTTGGGCTCACTCCTTTTTATGAATTCCCTTTCGGCTCTGTGCATGTATTTTCAAAACCGGCAGCACCCAAATGCTTCCTTTCTGCTACTCCTTCTTAGCCAGTCTTGAGTCTTTAATTCAAGCAAAGCATTAACTACTCACCCACTGGATTTCTTCAGGACCTTCTACCTTGGGTAGCATTAGGCTGGAAGGAAGGACCCGGGACTGCAGAAGGGTCTCCAGGTCTTCTTCAGCCAGACCACTGGACACTGAGTTGATTCTCACACACTTTTCGGTTGGGCCCAGATCAAAGTCTTCAAGAGTTTTTACTATTCTTAATCGAGCTTCATTCTGTAAGTGTTGAGAAAATGAATCTCCTGAGTATATTCATCATTGAGAGGAAACGATCCAGCTGTCTGTGAAACTGTTATGTGGATTCAAGCCTGAGCACCATTACTATATCTACAACTTTCCTGTCTACCAACTACTAGTAAATGGTATTTGAAATAAGTCATCCGATCTGATTGATTTCCAGACTTCATCCAAGGTGACTTGGAACATAGGTGATGGTCACTGTAATGTATACTAGCATACTTTTAAATAGTAGTATCATTTTGCTCATTAACATTACTTCTCAATTGCAAAAGTAAATTAATTAATAGGTAGCATTTATCAAGCATTTACTTGGTACAAGGCATGGTTCTATGTCTTCTATCTGCTATTTCTCATTTAATAAATATGAGAAGCTAGATAATATGGATAATGGCAATCTCATCTGTCAGCGTAATCACATTAGGGGAAAAAATTTGTTTTTCTTTTTCCATATGCTTCATGCTTTTTTACTCACTTTTTTAAAATATTTTTTTTGCAATGGAGTTGAATCTTGACACTTAATTAGGAAGGAACTCATAGGAAACTGACACTCCACACTATAAAAAAGCTCCAACTTATTCAAAAGGAAGGCAGTAATATCACCAAGAAACCCCTTCATGAAGTGGAGGGAAATATACATGTTTTTCCTTTGATTTGACAGTCTTTGCTCCAGTTAAAGAAAACTGAAAGGTTGAAAGCCTGCCTCAGTATCTGAATTGTCCTTAGCAAAACTATATGAAACCAAACATGTTATTGATTGGCTTTGAGTTGGGGGTGATGAAGGTGAGGGGAGCCGGGAAAGGAGTGATTGAGGGGGTGGGGGTTGGAGTTGAAAGAAAAGTACTTTGAGGTCATTACTTCCTGCCTATTTCAGTTTCAAAAACAAATTCCTCCAACTTGCCAACAGCCCTCAACTAATTCTCGTTGTCAGAATGAACACGTATCAAAAGTAGTTTCATTTGGGAAGAGATTTTATGATACTAATAAAACTTTAAAGCTTCTCACTGCTGATGAATGTGGTTTAAAAAGAAAAGTTTTAACAATATGCAGCCATGTGCACAGCAATACTTACCTAGGAAAATAGCAAACCGGAACGGTGACAAAAAAGAATGATTTGAGCTGATATTGAATCTAAGTCTAATCAACAAGACAAGCCAGGACAGTAGATTTAAACCAGACGGAACTGGGCCTACGACCCTATGGAAGCAGGGAAGGCTTCCAAATGTGGTCCGAGTTAAACAGTGTGAGGAAACGGTAGCTTAGAGTTGTCAGGTCAGATGGAAACAGAGTATGTAGGACAGTTTAAGACGGCTCCGTGGAGTCCTGATTTACAGAGTTCCGATTGCCAATAATTAGACCAAGCTTAGGCAAAAGCAAGAGAGTGCTCACACGAGCTAACGTGAGGTGACACAGCCACAGTGGCCTGGTTCCACACCATGCTGTTGGCCATTCCACGGCTGTAAAACTCATCCACTCCTTCACCATGCCCTCTTGTTACATCCACTAAATACAAAGATCCTGAAGGTGAAAAGCAGACGTTAACTCAATGTCATGGTTCCAAGGCTGTCTAGAATTTCAATGCTTCCAGCTCTTGGGCAGTGCATGTACTTAGATCCCTGGCCTCAGAGAACCTAAAATGTGCTGTGCTCCATGTAGCCTGCACAACCACAAACTCAGGATTGCTACAGCTCATAAACATTTCAACTTGCAGGATTTCTTTCAATAGCAGGCCGAGCTTGTGAAGGTTTGCTATTTTCTGTTGGGACAATGAGTGGAGAATGGAAGGGAACTCACTAGATCATTTAGGCTGAAATGCATTTTAAAACTAGAGCTATTGGAATCTTCACCTCCATTCTCTGCTTTAATCTGCCTGTGTGCACAAGGACACAGGATCACTGGCAACATCAACTTCCTACATTGTTAATGTTGGTGTCAAACAAGATGTAACCTCTAAGTTGTTTTGCTGTTTCACTTGGATTTGAAAGGGGACTGTTTGTTCAAAGCTCATGTTCTAAACCCGTTGATTTTTACCTCCAGTCAGATTGCCATGGTTTCAGCACATTCCAGTTTACTTAGTAAAATTCTGCCCTTGTGAAATTGGCTGCAAACGAAGTACCTAATTCCAACTTTAGGCATAATCTGATTAGTACTTTTCCTGTTATAATAATGAGCAGCAAATAATCAGCATTTTATTAGACATTTTCCCCCCCTACTTCTGGCTCAGAAATAAAACCGAGCTCTTTCCACTTCATCATTCTGTACCTTTCCAAAAAAATAAAAAGATGGCTTTGGAGGTATATTGCCACACAACACTCTTATTAACAGGCTGTTGCTTGCTGCAATTTACATAAACTAAGTGTGCATCCCTCTGCCATGTATCCCAAAATATCCAATCATGGAATTCACACCAACCAACAAGCATGTTGATTTTTTTTTCTTTTTGGTACTTTAATGGTGAAATATGTTACTGTACTAGCAAACATACCCATGCCATCTGTCGGGTGAGAGGAAGGCAGTTTCTAAGAACAATTAAGTTTAGTTCTGGGTGTTCAGCTAGAGAGAGCCACAGTCCACCCAGTTGTGAAAAGAAAGAAATTGGGTTCATTTCGTTCTCTGCCTTTCCCTCTCTCCCCTCTAACTTCTTGCTAACATCTCTCTCTCTCATCTCCATCTCCTCACTCCCTTTCACATTTCTCTCTTTTTCTCCCCTCCTGTTTGGCCCTGACATCCTTTCATTTCTATCTTGTTAGGGGATTAGCAAAACACAGCCCAGCAGCCACCATCTCCTCAGAAGGGCTGGCTAGGTGATCTGCTGAGATTATTGGGAGCCGAGTGCGCCCTGGAGAAAGAAGGAAGTGAAAACGAAAGTAAAAAGAGGCCACTCAAAAAAGATCTTTTTGGGGGCCGGGGTAGGGGAATGTCATACTCTGGTAGCAAAATGGGTTGTTCAAAATGAGGTTTAGATGGAACCGCATTCTAAACGTGCTAACACGACAGGATGGCTTTGGTGAGCGCTTCTTGTGTAGGATGAACTTGTTCCCCTAAGAACTGACAACCTGGAAAGGTCGGAATAATGGAGCGAAGGCCTTTAGCAACAGTTACATTAGGTCTTTGCAGAAACTAATCAGCACCGTGTGTTCTGTAGCAGGTCTGATTCTAGGTGGGCCCTGCAGAGGTCACGGAGAAAGCTGGCCCGGATCTGAATCTTCCCAGGGCCCTGGTCAAAAAGGGGGTGCTAAGCAAAGTTCCCGCATTCAATCGATATTCCGTGCCAAGGGCTGCTCAGTGCAGTGGACCGGTGGCTAATAAACTTGTCCTTCTACATAAGCCACCGTATTATGTGACTGTGTCTGGGCCAGGAACCAAGGCGTGCTATGATTTCAGAGCCTGGGTCCTTGTCACCTGGGGAAGAGACACGCTCCGGTGACGTAAGAAAGCGGATAAATCAACCATCACCGAGACCTGCAGACTCCGAAATTAAAGGAGAAAATATGCGTGCAGTTGGTTCAATTGGCACCCATTAAAGCTAATAACTAATCATCCTCGCAAGTTTCTAGCTCAGAATGATCAAATCTGCAAAGAAAACAACATCCGTCCACTTTTACACTCCAGTGGAAGAGGTGGTCCCTCGCGGCGGGGTGGCACAGTCTCGCCATCTGGAGAATAAATCGAGTGTGAAGTACAGTATAGTTTGGGACCAAGCTCCGTGGCGGCAGCTCAGCAGTCAGTTCATTAGTTCCAAACTTCCAGGGATTAGAGCCGCATCAATTCTACTGTCGGATACGAAGAGACAGACCGGATTCAGATTCAAGGAGGATTGTGACAACCAGGAGGAGCCCCTTGGGCTTATTTATAAAACTACAAAGTATAAACAGACCCAAATAAGTGCCTTAAATAATAGCATTATCACAGTTTCATAACATCTGAATTAACACCTTTCCCTTCCATCCCCCCTCCCCCCCCCCACACACACACACAAACGCACACACTGAAACCTTGTATGTTAATGTATAGTCATTTTCAGAGGAAATCGCAAAGACTACCCGGATGCAACAGGAGCAATGAGAAAGAAAGCTGTGCAGCCGGACCTAGATTTGGTAATTAAGAAATACCAAAGACTTTCTAGACTCCAGGGAGATGCATAACACTTGTGATTTTTAAAAATGTGTAATTAATATTTTCATCCTGCAAAAGGCACGCTGCCACACTGCATATCCAAAATGATATGCGAATCCAAAACGATAGTGAATTCTATCTTTTCTGAATTGGTCCAGCTCATCTCATTTCCATTTTATCTAATTCCTAAAATGATGTCACAGGCATGGAGTGGAACAAATTTTTGGCAGAAGGGCTAGATATCAGGATCAATATAAATTTTTTTTGAAAAAATTTGAGAACGTTTGAAATAAATTCTGAGTGAATCATTCCATTTAAGGTCTCCTTTATATAATTTCTTTTCATACATTTATATTAAAAAACAGAAGTGCTTGTGACATAAAACATGTCATAACTAAGTAAATTATATTTTTGTATTTTTCTTATAAATGTATAAAATTTATCATAATCACAGAGACTTGTAGTGACTGCTTGAAAAATAAAGGCAAATAAATTCTCCTTAATTATTACAACCTGGTAGTGTTTCTTTAGGCAAGATGATAGTGTTGAGTTTTTTATACCATTGAATTTTTCACATGAAAAACAAATCTTGGGTTGCCTGTTTTGAAAGCAGAAAATCTGCAACATTATTGAACATACCATGAGTTAACTGGTTTGAAATTTCATTCATTAGTAACACTGCAGGCACAGTCAACAGAAGAAAAAAATAAATAAATTGGACTTTATGAAACATTAAAAAAATTAAAAATGTATAAAAGGCAACCAACAGAATGGGAGAAAATATTTGCAGATCATATATCTGATAAATAATTAATATCTAGTACATATATATAACTCCTAAAAGTCAACAATAAAAAAACAATATAATTAAGAATTGGGCAAAGGACATGAATAGATATTTCTTCAAAATAAGATAAATATATAAATGGCCAGTACCCACATGAGAAGATGCCCAGTATTATTAACCATTAGGGAGACAAAAATCAAAACTATAATGAGATACCACCACACCCATCAAGATGGCTACTATTAAAAAACAACAACGACAACTACAAAGACAAAATAACAAGGGTTGGTGAGGATGTGGAGAAATTGGAACTCTTGTGCACTATTGGTGGGAATATAAAATGGTACAGCCACTATGGAAAATAGGATGGTGGTTCCTCAAAAACTTACAAATAGAATTACCGTCTCATCCAGCAGTTTGACTTTTGGATATATAACCAAAAGAATTAAAGACAGGGTTTCAAAGGGATTTGTACACCCATGTTTATAGCAGTATTATTCACGACTAAAATGTGGAAGAAACCAAAGTATCCATTCATAGAAGAATGGATATGCAAAATGTGTTTATTTTATAATCGAAATATTATTCAGCTTTATAAAGGAAGGAAATTCTGACATACGCTACAACATGGATAAACATTGAAGGCATTATGCTAAGTGAAATAAGCCAGTCACAGAAAGACAAATATTATATGATTCCACTTATATGAGGTAATTAGTCAAAATCACAAAGACAGAGAGTAGAATGGTGATCGCCAGGGGCTGGGGGAGGGGGAAAGAATGGGGAGTTATTGTTTAACCCAGTACACGAATTCGTGCAATGGTGGGATCCCTCGGCCTGGCCTGTGGGGATCGGGCTGAAACCGGCTCTCCGACATCTCCCGAGGGGTCCCGGATTGCGAGAGGGTGCTTCTTGGGTGACGCACCCCAGAATTGGGCTCCCTCCTCTCTGGTTCCGGGTGCGTCACCCAAGAACCACCGCTGCCAAGTGACCACAGCTTGGCAGCTCCTGCATTGAGTGTCTGCCCCCTGGTGGTCATTGCACATCATAGCTATTGGCTGGTTGGCGGTCATTTAGGCTTTTATATACAATGAGTGGCCAGATTATTATGATCTCTGAACACATAATAATCTGGCCACTCAGTGTATATCTTATATAATAAAAGGCTAATATGCAAATTGTCCCCTCGACCAGGAGTTCGACCAGCAGGCAGGCTGGCCAACTGCCCATATCCCCTCCCCCTGTGTGTGTATGTATATATATATATACACACACACACACACACTGAGTGGCCAGATTACTATGCATTCAGAGATCATAATAATCTGGACACTCAGTGTATATACTAGTGGCCCGGTGCATGGATTTGTGCACATCAAAAGGAAATTAATTAGAAGAAAGATTTGTGTGGTAATTACATTATTGCAAAAAATTACATGTCAAAATAGTATGTATATTATAGTATTATAAAATTAAAACACGCGTGGGATTGGTGCCAGTGAGAAATTTATATGTACCGTGTATGTGCGAGTCAACATGTATTTTTAAATTGCCAGTGCATGTCTTATGTACCCGGTCGGTCAGTCAGACAGTCAGACAGATGGTCACTTAGCCTTTTATATATGTAGACTAGAGGCCCAGTGCACAAATTCGTGCACAGGTGGGGTCCAGCCAGCCCACCCCTATCGGGGTGGGGGGGAGTGGATTGGGGGCAGGGCTGGCCAGAGGGAGGGGCTGCAGGCAGTTGGCTGGCTGGCCCTGCCCCCTGGTTGAACTCCCAGTTGAACTCCCGGTCGAACGGACAATTTGCATATTAGCCTTTTATTATATAGGATAGACTAGAGGCCTTTTATTATATAGGATAGTTCCTCAGCCTGGCCTGTGCCCTCTCACAATCTGGGACCCCTCAGGGGATGTCGGAGAGCCGGTTTTGGCCCAATTCCCACAGGCCAGGCCAATGAGCTCCACTGGTGCATGAATCTGTACACCGGGCCTTTAGTATGCATATAAGATCTTTGGTTAATCTCTTCCTGCCCTCCCCCCTGAGATTCATCAGTCTATTCCATGTTTCCATGCCTGTGGTTTCCACTCCTGCATTGAGCATCTGCCCCCTGGTGGTCAGTTCACGTCATAGCTACCGGCCAGTTGGCCAGTCGCTTAGGCTTTTATATATGTAGACTAGAGGCCCAGTGCACAAAATTCATGCATGGAGGGGGGATCCCCTCAGCCTAGCCTGCACCGGGGATCGGGCCTAAACTGGCAGTCGGACATCCCTCTCACAATCCGGGACTGCTGGCTCCTAACTGCTCACCTGCCTGCCTGTCTGATCACCCCTAACTGCCCCCCCCCCCTGCTGGCCTGGTCACCCCCAACTGCCTCCCCCCCGCTGGCCTGGTCGCCCCTAACTGCCCCCCCCCCCCCCGCCAGCCTGGTCGCCCCTCACTGCCCCCCCCCACCCCTGCTGGCCTGGTCGCCCCACGCAGCCTGCTGTTCGGTCATCTGATCAGTTGTTTCGGTCATGATAGCCCCTGGCTTTTTATATATTAGGATGGGTATAGCATTTCAGTTTTACAAGATGAAAAGAGTTATGGAGACAGATAGTGGTGATGGTTGCACAATAATATGGGCGTATTTAATAACCACTGAACAATGTACTTAAAAATGGTTAAGATGGTAACTTTTGTTATATGTATTTTACAACAGTTAAAACAGGTAAAAAATGCACTTAATGCATCTCACAAATTATTACATTCCGTGTAATATTACATGATTACTTTAAAAACATAGATTTTGGTAGAGCAAAGTTTCTGATGTGTTAATTATGAAAGATACATTAGTACATAAGTTTATAGTAAAATGCTCAATCAGTTTTCATTAAAAAACCAAGGAGGCACAGGATGTATATGGATGGATGGCTCATAATATGTAATTGCCATTTCTGCCCCTCAAATATTTAATGAAAAAAGAAAAATTTCTATCAAAAAAACCCCCCACTAAAATATAATAAATCTATAAAAAATTATTTTGAAGGTCTATGAGCAATTAAAATGTTTTTAAAAGACATTAAAACAATGGCTTTAACTTGTTAGACAGGCCTATATTTTTGAAAAATTTCATAGAATGCACACTTAAAATTTGGCATTTCATTGTGTATGAATTTTACCTCAAAGGACAAAGAGAATGGTGAACAAATGTTGGGCTCTAGTCAAAGATAAGCACACAGTGTATTTAAGGAGAAGTGTACTGCTTCTTTTGCAACATACTTAGAAATGAACTTAAAAAGTAAATGAATACACTTGAAACAAATATAAAATGGTATTGAATATCAACTATAATTTTAAAAAAAGTAAATGAATTGATGGATGAGTAGAGGCACAGATACATGGATATATATTAAAGCAGGCAGAGTCAAACATTAACGGAGAGTATAGGAGGTGAGTATATGGGTATTCCCTGTTCAATCTTTCAACTTTTCTGATGTTTGACATTTTTGTAATAAAACATGGGAAATTTTAAAAAATCTGTCTAAAACGTTGAGACATAATTTCTAGAGCTGGTTGATGAGTAGTACATGGGGGCTCTTTACACTATTCTCTTTACATTTGCATATATTTGAATATTTCCACTACAAAATGTTAAAAATTGGTTAATGATTTGAACTTCATTTTACTTGTTATTTGTGGGAAATAATTTTGGGGGAGATTATTTTTAGGCTTGTGATTTTTTTCTAATAGCTTCATTGAGATAAAATTCAAATGGCATAATACACCTATTTAAAGTGTAAAATTCAATGGCTGTTAGTGTATTCACAGAGTTGAGCAACCACTGCCATATCCAATTTTAAAATATTTGTATCTTCCCAAATAGAAACCCTATACTCTTTAGCAGTCACTTCCATTTCCCTCTGCTCTGGGCAGTGGTCGGCAAACTGCGGCTCGCGAGCCACATGCGGCTCTTTGCTCCTTGAGTGTGGCTCTTCCACAAAATACCACGTGCGGGCGTGCACGTACAGTGCGATTGAAACTTTGTGGCCCATGCGCAGAAGTCGGTTTTCGGCTCTCAAAAGAAATTTCAATCGTTGTACTGTTGATATTTGGCTCTGTTGACTAATAAGTTTGCCAACCACTGGCTCTGGGTAACCACTAATCTACTTTGTGTCTCTATAGATTTGCTTATTTTGGACACTTCATAGGCATGAAATCATGCAATATGTGATTTTTTGTGACTGGTTTCTTTCACTTAGTACAATGTTTCAAGGTTCGTCATGTTGTAGTTTGTATCAGTATTTCCTTCCTTTTTTATTGTGAAATAATATTCCACTGTATGGATATACCACTTTTGCTTGTCTATTATCAGTTAATGGACATATGGTTTGTTTCCACTTTTGGCTATCAGGAAAAATGCTTCTATGAATATGCATGTACAAGTTTTTATGTGGACATCTGTTTTCATTTCTCTTGGACACATACCTAGTAGAAATTGGAATTGCTGGGTTATATGGTAACTTTATGTTTAATTTTTTGAGGAACTGTTAACAAAGTGGCTGTGCCAATTTTCATTTCTAATAGTAGTGTATGCGGGTTCCAATTGCTCTATAGCCTCACCAACATTTGTTACAATCTTTTTGACTAGAGCCATCCTGGTGGGTGTGAAGTATCTCTCACTATGCTCACTATGGTTTTTATTTCCCTGATGACTAATGATGTTGAGTCTCTTTCCATGTGTCATTTTTATATATCTTCTTTGGAAAAATGACTATGTAAAAAACATTGTGATGAAATACATATAACATTTTCCACTGTAAAGATTTTGAGTGTACCTTAGTGGTCTTAATTACATGCACAGTGTGGTGCAACCATCACCACTATCTAATTTCAAAAGTTTTTCATCACCCCAAACCAAAATTCTATAACCATTTTTGCAAAAATTCCTCATTCCTTCTTAACCCCTAGCCCTGGTAGCCTCTAACCTACTTTCTGTATCTATGCATTTATTCCAGGTATTTCATATAAGTAAAATCATACAATATTTGTTTTTTTCACTTAGTATCATAGTATTTTAAGGTCCATTCATGTTGTAGCATGTATCCAAATTTCATTCCTTTTTATGGTTAATAATATTCATATATATATGCTATATATTACATTTTTAAAACCCATTCATCCATTAATGGACATTTGGGTGTTTCTACCTTTCAGTTATTGTGAATAATGCTGCTATGCATGCCAGCATACAAGTGGCTTTTGGAATCTCTGTTTTTAATTCTTTGGAAATATATCTAAGAGTAGAATTGTTGGGCCATATAGTAATTCTATGTTCAACTTTTTGAGGAATTGCCATATTGTTTTCCACAATTTGGTTGTATAATTTTACATTTCCATCAGCAATGTACCAGATCTTCAATTTCTTCACAGCCTTAATAACCCCTGTTATTTTCTATTTTATTTATTTACTTGTTATCAAAGATAACAGCCATCCTAGTGGGTATGACATGTATTTTATTGTGGTTTTGATTTGCCCTTCTCTAATGACTGATGATGCTGAGCATCTTTTTGTTTGCGTATTGGCCAGCAGTCCACCTTCTTTGGAGAAATGTCTATTCTAGTCCTTTGCCCATTTAAAAAAATTGGGTTGTTTTTGTTGAGTTGTGAGTGCCTTTTATATATTCTGGATATCAGATATATGATTCCCAAATATTTCCTCCCATTCTGTAGGTTGTTATTTCACTTTCCTGATGGTGGCCTATGAAGCACTAAAGTTATAATTTTGCTGAAGTCCAATTTATCTATTTTTTTCTTTTGTTGCTTGTACTTTTGTTACAGGATTCCAGGGCAGGAGGAATAGGGAAACTGAGACAGGAAAGTTTAAAACAGTGTGGGCAATTTGCAGCCAGCTTGTAACTAACAAGCCATTATCTTCCCCAGCCAATGGTTAAAACAACAACAACAACAACAACAAACAAACAAACACACCTACCTAAGGAGAGAATTCAGAAAGGGAGGGGGGAAGGAGAAAGAAAGAAAAAGGCGGGGTGGGGGGGGCAGTTTTACTCCCTAAAGAGTCTCAAGGCTTGGCAAGCTCAAGCTGCCAGGTGCTTATCATGAATTCTGGGAAAGCCACAACAAAGTAAAAAGAAGGGACCTGGAGAATTAATCTGTACCAAAATATTCAGCAAACAAATTTTGAAGCCTACAGACAGGAGGGTATATAACGCCTCGGACCCCCACCCAAGTCACTCTTCAGATTAGCGGAGAGCCCGTCTGCACTTCCTAAGCCAGATGTATAGGTTTGCTTGGTTTGCTTTTTCAATAAAGGTGCACACTTTAATTGCTTTAATAAATTGGCTTTTCACAACTCAGCCAAGGTCTCTTGTATAAATTCATTTATATGAGAAGATGAGGCTCAAGGTTGGGAACAGCCCTCTCCCACTGACTCAGACCTGTCCAGTAACACCTCTCTGGTGTCAGTGAGAGGTGCCTCTAACACTTTTGTTACCACTTTTTGAGACCACTGCCTAATCCAAGGTCATGAAGATGTATAGCTATGTTTTTGTTTAAGTGCTCTATTTCTAGTTCTAGCATTTAGGCCTGTGTATATTCTGAGCATATATTTTTGAATATGTTGTGAGACAGGGAGGCTTATGATATTTTTATTTTGTGTTTTCAGTCTTTATCATTCAACAAAATACAATGAAAATTCTCTGGGAAGAGAAAACTCAAGTGGAAAGAAGGGGCTTACTTTCAGCCTCTTCACTTGGTTTTGCCCAGTCCTTGAGTGGCAAGGGGCTGGCGTTTGGATTTCTTGCTGCCATAGCCCTATCCATTCCCCTTCCCCACTCTCCATCTCTTTTCTTTTGCCCTTTCCCTACCTGCTCCTGATGGATTGTCCTCAACTGCCTGTGATAGGCCTTGTGTTTTTGTGAGAACTTTGCCAGGCATCCTCATGGCCTCTGAGGGGCCTCAAATCCAAGTTCACAGGGCTGAGAAGATGTTCCTCACGGCACAGCTGCTTATACCTTTCACATTTCTTGTTAACTTTATGATGTAGAAGTGCGGCTTTGAGGTACACTTTGCATGCAACTTTTAAAAAAGTAAAGGCTTGTGGTGTCTTCTTTTTTCTTTCTTTTTAAAATACATTTTTATTCATTTCAGAGAAGAAGGGTGAGGGAGAGAGAGATAGAAATATCAATGATAAGAGAGAATCTTTGATCGGCTGCCTCCTGCATGATCCCCTGTGCCCTACAATCCGGGCATTTGCCCTGACAGGGAATCAAACCATGACCTCCTGGTTCAGAGGTCAGTGCTTAACCAATGAGACACACTGGCCAGCTGTGTGGATTTTTTCAATGCCAGTAATAACCGCCATGCTCAGATTTGTCTGTGGAGCTCTGGAGTCTGCAAGTTCATGGTTCTTCCCACTTGTACTATTTTCTTTGTTCTCATTCATTGCTTGTTCTCACAGCCTCAGTGGGGCAATGCTATAATTTTTGTTTTCTGGCAGGGCAGCAGAGGCACAAGGAGCAGGAGATTTGTTCCTGTGGGGCACTCCCTGACGAAGGAATGGGTGCTGTGATGTGTTCTCTCAGAGGGCCTACCAGCATGTCCACGTGCTGGGCAGGATTCAGAGGATCAATGAACAATGCTGTCACTCAGTAGGTGTTTTACGTACTTAAGGTCAAACATCAGATACTTGGAAACATTTAAATAACTGACAGGATTTGTTCTTTTCTCTAAGATTGTGATTCTGAAAAGGAAATTTCCTGAATACCATCCCAAGATTCTGCCTGATGTCCCTGGTCTGGTGCATTTAAAAATTTTAACCAGTAGGAGAGGAATCAATCAAATGTAGAATCATCACTATACAGATGCTGGGGCCGGGGGCAAGGACTGGTAGGGAAAGATATCGAGATCACTTTATATTGCTGTATAGATCCGTGGTCGGCAAACTGCGGCTCGCGAGCCACATGCGGCTCTTTGGCCCCTTGAGTGTGGCTCTTCCACAAAATACCATGTGCGGGCACGCACATACAGTGTGATTGAAACTTCGTAGCCCATGCGGAGAAGTCGGTTTTCGGCTCTCAAAAGAAATTTCAATCGTTGTACTGTTGATATTTGGTTCTGTTGACTAATGAGTTTGCCGACCACTGGTATAGATCAATAGAGGAATGTGTCATCTAGTTGTGGAGATGAAAGGCCCACAGAATCGGAAGTGAAATAACAGGTCTAGCCAGTGGAACAGACAATAGGACCTTGGGATTAGAAGTGGGAGGGAGCACTTCAGGCTGAGATGGGAGGCAGGGGAGTTGAAGATTTCAATAGGTGCAGAGAAGGGGTAGGACCCAGGGGGGAGCCAGAAATGGGCACAGAGCTGAGGCAGGAAGAGTGAGTGAATGCAATGGCAGATGGTCAGGACATATGAGGTTAGCTGGGGAAGGTGCTGGTGCCAGGAAATGGACAGAAAGATGGGAGATTCCAAAGCAGGCAAGGGTGAGCCCACAATTTAGGAACAAAGGGCTCAGGCCCTGTTCAATTGGGGAAGGAAGGAGTGACGGGAGAGGTGGGCCAAGCGCTGCAGTTCAGTTGAGAAAGTACCTTTTTTTATTGGAAGGTCTGTCCCTTGCAGTCCTTTGAGCACTAAGTGGAGAAGGTCCTTGTTGCTTGAAACTGCTCTGCCCCTGGGCATCCCTGGAGTGCGAAGCATGCACTTTTATCAGGAGAGGGCTCTAGTTCCAAAGCTACTCAACTTTGTCTTTGGAATAGGTGTTTGCACAGGGGTCTTTGAGTCTGGGCATTCAAAGTGTAGTGCAATGAAGAAGACATGCAAGTACATGCTGGTGCCCCCCCTCCACCCGAATGTGGTCCCTTCTAATTGGTCTCCCCCTGCCCTCCCTTCTCACCTGGTGCAAAGCACAGCCCCAAGAAAAGCTGCCCTCTCCCTTGCAACTAGCTATATTGTGTTGTGCAACTTCTCTGGGTTAGAAGAGGTAGTTAACGGTTTGGGTTTAAAAGCCCCCTGCTGGGTTGCAGTCTGCGTGGGAGAATAAAAATAAACAAACGCAAAAGAGAACAGTGTCATCAAAGGTCTTGGAACCTACTTTTCTTCATTCTGAGGGTGAAAGCACTACTGTTGGCCACAGGTGCCACGGATTACCCATGCAGGGCTGCGTCCATTGGCCTTTCATGCTTTTTTAACAATAAATCAAGAACGATCGGTTCATAATTTAATGAGGCAGCTTTGCCATGGTTCCAGGTCCTCATCGGATAACAGCCTGGCACCTGTCCTGGCCTGAGCAGTTTTACTGTGACTTTTTCTTTAGTTTTCAAGCTGGCTTGAGGAACATTGCTAGAAATGATCCAAATTTGTCTCCTTAATGTAAATATCAAGAACCGGGTTTTTTGTGGTTTTTTTGTCTGTTTTGTTTTTAAGCCAAAGCCTCTTCACTTCTATGGAGGAAAACATTTGTTTCCCTGCCCATTACCAAATTTTGGAGGCAAGTTGGGCCCCTTCTGCCTGAGGCCACACTCAGGTACGTTCCGAAGGGGCTGTGTGCGTGGGGTTCCTGTCTGTGTGCCAACTGCTTCAACAACACTTCTCCAAGGTGCTGACACAAAGAATCTTGTCTCCATAAGTAGGATGCTGTAAAAGCTTATAGAGAGAAGTGCTAAGGCACAATAGCCTTGCAGTTAAACGGGAGTTTGTGCTGGCTACAGGGCCAAACCTTGTCCTCTCATTCTGGGGAGGAAGTTGTAGCAGGGGCAGGGCAGCGACCCACACAGAATTCTTTATTTTTTTTTAATGTATTTTTATAGATTTCAGAGAGGAAGGGAGAGGGAGAGAAAGAAATATCAATGATGATAGAGAATCACTGATAGGATGATGATAGAGAATCATTGATTGGCTGCCTCCTGCATGCCCCCTACTGGGAATCAAGCCCGCAACCCGGGCATGTGCCCTTGACCGGAATCGAACCTGGGACCTTTCAGTCCACAGGCCGACGTTCTATCCATTGAGCCAAACCGGCTAGGTCCCACACAGAATTCTTTACATTCCTCAGTGCTGATCAACCTTCCTGGCAGCCCAGAAAGAAGAAATCAGGTAACCAAGTAAGCTCTGTGATGACAGAAGTAGACCGTAAGGAAAGATTTCTTGCATACACTGAACTGGGTCATTATCCTCCCAAACTACTCTGAAATAAGTGAACTTTAAAACCAAAAGGAGTTTTAAAATTCCCCGCAAAATATTGCCAGTTGTTTTTCTCTTTGCATATTTTCATTTCTGTTGTTCACACCCTCATTTTATAGGAGCTAATCATCTGTTTTTCATGATTTGTTGTTTGTCTTGCTTCCTAATTATTTCTTAAAGAAAGTGGTACTTAAAAAAACCTATTTTTTAGATGGCAAATGTATAGGTATTTTAAAAAGTAGAACTTCTGCATTGTATTCTTTACCTATTTTATTTTATTCTAAAATCAACAAGGAAAAGAAAAATATAATGTGGAAAAGAATGGAGGGTGATGATGGCCATCAGAGTATTATGTACATACTAGAGGCCTGGTGCACAAAATTCGTGCATGAAGGGGGTGGGGAGTCCCCTCAGGGGATGTCCGACTTCCAGTTTAGGCCCGATCCCAGGGATTGGACCTAAACCGGCAGTCGGACATCCCTCTCACAATCCTGGACCACTGGCTCCTAATCGCTCACCTGCCTGCCTGCCTGGTTGCCCCTAACTGCCTCCCCCCCACCCCCGCTGGCCTGATCGCCCTTCACTGCCTCTGCTTGCCAACCTGATCACCCCTAACTGCCCCCCCTGCCGGCCTGGTTGCCCCCAATTTCCCCCTGCTGCCGGCCAGGTTGCCCCAAACTGCCTCTTCCCTGCCGGCCTGCTCATCCCCAACTGTCCCCCTGCTGGCCTGATCACCCCCAACTGTGCCCCTCTGCTGTCCTGGTTGCCCCTAACTGCCCCCCCCCGCATGCCAGCCTGGTTGCCCCCAAGTGCCCCCCACTGCTGGCCTGGTCACCCCCAAGTGCCCTCCTGCTAGCCTGGTCACCCCCAACTACCCCCCCTGCCAGCCTGATCGCCCCCAACTGCACCCCTCTGCTGGCCTGGTTGCCCCTAACTGCCCCCCCTCTGCTAGCCTGGTCACCCCTAACTGCCCCCCCTGCCAGCCTGGTTGCTCCTCATGGTCCCCCCGTTGGCCTGGTTGCCCCACGCAGCCTGTTCAGTTGTTTGGTTGTCCCTCACTAATTCCCCTGCCAGCCTGGTCGCCCTACGCAGCCTGCTTGTTCAGTCATTTGGTCGTCTCTCACTAACCCCCCCTGCTGGCCTGGTTGTCCCACGCAACCTGCTTGTTCAGTCGTTTGGTCGTCCCTCACTAACGCCCCTGCCAGCCTGGTTGCCTCATGCAGCCTGCTTGTTCAGTTGTTTGGTCGTCCCTCACTAACCCCCCTGCTGGCCTGGTTGTAGGCAGCCATCTTGTGAGGGTGTGAGGGTTAATTTGCATATTACCTCTTTATTATATAGGATGGCAGATTCTGCCCTTTATGGTTTGGTTACAGGGAAGAGTCCAAGCCACACAGAAGGAGGTTTCTCTTTGTGGTGTATTGAAGCAAGCCACGATTCCTCTGGATTTGGGTACCATGGAGAAGGTGGCAGAGCCCAGTGTCATCTGACTTAGCTCAAGAACACAGATCTATAATTAAATGTCTTCCTCAACAAAATGCTAATAAAACAATGCAATGGCTGCACCACACTTGATTTTCATTGCGTTTTACACCTTTTCCTCTTGCCAGCTCTTCAGGTTGACTTTCTCGGCAGCTTCATTCCTTCACTGGTGCCAGGCAGGCTCACTGCGGAACCACTTGGGTTTTCTTCCCTTTTTTTGCACCCAGTAAATTTTCATAAACCATTTAACGTGAGAACAAGCAGGTTAATTTCCCATGCCGGTGAGCCAGGCTCTCGGAAGGCTCTCTGCAACACTGCCGTGTTCTGGCGTCAGAGTCAGAGGCCTGGGTCCCAGCGGCCAGGATGCTTGCCAGCGCCTTCTCTGTGCAGACACCAGGTGTGATTTAGCATAACAGATTGTGGGGACGCACAGAGGCTTTGAGAATCCATGCGTCAGAACCAAACTGTACCCTTCGTGCAAGATGAAGAGGAAGTCTCATGGGCTAGAGGTTCTGCCAGGAAAGGCCTCTGAACAAACTGGAAATGGGAAATCACTCCACCTGGCATCACACACCTGGTTTAAGAACATTAAAGTTCTTCTTAACGCTATCAGAACCCTGTTAAATGCCATATCATATCACAATGCTGTTTTCTTCTAATGGTAGGCAGTGAGTATATGCAAAAAACTGGAATTACAGTTGACCCTTGAACAATGTGGGGGTTAGGGGGGCCAACCTCCATGCAATTGAAAATTCAAGTATAACTATTGGCTCTTTAAAAATTTACTAATAGCCTATTGTTGACTAAGAACCTTATTGATAACATAAACAGTTGATTAACACATATTTTGTATATGTATTCTTACAATAAAGTAAGTTATAGAAAAGGAAATATTAAGAAAATCATAAAAGAAAATACATTTACAGTATTTATTGAAGAAAAAAAAATAAGTGGACCTGCACAGTTCACATCTGTGTTGTTGAAGGGTCAACTGTATAAGGAAATTTTAAAGCTCATTGATTATGTACCTAATCAATACCTAAACCGTGCATGAAGCCTTGGTGGACAGTGACTCTGAACACAAGACTCCAGCTGTCAACCCTTGGGATGTTGTTTAGGGAAGACTCTCAGGGAAGAAGCCAAGCTTTGAGGCCAGTGCAGCGTAGACCCCAGAGATGAGAACAAGCTCCCCATGTCAACAAGCTTAGTGAGAAGAGGACAGATCACCCACAGGAGAGAGGCTGAAGTCACATGGAAGGTGGTTTTAGGACAAGTTTAGCAAACACAACTGCTGGAATTACCAGGCTTTCTGTTCAGACCATTGCCATGGGCAATTTAATGCTTCGTGATGCACAATTAGGTAATGGAGAGGACCAATGGGGTCCCAGTGGCATCCCAATACTGAGTAATATGACTTTGGAGTTAAGTATATGTGCTCAAATATCCTAAATCACTTGACGATGATATACATGTATACACAGTTCTTTTAAAAACTTTTTAAAGGGCTTCCTCTCATTTGCCCTCATAGCAGTTCTGAGATGCAGACAAGGCAGGTTTTATTCACCATGTTTGCCTGAAGAACATGTAGGTTATAAGATGTAACTTATCCAGAGATCGAACAGCTGGTCAGCAGTTGAGGTGAGGCAGAACTCACGTGTTGGTGCCCAAGCTGGTGCTCAGTCTGTGAACCCCTCCTTGCATCTGGGTCTGTGAGTTACCCAGTAGCCTATAATAAACTATTTTGTTTTCTGCTTAATTTAAAATATGTATTTTAAATATATTTTTATTGATTTCAGAGAGGAAGGGAGAGAGAGATTGAAACATCAATGATGAGAAAATCATTTATTGGCTGCCTTCTGCACACCCGCTACTGGGTATCGAGCCCACAACCCGCGCTTATGCCCTTGACCGGAATTGAACCCGGGACTCTTCAGTCTCCAGGCTGATGCTCTATCCACTGAGCAAAACCAGCCAGGGCTTCAATAAAAGTATATTAATTAAAAATTTAAAAATAATAAAAATCACTCATTTGGAAATAAAGAAATCCAATATTGTCACAAACATTATAAGCTGTTCACCTTCAAATGTGAACTAGTAAATTGATTAACAAATTCTTAATTTGAAATGTGGGAAAACAGTCACTAAAAGGTGTATTGAGACAGAGCTCTGAGATAAGGCCAACAAATTCTGGCCTAAAGAACAGATAGTCGCCTGATAAATGTGTAATAAAACAGCAGAATATTATTGCTACTATTCCTCTATGAAGCTGAAATACCCTAAAATGGAGAAGTTAATGAACAGTGTGGATCTGGTACAGAAACAAAGTTACCAAAACAGAGTCAGGGAAGTAGAAATGTGAAAATGAAGCCCCTTTCCCTGGCAGTGGGGAGTTCCTTCTACAAACCAGTCTTAAGAAAATAGTGGTTCATTCAGGAGGTGGTATTTACAGACAGCTATTATGCAGGCAAAAAAAAAGAAAATGTTTATTTCAAAAGAGATCTAAGATTGCTACTTAATAATATTAATGTTCTATGTCAAGTGTTTTATGATGTTAATAGGAAAGAAGATACAGGAGTTCTTGATTAATGATGTCCATCTTTTTAAATTTACTCATCGGAAGTTTAGTTTTCTAGGGCTGCCATAACCAATTACCACAAACTTGGCTGCTTAAAACAATAGTGATTTATTCTCTCACAGCTCTAAAGACCAGAAATTTAAGATCAAATTGTCTGCAGGGCTGTGCTTCCTCCCTAGAGAATCTTTCCTTGCCTCCCCCAGCTTCTGCTGGCTGTCAGCATTCCCTGTGGCTGCATTACTCTGACTCTGTCTCCATGTGGCCTTCATCTGAGCATCTCTTATAAGGACACTTGTCATTGGACTTAGGGCCCACCTTGATGATCCAGGATGATCTCATCTTGACATCCTAGCTACACCTATAAGACCCCTTTTCTAAATAAGGTTGCATTTACAGGTTCCAGGGATTAGGACGTGGTCATATCTTTTGAGAAGCCACCATTCAATCCACTACAGGAAGCATATTCCATGACCAGTGGATTGAATGGTTCCTTAAAAGAACTACTAGAATATAGTATTAATAAAGGTGAGTTCTCCCTTTTCTATTCTTACCTCTCTAAATACTACATGATAGACCTCAGTGTGGTTTACAGCCATATTCTGTCTCCCAATTCATTCCATGCATCAGTGCCTATTCTCTCCCTTTCTGCCTCTCACCTCCACCGTAAAAGCACCTGTTAAGGAAAAGAAAAAGGTGGTGCTTCTGAGTCACTGTCTTTAGGCCGTGTGCTTGGAGTAATTCTTCTACCAATAAATTTGGCTTTTCCATGTAAACCTAGTCGATACTTTTCATCATCCAGAGAATGCATTTTTAGATGGTTGGCTAAGGTTTGGAATCATAAAATCATGCAATTTTAGGGCTGAAGAAAGCTCAGCAATTACTTAGTCATTTTAGAAACAAGGAGATAAAATTCCCAGAGAGATCAACAAATTACTGAAGGTCACTGAACATAATAGTGGCAGAGCCAGAACTAGAATTCAAGTCTCCTGACACCTATTTAAGCACTTTTCACACTATCACACATAATACAGAATGTGTCGCAGAGCTTGCTCCTACATGAATTACTCTTAAGATGTTGGCCTCACTGGTGTCACCCAGTGAGATAACCAACCTTCTATGGATTGAACATTTGTGTCTCCCCAAAACTCATATGTTGAAGCTCTAACCCTCAATGTGATGGTATATAGGGGTGAGGTCTTTAGAAGGTAATCAGGTCATAAGGGTGGAGCCCTTGAGTGGCATTAGTGACCTTATGAGAATAGATATAAGAGAGATGATCTTTCTCTCTGCCATATGAGGGCATAGCAAGAAGGTAACCATCAATGATCCAAGAAGTGAGTTCTCACCAGGAACCACACCATCATATACCTCGATTGTGGATTTCTCAGCCCCCAGAACTGTGAGAAATAAATGTTTGCTGTTTAAGCCACCCAGTCTATGGTATTTGTTATAGCAGTCATAACTAACAAAAACACAACCCAATGAAATATTCAATGGTATTTAGTGTGCTGTGGGCAAGTAAGGCCTCTGCTCTCATGAAGCTTGCACATTCAGGTAGGTGAATAATGACAGTACCTGAAAGATGCAAGGCTTTATGTAGTCAGGAGCAGTGACCTCTTTTCCCTTAGATTGTCAAATAAAAAATGACAACAGTCAACACAACAATAGCCATCTGGTGTAAATGAATAAAAATTATACCTTTTTTTTTTTTTTTGACAGACTGGCAAAAAATATTTTTTGGTGTGTCTCAGACTTTTAGTAATTAGTTTATGTGTGCCATGAGATGAAAAAGGTAAAAATCACTGCCTTAGAGGAAAGGTAAAGCAACTGGAGTTACAGACCCCACTTAGAAATATTCCTTATCTTGTCAGATGTCATCATTTGAGTCAAAAGCACTTCTTGGCCTAGAAAATAAGCCTCCTTACTCCTCTCTAGTGCCTAACTAGAGAATCAGGAACCCAAGGTCAACCATAACAAACAAACAAACAAAAAGCTGTTTTTTTAAGTTATTAAACTCATCATTAAACTCCACAGAATAAAGTATACCTCTCAGGGACAGTAAAGCCATCAACTAGCTACTTGTAAATGAGAGAGGCATTTTCTAGTTGATACAGTGAGCGAAAAAGACCCATATGGCGGATCCTTTTGGCATAGACTTATCTGCTCCGGCTGTCTAATATGTTTCTTCACTGCATTAATTCTTCTTACTAGTATATCAGAACCATCGCACAATTTGCTTACTTCCCAGGAAGGTAGAAACAGAAAGGTTTTTGTCTGTGGGATTCTTCCCTTCCCTTCCTCCTTCAACACTTGAGCAGCCTACTCCACGCAGGATGCCAATGACCTGGGTCTTTTGATGAAATGGCCTGGATCTTTTGGTAAAACAATCTCAAAGCTCTGGCCCACACAAGATTCAACACAATCCTTCCTCATGAAACAGGAAAGGGGACTAGACTTCTGGGTAGTACTTCACCTGGGCTGGACCCGATGCCTTATGCAGATTCAGAATTTATTTTAAGATGGGTTTTGGCTTGTTGGATGGAGCATGTTGCATTGCTGCTGGCTGAAGTGTGAGTCCCGCGGGCTTGCAGCCCTGTCTTCTTTCATAAGAAATCCTTGCCAATCCAGGATCTGTGAACTGATTCTGCCAGCCAATCTCTAATTTAGCATATGTACAAAGCCAATTTTTGGACACCATGATGGAGCTTGGCACCTCTGCAGCCCTCCATGTTTGCAATGCTCACAGTGAAATAATGAGGAACTAGCAAGATAGAAAGAAAAACATGACATGAAAAGGCTTTCTAAATTCACAAATTGTCTCTGTATTATATATGTATATGTGTTTCCCTCCTGCTTTTCCAACATAAACTTCCCCCATGCCTTTCGTTGTCGTTATTTCATTTAGATTTTCAATCTGGGATGCACTTAGCAACAGCCAACACTGACAAAGATAAAACCCTGCTCCCCACTGAGAACATCTGATTTTTAAAATGTAGAAATGCTGCTCTTTACAAAATAGGACATTTCCCTTTTAATTAGCTTCAAAATACACCCAAATAATTTGCCGTAGGAAATGATACCATTTTAGAGTACTTAAAAATAATTCCCATCCTTGTAAAACCAATTTGATGAGAGGTGCAAGCTAGTGAAACATTCAGTTTTGAGATAAATTGAGGTGCTTCTGTGGAGATAGCTGTCACTACCATGGAAAAATTCACCTAACCCTCAGGCTTTTATTACTGTCTTCTCTCAGAAAACTTGTGTCTAAGGTGTGTTTGCTAACATATTGGGGAACAATTGCTAATTGAGGCTCAAGTTCCCCATCCATCTTTGCTGAAATTGGATCTTCCCGCCTCCCTCCCTTTTATCGATTTTCTTGTCAATCACCTAGTTTTCTAACAGTTCCAAACAGAATAGGTATCCACAAAAGCTCTACGGTGACATGTAATGCTATCTGTGAAAATAGGTATATATCCTGTGCTCCCCCACCCAGCAATGTGCTGGCATGGTGTCCTGAGACAGGCGCCCACCAGGTGCAGCATTTTGACCTTTCCCTGTGCACACATGAATCCAATCTCTGAATACAAGGGAGAAGAAACTATGTGATTTTCTGATGTATACTTACTCCAATGCACAGACTGTGACCATGGCCAACTTTCTGGCTCTTCTGGTAAGTGAGACACCTGCCAGGTAAGCCACCGCTGATAGGTTTGCTATCTGGGGTGAACAAACCCCCCAAAACATCTGGTCCTTATCTGCTGTGGCTTCCATTGGTAGAAAAAGAGGCTGAGCCCTGCCTGTATAAATATTTTAGGAGCTTGGCTGATGGCAAGCTCTGCACAAGCATGCAGAAGCCAAGCTTGATTGCCCTGGCCTGGTGTGGGGCTCCCCAGGTGACAGGGGCTGAGAGCGGGCAGTGTGGTTGGTGGGGGGTGGAAGTGAGTGCCTCCAGTCATTCCGAGTCACCCCTGGGCTGATTAGTGACGAGGGCTGACAGGCGCCTAAGGGGAGGTCCTATCCAATTTTTTTTCTGTAGCAGGAATAATGGGCCATGTATGGGGTCCTAAGACAGAGACTGGGGACTTTTCTGTGTGACTATGACTACATTCCTCATCAACAAGGCCACACTCATGGTCTCTTGGAGGCCACTGACTCACTGGAGGATTACCATTAGGGGACATCTGCTCAGTGGCGCCAGGTTCTTTCCCCACCCCTCAGGGGCCAGCATGGGGCCTCCATGCTGCTTCACCCAAGTCAGATAGAAGGGCAGGGCACCAGGTCTGGGAATTAGAGAGGATGACCGATATGTGTATATATGACGCAGTCACGGACAAACGCAAAGGCTCACACGTAACCCCACTGGGAACTGGTTAAAAATGAAGTCTGTGATAAATGACTCATGGAACCAGTCTCCCCAGAAGATAGGAGGCTCCTAACATTTGTGATTCTGGGAGTTCAAGTGACTAGAATGTATGTAAAGGATTCCAGGTCTGGCCTTGCAAATAAAAGTAACTGCTTCAACAGGGATGAGTTTTTCACTCCTGAGTGAGCCTGAATCCTTGAATTATGAGATCACCACCTTTCAAGTTTAGTGTCAAAGGAATGATTAATTCATTTAAATATAAAACTTATAACTTGAATTCCTCTGCCTCAGCACCCTGGGACAGCTGCTGCCTTGTTGGTATATTGAGGTTCCCTATTATTAGACATGTGTTCACATAAGGAGACCATCTAGGGCAGTGGTTCTCAACCTTTTTTTTTTTTAATATATTTTATTGATATTTCACAGAGAGGAAGGAAGAGGGATAGAGAGCTAGAAACATCGATGAGAGAGAAACATCGATCAGCTGCCTCCTGCACACCTCCCACTGGGGATGTGCCCGCAACCAAGGTACATGCCCTTGACCGGAATCGAACCTGGGACCCTTCAGTCCGCAGGCTGACGCTCTATCCACTGAGCCAAACCGGTTTCAGCAGTTCTCAACCTTTTTAATGCCACTATGAAGTAGCAACGAAAATAATTTTATGGTTGAGGGTCACCACAACATGAGGAACTGTATTAAAGGGTCGAGGCATTAAAAAGGTTGAGAACCACTGATCTAGGGGGATAATTAGAGACTGCAGAGTTCTAACAACCAAGGCAGGTGGATTAGAATGCAGATGTTTTAAACTTTTGATGAGGTAAAACTGATAAGGATTTTAAAAAATGTATGTCACTTATATCAAAGTTTAGTAGATTTTTTTGTTTTTATTGGTGGGTTTTTTTTTTTTGAGAGAGAGAGAGAGGAAGGGGAGGGAGGGGAGAGAGAAAGAGAGAGAGAGAGGGAGAGAGAGAGAGAGAGAAATATGAGAGTGAAACATCAATCTACTTACTGCCTTCCGCACACACTGGGACCAGGGATCGAGCCTGCAACTTGGGCATGTGCCCTGATTAGGAATCAGTGGTTTTGACATTCTCATTGAGGCATATCTTAATGAAATTAGAAATGCAGAAAATATTTTTTGATGGAGTACAGAGACAAAACAGCTAGAAGGGAAGCCAATTTTGTGTGCAAACTTGTGCAGACTGAGTTAAAGAGGAAAAGAGAGTAAGGCGCATGCTCATGTGGATGTGTATAAATGAAGGAAGATGAAAGCAGGTTATAGAAGAGGAAGGGGGAAGCTGGGGTGATGCTAATTAATTAGACTTTCAGATCTTGGCAGCAAGAGGTGTGTTTATAAACAATCTTCATTAAAACATACCTTTCCAACTATTAACTGTTTTAGTTGGCAGCAATAGTCCCTGTCTAATTATTCTGTACTTGCTTCAATCTAAAAGTGGAGAGGAAAATATTAATAAATGAACACAACCCATTCTTATGCTGTCATATAGATTTCTGCACCGAGATTATTTCTAATGCTTAGTTAATGAAGTGTGGCCAATTCAAGCTATTTTACGAAAAGATTAGGTGGGGAGGGCTGTTAGTCAGAAGGCTTTCAAGCTAGTAAAAAAAAAAATTAGACAAAGATATAAGAATTAATAGAATGCTAACCATTCAGGAATCTCTTAATAGCATTCTCTTACTAAGCCACCAGCAAGTCAACTAGTTTTCCTCTTGGAATTCAAGTCTAGAAAAGTCTGAACTATGAGGATACAATAAAGACTTGCAGACATTCTAAATCTTTTAAAAATGATCTCCCAGGTATCCTTTCTGAGGAAGTTACTAGAGGATGTACTCCAATAAAATGAGGGAATAAAGCAAGAAATAAAAATACATGAGGTTCAGCCCTAACTGGTTTGGCTCAGTGGACAGAGCGTCAGCCTGCGGACTGAAGGGTCCCAGGTTCGATTCCAGTCAAGGGCATGTACCTTGGTTGCGGGCACATCCCCAGTAGGGGGTGTGCAGGAGGCAGCTGATCGATGTTTCTCTCTATTCCTCTCCCTTCCTCTCTGTAAAAATCAATAAAATATGTAAAAAAAAATACATGAGGTTCAGAAAAATGAAGATCCAACTCAGAAATCAGGCCAAAGGACTTCCCAATATAATAGAAATGCAGAAAGGAAAGCTACCAGATAACAGTTTAGTGGGCAGCCAGCACAGACTAGAACAGTGTGGATGGTGACTTTAGAAAAAAAGAAGAAAATGTATGGTTACTTGATGTATTTAAAGACACTTTACAGCTCTGTTGGAGAGTTTGGGACTCAATTATAGAGCAATAACAATATATAGAAAATAAAGCACGTTCAAAAGGTGAATGGATAAACAAACTGGTGCATTCATACAATGGAATGTTATTCAGAGATAAAAAGAAGAGCTATCAAGTTACAAAAAGACATGAACATGTTTTTTTACAGTACATAATACTGTATAGTGGTGTTTTATGTAGTAGATGGGTTTTTTTACAGTGTGTTTTTTATAGTATAGGATACTGTATAATAGTGGGTACAACTTAAGTTTTCATTCCATGCCATATTAAACATGTGTGGTTATGTCCATAAATAATGAAACAATATGCTAAGGAACCTTTCTTATAAGACTTAATAGAATGAGGTGGACATTAGTAATAATGCACACATTTAAGTGAAACGCATTGCAATCCCCCCAGAAGATCAGCTGAACACCCTCCAATCCACTAACCCCAATTCATGTGAAACCTCAATGTTTTTGCCAGCACACATTTGCAAACGCATGTTGGAATTTTGATCCAGATGGTGAAATCTGGGTTAAAAGTTTCTGTAAGTTGTTATAGTGATTACTCCAATGATGAGAGTTTAGATAGTGGGGACTTTTGTTCTAACACTGAGAGTATGAAGTAAGGTGACAATGATCCTACAGAGGGTTACATGATCAAAGGGGGAAATAAAACTGTATCCAGACAAATGCAAGTAGGTGTTCCTTCTGTACGCATACAGCAAGGTGAACAAAGAATACTGAAGCAGTTACTGTGATATGTTTCGGAGTGATGTTTCCCGTTTCTATTATTCTACTGTTATGTTAATTATAGTGTTGATTTTGCAGTTGAGACAAGATTTTAAAAATATGGGCATGTGCAAAAACAATGGGTGCAAATATAAGTGTGAGCACACGTAAATGCAATACCCCCAACCGTGCCCCTGCATGATCCTCTACCGGTTAGACTATTGCAAGTGGAGAAGGTGGGGCACTGAGGAAAGACACCTGGGTCAGACCTGCTTTAGAGAAGCTGGGATTCTCTGTAGCCAGTGGCCACCGAATGCAAACATCAAAGTATACATATATTTTACAAATACTTTGCTTTCTATAGTAGGTAGCTGAGGGAGTATTACATTTTTATAATTTAAGTTATACCAAAGAAACACAAGGGAAGCTTAGTATTTAAAAGTCCTTATGGAGAATTCTTTGGATGAGAAAAATTCCTTTAACTTTAGGATTAGTAAATCTCCCCTGCCCCCAACCCCGGATTTAACTGGTCTGATAAGTTGATTTTTCTCAAAGCAGGGTGTAACAGCAGCCTCTTCACACTTGTTTTAGACAATTATGGTACATCAGCTTGATGTAATATTAAGCAGTCATTAACATTGATAATTATGAAGACAGTGGCAATGTGGAAAAATGCTTGTGGTGTCAAGTGAAGAGAGCTAAATATAAAATTATATTTAAAGTACAAGTAAAAATGCATGGGAAAAGGCTAGACTGAAACATGGGATAAGGAAAGCATTTTTACACACATCACATTTCAATCTCAAGGGGATTAAGCGGAGCTCTGCAAAAAGCAAATCCTACTTTACAGTTATAGAAACTGAGGAGGGACTTCACTTGTTAGCTACAGCGATGTGAGCTGCTGTAACAGACACCACAATCATAGAGGCTTCACACAATAGCAGCTCCTTTCTTGTTTGTGTTGTTGGATCTACTCTGTGGTAGGTGGAATGGCAGGGGCTGTGCCTTTTACTCCATGCAGTCTTCATGGACCCAGGCAGCCAGTGGCTCTATCATCTTTAACCTACAACTTCCAAAGTCTCTCTCTGGCTATTAACAATCAACAAGGAGAAAGAACATGGATGAGAGTGAAGAGTTTTATGGGTGAGGCCTGGAAGTAGCATGAGTCACTTCCACTCACATTCTGTGGGTCAAAACTTAATCTCAAGGCAATCCATAACTGCAAAGGAGGCTGGGAAATATCAGCTGTATGCCAGGAAGAAGTGGAAGTGGGTTTTGGTGAAGAGCTGGCTGATCCCTGACACACAAATTCTCACATCTAACCAGAGGTAGGGCAAGAACTGAATCCCAGGCCTTCCTCTCTTAGATCAGTGCTTACTTACATTTTCAACTCTCATTCTCTCTCACACACATACACATGTACACATACACATACATTAAAGATAAAGACTTATCTTTATGTTATGAAATCTAAACAGAAAACAGCTGTTCTACATCTAAGGACTCCCAATACATAATCTGATTCCTTTAGGAAACACATAATGTTCTCAATGAAAATCATCTCTGGGAAGAAAGTAGTTACTAGGGATAAATCCAAGGTTCTGGAACAAGAGAATTTGACTAAGAGCTGACTTGGCTGAGAAAGAATGAGCAAATACCGACATCATTACATGACCCTTATATTTCTGGTGTCATGCACATCTTTGCTTAGGCATCATCCCATTATTGATGGGTAAGAAGAAAATCAAATCCTACCTGTAATACACATGAAGACTCCCTACCACTGCCCATGAATCCCAGCCAGAAGGCACTAAAAAGAGTTGGCATATTTGTATTCTTTGAGGCCTGTTTTACTAGGCCCTTTCCCAACTTTTCAGTTCCATTCCACTGTGGTGGAGACCAACAAAAGTAAGGATGCAGTAATTGAGAGAGGCATTTTCAAGCAAAAACATCTTAAACACATATAAGATATTACTTTGGGGAAGGCTCCAGCATCCTGGAAAACAGATTTCTGTCCCAAGTTTGGCATTTTTTATGTCAAATGTTCTCATTTAGTGAACAAATCCGTCCAAGTCAGAATCAATCACCAAATCTCACTGGTCCTTGGTGGAGTGAGGTGAGTGTTGTTTATGCCAAATATCTAAGATATAGCCAGAGCTTAGATTGGACAATGAGAAAAGTAAAATTGCTATTTTATATTTCTCTCTCCCTTGGCAAGACTAACCAGTGCAATGCCTTGAACATTTAGGTACTTTAGTAAATACCGAGGTAATCATTATGGACATAATTATGTCATGTTGTTTGACTGTAATTCAGAAACTATTGAAGTATGGTTAATTGCACCTATACCCCCCCTTTCTCTCTGGTAAACACCATACCAGTGCGTTTTTTGTTTGTTTTGTTCAGAAAACCCTTTTGAGAAAATATAAATTTAATCACCTTTAATGTAGTTAGGCTAAGGGTAGAAAGAATGATTTCTGTTTTATTAAACAAAGAAACTGGTTGGGCCATTTGCTAGTGGGAAGACAGCCCTCAGGGTAAGGTGGGGATGGACAAAGAACATCAGATTTCTCTGCAAAATAAAGTCAGGAATGAAGAGGTTCTAGCAGTTTGAGAAAGAAGGGGAGAGGGAACCTGGAGAGGTGGTGGACTATTTTTCTATTGTAAGTAGTTTATTGTCTGTGATGTCATTCCCAGAGGCTGGAGGACTTGGAGAATGCAAAGTGGCCATCAGTTTACAGGTAAGATAGAGTAAGCACTTGCCTTATGCCAGGCACTAGGTTATGGTGGTAAGTGCACATTCTGACTGAATCCTCACACCCACTCTCTCTCTCTCTACCCCCCTTTTGCAGATGAGGACACAGAGCCTTGAATGAACTAGATACACAATAAGTCAGAGCACAAATTGCGCTTGACTGATTCCAAAGTCCATCCTCTTTAATAGTCACTAGAGCATATACTAGAGCATGGACACTGAGGACTGTTGCAGCTATGGAGCAGAAATGATTTGAGGGTTACTAATTAATGGTAATAAAAGCATCCCAGACATGCAAAGTACTAAGTAAATACTAGTATTACCGTTCTTGCACTTGACCACTGACATCGGAAGGGAGCACTGTCATCTAAAATGAAAACATGCCAAGCTAGCAAGGGCTTATTAATGTCACATGAAAATGATATAGTTAAATACTCATGTTCACATTCCACTGGATATTTATATTCTGATAACCATATTCTAAGGCACTGGACTCCAATTAAGGGCAGGATCGTTTGCAAATCCAAAAGAAAATACGGCCGTATTGCTGCTGCTGCTGCTTCTTTTTTTCTGAGACAATAAGGAGGAAAGTGGTTCACCATTTTGGTGCAGAATTGTAAAGCAGAAATCATGGTGCCTCTACCACTCCTGCTTCAAAAAGAAAAAATTATACCCTTTCATTCTCCTAGCAGCATGTAACTAAGGTTTAGATGAGTGAACAGATGCATGCAAAAATCAGCCACGCGCACAGAAAACATTCATTTTCACAATCTGGTAAATCCGCTAGGTACGCATGAAACGGAGCCAAATTGATTTCAGCAGAATGAAATGTCACAGCCTCGGCACGACAGGGATCCTCCTCAGCCTCGCTCACTGCCAGGGCTGTTTCCATCAGGGTCTTGGGCAGATTGATCACCCAGCCGCTGAGGATCCAGGAATAGTTCCATAAATGGTGGCATAATTTGCCAAATCCTAGTTGACCAGCTTGTGTTATTTCCATGCCTACTAATGGACAGAACATGCAACTCTGTTCTTGCTTTTGCCACTTTGAGGACTTTTCTGAGCTTCTGGTTACCCGGTCCCTTATTCTTCCTGTAAGTAGTTCATAGAATTATGGACTCTGAAACAGGAAGTGTCCTTAGAGATCATCTCGTCCAAATCTTTCATTTTATGGATGAGATCCAGGGAGGAGAAAAAGTCTTGTCCAAGCACCTTTTGTCTCCCAGACCCATGGTTTTTTCACCACATGCTGTCTCCATTGAAATTTGATCTCAGACTTCTGCAATTCCATCAACCCCAAACATCTATGTGTCAATGAAATATTTATAGTGTCAAGGGCTCTATTTAGTCTGCCCTTGAACTTCCTATTTGTCTACTGGACTACAAGTCCTCAAATCCATAACAATACAAGGTTACAATCCTTTATTAGACATGAAGAGTGTTTTGGACTCTAGAAAGGTAAAACGGTACCTATACAGTCTATTTTATATGACCTCCCCCTGGAAACTTGGGGCAAAGTACAGGACTAATCGTGCTAAGGAAATAGGAGTCTACAAACTGTCTCACGTTGGTTTAGGTCCAATTTTGCTGCCGAATGAGTTTGCTGAAAGCTTATGATAAAACTTTAGGTTTTCAGAGCTCTTTGGGTTTTGAAAACATAGACTGTGGATTCATACTACTGTCTTCACACAAGTGGCCTTAAATAAGCATCCTGGGCCAGTTAGATTGCATCACTTTATCAAGAAATGGGTGGTTTTTCACTAGAGTTTTTCTGGCAAGACTTCTGTTTCTCTGTAAATTCCAGTTATTGCACTTGCCTCTCAGTTCTACCCCAGATAACAAGACGAAATGGCTCCAAACCGCACAGACCTCAGGGAGCTTGAGTTCAGACGCTGAATGCCCTGTTTGTTACTTGGGTTTTTTCTAAAACAGATCCAGCTGGGATCACCAGCGGGCAGGCACGTTATAAGGCAGCTGGGGAGGTGGTGTTGGGGACTGGCAGCAGCACCTGTCCTCCTGGGCTCTGGTAAAAGCAGAGCAGAGTGGGCTTGCCACCAGGTCCCCAATGGGCAACTGATCACGTCTGCATCTCTGGGCTTTCTCGGGCTCCCACCGCTTCTCAGCTTCCTCCTTCTCAGCAGATGGGCAGGTTTCCAGAGCTGTCAGATTTTCTTCTGCCCAAGTTAACAGGGACATTGATTTTGGAGGAAGGGAGGCCCTTCCTCCCCCAGCCCATCCTCCCCTGCTCCTGGCTTAGCCACGCCAGCTCCATGGCATTGTCTGGTTTTATTAGTACTGCCTGGCTGAGGCCTCCTTTCTCAGGCGGCCCCTGTGATTTCCAGCCCCTCTTCGCTTGGCATGTCATCATGCACTTCTGGTCTCCCAGGGAGAGCCTGCTTACCTGGATAATGGGCACTTGACCCCCTGGTTGCCAAAGCGGGCTTCAGTACCACAGCGGCGCTTGCATCTGTTTTTATTGTTTTCTGGACTGCTGCCGGGAGGGAGTCCCATAAACATGCCCTTGCTTGGCTGGCTCTGGGATTGATGGAAATTGGATCACTTTGGGGGTTCTCATGGGTTTGGATGAAGGGTGTGGAGTGGCACAGGAGGGTCTACGTTTGTGAGGAGCCCCTTCGTTTCTTCAGAACTGGAACATGGCTTTCCTAAAAGTTTTCATCCTGTTTCTTTGAGGTATTTCCCCACAGAGACAGGAGGATGTAATTTTACTTAGAAAACTATAAAGAGAAAGGTCTTCGAAGAAAAAGAACCCACTTCTGTCTTTTGGAGCAGACAAGGTGGGTTAGGTGTGGAGAAGAAGGGAAGTCCTGTCTCCCACATCATTCTGTATCCCCATCACCCTCATTCCCGCTCACTGGCCACTGTGACAGCGTGTGAATGGCCTCATCCACCCTTGCCCAGATTCACTTCATTCTGCTGCATCCAGAATGTTATTTTGTAAGATACCCATATCTGCTGTTTAACCCTTAGTGGCCTTTCATTATCCTAAGAATATATGTACAGTCCTTACCATGGTCCCTAGTCCTGTAGCACCTGGCCCTGCTCACCTCTCTAGCTTCATCCTGCATGACCCCCATGTTCTGGGCACTCTGGTCTCAGCGGCCTTCTCACAGGCTTCTTGCTGCTCCTGGGCTTTTGCCCAAGCTTCTCCTCCTGCCCAAAGGCTCTTCTTCTGCTCATCTGCCCCCTGTCCCCCACCCTTAGTCCAGTTATCTCCTGGTTATCTTTTCACATCCTAGTTCAAATGTCATTTCCATAGAGACTCCTTCTCTCCAGCCCGGAGTCCTGTTTTATACTCTCATGGCACCCTGTACTTTTCCTTCCTATCACCTTACCACAATTCACAATCACACATTTATTTTAGTGACCATTAGACTGATGTCTGACTCTCTCATCAGCCCATAAGCTCTGTGAAAGGAGGGACTGCATTTTCTTTGCTCACCATTATCACCTCCAGTGTTAGCCTTGTGCTGCCAGACAATAGTTCCTTAATCTTATTTATTTATTTATTTATTTATTTATTTATTTATTTATTTATTTAATATTTTTATTGATTTCAGTGAGGAAGGGAGAGGGAGAGAGAGAAACACCAATGGTGAGAGAGAATCATTGATTGGCTGCCTCCTACATGCCCCCCACTGGGGATTGAGCCCGCAACCCGGGCATGTGCCCTTGACCGGAATCAAACCCAGGACCCTTCAGTGCGCAGGCTGACGCTTTATCCACTAAGCCAAACCAGCTAGGGCCCTCAATCATCTTTTGATGAGTTACTGAGTGAATAATTTGTCTTGCTAGTATGACAACCTCACCAACAATGCTACTCCTATGTAACAAAACAACTCCTACATTACTTCAGTGTAGAATGGAGATTTCCATTGGCTGGCAAAACTCGGGTGTGGGTTATTCTTCAGAATCCGGACGAGTGCGCCAGTGCCTGCACTCCCTGCAGCCTACATCCCACTTCATGTTTCTCTCTGGAAGCTCCCAGGGCCCTCTCTGATGGTATACTGGCATATCTTCCCTGAGTCTTTGTGTTGGCCAAGAGGAACATGTCACATTGGTAATAATGTCAGTAAACTCAGAAGTTGCCAAGGAGAACAGTGAGCGAAGGCCAAGAGGAAGCCAGCAGAGCCTTAAACACGCGAGCCCCAGAAAGCATCTCATTACCAGAGGCGCCAGCCGTCACACCCTGGATGAAAGGGCATAATTGCTGAAAACAGCTAATCACTAACAGCATGACAGCCAAGGACCTAAGCAGTCCCTTTCTTCACTGCAGACCTGCCCCACCACCAGGGGAAAAGGTGCCAGGAGAGGAAGCCAGGCAGGAAGACTCGCTCCTGTATCAGAGATGCTCCAGATGCCCTCTCTTTGTTTGCTATCAAGCTCGAAATCTCGATGCCTTTCTCCTAATGCAGTGCCTCTGGACGTCAGAGATGTGACTGTGGGCCCAGTGTGGCAGAGGATGGTCTTCTGTGTGACGTCGCTGTTCACAGAAGGACATTAACATTTTGCTTTGGGGTGAGTATGTGGACAAATAAGGATTGGGCACCCATCGTGTACACACTACCGCATAAGGTTCCTATGAGAACAATAAAATAAAAAATAGCCCTCATAATTTTTTTGTTCAATTATATTTATTATGATAATCCATCAAAATAAGTAGATGGTTTCATCTAGCAAATGTTCACATAGATATCAAAACAGAAGTTGAGGCAGGTCTCTGGGAGGTATGTGTATGTACAAAATTAATAAGCATAGCACCTGGATAAATTCAGCATACCTTTTCTCCTTAAGCCATTTCTCTGAACCATCTGTTGATGCCTTTTGTGTGTCTGGCGCTGTAGCAGATGCTTAAGATACAAATGTGGTTGTGGCCTCAAAGAACTTATGTTCTAGTGCAGGGGTGGGCAAACTTTTTGATTCGAGGGCCACAATGGGTTCTTAAACTGGACCGGAGGGCCGGAAGAAGCATGGATGGAGTGTTTGTGTGAACTAATATAAATTCAAAGTAAAGGAGCGGAGGGGAGAGCAAGAGAACCGGATAGAACAGCCGGATCCGGCCCGCGGGCCGTAGTTTGCTCAAGGCTGTTCTAGTGGAAGAAATCCATAAATAAATCAACAACTATGCCATGGGGCAGAAAGTACTAGGATTAGAACTGCCAACATGAGTTTTTTTAACATCTGAGGACAGCTTTTGCACACAGAAAAGACTAAATGGGCTACTTTGGTTTTAAAAATTACCAACTAGCCCTAACCGGTTTGGCTCATTGGATAGAGCGTCGGACTGTAGACTCAAGGGTCCCAGGTTCGATTCTGGTTAAGGGCATGTACCTTGGTTGCACATACCCAGTAGGGAGTGTGCAGGAGGCAGCTGATCGAAGTTTCTCTCTCATCGATGTTTCTAACTCTCTAACCCTCTTCCTTCTTCTCTGTAAAAATCAATAAAATATATTTAAAAAATAAATTACCAACTAAAAAAATCTATCTTTTTTAGGCCTTTGCGTTTAGCCTACAATCTTATCTATAAATACAAAAGCCTAAACGACTGTCTGTCCGCCTGGTAGGTATGATGCACACTGACCACCAGGGGGCAGATGCTCAATGCAGGAGCTGCCAAGCTGTGGTGACTTGGCAGCGTCAGTTCTTGGGTGACGCGCCCCGGAACCAGAGAGGAGGAAGCTCAATTCCAGGGTGGGTCACCCAAGAACTGCCCTTTCTCAATCTGGGACCCCTCGGGGGATGTCAGAGAGCCAGTTTTGGCCCAATCCCCGCAGGCCAGGCCTAGGGACCCCACCTGCTGGAGGGACCCTGCTCACTCCACAGATGCCCTTTGAGCCACTGTGCTTCCCCAGGTGCTGCGGCCAGGGAGGGATGGCAGCGGGAGGTTGGCTCCAGGGCATGTCCAGCCACATCTGGCCCAGTCCCGCCCCACCGGCCACCTTCTAATTAATTTCCTTTCAATGTGCACGAATCCATGCATCAGAGCACTAGTTTATAAATAAAATGGATTAATTCAAGTTCAATAGATTTAAGTAAGTTCACATCTCAGTAGGCGCCATTTACAACTTTATTAAATTCCCTTAAATTTTAAAATCTGTATTTATGAACTTAATACATGTTCTTTTTAAGTTGTTCAAATGCTTGACCTAATAAGCCAAACCTTACCCAATATTTGTAAGTCTATAAATTACTGGGGACTGAGGTTGCTCATAGGCCACAGATCTGTGTCCAGCACACATACTAGGCCAAGGTGAGTCTTCTACTTCAAGAATAGTGAGCCCTCTTATTGTTGCCATAACAACAAAAAACCTAAGTTCATACCCTTCAGATAGAGTTGGTTTTCTTGAATCTAAACTATAGTCTAACCTAATTCTTTGCTCTGCTTTGAGCTGTAATCTTTCCACTCAAGCTGCTGCTAACTTTTTTCAACTAATCTCTTTTCATATTATTCATATTCTTGGTTGGGTCCCAATTTTTTCCTTTTTAAAAATATTTTATCTGGGTAAAATTTACCTGACATAAAATTTATTATTTTTAAGTGTATGATTTAGTGGCATTACATACATTTACATTGTTGTGCAATTACCACCCATCTCCAGAACTTTTTTCTCTCTCCAAACTGAAACTCTATACCCATTAACTATGAACTCCACATTCCACACTTCCCCCAGCATCCAGCATCATTCTACTTCCTGTTTCTATGAATCTGACTATTCTAGGTACCTCATACAATATTTGTCTTTTTTTGACTGGTCCATTTTATTCAGCATAATGTCTTAAGATTCATACATGTTATTGTTTGTGTCAAAATTTCCTTCCTTTTTAAGGCTGAATAATATTCCCGATATACTTCATTTTGTTTATCTAGTCGTGCATCATGGACACTTGAGTTGCTTCTACCTTTTGGCTGTTGTGAATACCGCTGCTGCGAACATAGGTATGCTGGGTCCCAATTCTTATATATACTTTAACGCGACCCAACCAGATTCTGCACCAAAGCAAATATTTGTGGCTGAGTTGTGCATGCTCTGGTTGCCACAGAATGGGTTGAGGAGGTCAGTCAAATGGGTGACGATGAAGTCAAAAGGCACAAACATCCAGTTTTAAAATAAATGTCACATATTAGGCCCAGGTGAGTTATGGGATGTAACATAAGCATGGTGACTATAGTTAATTATACTATACTGCATATTTGTGTTTTTTTTTTAAATATATTTTTATTGATTTCAGAGAGGAAGGGAGAGGAAGAGAGAGATAGAAACATCAGTGATGAGAGGGAATTATTGATTGGCTGCCTCCTTCACACCCCCTACTGGAGACCGAGCCTGCAACCCAGGCATGTGCCCTTGGTGGGAATTGAACCCAGGACCCTTGAGTCCACAGGCCGACGCTCTATACACTGAGCTAAAACAGCTAAGGCAATACTGTACTGCATATTTGAAAGTTGCTAAGAGAGTAGACCTTAAAAGTCCTTATTAAAAGAAAAAAATTCTGGAACTATGTAAGATGATGGATATTAACTAGACTTATTATGGTCATCATTTTATAATATATACAAATATCAAATCATTATGTTGTATACCTGAAACTAATATAATGTTGTATATCAATTATAACCTCAAGAAACAAAAGAAAATAAGTCCAAAAAGGAAAAAGCTATATACATGAAACTTCTTTGCTAAAATTAAACAATTTTAAGTTACATAATAATTTTATAATAAAGTTATATAATAGCTAAACTATTAAATTGTAGTAAAAAACTGGAGACCATCTAAATATTCAGCAGTAGAAGAATGATTAAGTGCATTAAAATGAAACCACTTGCCCTAGCCAGTTTGGCTTGGTGGATAGAGCGTTGGCCTGCGGACTGAAGGGTCCCAGGTTCGATTCCGGTCAAGGGCATGTACCTTGGTTGCGGGCACATCCCCAGTGGGGAGTGTGCAGGAGGCAGCTGATCGATGTTTCTAACTCTCTGTTTCTCTCTCATCGATGTTTCTAACTCTCTATCTCTCTCCCTTCCTCTCTGTAAAATGCCAATAAAGTAAATTTTTAAAATGAAACCACTTGGTGCATATTTATAGCTATTAAAATAAAATATTTTATAGTAATAAAAAAGCAGAATATAAATCTATCAAACTGTAATCATATTAAGATTATGGCTGCAAAGGGACAAAGACTGGAAAAGAACAGAGAAATATTGAAGTAACATACTGTGGGACTGTAGATTAAGAATGATTTTTTCCCTTGTAAAAATATTCTTTATTGCTGCAGTTTAAAGCAATAAAAATTAAAAATTTAAAGTGGCTAACAAAACTTGTCCATAAAAATAAGGGCACCTGCTGGGCTATTTTGATGGTTAAATAAGTTAATGGATGCAAAAACACCTAGAAATAGTTCCTACAAGCACCCATCAGGGTCGCTCTATGACCCTCACCTCTCCTTCCTTCCAGCTCCACTGACCTGAGGCTGCAGGACCAACACTGGTCACACTGTACTTCTGCACCTCTCTCTTTCTCAGCGAGTGTTGCTTTCACTTTTTTTTGTTTTTAATCTATGACTTCTAGAGTTCAATAGGATCTAGACATATACTTTCTGATTCTCATCAAAATGAACTTGTTTGTTTCTCCTTGGTTAATATACAGTTTTTAAAAAGCATAAAGTATTAACAGCATGGCAGTTTCCCCAAACTAAACATAGGGTTACTATGATCTAGCAATTATACTTCGGGAATATATCCCAACGAGGTGAAAGCAGGGATTCGAACAGATACTTGTGCACCAACACTCATAGCAGCATTATTCACAATAGCCAAAAGGTGGAAACAGCACAAGTGTCCACCAACAGATGAATCAATAAACAAAATGTGTTATATACATATACCGGAATATTAATTCACTCTTAAAAAGAAAGGAAATTATGATACATGTTACAACATGTTTGAACTTGAGGACATTATGCTAAGTGAAATAGCCAGTCACAAAAGGACAGATACTCCATGATTCCACTTACATGAAGTGCCTAAAACAGCCAAATTCACAAACACAGAAAGGAGGGTAGTGGATAGCAAGGGCTAGGGGAGAGGAGAATAGGGAGTTATTATTTAATGGGTATAGAGTCTCAGTTTGGATGATGACAGCATTCTGGAGATGGATGATGGTGATGGTTACATAACAACATGAATGTACATAATGTCCCTGAAGGTACACTTAAAAATGGTTAAAATGGTAAATTTTATCACAATTCAAAAAAAGTATATGGTATTAGCATCCTTCACAGGTAACAACTTACCTGGGCATTAACAACTTACTAAGCATTATATTGGCATCTTACCAAGTACTTTCTAGCGGCCATGCCTCAGGTGAAAGATGAGAAAAATGGGAATTTTTCAGTTTTTGTGGCAGGTGAGACAGAAGACTATAGGACACTGCAGCTACACAAATCCCATTACTCTGCCTGCCTGTACAAGATCACTCTGGTCATCAAGGAGTGTGGAAAAAAGTCAGAGGTAAGAGGTCAGTTTGGGGGTGGGGTGGGGTGGTGGTGGTGGTCATGGTGACAACAGAGGAGGAACTCAGCAAAACCAACAGAGAAGCCCTCTGAATCCACCTGTCATAGTCCAAACAACTGTCTAGTAGTTGCACAGTTCAACATCAAATCTAGATCTTTGCAAGAGCCCTTGGGAGCCAGATGGCCCAAGCTTCTGCCAGGGACACTTCCCGATGACAAGGCACTCAGGCTGCTCTGCTTGGGTGATGGGCTCTCTCCCATTTATGCACTGCTTATTCTTCAACAGTTCTTTCTCCTGTTGAGTGCAAATCTATATCCTATTTTCCCTTCTGTAACATGCATCGGACCTGTCAGATTTGGGCAGTATTCCCTGATGGGATTCTGACCCCATTCTGCCCTCTGAAGCAGCATAAAATAATTCCATTCCCTCTTCTCTTTGAAATCTTTTCTGGTTTTAATTCTTCTTTTCTTGAGAATTAACAACAGCAGCACCACCAATTGCTCCTTGTCCTCTTGTCTATGGCTTCAAGACCTGAACTCCAGCCTTTAGATGTGACCTGACCATCCTCCTACCTTCCTTTAGCAAACTTGTTCTCCAATTAGGGCTGCTGTGGAACCCACTGTAATCGTGACTATGAATGTCTAACTTCCAGGCTAGACTGTAAACCAGCTGACAGTTCATATGCAAAAGATGTGGTGGTTTAACCATTTCCTTGTTCATTAATTCAACCCATTGGATCCCCAAGATCAATACAGAAAACATCTCCTAAGTGGAAAAGAAATAACAATGGTCCAGTACCTAATCTATTTTAGGCTTTCTGGTAGATGTTTTAATATATAATTTAACCCATACATCAACCTATGTAGAAGTACTACTTCCTCCACTCTGTATATTAAGAAAGTCAGGCCCTGGCTCAGTTGGTTGAGCATCATCCCATGCACCCAAAGGTTGCAGGTTTGATCCTGGTCAGGGCATGTATGGGACGTAACTGATCAATGTTTCTCTCACACACACATCTCTCTCTCTCTCTCTCTCTCTCTCTCTCTCTCCATTCCTCTCTCTCTAAAAATCAATAAAAATATATCTTCGAGTATTTTTTAAGTGAATGTATAAATAAAAGAAATCAGGCCTAAGTCCACACCAATAAGAATCAAAACCAATATATCTGACATCAATGCCCATTTGCTTTCTACATTTCAGTTTGGATACGTTAGGCTGCAGAGAATGCAAAATCCAATTCAGACTCAATTGAACACTAGGGATATTTATGTGACAGTATCCAGTGGTAGGGGAGCTTCTGGGTTGGCAAAGCCAGCAGTTCAACAATGTCGTGCCCATTGCTTCTGTACCCACTTTGCCACCCATAATGTCGTCTTTGTTCTAAGGCAGGTTGTCCTTAACAGTAACCGTGGCGACATGCCTCTTTGTTACTGCTAGCAGGAAAGAAAAACTGATTTGCCATGGTTCTCTTTTAAGAGGAAAAACCACTTTAGTAGAAACCTTCTGCAAGCTACTCCAGATAACTCAGTGGCTATAAAAAGTGATTGCTGGTAAGGAGGATTAAATAACCCTCCTCTGGCTGAGTCAGACTTAGCCTTTGAATCAGGATGGGTTCCCTGAACTTAATATCCATTGCTCAATGTTGGGGAAAGGAGAGTCCACCACAGTTGTGCCATCCCACCTCTACTGAGAGCAGCAAAGCAGCACAGGCAGGCAGAAGGCTGAGTATGGGGATACAGACCCAACCCCTGCCCTCATGGGGCTTACAGGCCATATGAAAGCCAAACACCGCCCAAGTCCGACAGGCACGATGCATGTTACAGAAGGGAAAGTACATGTAGCACACGCAGAACACAGAACTGGAAGATCACTGAATCTCAGTGGTTCTGGGAGGCCACCTAGGGATGGTGTTCCTGGTGAGACTGGAAGGAGGCTGGCAGAGGGAAGAGCACAACTCTCACCCTTGACCTTAAGTCCCTTGGGACACCTCCCAGCCAGAGACTCATTGCTCAGTCACTCATTCATGCTTGCATTCATTTCACAAATATCTCCTTGCAGTAGGTGAGAACTCATGTACATTCCTGGCAAAAGGAATTTACTTAACAGATGATTAGCCTGTGAATGAGCCAAGGCTTATCCTTTCCCCCTCTTTCTCACTTTTATTCTATTGTTTATTTGAACTTCCACTGGAGTCTGGACACCCCCCGCCCCCAAAAGTGATGAATTTCAAAATACAAGTGGTAAATTTTGCTATCTCTAAAGTTTGAGATCAGTTTGCAAGGAAGAGAATTTGGAATTAAGTTAAAATGAGGTTTTAAAATTGTAAGTAAATTTCAATGACTCGTGTTCCTTAGGAGTTTCTATGGATAGGCCCATTAGCTTCGGATTTCAAACCTCAGCATATGCAGAAAGTGACATTTCAATAAAAATACAAACTGAAGGGGGAAAGGAACAAGCTGCTTGACTCATACAGAATTCGGTAAACAAAGCAAATAAATTTCCCTTAGCTTTTCTGAGAAACATTCTATTTAAGGTAGCAGCATATTTTACTTCATAGAGAATTATTTCTTTCTATTACTTATTTTCCAAAACTTTAGGCTTTTTCCAAACCAATAAATCATCAGATGTTGCATTCAGTCTGCTTTTTTTTTTTTTTTAAATCTGTCCTCTGAAATGTCAATAAAAGAATGCCTTAGAACAGTACCATTCTTGCCATGAGGACGTCTCTATTTTTTCATTTATTTTGGTGGTTGAAACTGCACTTGGATGTGTAACTCGCACATTGTGAGTACTTGATAAATATCAAGGTAATAAGAACAGGCAGGGGAAAAGGGAAAACATTCAGGCTGCATTTAAAGGTCTTTAATAAATGTTCTTCACAGCTTGAGCTCAGATGTGTAGAGGCCAGGAGACCGGGGCACTCCCACAGGGCCAAGTGCAGCTCAGGGCCAGGCTGAGGTCCAAGGTGATTATTCTTTAACGAAGCCCAGCCTCCCCTCTGCCCTCACTTCCTCCCTGAGAGCAGGGTCTGCTCCCACAGGGCCTGCTCCAACGAAACCTTGTTCTCAGGAAAGGATCGAAAAAGTGATTATATCTGTTAGGGTTCTTTCTGAAGCAAGGACAGAAAAGCACCTCCAACAGGCTTACACCCAAAGTGGCTTTAGGGGCTCAGATGAGTGTTTTCGGGTCAGGGGTGTTTTCACTTCAGGTTCTGCTAGAATCAGGCCCAGCCAACACTCTCAGGGCATGGTTCCTCTCTATCCCTCATTCCCATCTTCTCTGGGGAGGCTTCATTTTCGGTTCCATGTGGCTCCCCAGGCACCATGGCTGCAGCAGCCCCAGGCTCACCTCCTCTCAGGTGAGATCCTTTGAGAAAAAAAAACCAAAAAACATGTATCCTTTCATCTCACAACAGGACTGAGGTTCACTCTGATTGGACTGAGCCAGTTACTGTGGACAGCTGAATAAAATTCACTGATGGGTTACCCCTGAATCCCAGACTCCCTGGGGGCTGAAGCCACACTCAGATCACATGGACAGGAATGGAAATCACCAGCTGACCACTGAGGAAGGAAAAATGCAAACCACAAATGTCTTCTAGACCCATTCACATTGTTCCCAGGAGCATTTCCACTCTTGCAGGAGACAAAGATTTAAAACAAAAGTCTCAAATGGCTCTTGGATCATGGGAGATCCCAGTGCTCTGCTCAGGAAGGCACTGCTCCCTCAGCCCCTAAGGCACCCAGCCGCAACCTGACCTGGTGTGTGCACAGAGACACGCAGCTCTTCTCCAACATAAGCAAACACATGATATGACATGACAAGACATGGCATGATTGCTTCACATGTAAGCCTCTACCAGAAAACCAGGGTGTTGATGAGACTGATATCCACAAAATTATCCCTATTAGTACATGGGATGGATATGCACAGGATACCCATGTGATTATCTGCCACGAAGACACGCCCTTCCCTGATTCTAATGCGTTTACCTTCCTCCGTGTAGGCAGAATTGACACTCACGTGGTGACTTCCTCCAGATACACACGTGATTGATGCCCATGCAATTATCTAGCACAATGTTATGCCAGTGATTGATAACCATGTGATTATCTGCTAAGATGATACCCATGCAAATGAAAATTGGCAAGTCCTGCAAGCTCTAATAATAACCCTCACCAGCAAGCCAAAACCAATGGTTAAGCCGTAAGGAAGTTTCTTCTTTAAAAATAAAAAGGCTGCCCATACATTGTTAAATGTATATGCATATCTGTATCTATACATGTGTGTATAAATGTAAGTGTGTGTGAGAGAGAAATCCATCTTTTTGTAGCATTTAAAGTAAAATTTGGAATTGGAATATAAAAGTGGGGGAAAAAATGTCAAGGCTCTTTCCAGCTCTAAAATTCTCAGATTCTAGGGTCTAACGATATCTAGGAAAATGTTTTTGATGTCACAAAAAGTAGCATCAGTTTGTATCTTAGTTCATAGACTTTGGTTTCTAGTGACTATTTTTGGCTCCCTGGGGACCATATAAAAAAACCAGGAGAAGAGAATTACTGATGCAAATAACTATGTACAACTGAAGGTGGGGTGCTGACATGTGCACCAGCAGGGCCACATTTCCAACTCCAGAGCACGTGCCGTATTATAGACAAGGCCACACTCAGCTTCACTTCCTGGCCTCCATGCTCTTCTTAAAAAGAAACGGTCTAAGTAATAGAATGTTTAGTCACTTATCTTGCTCCTTTTTCCCAATTCACTGTTCTGACTTTTGAGAAAAGCATGTAATATCCCCATAGAATTTGATTATTTTCTTTGTTGTTGTCAAAAAATGCTAATCCATGAAGAGAACCTTCCTGGGTAATGTTAATTCAGCTGCCTGTTTTATAATAGGATTATGTTTTCCAGGATTTCAAAACCCCACTTGTTAGCTAGCAAATAGACTTCCACAACAGCTATAAAATCTAATTTAATCCCTATTGGCATTAACAAAATAGCTGAGGTACAATTTACGTCTAACTACACTTAACACCCTACAACCTCCAATAAATACATAACATTTCTTTTGAAGTTATAAAAGGAAACTGTTCAGTGGGATAACCAGAGTCTCCTGGGTCCAATCATGCAATATCTCTAAGGCAGAACAACTGTTGTTTACATACGGTAAGGATTATGGGGAAAGTTTATTTAAACAGATTAATTCATGTTTACATGTATTGATGCTCCCTTTTCCATCATGCAAATTCAAGTTAAAAATGATCTTCATTTCTTTCATTTGAAAATAATTATAGGGGGAGTCAACTACTTGGTCTGTTACCATTTAGTTTAAGAACCTAATTAGGTTAGAATACATTTCAGAATAGAACAAACACTATGCCAAACTCAAGGTAGGAGGCTGATATCATATTTCACTTTGCAAGGGGGAGGGCATTTTTTGGAGGGTGGGTGAAGATAAGGGAAGGAGCCCAAAATGACCCCATGAGCCAGAGAGAGTGGTAAGATGATTCCCTTTTGTTTCTGGCTCCTCATTCCTGTAGCACCCTTTTTTCAAAAATGGAGTTGAGTCGGCATTAAAGGGCCTTCTGGGAATGTAAAATTCGAGCGCTGTGAAACAGACATATTTATTCTCCCGCCCCTCCCACCCTTCCTCCTTCAGACAGGTGACTATCGGGAAACTTATGGTAGGCCAGATGGGAGCAGAGATATGCTGGCAAGTACTGTTTCAAGATGAAGGAGGGGAAAACAAGGAGGCTGACATGTAACATATCAAAGAATCTCCAAGCACTAGGAAGTTGAACATGAATCTCGGGGCAGTCCAACTTCTTTAAAGATGCAAATTGCAGTCAAACACAGAAAACAGTAGGGTTCTGTTTATCCTTTCACCAAGGGTGCAAACTGCTAATCAGGCTCCATTGCTGGGCTGGCCATTTTGTTTATCAATAAACAGGAAGACAGTTAGCCTATAATTTTCCTGCCTAGGACTGGTAGCCAAAAGGAAATGCTGGCAGCTTGGTAGTACTGAGTTCCAGTTGCATCAAAACCCAATTATTATTGTAATAATGTATGGGTGTTTGCAAGTTGCACAGGCACACTACACATGTCCACAGAATCATGTGAAACATATTGGCAGGGAACGAGCTTGGTGATACATGGACTAAGAGGACCTGTCAAAATAGGCCGGTCCTCCAAGATCTCAGCTGGGGAGTGTTGTTTCAAAACACACACACACGCTGGAAAAGAGTTAACATGGCAGATATGGAAATCTTTTACATGTTAACACAACATAACAAAAACAAGGCTTGACTAAAATCAAACAACAAATAGGCAGTAATCTCAGCTCCAAAATGGGAAGTTTGATTGGAATGTGCTATAATTACCACGACAAGCTCTATTACCACAGAATGCTGTACACCCTCTGAAAGAGATGCTCAGAGTTGTTTTCATGTCAATGTAGCTACCTTCCTGACATAAGACCCAAATCTAAAATACAGGACAAGATTTAAAACCTCATATATTAACAATAATTCAATCATACACATGTTTAGGCATTCATATTGTCCAAATTATGACCTTAGTTCTTTGTTCCATTTTGTCTGTACAGATGCATCTGTGAAAGATTAAGGTGCACTCTGAACTTCATGTAAATCCTGAGATGGGGCATTACAAATATGAAATACTAAAGAACTATAATTTCCACAACACATGTTTCCATTTTTCCCCGATTTTAACAGATTTATGGTGCTTCTATTAATATTGAAATAATACATGTAATATAAGTTATATTGATCATGTGTAACTCATTTATTCATCAAATGTTTGCTAAGTACCTACTATGTAGCGTGCACTATGGTAAGGTATGGGGGATACAGTGGTACCCTTTTCACAAATCTGACAGTCTAACAGGGAAGCAGATGTGGAACAAGTCATTACATTAAGGTGTGATCCTGTCATGATGGAGTAGGTGGACCAGTCACTTAACAATTATCTTCTGAATTGTTAATTTCTGGAATTTTCCACTTAACATTTTTGGACTGTGGTTGATCCCAGGTAACTGAAATTGCAGAAAGCTAAACTGCAGATAGTTCTGTCACACCGGAAGTACCAGTACTCACTAAATGGTCTTAAGCAGGGTGGGCAAACTTTTTGACTCGAGGGCCGCAATGGGTTCTTAAACTGGACCGGAGGGCTGGAACTAAAGCATGGATGGAGTGTTTGTGTGAACTAATATAAATTCAAAGTAAAGGAGCGGAGGGGAGAGCAAGAGAACTGGATAGAAAGCCGGATCCGGCCCGCGGGCCGTAGTTTGCCCACGGCTGGTAAGTCTTGCACCTTTCAGCACCATGGTCAGCTCTAAGTCCCTGTCCTCGTAGGAAGTGCAGCCGGGGGATAAAATGATTGTGGGAAACTGCCTTCAGCCCAGAAATGAGCCAAAATTCAAGGAGGCTGTCATCTTCCAGACAACCCAGGAGGGAGGTGTGATCATGCATGTCTCTCCTCTGACCCTCAAAGTTGAAGGCTTATATGTGTAATTTGTCTCTGGGGAAAACATGGAGAAAGGCCAGTTGTGTCTCCCAGCCAGAGAGCTATGACTGCCCGGATCAATGGGAGTGCTTGATCTTGTTTTCCCTGACTCTCTCACGTCTTTACTCCAAAGTTGGGTTTTACATACCGACTTCAGGCTCCCTCTGCTCTGAAACCCTATTTGGAACATTTTTTCCCATTTATTGACTCTGTCTACTTTGCCTTCCCACATGCATCTATCCATCACAGCTTCAGGAAAGAGAACCTCTTGACACTCCCTGTGCCCTGCAAACCCTGCATCAGATGGGCTAGACCATCAACCTTCTCCTGCTACTAGGGAAGGGAGATTAGACAATATGGATGATAGGCTTAGGGAAATAGCCTTTTGGGGCCCAACTCTCAATTGAAAAAACTTGGGAAGTCTTTGGAAAACCCACTTTCACCTCAGGCCAGCTCACTGGATCATCTTTCTCACTAGGCTTTTGCTCTTCAGATCGATGTCTAGGAAGGTATTTTTGGTCTAGTTATCTGGAGCTAATCAATTCTTTGCCAAAGAACACACTGCTTCTTAGACTACATTAGCTGGAAATTCAGGGCCCAACTGCTAAATTTTGGAGGTTAATTTCTAACCAATGGTTAGCACAATTGCATCACATGGGGAAAATTATAAAAATATATTTGAAATAGACAGCATATCTATAGTAGAAATTAAACCAATACCACCACATCCATCACCAACCTGAGAAGCTCTGCTATAGTTAAAATAGATGGTAAAAGTGTAATATTATTATTTTTTTGTTATCTCTCTAAATAAAAATGTTGCATTATGCCTTAAAATATTTCCATCTATTTATTATTGAAAACATGGTGGTATTTAATTCTTTATTTTGAAGTGTGGCCTCTAAAATAAGAAAACTTGAAATAAAACACTATTTGGTATCAAGTATGTTACTCTGCAAGATTTTCTGCTGTCACCCCTTTATTTTGGTGGTGGCTATGTGTACTTGTTCTTTAGTCACAGAAATTTAGCAAACTGCAACCTCTTGGGCTCATTTTGTGAAAATCACCTGTAGTCTCCTGGTTTAAAAAAAAAAAAGAGTTTTTAATTGGTAGCTAAACTTGGAATAAGTAAGTTGAATGGTTTTCACTATAGTCTCCAAGCTATTTCTTACTTCATTTCAGAGGAAATGGCTGCAGTTCCCACTTTTATAAAGTTGCAGTTCATTTAAGCTAGGTTCCTTTCATTCAATCCTAATTTTGAGCTGGATGGAGCTCAAAGATCTGTTTCATTGTCATTGCCTATGCCTGGGCGTTCCGTAGTCAGGTATTTCATATTAGAGATCATACTCAGTCTTACTTAATTGGATTCCTAGGAATTGCAGGAAAAGAAATAACTGACAATTTGAAACCTGCATCTCTTTGTAAAGAGATTTTGTTGAGCTCATTAAAAGGAAATTGCTGACTATTATGACCCTATTAGAGATATTTTAATTCTTGCATTAAGAAGATGCTTGTTTTAAAGACTAAAACAATGAGGGTAGGTGGAGGGTATTTTTAAAAAAAAATTTTCTGGGTTTTAAAAAAAACAATTACTCCACAAAAGAGGACAGGTTATTTAAGGATATGAAGAGATTGACAAAAGACTGAAAATACTTTACTACTTTTATGAAAACCTGGATAGGTTTTTATATCTGAACCTTTAAGGATCAAAAAGACCTTGCAGAGTTGCTAAGCACAGTTCAAGCTTTCCATACTGTTCCAAAAAGACTCACAGATACCCCAATTCCTATTGAAGAAATCTCCTAAGCTCTCAAGTCTTTTAATAAAGGCAAGGCCTCTGGGAGAGGAGCCCTCCCATCCTAATTTCACACCCCTATTGAAGAAGAGTTAGCTCCTCACGCCCCTGTATACATTTAAACATTCATTGCCCGTCAGTTAGCTTTCTCCCTGTGGGGAGAGTACACCTCGCTAGTCTACTAATTTATTTCAAAGTGACAGCACTGAGGTATTTAACATTTAGCCAAATGGATTTGCGTGTGCATATGGTAAGTACAAATGGTACTTTAGTGTCCATGTATGTGTGTGTGTGTGCACATGCTCAAAATGAAGTCAAACAAGAGAGCACAAATTAAAGAGAATACATATGTTCACAGGGTAGAAAAGGATATTCCATGTGGATGGCACATAAAGGTATTAGAGAGTAATTCAAGAGTTAACTGGTTTAAAACAAGGAGTGTCCGGAAATCATTCATATTACTCAAAGATTAATAATGAGCCAATAACCTTCACTGATAGTTGGTGTTTCTTAATGAGCAACTCATTCGCAAATGCAATGACTGTAGATTCTGCAGAGTCTGACAGGAGTCCTTGTATGAATTATTTGTTCAAGAAGAGGCACCTTGAGAGTGGCTTACTGTGGGGGACACCATCACACTCCCCTGGCCTATACAACCACTGACCTTCCTTAAGGTCTCACATGTGTCCTGATATCCAAGACGGATGGAGGGAGCAGAAGCATTTAAAGAATACTGCCCAGGGAGGGGTGTGTGTGATCCTATGGAACTTCTGAAAAACTGACTGGTGCCAGAGGACAAATGGCTTCCTCTTGCTTTTAATCGTGGAAGACAGCTTGGACAAGACAGCCTCCCGGCAGCCGTGCCCTGTGCCAGGCAGAGCAGGTGGTAGTGAAGGGAGTCCCTGCTCTTATCCCTATGGGCCAAGGGCTACCCTGGACACTGCTAAAGGCAGCTCTCCTCAGAGAGCCCATCCCCTCCCCATGGCAGTCCTGCTGCCTGTCTCCCATACAGATAAAATCACTGTGAATGGGTCTTGCTCAGGACCCAGACCTCAGCCCAGCTCTCCCTTGCTCTGAACTGTTCTCACAGGACCCAGGCCCTCGCAGGCAGATTCGCTGTCCTTAGAGCTTTTTGTTTGTCTACAATAGTTTAGGGAGAAGGTTAAAACAACAGCAAACTTGGCAGACTCCTATCTGTGCCAATATTTTACCCTATGACAGGCAGGAATCTAAGGTATGAATCAATACCAGCACACCTGGGCATTCTAAGCAATCATTAGAGACTTGAATTATACATCAGACCCATGCCCAGGAGTACAACTGCTATTTAGGTATTAATCAAACACACATATAGCACTTATTATGTGCCAGGCACTGTTCTAACTACTTAAAAAATAGCCCATTTAGCCCTCACTGGTTTGGCTCAGTGGGTAGAGTGTTGGCCTACAGACTGAAGGGTCCCACATTCGATTCCAGTCAAGGGCACATGCCTGGGTTGTGGGCTCAGTCCAATGTGCAAAGGGCAGCCAGTCAATGATTTCCTCTCATCATTGATGTTTCTATCTCTCTCTTCTTTCCCCTTCCTCTCTGAAATCAATAAAAATGTATTTTTTAAAAATAGCCCATTTAATACAATTTTATGGAGTAAATACTATTTTTACTATGATTACCTTTCTTTTACAGAAGAGGAAACGGAGGCACAGAGAGGTGGAGTAATTTGCCCAATGCCACACTGTTTAGGATGAGATGTTAACAGAATCCAGACACAGTTTAGCTCCAAAGTCTGTGTTTTGGGCCATCAAATATGTTCCTCTATGTGAAAGAGAATGTGCTCACTATTCATTTTCCTAAAAGTTCTAAGCTTTATTCCTTTAGAAATAACACTGCTGCTTTTTAAAAAAGCAATATTTATTTAGCACTTGAGAGTTTACATAGTGCTTTTCTATTTGAGTCTCACAGCTGGTCCTGTGGCTGGCAGGACAGGTTTCATTGTTACGCATCTCATGGGGACAGATAAGGAAAGAGAGGCTCAGGAGATGACAGGGCTCAAGTTCCCTAGCCAGAAAGGGTTAAGGTAGGGAAATTCAAGCGAGTCATCAGTTGCCAAGCACCCTACCCTTTTCACTGAACCAGGCTGTTTGTATCAAAGTAAGTTGCGCACAAGTGACATCCCAGATTTCATTAGCTTAGGTTCCTATAGAAAAGCCTTTCTTGAATCACAATTCAAGTTCCTCCTTTGTTAACATCTGTTAACATCAGAGTTCCTCCTTTGACTTCTTAAATGGTCAGTATAAGACCCCTTATGACCATAAACTCCTGACCTATCTCCACTCTTTACAAATCAAATTAGAAAAAAAACATGAGTTTATGTTTATATAAGTTGCTTCTGTGCTTCAGAGGGGATTGTTTTCTCAGGAATTATTAGAGGCTATGCTCACCCAAACAAGAAAGCATACCAGATACACAAAGTCATGGGACACAGAAAACAGGATATCTTAACACAAGAGAGAGGGGAAGGAGTTGCAGTCCAGACTTGAATGGATCAGAAGATTCAAAGAGAGATTTCTCCAAGAAGATGAAAATGATAAAATACTGGATGCTTCTGAACATATTATGAAGAGATTTAGACAACTAGTGAAGAGGTGGGTGTTAAATTAGTGACAATTGAATAGAAAATTAACCCAGAAAAAAAAATAGGTTGGCAGAAAAGGAAAGGTAATTAGTTTATTACAACATAGTTCAACTCTAAACAGTTTATACACTGAATACTAATCTCATCAAAGTTATATATAGTTGTACTGAGACAACTGAGGGATGGCTCACACATAGTGGGGATAAGATGATAATGGGGACAGAAACAAATCCCATAGCAAGGAGTCAATATCATGCCTAAAATTGGGGGGGAAATCAATAAGTATATTACTTAGAGATATGGGAGTGAATTCCATAATAAGCTAGAAAAGGTAAAAGGGATTCTCCCTGGAGAGGGAAAATGAAATAATAGTTAGGGGGCTGCTTTATTTCATAACTATTTGACTCTTTATGTATAAGAATAAACTTTAGACTAATTTTGTTCAAGTTTACAATAAATATTTTTTAAAAGAATGGGTACTTTACTTTTGGCAATGTGGCAGACCATATTCTCTGAAAGGCCATCCTACTATGAAATGGATAAATTTCAACAAAAGCGCTTTTTACTGTATTGCTGGAATCATAAGAAGGTAAGGTAATTTTCCAGAGGCCAATATAAAATTATAACAACAAATAAGTTGAATTCTGATTTATGAGAGGTCAAAAAATTAAAAATTTAGGAACCAAAGCCTCTATCAGACCTGGTATAATGTTCTAAGCCTGCAACAACTGGAAGGTGGGGAAAATAAACTGCAGCTTTAGATTAGTACTATCCCTGACTCCAGGCAGACACATACTCTCTTTGGAGGAAAACCTGCCCATCCTAGACACTTATAATTCCAAGAATCAATTCCAATCAATATGGGTTCATACAATGAGTATAAATCAGTGGACAACAAAGCAATTGAGATGCAAAAATCTTGAAATTTCCACATTCAACAGATATGAAAAATAATAAAAGTGAACTTCCATATATGAAAAATATAACCAGAGGATGGGTTAAACAGATTAGACACAACTGAAAAAAGAATTAGAAAAGTGTTGCTTAGATATGAAGAACTAATCCAGAATATAGCACAGAGATAAAAGGAGACAAAAAATATAAAAATATAGTAAGAGACAAAGAAGATAGACTAAAAAGTTCCTAAATATGTCTATCTGGCATCTCTGAAGGAAAATATAGAAAGGATGGACTACAAGCAGTATTTAAGGTACTAAGGGTGGAAATTTAAAGAGCTGATAAAGGACACAAACCCACAAATATAGGAAAAGTAACTTATACTATGTGAAAGAAGGAAAAAGAGAAGGGAGGGAAGAAGGGATAAATTAACTGTAGTCAATTTCTAGTAAACCTTCAGTACACCGAAGACAAAGATCTTAAAAACCAGCCAAGGAAGAAAAGACAAGTAACCTAGTTTTCAGATGACAACGAAGTTCTCAATAGCAGTAATACTAACCAGAAGACAATGAAATAATATCTTCTAAGTTCTGCAAGAAAATAATTGTCAAACTAAAGTTGTGTATGCAGCCTAACAGTAAAGATATTTTCAAATAAACAAAAACTGTGAGAGCTTTCTATCAACAAACCTTAGCTATAAGGAAATTCTGAAAGATGCACATCAGGAGAAAGAAAGGCTACCTGAAGATGCAAGAAGAAATAATGAGCAGAGAAAGCGGTAAAATATGTAGGTTAATATAAATAACTAGCCGAAACCGGTTTGGCTCAGTGGATAGAGCGTCGGCCTGCGGACTGAAGGGTCCTGGGTTCGATTCTGGTCAAGGGCATGTACCTTGGTTGCGGGCACATCCCCAGTGGGAGGTGTGCAGGAGGTAGCTGATCAATGTTTCTCTCTTATCAATGTTTCTAGCTCTCTATCCCTCTCCCTTCCTCTCTGTAAAATAGCAATTAAATAAATAAATAAATAAATAAATAAATAACTAGAGGCCCAGTGCATGAAATTCGTGCGGGGGGTGGGGGGGGGTGTCACTCAGGCCAGCCTGCACCCTCTCCAATCTGGGACCCCTCGAGGGATGTCCGACTGCCCATTTAGGTCCGATCCCGGTAGGATCGGGCCTAAACGGGCAGTCAGATATCCCTCTCACAATCCAGGAATGCTGGCTCCCAACTGCTCGCCTGCCTGCCCCTGATTGCCCCTAACTGCTTCTGTCTGCCAGCTTGATCACCCCCTAACCACTCCCCTGCCAGCCTGATTGATGCCTAACTGCTCTCCTGCCCATAACTGTTTGCCCATAACTGCCCTCCCCTGAAGGCCTGGTCACCCCTAACTGCCCTCCCCTGCAGGCCTGGTCCCCCCCAACTGCTCTCCCTGCAGGCCTGGGTCCCCCCTAACTGCCCTTCCCTGCTGGCCATCTTGTGGTGGCCATCTTGTGTCCACATGGGGGCAGCCATCTTTGACCACATGGGGGCAGCCATCTTGTGTGTTGGAGTGACAATTTGCACATTACTCTTTTATTAGATAGGATAAAGGCCTGCTGCATGGGTCGGGGCCGACTGGTTTGCCCTGAAGGGTGTCCCAGCTCAGGGTGAGGGTTCCCTTGGGGCATGGAGCAGCCTGGGCGAGGGTCCTGTGGTGGTTTGCAGGCTGGACACGCCCCTGGGCAACCCAAGTGGAGGCCCTGGTATCTGGGGTTTATTTATCTTCTACAACTGAAACTTTGTAGCCTTGAGCAGAGCCAAGCCTCCTGCTCCCTCCGTGGCCACAGCCATTTTTGTTGGGATTCATTTATCTTCTATAATTGAAACTTTGTAGCGGAGGCCAAGGGCTGTGGAAGCTTGGCTTCCTCCATCACCAGGGGCAACTCAAGCCTCCTGCTCTCTCCAGCTCCGTGGCTGCCGCCATTTTTGTTGGGATTTATTTATCTTCTATAATTGAAACTTTGTAGCCTTGACTGGAGGCCTGGGCCGGCCAGAGTGTGTGGAAAGCTTGGCTTCCTCCATTGCCGGCGAAACCCAAGTCTCCTACTTGCTCCGTGGCTGCAGCCATCTTGGCTGGGTTAATTTGCATACTTGCTCCTGATTGGGTGGTGGGCGTGGCTTGTGGTTGTAGCAGAGTGATGGTTAATTTGCATATTACTCTTTTATTAGATAGGATTACTATATATATAAAATGTTGATATTAATAATGTAAAATTCATAGCTTTAAAAGAGATAACTACAGCCCTAACCGGTTTGGCTCAGTGGATAGAGCATCGGCCTGCGGACTGAAGGGTCCTGGGTTCGATTCTGGTCAAAGACATGTACCTTGGTTGTGGGTACATCCCCAGTAGGGGATGTGCAGGAGGCAGCTGATTGATGTTTCTCTCTCATTGATGTTTCTAACTCTCTATCCCTCTCCCTTCCTCTCTGTAAAAATACAATAATTTTTTTTTTAAAGAGATAACTACAATACTGAGCAAAAATAACATAAACTACAAGGAAGATGATTGGGTTTAAAATTTTCTGAAATTCTTGTGTTGTCCAGGAAGAAGATACCAGTTAATTTTAGGCTTTGTTAAGTATATTTGGTAAAATTTCAAGGGTAATCAATAAAAGTTAGAAATATAGTCATAGCTTCTAACTCTAAAGAGAGGAAAAATGGACTGATAAAAATAAACCAAAAAAGTCAAATAATCTTAAAAAGCAAAAAATATGAGAAAAAGAAGAACAGGTGAGGAAAATAGGACAAAAATATAATGGTATATTTAAATTTATCAGTAATTACATTAAACTAAGTGAATGACTGTTTCAGTTAGAAAATAGAGATTATTCACATGGATATAAAAAATTTAAAAACAATAGGAGGCATATTTAAAACAAATATATAGAAAAGTTAAAAGCAAAAGGCTGAAAACAATATACTAGGCAAACACTAACCAAAAGATAGCTGATGTATTCATATCAGACCACAAAGACAAACTTTAAAACAAAAAGCATTTTGGGGGGATAAAGAGCATCAGTGCATAATAATAAATGATTCAATATACCAGGAAGATATAATAATTCTAAATTTGTATACACCTAATAATATAGGCTCAAACTATGAGCAGCAAAAACTGATAGAACAACAGAGACAAACTGGCAAATTTTCCATTGGAGAGTAAATTTCAACTAGCCACAATAATTGATATATCAAGCAGATGAAAACCAGTAAAGATCTGGATATTTTAACAACATAATTATCAAGCTTCATCTACTGGAAAACATAAAGAGCTCTGCTTTTAGTAAACAGAAAATACACATTCTCCTTAAGCACTCATGAAACATTTACAAAAATGGCTCATGTGATAGGCCATACAGCAGGACATTTCCAAAAACCGCATCATGCAGATCACATTCGGTAACCATCATGCAACTAACTAGCGGTCAGTAACAAAATAATGAATTAAAATACCTGCCATACACTTGGAAATTTTTAAATTCTAAGTCCCTGCTGCTCAAACTATAGTCTGGGACCATTCTTGGCCCACAAACTCTGACATGACCACACCACTGCAGAATCAGAATAAAATGGGAATGTGAATTTAGAAACTGCCATAGCAATTGGCATTGCTATGACACTCAAACAGCATTTAATTTTCTAGCAATTCTTTTTTGGGGGGATTTTGCAAAAGTGTAATCCGACAATAGATTGGAAATGCTTTAAAAATAAAGCAAAGCAACAACAACAAATAAACATAACCAGACTAGCTCTTCACCGCGGAGAGTTTGGGAAGCACTCTTATGTATCTCATGGCTCAACCAAGAGATCAAACTGGAAATTAAAAAATACTTAGAATCAAGTGATAATAAAAAGTATGCCTTTTAATAGACCTATCTTGTGAGTTTACAATTGTTTACTATTTTTCCTCTCTCACCACCTGCCTTTGACCCCTCCAGGTTAGGGGCCATGCAGCCATCTTTGTTGCCCTCCTGTTTGCCATGATGCCTGGTTGAGTAAGTACTCAATACTTATTTAAATATTGAGTGTTTACATTTACATATTTAAACTTAAATATTGAATACTTAAGTAAATAAATAAAAATAGCAGCCCTGGAATCCTGCTTCTAGTTACTCCATTTCTGCCATGTTGGCCTCCCCCAAGTGTCCTGGATTCACCAGGAATCCGTGATTACTTGGCTTATTTTCACTGTGTCCCAGCAAGCAGGGGCTTAGACAGGCCTGCATCTCCTCATGCATTTAACAATGAGGAGGAGAAGATAAGCAGGAAGTGGAGACAGTCTTTTCATCACCCATGCTTGGGAAGGTGAGTGGTAGTGCCTTCCTGGACATGAAGGAGCTGCTTAAACACAAATTGGATTAGCAGACCAGGATTAGAGCCCGCTGGAAGGTATTATATACTTAGAAACTGCTCTGAAAACTCCTATTGTTTTCATTACAAGCCCATACTCCACAGAGTCAGTCAAATGAAATACTGGGTTAGTCTATTAATAAAATGAGATACGGAGCATTGTCTCAATGTGCCAAGGTTGTGTGTTCCATCCCTGATAAAGCAAGGTTGTGGGTTTGACCCCCAGTCAGGGCACATACAAGAAGCAACCAATGAGTGCATAAATAAGTGGAGCAACAAATCGGTGTTTCTCTCTCCCTTCCTCTCTCTCTCTCAAATCAATAAAAAAATTTTTAAAAATAAAATGAGATCAAATGAAGTGACTATGTTTTAATAATATCAAGAAAGCTGAACTAGGCAATAATAGTTCAGTTTAGCAAAACTATATGTATAACTAGATAATCTGAAATGAGAGGTTTAACATGTGTTTCATAAGAAATAAGAACACTGAAAGTGGTCTATATCCTATCTCCTCCACCTGGCCGGTGTGGCTCAGTTGGTTGAGTGTTGCCTGGTACACTGAAGGGTCGCCAGTTCCATTATTGGTCAGGGCACACGCCTGGGGTTGCGGGTTTGGTGCCTAGTTGGGGTGCACGCTGGAGGCAACCAATCAATATTTCTCTCTCCCCCTCTCTCGTCCTCTCTCTCTAAAATCAATAAAAAATATTTTAAAAAATAATATTGAGCCGAAACCGGTTTGGCTCAGTGGATAGAGTGTCGGCCTGTGGACTGAGGGGTCCCGGGTTCGATTCCGGTCGGGGGCATGTGCCTTGGTTGTGGGCACATCCCCAGTGGAAGGTGTGCAGGAGGCAGCTGATCGATGTTTCTAGCTCTCTATCCCTCTCCCTTCCTCTCTGTAAAATATCAATAAAATATATTTTTAAAAAAATTAAAAAAAAATTTAAACAAGAAAGATGATTAAGAGGTGACTTCAAGACAGAAAAAATAATGTGAGATATGTGAGAAGTGTCAGACATATGTAGACATTTCAAATGAATTGAAATCCCAGGTCTAAATGAATTATAGTCCCAAAACGCTGAAAGAATTTGCAAATATGAACACGGAATTCTTGTCATAATCTCTGAAAAACCAAGGAACACCTAAAGATGACAAAAAATAAAAAGCTTTCAAAAAAGGGGAAAAAGGTTAATTATGGAATATGCTGACAGATAAACTTGAGGCTGACTATTGGCAAAAATTCTAGGAGATACAATTCTGCCATTTACTGGCACTGTGACCTTGGGCATATTTCAAAACTTTTCTGTAAAGATTCAATGAAATAAAATAGAAAGCATTTAATACGCACAGAAAACACTCAGCAAATGGTACCTATTACCATTTTTGTGTCTCTACATTTCCAAAAGAAGGTGGCAACAACTAGGTACTGACGTGGGTTTTTCAAGGTCAACTCTCATTTAGCTAACCTCATTTTTCTGGGGACACATAGGTGTGGGGAGAAAGTATTCCTAAAAGGTGTGTAGGGAAGGTCTTCGTTTTGAAATGACACTAGATAAAAATCTCTTATAATATCCTTGTGAAAAGACTGAATTTTAGGAGAGTTGTGTGGACCTCTCCATGCCTCAGTTTCCTTATCTGTAGAAGGAACATACTACTACCTCACTGGGTTGTTATGCAAAAAGCCCTTAGAACAGCGCCTGGCATGTAGTCAGCACTATATAGATGCTTGGTAAATAAACTGGAACAGAATTTCTTAGTGGCATGTTTGTAAAGGACCTGGCTCCAACCTCTTCAACATTTTCATCAGAAAGTTGCTAAAATTTCATACAGTATATGTACTCAGATAATATAAATGTTGGATGATAAAATAAAAATCCACAAAGACCTTAACTGTATTTTAGGCTAGGGCTATGAAATGAAATACATGAGATAAAATTAAATCCTGGATAGAGATTTTAAGAAAAAAAAAAAAAAAAAGTTTTTTTTTTTTTTTTTTTTTTACAGTACTAGTCTGGCTTGCCAGAACTTTCTGTAGATAAGAAAGGGAAATTTAGTTGATTAAAAGCTCAGTGTGCAGCCCTAGCCAGTTTGGCTCAGTGGATAGAGTGTCGGCCTGCGGACTGAAGGATCCCAGGTTCGATTCCGGCCAAGGGCACATGCCCGGGTTGTGGGCTCAATCCCCAGTGTGGGGTGTGCAGGAGGCAGCCGATCAATGATTCTCTCTCATCATTGATGTTTCTCTCTCTCCCTCTCCCTTCCTCTCTGAAATCAATAAAAATATATTTTTCTAAAAAAGAACTTCTTTAAAAAAAAAAAAAAAAAAAAAAAGCTCAGCGTGCATAAAACAGTGTGTCTATTAATTAATGTGAAGTTAAGTGTATGAGGAGAACGGGAGTGTCCTGATGAAGACACAGACGCCAAGAGGGCAGGCACAGTTTGTCCATCATAAACTCTTTTCTCTCCTTCCCCTCCTTAGGTTCCAGGTACAAGAATGAGCTCTGGCCCTAGCTCGTTTGGCTCAGTGGATAGAGTGTCAGCCTTGGAACTGAAGGGGTACCAGGTTCGCTTTCGGTCAAGGGCACATATCCGGGTTGCAGGCTCGATCCCCAGTGCAGCCAATCAATGATTCTCTCTCATCATTGATGTTTCTCTCCCTTCCTATCTGAAATCAATAAAAAAAAATATGTATAAAAAAAGAATGAGCTCTGGGTACAAGAATGAGCTTAGGAACACAGATAAACAGAAAAGAAATTAGAGGCAATAACAAGTAATATTTCCAACTCATCTGGATGGCAGGACACATCCTCAGGTGGGTATAAGAAGATGGCCTCAAGACATGTGAAGAAATGTAATTAGAAATTTATGAGGGCACTGAATGCCTCACTGTGCTACATGCCAAATAAATTCCCCTCTAATCACGATTACTGCAGGATTTATCTAATCTATTTCCTGTAGGAAATCAAGCTACTCAGAGGCACTTTATCACATTTTTTCCTCCTAATAATCCCTGTCTCTGACAAAGAAGATTTTGTTATCCCACAGTATAGATAAGAAATATAGGCAAAGAAGTAAAGTTAATTGCCCTAGGTCACACAGAATTGGAATTACAGTATAGTATCTCATCTTAGTGTGCACTACATGAGTTTTGGAAGGGAGTATGCTGGAGTCACATTATGTCCTTCAAGAAAAGGCTGATTTACCTTAATGTATGGCAGAGAGAAGATTAATTGTATTTTCCTTAGTGCATGTCGAAGACCTTGAGTAGACACTTTAAATTCCACATGTTTAAGCCTTTCCCAAATACTTGGAAAGCCTGAATTGACCATTAGGAAGATGCTAGAAATTAACTTTCTTAAAAAATTTAAGCAAATATTTGTTTGCTAGAATCTCCAAGAAAAGCAATCAATCAAGAAAGTTGTATAGTACAGCCATGCTATTCACCTAAGGCAAGAAACTATCCCAATAGGCATATATTGAGATGGTCAGCTCCTCTGCTCCCAGGCTCCACAATCCATTCCCAGTCCAACCTCACTGTCTAGGGACTAGATAAAAGTTAAGTGAAAGCATGCTTTTAACAAAGAAAGTCCAATGCAAACATTAGTTATTGTTCTAATGATTTACATATTTCACCTAATTATTGAAAAAAAAATCCATGTTCATTATAAAAACCTGGAAAATGAAGTTAAGCAAACCAAAATGAATCAAAAGCCCCCACAATGCCACCATCCAGCAAGAATCTTTTGTACCTATTTACAATTGGATGTTTTCTGAGGCTAATTTCTCTGGTCAGGCCATGAGTAAATCAGCCAAAAGCTGCAACCCTAAGTTCTATGCACAGTTTCTCTTTAATTAAGTAGAGAAAATGGTGACTTATCTGTAGAAACTCTCTTTTATTTTCTTGGCACTTTTCCCATAAGAGATAAGACCACTACTTAAAATACCTGGCAGTAAAAAAAAAAAAAAAAGAATAAATTCCCAATTGCTTCTTACTGGCCTGAAAAATTTATGCTACATTTCTAAAAATAAGTCACTTATCCAAACTAGCAAATATCAGGGGCAAAAAGGATTATGACTATTTCTTTTTACATACACATAGCTGCATGTCCTGAAGGACATGATTCTTCCTTTCTCTTAAAGAAAAGAGACACACACATTCAGAATCTATACAAGGGCTGAGTCAAGGATAGATTAGTCATCAGCAAAAGGGGAGAGCAGTCGAATCTTTCCAAATAAGCGAGCCAATGTTCCCAGGAGAGCACCACATTTCAATCCATTTGTTTTTCCCATCCTTAGCAAAAAAAAAAAAATTACGCCATTACCTTTTTGTTCATGGCCACGCCATCCTCACAGTCGAGCACCGCACAATCTACATTCAGGGATGGAATCTTCTTTATTTTCTTTTCATCGTTTCCAGGTACATAGAGCACTGCCCTCCGGGGAATATACTTGTGACTGGATGAGGAACTATAGCCAAGCCTGGGCACATCAGCCGCCAGAGAAGCTTTCCTGCAGGAGACATGATTTGGATTAGTCCAGAATAGAGTTTATTTACAAATTTTTGAAAAACCTCACTTTAATTCAAAATTAGAATAGAAAACATGGATACCCTGTTTTAATTATGGCAGAAGACAATCACACATAACAAGTAGGAAAACAATAATAACAGAAATAACCAAGAAACAAAATGTCATTTGGGCTGAGGTTTACTAGTATATAACACTGTTTAGTGGCACAATTTTCTGAGAAAAGGAGAGTGTACTTATTTTTTCTTGGGAAAACACTTCCAGTATTAGTATGCTGTCCATATCCATGGAGAAAAAGGAAAGACATTTATATCCAAAAGTTCCTAAATAACATCACTATCTACAATTATATGAAAATAAAAAAATAAAATATAAACTATGTAAGCATGAGTCTTTTCCAGTAGACAAATAAATGATTCAAGTTCAATTTTAACAACAAAGGATAGTTGGCCACTTCTTGAGTAGAAAGGACAGTTAATGAGAAAAGACCATTACTAGCTCTGTAATTGCAGGCAATTTAATTACTAGAAACTTCAGAGTCTTCATTTATAAAAATACTCATTTTGCAGGATGTGAAGAGGATTAAGAAAGAGGAACTAATGCACATGAAGCACTTAGCGAGAGCCTGGCAGATATTAGCTCCTTGATGTGTGGTGGGCGTAGCAAGAGTAGTAGCAGCTGCTGTTGTTCTTAATGGAGAAACTCTAGCTGTCAATAGCCCCCGCCTGCTCCTAGACACTGCACTTTCCTTCCTTTTCCTACTGTGCTCAGTCTGGCCTCCTGAGGAAATAAGAGGAATTGGCCAGAAGCTCCGATGGCTCACCGTAGCCCTTATCCCTCCCCCTCCCCTGGTCCATAGCTTGATCCTGGAAAAACCAAGTTTTTATCTCATAATCCTATATAATAAAAGCCTAATATGCAAATCGACTGATCTTTGGAACAACTGGTGGAACGACTGGCAGCACGACCGGTTGCTATGACGCACACTGACCACCAGGGGCAGCTCCTCCACAGGGGAGCACCGCTCAGCCAGAAGCCGGGTTCACAACTGGTGAGTGCAACGGTGGTGGTGGGAGCCTCTCTCGCCTCCGCGGCAGCACTAAGGAGCAGCGAGCAGGTGGGTGGTAAGGAGCGAGGGGTCCTGGACTGCGAGAGGGTGCAGACAGAGCTGAGGGACTCTCCCTCCCCTCACCCCAGTGCACAAATTTTGTGCACTGGGCCTGTAGTATATAATAAAGGAAGGTGAAATCAGCTTTCAGAATCAGAATAGGACCAGTTACATAATTTGAAGTGCTCAGTGTAAAATCAAAATGTGGAGCCCCTTGTTCAAAATTTATTAGGAACTTCAAGATGGTGATAGAAGAACATCAAACTAAGCACCGGACTCTTCTAAGCCCAGTCACACATCAGGAAGCCGGCCTTGCCCACACAGACAGAGCTGACTGCCATGAAGACTCCAGGTAGGGAGAGGGTAAAGCCCCAGCGAACTGGTAATGCCCTGTTTACTCTCCTGGGTAACCAATAGCATCCTATCCAAAACCAGGTCAGCTTGACTCTTCACCAGAGCTCTATTTGGTAGTTACCTAAGTTAATGCCATCAACTACTTGGACTGGTTGTAACATTTTGCCATGATTAGTGTGCCTTCTGATGATGTATCTCAAGAAAAACCCTATCTCTCTAGGGCCTACCGATTCTGTGTGGACCCCTCATTCCTCCTTGCTGCCAACCCTCATAAACTCTAAAATTCGAGTCTATGTCTTATTTTTTCACAAATAAGCATTGTGCTATGTACAGTTTGGTGAGATATAGATGGATTTTTAAAGTGTACATGTTTTAGAAGACATTTTAATTAATATAAAATATTGGTCTGCTAATTGAAGAATGCCTGAAATATGTCATCATTTTGCACTGATTGAAAATATCTGATTTATCTTTTTTAAAAGGGAGGAAATATAATGATGTATCCCATTTCACTTATCATTCACACTGGAAAGCAGAATTTTCAATATACATTTCCTTAAAAATAGCAAAAATGCTATTAAAAGAAATGAAAGTTTTATTTCCAGGAAATGCTTGGTGTAAAGTCACTTCTCATCAGGATTTGTGGTAACCACATGTGTAACAACTGTTGGGGAGCACACGAGACTTGGTTGGAAAGTTTGTAAGGAGAACATTCTGAGCAAAGGAAAGTATGTGGAAGGCCACCTGCCCTGTTTATCGTAATTCCGACTTAGGGAGACTTAGGGAAGTGTGGAATAAGGCGCCCCTAATTATTCACTGACCTTTCCAAACAAGTCTGTGTATGTGTAGACCCCCGGGTGTTTACTGGAATCCTTATGCTTAATCTTTTGGGTGTCCTGGCTTAAAGGACATTACAAACACATGTGTCCTCCCAATATTACTTACCTTACTGATTGTATCTAAAAGATAAACTTTATCTCAAACTGCTATTACAATAAAAGGCTAACGAGGCAGGCAATTGAGGGTGCTTGGTCCCTTGAGCCAGGCAACCCCTTAGCTCTCTCTTTCACAGTGAAACTGTGTTGGAGTAATCTGTTCATTGGTTGTTGTTCAGGGGCTGCTGGTCAGCCCCAGCAAACAACCAATGTGAGGATCAGAGCAGCTGTAGTGTAAAGAGGGTCCTTCCTCACCTTTCCTTTCCACATGTCTGACAGCTTGAATGCCCGGACATCTCTGTCCCAGCCGCAACTGACGTTCACTTCAAGAACACTGAGATTTCCTCCGTGTGAAATAGCTGCTCAGCATCATTTTGGGTACAGCCACTATGATCTCCAAACTCGTTGAATCTCAGATCCTGAGCCACCCAGACACAGCTGACATGTCATCTCTGGTATAATAAGTCAGACCACTGTCACATGCTAAGCACTAGGGCAAATCATTCCTAGGACATTTATCTGATGTATAATTTTTAAGACAGATGACCATTAATACAAATATTCTGCCACTGTTAAAAATGTTTCTGGTTTAAGAACAGCCCTAGCTAGTTTGGCTCAGTGGATGGAGCGTTGGCCTGTGGACTGAAGGGTCCCAAGTTTGATTCCCGTCAAGGGCATATGCCTGGGTTGTGGACTCAGTCCCCGGTGGGGGGCATGCAGGAGGCAGCCGATCAGTGATTCTCTTATCATCGATGTTTCTGTATCTCTCTCCCTCTCCCTTCCTCTCTAAAATCAATAAAAATATATTTTAAAAAATACAACCACAACAACAAAATGTTTCTGGTTTCCCAAAGTCTTCTGAAATCATGAAAATAATGTTTTGCTCATCTCTTCCCCTGCTCAAAACCTGTCAACAACTTCCCATTACCTACCCGATGAAGTTCAGTCTCAGTTGATATTCCTTTCCTCAGTTTATATCCCACTATTCCCATGAAGTAACTATCTACCCAAGGAAAATAAGATTGTGATGTCTCCACAATATGACATGTTCATTGTTTCCACTGTACATTTGCTTCTGATGGAAAAGTTTTCCCTCTCAGTATATTTGAACCTTATGGATCCTTCAAGCTCAGTTCAAGGTCCCCATGATCCCTAAGCCTTTCCTGACTATTCATCTTTAATCTCTCTTATCTCCAAACTCACTTGTCATAACCAAAGCAGAACCAGCAAAGGATTGGTTCTGCTATCAAGACTGAAGTTAATCAAGGCAGCACAAGCTTTCTGGAGAGCCAACTGATGACACCAATGAAGAGACTTTAAAAAAGGGAAAGAGATTTTAAAAGGTTCCGCTCCTTGACACAGTAACTTCAAATAATTTGACCTAATTTCTTTTGTGAATTGCTATAGACTGATGTTTGTGCCCCTCCCCCCAAATTCATATGTTGAAACCTAATCCCCATGGGATGGTATCAGGATAGGGGGCCTTTGGGAGATGATTAAGTCATGAGTGTAAAGCCCTCATAAATGGGATTAGTGCCCTTATAGAGGAGTCCACAGATTATTTCCTCGCCCCTTACACCATGTGAGGACATAGCAAAAAGGTCTCAAATGGCAGCATAATGTAGTGGAAAGTGTTTGGATAAATTATATGACATTGCTGATGTCTAACAATTTTTGAGCTGCAAAAAATAGTAACTTTATATAGTTCAACCCAATATTGTGATTGGCAGTCAGAAATGGGATGAAAAGCAAGCCACTCTCAGTGTCAATGTCCTCTTCAGTGAGAAGCAACAAAATAGCTGCCTTGTACAGGGGAGAGCTCAGCACAGCAGTAAAGCAGCATGCACACGTAGCTGCTATGATTATCTGACACCTGTCACCCATGCCCAACACTAGTCAGTATAGCCCTGCATCAGGAATCCTGTCTCTAGCACTTTAACAAGATCATAAACTCTCAGAGGGAAGGGTGGTCTTACATCTCCCCAACACTGTTCTGCACAGGGTTCTGCATATGAGAGGCATACAATTCCTGTCACCTTGCCACCTAACCAAAACCAGCTCTCCCCAGAAGTGGGTGCATAGGACTGATCTGCAACCACTCTATCTTATTCTTCTTGTGCAACAGTCAAGTTTTAATGGTGATTACAGGTAGAAGGCAATTTTCATTCCCTCTCTCCTTTGCCATCATGGAACCTTTAATCCAACCCATGGCCTGTTGCTTCTTCTCCTATATTTATCCCCTTCTTCCCTACAGTTTACATCCCATTTAGGATCTCACTAACCTTTACCTAGATGACTACAGAAGCCTCTTTTTTATCCTCACTGCCTCCACTTTGTTATTACATATGTTCATTCATTCAGTCAGTCAGTCAGTCAGTCATCCATTCATTCAGTGAGCACTTACTCAGTAAGCATCCACTGAATGACCTGCACTAGCACACGTGGCAGATACCTTTGTACAAATTAGAAAAAGGTGCCCCTTGTGCCTTCCAGCAGGTAATGGACTGCTCGAGGCAGCATGCTTTGGTGAGCGGAGATGAGCTGAAACTCAGCCCCTACTCATGTCCCTTTGTAGGTGCCCCAAACAGGGCATACCCCACACAATTGTACACAGTGGCCCTGACCCACACTGTGCTGAGCACTGTGGGGAAGCAGCATAAAAGAAACAGGACATGCCCAGAAGGTCCAGGGAGGAACATGCAAAGGATGGCCTGCAAGCCAGGTCAGGAAGGCTAAAGACCATACATGACGAAGCATGAGGGGAAAAGAGATCAAAGGTGGTAAAACTGGAATAATAATAAGAAAGGTGTAGAGAGGGTCAGGCTTCAGGTTCTGTTGCAGACTCTCAAGGTCCAGAAGGGGCTGTCACTGGGCAACCCCTCCTCCACGTGCTGCTGGTGAACCTTCTCCTTCCCTCATGCCCAGCTGCATTGAAATCTGTTCCCTACTTGAGTGTGTTCAGCACTGACTACTGTGTATGAACACAACAGCAGTAGGCGACAAGATCTAACTTATTTTATGTTATCTTACATATTTTGAGTCAACATGTAAATATATTCAAACAATATGCAAAACAGGGGCTTAAGATGAGTTGAAAAAAATCTGGTCACCTTATGGTGAGTTCTCTCCACAGAGGGGACCTTTTTTATACAAGACATTCCTCAGCAGGCCCAGGAGGTTCTTCTGGCTGGAGGGGGCCCCTTCTTCCTCTCTCTGATGCCACTTATAAACCATTTACATAAATAGAGGCAGAGCTAGTCCCCAGTGCTGCAGGGGCTCCCAACCTGGGAATCTACATAACCATCACCTGGGGAGCTTTTAAAAACTGGGGTTCAATTCTGGACCCCACCCACTGCAATCAAATTCCATCCACTGGTAACAGGGCCCAGGCTCTGTGCTTTTGTTTTGTTTTGAAGCTCTAGATCCTTGCCACTCAAGAGAGGTGCTGCTGCAGACCAGCAGCATCACTGGTCTCTTATCTGTTCTCCTATAAGCATCTCCCATCTCTCACAGGAGCAGCTCCTCTCCCGCGGGAGCTTGTCAGAGATGCAGAATCTGAGGCCCCGCCCAGCCCCACTGAATCAGAACCTGCACATTAACAACTCCCGAGGGGATGCTTATCACATGAAAGTTTGAGAAACTCAAACTTGAGGGCAAATTGCAATCACTTGGGGAGTTTTCACCTAAGGAAGTGTGATGGCATTAGTCAGGGGCAAGGCCTAGGCTCTGGACTTCTAAAATCTCCCTGCTGGTTATGATGCGTAGCCAAGTTGGAGGACCATGCTAGATGATTCCAGCGTGGAGCCACTACCCTAATGCAGGAAAGTCTGCTCCCACAAAAAAGACTCTGAAGTGAGTCATGTGCTACCCATATAAATACACATAGAAGGCTGTGACAGTAGTAAGATCATAACTGAAAAATGCAGCAAACATGAAAAATATCCATGTTTAAAGAAAAGTCTTTCTGATGAAAAACATTAATACTCCAACTGCTAACAATATTAGAAATAGCAGTAATAACCACCTATGCTAGTGTCCATTTGAGCATCTACAACTTAGATGTGACTTCTACACTCAAGTTAGCGGTTTATTTACTAAGCTGAGAGATAGTACAGGGGTCTCTATTTTGGCTGCACATTACAATCACTTGGGGCACTCAGAAAAGAAAAACAACCCAGACCACACCCAAACCAATTAAACCTGAGCCTTGCGGTGATCCCAGGCCTTGGTATTTCTCTAAAGCTCCAGGAGACCCTGAAATGCAGCCAAGGATGGGAACCTCCGACCAGGGTCTGCAAGTACAGCAAGTGTTTTATTAATCCTAGACAGGGCTTGGGTGGTGGGTCATTAACAGTTGCTGAACATAATCCTACCAGATTTAGGCAGGGGAGTTGGGTGCTAATCAGCGACTGGGGAAAGATATTTTCAGAGGAGAGGTAGTTTCCTCACTCGGAAATCATGGTGCTCTGTTTCCCCACCCATTGAATCAGTAGCCATCACTGCAAAGATGTGGGGTAGTAAACACCAAGAAATCCATGCTGCGCTTAGAATCTCAAATTAGAGTTTTATATCAGTTCCTCAGTGATATCATAAACGTGCCTTTTTAACGAGTAGGAAGTCTAATTTCCAAAGTTTGATGGCCTTAACCTAGAGCTCCCAGGAGCAAAGTGAGCAAGGGTGGAGGACTAGAAGTAAAGGAAGTCTCTGCCATTGTCAGGGCCCAGGCCCTTCGGAAGTTGAGAGAAGCTCCAGGGGGACAGTGGGTGTGATGAGACTGGGGGAGGGTTCTGTCAGGCCCATTCCCATCCCAGGAACCTGCAGGTAGCAAAGGTGGGTAGAGAGGTGACTAAACTCAAGGTAAGCTGAGGGCACAGCTGAAAGCAAAAAACCGACTGTGCCAACTTCCCATTTCAAATGTCATGCGGCAGTGGAGTGAGTAGACACAGCAACACAAAGGGCTAGAGCAGGAGGTTCCTACTCCCCCAGATGTGTGAGAAATCCGGAAGTTTCTACTGACCCTTTGCCTGTGCTGCAGGAGTGAGACGCCATGCCATATCAGAGGATGCAGGTGGACAGCCAGGACGGGGGCACTGAGAGTCTCCATCCTAAGCAGCACCTGTGAGACTGTGAGAGTAGGGCCTCCAGCCAAGCCTGCAGACAAACCCTGTGCATCACCTACATCCAGGGGACACCCATCACAGACCACATGAGGCCAACAACCATTAGAATTGCATCAGAGATGCCTGACCGGTTTGGCTCAGTGGATAGAGCGCCGGCCTGCAGACTGAAGGGTCCCGGGTTCAATTCTGGTCAAGGGCATGTACCTGGGTTGCAGGCACATCCCCAGTGGGAGGTGTGCAGGAGGCAGCTGATCGATGTTTCTCTCTCATCGATGTTTCTAACTATCTATCCTCTCCCTTTCCTCTCTGTAAGAAATCAATAAAATATATTAAAAAAAAAGAATTGCACCAGAGAACAGAAGCCAAGGGGCATGAGAGGTGACTTACTCTTCATCGGAGTAGGGAGAGAAGGCTGCCAGAAGGCATTACATAGGTTCCCCTGGACCCCCTGCCACCCAGAAAGAAGTCCTGAAACTGAATATTGACCGTGTTTATGAGAAAGAAACTCTAGCCCGGCTGTCAGGGTTCAGTGGTTGAGCGTCGACCTATTAACCAGGAGTTCAGCGTTCGAATCCCAGTCAGGGCAGATGCTCGGGTTTCGGGTTCAGTTCCCAGTGTGGGGTGTGCAGGAGACAACCAATCAATGATTCCCTCTCATCATTTATGTTTCTATCTCTCTCTCTCCCTTTCCCTTCCTCTCCAAAACCAATACAAAAATTTTCTTTTAAAGAAAGAAACTCTAAACCAGAAGAAACAGTCATTTGAATAGTCAAACTTATAGGAATAATGCTGTCATGAACACTGATGTACAAATATCTGTTTGAGTCTCTGCTTTCAATGCCTTGGATATATCCCCAGAAGTGGAATTGATAATTCTATTTGATTGATTATATGGTAATTCTATATTAAATTTTTGAAGAACCATCATACTGCTTTCCACAGTGGTTGTATCATTTTACATTTCCTCCCAAAGTATATTATTATAAAACACATTATGCTGCATTCAAGTTCAGAAATTGGTGTTCTGGGACCAGAAAAAAGAATAATCTCTTATGTATCCTTAATCTTTAGAAATTGCCCCCACAAATTCTAATAAATTTTGATAAATTCTCATTTGTCTATAAACATAAGAAATAATAATAAGAAAACATATAGAGCATCATTTTAAAATAATACATCAATACATTTCCATTTAAGATACCATACAGAAATGATATGGCCCTTTAAATTATTTTAAGAAGATTGACTCTAAGATGGGATAAAGGTTGAAAGTAAAACTTTTTTACAAAAAATTTTGCACAGATCCACAGCTATGTGGCAGATTCCTGGCAGACTCCTCTACTGGGTCTGTCTTTTCAATCCTTGGAGGGGGTTGGAGGAGTGTAGCCTCTTCTAAGGTTATATAGTGGGGAAAACTGAGTTCTGAGCTTGCAGGACAATCTGATGTTTATGGAAGACTCTGTGCAACTAGAGTGAAGATTAGAGCCCATTCACTGGTCCTGCCCTCTCCCCTCTCCCCCCGCCCCCACTGTCCCCGCCCAGAGACAGTAAACTTCACCTACAAATTTCAACCATGCTATGACAATTAATAACTCGGTATTTATGCCAGCATCTATAATATGAGGCTTACTTATGTTCTCACTTTACTAAGTTCCCAAGTGCCCAGAGAGATTCTTTCCCTATTTCAAAAAAACTGTTTCTGTTACTATGACAACAGTGCACAGAGAAATGAGGAGCTTTCCTCAGGCATGAGGGAAAAACAACAGCGACTTGTCTTCTCATTGGCAGAACAGGGCCCTCGGGAGATTAACATGTGGCACAAATGCAAATAAGCACGCATCCCACTTCAGAAAAGCCAAAAAGATCTTCTCAGGGCAAACTCTCTCATGAAGCAATTATATCACACCTTAACCAAGTGCTCTCTTTTGTACTGAAATGAAGAAATCGTCTTTAGTGTCTAGAGTGGACACACACAGAATAGCAGTTGTGGTCCACTGTGGGTTTGCTGCTATGGAAGGACCCAGGCCACTGTGGGGTGCCAGGTACAAGGAGGGGCGTTGGTGAGGGAATTCCAGGAAAAGGGGTAGGTGTCAGATTTGGCAGGAGTAGAGAAAAAAGCAGAATCCTATTTCTTCCCAGTTTGGTAAAGTTTGTTTCTCACTGTTTCAGTGCAGATCTCTGCCTCCTCAGACATTCAGAACACCAGGAACAAAGCCAGTGACCCCAGTGAGAGGTCTTCCTTCACACAGGATGTGAAAGAAAGCAAACACACATCTTGTCAAAATTTAAAGTCACTCATTATGCTCAGTGAAATAAGCCAGACACAAAGGACAAATACTGTATGATTCCACCTATAGGAGGTACCTAGAGCAGTCAATTTCAAGAGACCAGAATTTCAAGAGAACAGAGTGGGAGAATAGGGAGGTTTGGGAATATGAAAATTCTGGAGATGGTGGTAAAAGTTGCACAACAATGAGAATGTACTTACTGCCACTGAACCGTACACTTTAAAACAGTTAAAATGGGCCCTCAGCTGTTTGGCTCAATGGGTGGAGCACTGGCCTATGGTCTTGGGTTCGATTCTGGTCAAGGGCACATACCTCGGTTGTAGGCGGGAGGCACCCAATCGATGTGTCTCTCACACCAATGTTCTTTTCTTTCTGTCTCTCCCCCTCCCTTCCACTCTCTCTAAAAATCAATGGAAAAATATCCTGGGGTGAGGATTAACAACAACAGAACACCACAGTTACAATGGTAAATTGTGTATCATATATATTTTACTACAATGAAAAAAATTAAAATTATGAAATCACTTTCCCTTGTTATATCCATGCTGGGGATTGATCAAATTCAGTATCAATCAGCAGCCAATTAATACTGAGTTTACCAGGAGCTGGCCCTTGCTCAGTAAGGGCCATGGGTGTGTAAACATGGACATAAAGCTGTGTGACCAGCAGACCCTCACTGCCGCCCAGGATTCAGTCCGCTTGGTATGGCCACATAAGTCTAGTTCTCCAGGTAGGCACACAGCGTGTAAGTTCGGTAAATCCCAGGAACAGGGAAACCCTCATACAACTGTGTGACCATTAATGGATCCCAGAAAAGAAGGCAAGTTTTCCATGAAAATAGAGATCCACATTTATATCCCATATGGCTTAGACTTTTTAAAAGAATAGTTTATTGATTTTTAAAGAGAAAAGGAGAGGGAGAGAGAAACATCAATGTGATTGGCCACCTCCTGCATGCCCCCACGGGGGACTGAGCCCACATCCTGGGCAAGTGCCCCAATCATGAATCGAACTGGCAACTTTGTGGCGCACAGGATGTCGCCCAGCCAACTGAGCCACACCGGCCAGAACTAGACTTTATTAATAAATGCGGCGGTGTCACCATTCAGGGTCACTCCACCCTTTGGCACCTGGGTGCCTGGTAGCTTCTCTGACAGCAAACACTTCCGTCTCTGAAAGGAAGATGAAGGGAAGGGAAGAATTCTACACAAGCTAAGACTACATCAGCCCAGAAGACAATAAGGAGGGGAGGGCGGGGAGAGGAGGGGAGGGAGAGAGAGAGAGAATGAGGAAAAGGAAAAGAGGGAGGGGAAAGGGATGGGTCCTGGAGGTAAAGTTGGGGTGGATAAGAAAGTGGGAGGAAGAGAGGAAGGTGGAGGTGAAGGCAAATAAGGGAGAAAAGGCAGGGGGCGCTGGGAGGGGAGAGGAGCTTTGTTTTTCCGAAGAGCTAAAAACAAAGCCCCCTGTTTAGTGTTGAAGAGAGGATAACAATGGAGCATGTGCCTGTTGGTGGGTATTCGCCGTAATCCCACTTTCTCACTCTACTTTTGGTGAGAGAAGGAGGAGCAGAGGGTTTATCTAAATGGAACACTGGAGGGGTTTTTCCTTGGAGTGACACTGAGGTCAAGAGGGAAAGCGGCCCTCCTTCACTGAACACGGTGAAGCACACAATGCGATTAGCATCTCTTCTGTTTCGGGGCTGCTTCAACCCGGGACCTCTGGAAACACAAAGGAGTCCGGAGATGTTGTTCATTAATAGTTAACTGTTGAAGCCGCTGAGAACTTGGTCCAGGAATGATGCTCAAGACCCTCTACTCAGAGAGATTTGATAGATGGATTTCCAACTGCAATCCCAGTGTCCGGGACTTTGAGAGATAGCACCTGTCAAGCACAGAGCATGGCGCTTTCATACATTGTACCTAAAACCTAAAGAACATGCCCTCTTACTTCCCTTTGCCTCTGTAGAGAGGATTTGGGTGTTTTTGTTGTTGTTGTTTTGTTTGTTTTTTTGTTAATCCTCATCCAAGGATATTTTTCCATTGATTTTTTAGGGAGAATGGAAGAGAGAGGGAAAGACAGAGAAACACATAGATTGGTTGCCTCCTGCACAAGACCCAACCAGGGCCCGAGCTGGGAGGAGCCTGTACCCAAGGTATGTGCCCTTGACTGGAATCAAACCCATGACACTTGGTTTCGCAGACAGATGCTCTATCTATTGAGCCAAACCGGCTAGGGCTGATTTGGTATTTTTGATCATGAAATGCCTAGTGTCAGGAATAGAGCATACTTGTTCCAGTCCTGGCCAAAGGTTAACATTAGAGCACAGCCTTCTGTTTAGATTGCTCATTGTTGGCATTCCTGCCTGAGAAGGTTGATTCTAAAACCAGTTGCAGAAAAGATAGTATTTAGTAGTTGATGTATTGAAATAGCCAGTGGAGGGTATAGGAAACATGATTACCATAGCACTGCCAGAAAGTTTCACATAGAAGGCCATTCACACAGTTTCTCCTTTTACAGATTCTGTGAGTGCTGGGTTATTCTATCTCAAAAAAATAATAAATTTAAAGCCGAGATTATTATTTCCTGGCTCAGGCACAGGAGGTAACTGAGTAAATGTGAACTAGAAAGATCAAATTCTTCCGTAACTTTTTTTTAAAGGTCATGACAGAAGACTGTCCACCTGACAGAGGTAACCATGGATTCTTTCACAGAGTTCTCCAAAAGCACAAAGGCTGCTAAAGTGTCAAATTAATGCATCTGCCCATGACCAGGTTCTTTGATATGAAACTAATCATGGAGGGGGAAATTGTTTTCCTTCCAGAAAGTGGTTCTGCAATCTTGAGAAAATAGGTCTCTCTGCATCTTCACTATTCTTTGTAACTGTCATAAAAATAATCTGATTAATGGCATCTCCATTTTCTTCTTCTTCCTAGATTCTCTCAAAAATACCTTTCAAGTGTCAATCTCAATCAAATGAGACCAAAATGTTACATAGCTTAGAATTCTGATGTTTTATTAGGGACAGTTCCTTGATTATCCTGATTTGCAGATTTGGGGAGGATTTAATATTGATTGCTCTCTAGCGCTGAATAATTTTTAGAAAAAACACCCAGTCTGAGCCTAATTGCCAGACCCATTCTACATACATGAAAGCTGTGAATACAAGCTGCGATCACGAATCACGTGCCTGTGCCTTTGATTGTGTGGGGCCCACAATAAGATTAAGATTGTTTTTTTCTTCCTTAATTATTCAGCGCTAAGTGTGATGAAAATTAAAACTAAACATATGGATATGATCAGGAAGGGTTCTTCTAATAGTTTTTTTTTAAAGTATGGTTAATGTGCTACAGGCACTAATTCCTTTAAATATCTATTTAAGGCAGGACTTCTTAGAACTTGCTCTAATTTTAGGGGAGCTTAATGTGTTTTTTTCTTAATTGGGTGCCACACTTAGCAATGCACTAGCTCAAAATGCAAAACTGCAAAACAGCACCTTTCCCCTTTACTTTCAGTTCCCCTCAAAATTCACTCTTACTGAATATGTAGTGTGGAATGAACTGGTAAAACTCAGAGAGTAATACTTTTATTATAAATTCAAAGAGAATAAAATTAAAAATTGAGAGATGAAACCTTCCCTAAGCAATATGTCCACAATAACCTATGTTATGGTTTATTTATGATTTGAGTCATAATTTTCTATGATGATGGTAAGAGAGAGGAAATAGGTTATCCAGAGACCAAGATAATCAGACATTTTTTTGTATTTGTCTGTGGAATGCATTAACTAATTTTAAAACTAATCTTATATTTTATGTAGACTAACACTGATATTTGTCTTCCTTTGGAAAGTGCTAATGATATGCTAAGAGGTAGGTGGCTCAGAAATCTGTTGGGTGACAAAAGACAGACCACTTGAGATTGAAAAGTTGATGCAGGTTTTCATAGCATCCAACAGACAATCTCCGAATGGTTCTTCCTCTGACTCTGGTTTCGGAAATGCAAGCAGGGGACAAAGGAACACTGAGCTATAAGGTAGGAGGCCCCAAACATTTGTTATTAGACAGACTGACCTCGGATTTCAGCTTCTGTCTGCCTGGCACATTTCCCAGGTCCTCTTTGGCACCTGGTTCCATTCTTCCATCTCATACTTCCCATTCCCAACTGTGCCTCCAAAATCTCTTGCAGATTCCACATTTAGCTGAGCTCACATTTCTTTGCTAACCCCAAACTCTTAGATACATTTCCAAGTGGAATCCAATTGCCCTCCAACTCTCTGCATTGGTCCTTATTCCTCTGGTTCATTCTGCCTTCTCCCTGGGTCCACTCACTTGCTTGGGTTGGGCTGGAGGACTTAGCAGAATGTTGACTGTTCATATGGGCCAACTAGTTCCCAGTAAATGTTTCACTAGGTTACTCTTGCTGGATCTCTGTGGTCTAACACCAGTCACAAATACAAGAGGATCTAGCAGAACTCATCACATCTATTCAAAAACAAAAAAACAAACTTCACATAATTCTCCATGGCATTTTATTTATTTATTTTTAAATATATTTGTATTGATTTCAGGAGGAAGGGAGAGGGCGAGAGAGATAGAAACATCAATGATGAGAGATAATCATTGATCGGCTGCCTCCTGCATGCCCACTACTGGGGATTGAGCCCACAACATGGGCATGTGCCCTTGACCAGAATCAAACCCGGGAACCTTTAGTCCATAGGCTGACGCTCTATCCACTGAGCCAAACCAGCTAGACCCTCCATGGCATTTTAAAGAAAGCAGAGCAAAGAAACAAAACCCAAGAACTCAGTTTATCCCATCCCAGCAAGACCAGTAGACTGCAATAACAATCCAAAGGCAGGGAAACTGACAGGATATTAAATTACAAAACAGCAACATTTGCATAGTAATTCCCACTAATTAAGAAAGGAAGATATAAGTTGTTTGTTATAAACACCACCAGGTCTTGAGCAAACACCACAGAGCCAAACCAAGCATTTGTCTAATCAGAGCCACTTTCCAAAGCGTTTTATTGGTGCAGCTGCAGAGCGCACATTTTATCACACATGCTAATAATCCCAGTTATGTCGCCTACATTTTAATCATTTGTTCTGGGCTTGTTTCTCAAACAATTAGCACTAATGAATGGTCAGAATACCTCGGATCATATATGTCTAATTGCAGTCAAGAGCAGTTCTTGCCCGCATGTACATTTCAATTTACCTCTGGGGATAATGTTTGTTAATTGTATTTCCTTATACGCAAGTGATGAAAAAGGCAGCTCAGGCAAAAAGGGACTAAGTGTTCTCCTCTTTCCCTTTGTTCCCACAAGAAGCTAAAGTCACTTCAAGAGGCACTTAATCCCATCATCCTCGGTTCCAATTGCCTTGCAGCATCTATCAGAAAGAACCTAAAGTAAAATGATGCAGCTACATAGTGTAATTAAACACAATTCAGGTAGTTACTGCTTGGGGCCCTTTACAGGTCCACATACTTAAAATTGCCCTGCAGGGATCCTAACACTGTACTGTTTTAAATTTGGTCAGCAACACTAGCTGGAGGAAAAGGAGACATATGAAAAACCATCACCAAACAACAACAAAAAGCTTACCACCCTCTCCTAGTGTGAACTGTCAAGCAAAAGAAAGAAGAAGGAAAGTCTGAAGTGAAAAAAAAAAAACCAACAACCCACAATTCTCTGCTACAAAATGAAATAAACATAGAAGGAAAGGAAGGAGGAAAAAGAAAACTGATGCTTTCCAAATTCACCAGAACCTGTCCTAATGCAACATTTGCACTTAAGGGGGCGGGGGGAAAAGTGTAGTAATACTGGCTGGGTCTCTTCAACATGAAATGAAACAGCCTTGTACGATCTATAACATAAAAGTAGAGGCTATCTGAACATTTAAACTCATTAAGAAAAATACAAAATAAATGTGTGGTGTGTCGAATTCCACAGTTACTTATAAAGGCAAGGTGTGAGAAGTACTTCTTAAAAGCTTGGACAAGATTTCTAAAGCCACTTACTTAAATCACTAAAAAGAAACTGGGTGCTGAGCCGGTTAGGCTTCATTCATACTTGGCTTTCTGAGCCAACATGAGTTTAACACTGTGTTTTCTGCTGTTTGCATTTAACAAAGAGCCATCAATGACAGAAGGTGGGAACAGGGGTAATTCTCTGGTTTTGTTTCTTGGCTAAAGTATTTTTAAGTAAAAACACAACTCCCCAACAGATGTAAAACTAAATGTTAAAATAACAATGTGTGTTTAAGTTTTACCATCATTTCCCCCTTTATAATAAAAACGGGAAGGAAGGCTTCCTGTTGATTTACGAAAGAATTTCAGGAAAAAATGCTAAGCACATGCCTGAATGGCCTACTGGATGTTAAGGAGCTTTTCAGGAAGATGCCAGGTTACTCCCAGGATAAGGTGCATTCTGGAAGCAGCCCACTCCTTGACACTAGAACACAGCACTTCACAGCTGCACCTATAAATACTTTCTAAGATGAAAATCAGTGGCAAATGTAATTGTGGCCTGAAAACTACTATGTGTGAGTATGCGAGGGTCATATGACTTGTCATTCAAATCATAAAATAATTGTCAAGTGAGATAGCCAACAACAGTTCATTTAAACACAGAACAGTTCATTTTCCACACAAATATTCTAGCAATTTAAGTGAGTGCAAAAACCTACACCTGAAAATGTAAAAGTTTAACCTTAGTCCTGGATGGGTAGCTCAGTTGGTTAGAGTGTCATCCCGATACACCAAGGTTGTGGGTGAAGCAACAATGAATGCATAAATAAGTGGAACAACAAAGCAACAAAGCAGTATTTCTCTCTCCCCACCCCCCTTCTTCTATCAAATCAATTAAAAAAAAAAAAGTATAACCTTATATGAACTACTGATTCAAAATGGCACAAATTGTGTTTCTGTCTTCAGTAAAATCAAACTTTAAAAAAATCTATAATTTTTTAAAAAATCTGCTGTCCATGCTTTTCAACTATATTGATCCTAGTGTTAGAAATACTATAGATGCTCAAATGGTTTTGTGTTGTGAAATTAAGTTATTTTCTGTAAGTTCAAACCTATTGCCCTGGCCAGCATGACTCAGTGGTTAGAGCATCGGCCCTCGAACTGAAGGGTCACAGGTTCGATTCCAGTAAAGGACATGTACCTGGGTTGCAGGTTCCCCACCCTGATTGGGGCGCATGGGGGAGACAACCAATTGATGTGGCTCTCTCACATTGATGTTCTCTCTTTCTCCTCTCTTCCCTTCCTCCCTCCTTCCCACTCTCTCTAAAATCAATGGGGGAAAAATCCTCCAGTGAGGATTAACAACAAAAAAACCACCCTATTTATTATTATTCAGTGTTCAGTTTGTTTTCAAGTAGTCATTCAAAATCAATAGCCCTCAATTGGTGGGGGTGTGGAGCTGACACCCCCATCACCATATTCTTGTCACCCTTGCCTTCCAGCTGCCCTGGTGGAACTGAGAAGGGCAAGTGGATGACAAAAGCACCCCTGAGCTTGATTCCCTGTCTCTGCACCATCACCACCAAATTCCCAAACAATTGATTTCATGATCAGGCATCAATGCTTTTTTGCCACAACTGTGCTGCTCAAGTTAAGCTGGTTGAAAGCAGGGCACTAAAAAAACCACATTTTTGATCCATCAAAATATCTGTTTCATCTCTTACAATATTTTTGGTCCATCAAAATATCTGTTTCATCTCTTACAATATTTTTGGTCCATCAAAATACCTGTTTCATCTCTTACAATATTTTTCACTAGCTTGGATCAAGATAGGCAGGTACTTTCTCTTAACAGGGGACATTTTAGGAATATTCAAAAATGAACTAAATAAGAGAAAAATGAATTAATTGATAATGAATTTCTGGCAAAAGTCTGGACTACAATCTGTCTTCTGTAACAATTCCTACAAACAGGTGTTTTATCAATATCAGATTTCTTTCCTCTCTTGCCCCAGGCCTCCACACTGCTCCCTTGTCCCTGCAGCTCCCCTGGAACTCCCCAGGGATGGAGCCCACTGCTGGCTGCCAGGAGCAGCCCCACGACTGGCCCTTCGATTCCTGCGCTTGATCCAGCGGTGTGCACGCTGGCTAAATGCTGCCCGATAAGCTGAGAGCAGGACTTGAAAATGCAGCCTAATTACTGTGATTACAATCTGTGTCTCAAGCAGCCAAGGCCTCCGAAAAGTGTCTCCAGGCAACCTGTCTCTGAATCAAAAATCGCAGTTTGAGAGATGCAGAATCTATACACGCAGACTTTCCAACTCGTTAAGTCATAATATGGGCGTCAATTTGATACCTTCTCCCGAAGCACAGAAGTAGCTAGCATGAGCCCAGCACACAGGATGTACCAGTGAGACAGAGGGAAAGGTTCAAACAGAACCCAAATAGCCACAACAACTGCACTCACCAGAGCCCTGCAACATGATGCCCAGAGGGCGATTCTCACGAGGTGACCTGAGAGCCTGGGAACCCAAACCAGGGAGCAAGGGGGCGCGTGAGACATACTCGGAGGCATTACTGCTCTGCAAAGAGCAGGGAAGAATTGTTCTGAGAACCTCGACCCTCCCAGTATCCATGTGAGTTGTGTACTGACTACGGAGCTCCGGAAAGGCAGATGCACTGGAGTCAGAGAAAGTGATGTCATAAATACCTCACATGACAACAAAGAATTAGAAAAATATTGATATGAGAGAACGCTAAGATGTTTCATTTCCATGGGCTCATAAACATCTCTTTCAATAAGTCTGGAAACCAGTTGAGGAGCAAGGCAGCTAGTTTTGCTCTGGAGTGCACGGTACATTTTCCTTTTTTCACAGACTGTGAAGATGTGCTTGTCCCTGTCCAAGTCCCGGGGCCAGGGAATTAGAACAGAAGTAATTGCTCTGAATCATCATGCAGAATTCTAAAGGAATTTCTATTCTCACTGTGACATCAGAATGCCAGGTTTCCAGACACTGCCCTAGAATTGAGTGTGATTTCACAGCTCACCCATCACAGGGATCCTTCTGCAGCTGTTGGGCACCACCCGGGCTTTCTCTGCACCCATAACACGGGCTTTGGAGGATGGGAGACTTTTCAGAGGAAACACGTGTCAGTGTGGTCCCGAGACAGTAGGCAAAACCTGACCTGTCATTCTGAGCCTGGCCTGAATCGGTCAACATGTGCTGAAGACCACAGAGCCTTTATGATAATATGACTTCAAATATTTTTCTTTCCTCCCTTCATTTCCTTTTTCCAAGTACTCAATTCAAAGGTGTGTCTGTAAGTGTGTTTATTTGAATATGCAACCACTTTTACAGGGCTCAGTTGTTTTAAGTCAAGTACCCTGAAGATAGAAGGTAAAAGTTTCAGTATAAACTCGTTCTATAAAACACCATTATTTGATGACTTCTTTATTTACTGATAAATCACTCTAAATAAATTTTTGAAAATTTGTCATTGTATGTTTTAAGGTTTGGTGACTTCAGATGGTATTTTTTCTTTTTTGAAGAATTAAATGAAATCACAGCATTAGCCTGGCAAAATAAGCCATTCCTGCTTTTAAAAAAATTAACTGATTCCCATGTCAGGCTCCTTTGCCACTAAAAGTGAACAATCTATTAAGTCAAAACTTTTGAGTACCTAAGTTTTCATTTTTTTTTTTCCAAGTCTGATGAGAGAGCCAGCAAGTCTCCTAGTCTACTTCTGAATCTGAGCCTCTGGGTCTGTTTAGTCGGCCTTTTGGCTCATGGACACTGATACGAGTTTATCAGCATCTAGCACAGGCCTGGTATGTGGTCACCCGCATGCTTGTTGACCAATTTGCTTACCCACTTCTTTCCTGCTTAAATGTAGGAACCATCCAAGTCATCATCATTGCATTTCTCAATGGCAAGAAACACATACTTTTGTTCCATTTCTAAGACAAATTCTTCTAAGAACTGTCAGCTCTATACCAGAGTCACAATCTGGCCCCTGCAGGCTGAAAAATAGCTTAGTCTACAAGACCACTAATGAGAAAATGCACCAAAAATATGCTCTGATCAATACAAATAAGTATAATGAAGACTGTCCCAGAAATAATTTCAATCAATTTTATACAATTGATTTGTTCTTTCAAGGAGCCTTTAATTTACTCAATCCCTGATTGAGTTGTTACATGAGTCATGAAGGTTTAACTATGAAAATAAAAGCTGATATTTCAATCAGGGAATACCCAAGATGGTTTAATTAAAGAATTTTTGCATCTCACTTACAGAACATTGCTCCTTAAGTACGGCGTGGCATTTATTTAAAATGTCCCAGAGGCAATTAAGCCTGTGATTAACAATAAAATTTTCTTCCTTAGCTTCATTCTCAATTACCAGGAAGCTCATTTCTCATTGCCTGGAATTTCCAACACGCGGTACTCAAGGATTTAACTTGCATGTGAATCCATATAATCCACGAAAAAAGGTTAGAAGAAACTGAAGTATTCAGAAGCTAGCCCTCCCTAAGGGTTGGAGCTCTTACATGTATTGCAGTTTGCCTCACATGTCACCTTTGACTTGCAGCCTAGCCGTGTCCGCAGATGTGTGATGACTCCCGAGTCAGGAGGGGAACAAGGGGACCTGGTGACCAGGACACAATTCCTGTCTCTGAGATCAGTTGTTCTTGAGCTCAGAAAAGAGGAAAGACAGTGATTAATAATATACTTGCTCTAGATCATGTTTTGAGGAGAAAACAATGTTGAAGTCCCAAACTAGCTAGCTCAGAAGACCCTTCCACTTCCCTGGAAAGGAGGTGACCGGTGAGGAAAGAGCAGCAGTTTCAGGCATGAGCTCTGGAATCCAGCAGACCTGAATCTGGTGACCCCATGGGTGTGTTATTCAACCTCTCTAGATCTCAGATTATGAGTTGGATTGTTGTGAGAGTGAATGAAGTGGTGCACATACACCCAATAAAGTGCCTCAGACACCACAAGTCCTATTAATAACAGCTGCTATGAAGGAGACACTTTCCCGACCTCCGTGAACTAGACACCTGGGTCTGGGTCTGGAGCAGTGCGTCACCCAGGACTCTACTCAGGCATGCTGTTCTCTCTGTCGCAATCTCTCTCTCTCTCTCTCTCTCTCTCTCTCTCTCTCTCTCTCTCTCTCACACACACACACACACACACACACACACACACACACACACACACACATAGAGTGGCAGGCACTGCCACATCTAGGGAGCAAACCTACCAAGGGGACCAGGGAGCCTGTCTCCATACTATGGTCAGCACTGCAGAAAATAAAGAAGTCAGATTTATATCTTCTCTCTGATGGTCCCAGGTTTTCAGAACTTAATAGTTTGGTAAGCTCTCTATATAAAAGTTCTGCCTTATCAGTGAAATTGTAATCAGATGTACAATAATGTTTCATGATTATCTATGTACATTAATCTACATCTGAAAAGAGAAAAATCAAAAGGATTTTGCCATTCATTTTATTTTAATGTCAGACAAATTTTTATTCAGTATTTCATTGATTCAACAAATAGATATTAAGACACCTAAAGTGGGCAGGGGTGGGAGTATGAGGGTGGGGGAGGATTTGCAAATGAGGAGGAGAGAATCAGCGGGGGGGAGGGGGGGCGCGGGTTTGAGCTCTAGTCTCTAGGGCAAGAGAGCAAATGCTAACACTGGTTGGAAAACAGTGGCCCAGAACTCAGGGGTGAGGGGGAATTCAAAGAAGGCTTCTCGGAAGTGGTGACACCAATAGGACCTTGGAGGGGGGAAGACAAACTCCAGAGGCAGAAAGTACATTCTGAGAGAGCAGAATGAGGTAGAACACAGGCAACTCACCAATTTCCTCTCCTCAGTTAGCATTAGCAATTTTGCTTTCCTTGCCCATGGGGAGTGGATGGAGAGAATTCGCAGTTATCTAGCTATTTGAAATACCAAGACAGTGTCCTTTTTCTGATCATGTAAGTCTAAAACAGTGACACCCAACATCCTAAAATTTTCTGAACCAAAGCCTCCCCTTTTCGCTCTCTGACAAGATTTATTTATGCTTTCAAAATCACCTTAGAAATGGATAGGACTTAATAACTCTATTTTAAACAGATAGGGTCTTCCTTTAAAATCAGAATCATATTGAATAGAGAGACACAACCAGAGTATATTTTCCATTACCTGAAACTTATGAGAGCATTACGTAGGTACCACCAGTGTACAAGGAACAGTGTGTCTATACACAGACACAAAATGTTAAAATAAAAGGTACCAGGAGCCACACGAAGGTGAATAAACTTAAGTCTCAGTGGTAGACTTTGTTCTCTTTTTCTAACATCCATTGAGTCCTTTATTTGCACTATGTCACCAAACCCTTTCAACAATCCTATGGAATACCTACTACCATATTATTGTTTGCTATTTTATACAGGGAAACACAGTTTATTTTATTCTGTAACTTTAAATGTCTAAAAACATAGCTACTGACCACATTTTGCCCCATTTCACAACTGATACTTGTTTTCTCAGGGTATGGCACAAGCAGAAGCATATTAACTCACATCCACATTGGCCAGAAAAGCTTTACTCTTAAAAAAGAAAATCCAGAGATTCAGGCAAAGAATCTGTCGCTTTGTGCTACAGTTTAGAACTTTAGAACATGGCTCGGCAAGCTTTGTCTGAAAGGGCCAGATAGGAAATATTTCAAACCCTGTAAGCTGAGAGACAAATGCAGACATATTATATAAGGACTTGTATAGCAAGTCAGAACGCAAATTCCCGCACAGCTTTTTATTGACAAAATTAAAAATTAAATTGAGTACAATTTTTTGGTAATACAGTATTACTCCTGAGGGAAAAAAAGGCATTCTTTTGGGAAGGGATAATATTTTGCTTCATTGGAATTCAAAGGTAATGTTCTCTATCATCAAATCATTCATCTGAAGAAAACATTCTTAGCTTCATGGCCGAACAAAAACAGGTGGAGGGCAGGATCTGGCCCGGGGACCCTGGTTGAGAACCTTTCTCTAAGGTTTTAGCTGCAGACACACTCATATGCCCTGGAGACACAGTGCTTCGCAGACACAGGAGAAGTGCCCTCACCATGACTGTGGCAACGGGAAATGGCCAGGACTCAGGCCCTCGGCTTTTAATCGCAGGTGGTGTACCAGCCCTGCTTATTATTCAGGGACATCAATAAGCAGAAAGCTTCCCCTCCCGCTCCCACTCCCCTACCTCCTGTGGGATTCTCATTTTTTAAAATATCGCTTGTTAACTTAGGACAGTGGTCGGCAAACTCATTAGTCAACAGAGCCAAATATCAACAGTACAACGATTGAAATTTCTTTTGAGAGCCAAATTTTTTAAACTTAAACTTCTTCTAACGCCACTTCTTCAAAATAGACTCGCCCAGGCCGTGGTATTTTGTGGAAGAGCCACACTCAAGGGGCCAAAGAGCCGCATGTGGCTCGCGAGCTGCAGTTTGCCGACCACGGACTTAGAAGGTTTGAAATAACTGCCACACCTACTGGGTTGTGCTGCACTAAAGAAAAGTCGGTTTGGTGTGAATCACAAAAAGCAATGCTATATTCTTATTTATTTATTTATTTATTTATTTATTTATTTATTTATTTTTAATCTCAATTTCTCTCATGTTCCTTAGTCCCCCTATCCTGACACCTATAATTGATTTTTTGATAAAGTTTTAACAGATCCATTCTGTACTCCTAAATATATCCAACATTTCATCCTCCTTTTAAATACAAACTCAGAAACTCTTGTCTTTTGTGGGCTCCTTGCTTTGTGTGACCACAGGGAAGGGGTGGGGGAGGTAAAGGGGGAGAGGTGAGGAGGGAGGTTATTGGCTCACAAAAGTCCAGACAGTATTTGACTAAAAAAATGCCGAGCAGGGGAGCAGGGTGGAAGAAATGAATCAGAAATCCCACAAACAGAGGACGGTTGTTTTTCTTTTAAAAGATTAAGGATTGTAGGTTTTCATGCTTACTCAGGTGGAACAAGAAAAGATTTTAACCTCTTTGCCTCATTCAGTTTGGGGCCTGAACAAAATAAAAGTGGAGCACATTCAAAACATCCATTTTAATTTTCTTCTTCCCTTTAAGATGGCGAGACAACATCTGGTGAAAGATTTGGGGTTACATTCCACTCGATAATAATTATGGAGAAGCAAAGTCAAAGGCACACACGCCACAGGCGGCAAGGGAGACGGAACTTGTCCAGCGTGTCCCCGCCTTTCCCGGGAAAGACCTGCTAGGCAAAGCTGCCTTGCCACTGCCAAGTAAATTCCAGTTCTAGCATCAAGCAGGACCCCCAATTCTAGCTGTTCTGAAGGAGTACGAAATGCACACACACAGCTATTTTATAGGAGGCGCATGAGCCGTTTCTTATGAGAGGAACCAGATTTTCCAAATTAGCCCAACTTGTAGTTGATGGGCTGAACCCCCATTTATCTGCATCCATAACAAACTAGTGCTCCTGATGACTAACAATGCCTCCAGGAAGTAGTTAAACACCACTATGTTGTACACTGGCGGTGCACAGGATAAAAAGCAAGGGAAACAGGCAAATGAAGAGAGGGAGGAAGTCAAGGCAGTAATTTTGACAATAAAATGGAAAGCATTTTCAAGCATTCAAATTACAACAGGGGTTCAGTTCAGCCTGAGCAGCCCTCCATGTCTACACGGACAAGTCTGTTCATTTCCCCGATAGAGCCAACTGCTCAGTAATTAAAATTTCTTAAAGATTTTATCTTCTCTAACCATCCCTATTGCATATTACATTATTGTGATTACAAGATTTTAAAAATTAATCTAACTCTCTAATTACGATAAGGCAGAACATGAAGTAATAGTTGGGGCGGAGACAGAGACTAAGGGTTTTAAGAGGCATGATTTCAGGGTGTCATAATTTTTGTGTACTTTTTAAAAATTAAATATGTTTTTATTGATTTTAGAGAGAGGAAGGAAGAATGCTAGAGAGATAGAAACATCAATGAGAGAAATATCATCGATTGGCTGCCTCCTGCAAGTCCCCTACTGGGGATTGAGCCTGCAACCAGCGCATGTGCCCTGACCAGGAATTGAACCAGCAACCTCCTGGTTCACGGGTTGATGCTCAACCATTGAGCCACACTAGCTGGGCGATTTTCATGTTCTTTTTGCTGACCCCGGCATTATACCTGGCATATAACAGGTGCTAATTAAATATAGACATGAATAAATAAATGAATGCAGAAGCCAAATACATTAAATTAGCTCTAAATAAATTTCCCTTCCTTACATGATATTGATAATGATTATTATAAAGCATTTTTAAAATTAGAAGAGCAAGTTAATGGGCCTCATCTCCTATTGCAGCCTAACCAATTGCAAATGTGTCTGTTCTTTCCATGGAACCAGAGTAAGATTTAGTTCAATGTTTTGAGGTGTTCTTTTCTTTTTCAAAGCAAGCTAGAGAGTCATTTATTCTGTGGCTAGGCTCTTTATTTAAGTGAAGAAACTAAAGTCATCTTCAGCTTTTGAGCAAGGATTTGCTAGCCTATTTTGACTATACCAATCCATATAACTTTACAGTCCATGTTTATTTTTCTATATATAATACAACCTGCCAATGTTTGGCTGTAATAACACCCTCATCCCCAAACCCCCCTGGGGGACGCTCACTCTGGGGTTCCGGGTCTCTCGCAGGCGGGTGCTGCACTACCATCCTCCCGGTTGTGGTTTCGTGGTCCTCCCACTGAGGCTCCAGGCGGTGGCACCTGCCCCCTGGCTTCCCTGAAGAAGCATATCGGGCTGCATGGGCTGCATTGTTGCCCCCAGACCTCTGGGGCTCCTGCTCAGAGGCACCCTGTCCCCCAGTCCTACCCCACGCAGGAAGGAGCCATCTTGCCCCTCCTCTTGGGCCTAGTATGGCCCATCCTAAGAAAAATGAAGGGAAAGTGCGTCAAGTCCCAGGTTCTCACTAACAAAGAGGTCAGCAGTGCAGCCAAATGTTTTCTGCCCAGAATGGCCAGTGCCAAGGCTCCCCAGGAAGGCCATTCACTCCCACCTGCCACCAGGCCACCACACTGTCTACACACTTGCAAACTGTGGTGGTGCTGGTTCTACACACCTGCTAGCCCATTTATTGAATGGATGTCAACCTAGGAACCTGAGGCCTTAACTACCAACCAAGGAACCAGTTTCCTGAGTGCCCACAGGTACATCTTGAGATCCACAGCTATGGTGATAAGGCCTTGGAAAGACCATATCCATCCCCTGCCACCCTCTAGCCAGCGGCTGGTCTGGCAACAACACTAGCAATATTAACAGAGCACTAATGGGGGGTGGGTTTGGAGTGATGGTGTCACTTGGAGTCAGGGCAGTCATACCTACAAGACACTCAAGTACAGGCTGAAAGTGGTCCAGGATGCAGTGCCCCTCTTTCTCCCTTCTCCCTAACATTTATCAACAGACGAAAATCATGCTGTGCTTATTGACAGAGAAAGAAAAAGATTCACCAGTGGGCCAATGCCCATCTGCACTTTCTTTGGCCCCCCGCTGGAGGGGAGGAGAAGAGTGAGGATGTATCTTACGGCTTATCTTTCCCCTCCTCCCATTTATGTACATTTCCAAAACCCATCAAATTTGGAAGATATTCAGCCCCAAGCAGACCCATGTGTCTAAAGAACACAGAGGATACTACGCCTCAGAGAAACATTTAGGGCATGTGCCACTGACCACCACTGCCTGTGTCCTTTCCTTAAACACAACTGATACTCAAGCAGATGACTGACAAAGGAGTCCCACCTAACAGGACAGGAAGAAAGGCTGAGTAAATGACCTCTAGGTGGAGGGTCTCAGAACTAAGACCGCATGTGCATCGTCTCTATATAAATGGCTGAGTACCTTAGTTGGTCACCAATAATGTGTAAGGCACACCACAGCCTGAGAAGACACTCTCTCCAGCTTTAGGGCTCACGTTTTTTAAAGATGAAAGAAGTCAGTCCAGATCATTCTTTTCAGTGGTGGTTGTTTCTAGCTTAAAATGAGAAATTACCTTTCTTCAATAATTTTTTTAAATTGATTTCAGAGAGGAAGGGAGCGGGAGAAATAGAAACATCAATGATGAGAAAAAAATCACTGATCGGCTGCCTTCTGCAACCCCTACTGGGGATGGAGTCTGTAACCCAGGCATGTGCCCCGACTGGGAATCAAACCGTGACCTCCTGGTTCATAGGTTGGTGCTCAACCACTGAGCCACACCGGTCAGGTGATAAGAACTTTTAATGCGGCTCTTCATCCTGGTCTACAGGACGAAGACAACTGGATGGCCCTTGCGTTCTGCTTTCTCTGGTGCAAAGAGCAAGGCCCTGTAGAACTTCTAGAACATAACTGTGCAGAAAGAAGTTTTCAGCATTCCAAAGCAGAACAGCTATCTGGAGGTTTAAAAAAAAAATGCTGTGTTTTAAGTATTGAGATGGACCCAGTTTATACCGAATGGGTTTTGGGAAATAGTCACCACAAAACACATTAAAAGCAGCATTGTGAGATCTGTCAATATTAATACTAATCCTCTCTGTAAAGGAAGGCCAAAGGTTCTGTGAGGTCTATTGTAAGATTTAAAAGGACAATTTCTTCAGCTTGCATTTATTACATGTTGGCTGTGGGAGAGAGTACTAGATGTATTTTTAAGTCCAGATCTCTTACCTGCCTGCTTCAAAGGAACTGGCTCATTTGTTAGGTGGCCTACTTTTGCTACTTTCTGGATCCTAGATCTGACCTGAGGAGGTTTGGGGGAGGGTGATGTGCTTCTGTTCATCCCCCTTTTCCACCTGGTTTCAGAAGATGAGGACCACACTCCTCTGTTTTATGAGAGGACCTTCTGCCCTGCCTCCCTCTGAAAGCTGGATCTGAAAAAGGACCGGCAACTATGGAAGAAATGAAGACAGTCTTGATTTTATTGAGCAAGTTTAGGTTGTGGCCTCTTTCTTCTCAGCAATCACTATGCTGATTGTGAAAAAGCAAAATTTGGAAGATTTCCACTGTAGGAAATACTTTAAATATCTGTAATTATGCTTCAAATTCTGAATATACATTCTTGCACCCTTTTTGGTGGCACGAAGTAATGACCAGGTAACTTTCCTGGTGTGCTCGTGTGCATGATGGGAATCAGAATGTAAGTGCTCGATGATGTCCTGTAGATACCTATGTCTTAGGAATAACAGGGTAGGGGAGGAGGCATCACGTGGACCAAGCCCCATGCTGATTCTCACACCAAGACCTGAGCAGTAGCTCTTCCCTTTCAGGTGAGGAAAAGTAAGTGACAGCCTGTGTCCTTCCCATGACACCACTCTGCCACCATGACTCTCTCCAGTTTCAAGTCTGAAAAATCTATCACTCACGCCACTTCAGTTAGCACTCCCAGAACTAGGGCCAGGCCTGAGTAATCTATTCACAGATGTGCTTCAGAGACAATATCATCACGCCACAGTCAAAGCTGATGATTAAAACTAGGATACTGCCCGGCTGGCGTGGCTCAGTGGTTGAGCGTCAACCTATGAACCAGGAGGTCACAGTTCATTTCCCAGTCAGGGCACATGCTCGGGTTGCGGGCTCCATCCCTGGTAGGAGGTTGATGTTTCTGCCTCTCTATCCTCCTTTCCTCTCTGAAATCAATAAAACTATGTTTAAAAAAACTAGGATACTTAGGGGTTTCCACAACTTACAATAATCACTGCAAATATAAATTAAAAACCAGTTACATTGAGAATTATAACAATGGTGTTATAATACCAGGAGCCTGGCAGAAAGTGGCTGTTTCCTTAACCTGGGAACAGTACCAAAAAAAAAAAAATTAATAAGAAGTCTCACATCTTATTCATTTTAAAATAATTTTATAAACTCTTATGATTGGCTATTAAGCCTTTAGCAATATAGTAGTAATTATCATGAAACACCCTAAAATTAATTCTGACATTTTGCCTTAACTTGTTTACATAAATATATCTGATGCATAATTTCATTAAAATAAACCCAATACCCCTCTTTCAACAGAAAAACAAGTCCTTCCACTGAAAAGATGGGATTCTATCTATTCATACCTAAAACTATCTTCCTCAAGTCAGGACTACTAGCCTGTTGCCTTCATACCCATGTGCAGGGGCTGAGTTAACAGGGCAGAAAACAGCAGCCCTAAAAATTTATCCCATGTACATAGTGACTAAACCACAAACAAGAGGGTAGTTACACACCACCACAACAGCCTTTTCAAACTGTCCTGGTCCATCAGAACCCAAATCCAACTTTTCAATAACACCTAAATGTATGGATACCTAATAGACCTTGCATTTGCAATAAAGTAAACATTATGTACCTTTGCAAAATCAGCTTATAAAATACAATAGGTATGTGACTGAATTTGTGGTGTGTTTTTTAAACTGTTTTAAACACATCCTAAATTGTTTAGAGATCAAAACAACCAAAAGAATTAACATTTGCCACTGAGTTTCTATAGCATAATACTAAAATATTCTTCCATGTCTTGATGGTTTCTCAACGAAGTTGGCTAAAAAAAAAAAAAAAAAAAAAAAAAAGACAACAGAATCCAGTTTCCAACCTGTTCCTGACCATCCCGGGGCCAATCAATCCTCAACTCTCCCCCGCAACCTCAGTGATAGCACAAATTGGTAGCCCTCACTTGTCCCTTTCTCGCTTTTGTTTCCTTTGAGAGCCATTCCTGAAACTTCCCCAAGCTTCGAGTTTCTGAATAAGAGGCAGATCCAGTACCTTTAAAAAAGTTAATCATGGTAAATCACCGCCTTTTTAAAAAAATTGAATTTATTGGGGTGTCACTGGCTAATAAAATCATAAATCACCATCTTACTTACTGTTAGGTCTTTCCTTCTTTTACACCAGATTCCCTTCTGCCACCAACCTGAAAGTGGGTCTTCCCTGAGCCAAGCTCTCAGATAACGGTCAGGTTTGAGACTGGCCCTGCTCGTCAAAGATTAGAGAGCTGTCTGCAGCCTACGCTCTCCTTCCTCATAGCCAAGTAGGCCCAATAAATGCTAATACTCAGCATGACGCATCAAGAACTTTAAGCCTCAGCCCTGGCTAAGCAGAAAGTATCACAAATTTACTGGAATTATCTGTGGCACAAAAGAGAAGAGAAGGAATTAATCAAAGTCTCTCTCTTAATGCAATGCTTGATTGAACCACCCCAATCCCTTTTTAAATAGGATCCCGGTGGTGAGTGACCCTGATGGCGTGCCCCGGTGAGATACACAAGGCACACTTGTTCCATTTTTTTCTCTTATGACCTCATTAAGGAGGATTTTGAAGATTGTCCCTGAATATGAGAACAAAGTGTCTTAAGACATCTCTACCTTCTTATGTCTTAGCCTTTTACTGCTGCGATGGCCTTTAGGGTCTGTGCTTGTGACTAGGTACATTCATGCTCACACTCACCTGCCCCCAAAACGAGAACCAGGCAAGGTCAGAGCTGCACACCTCTCAATGCAGTTTCCTACACCGCTAAGTTTTGCCAAGACCAACTTGGGATCCATTCTTTCTCGCATCCTCTCCAAGCTGTAGCTGCCATTAATTAGCTCTGGCGGGTGTTTCTAGGCTCTTGTCGAGGGAGGGTGCAGACTGCCAAACCTGCTAGTGTGAAAGTACTCCGCCGCCAGGAACATTTTTCTCTAAGTGTTTGTTGATTCCACGCTTTGATTTAATATGGAAGATTGTATTTTACGATCAGAAACAAACAGACAGATTTATAACAGAAGACTTGAAAGGCAAACAGGGGAAAAAGCAAGCCAAGGACTAAGCCTAAATGTAGTATTTTTATTGACTTCTTAGAAACCAAATAACCTAGCATATTAGTGTGTGCATTCTGCAACAGACATTCAGCCCCATTGTACTATTTAGAAGAGAATAAAAAGAAACCCTACTGTTTGAAACCCAGCGGAACATCCCCACAACAGGGCACAACTGTTCCCTCATGCATGAATGGGAAGGAGATGAAAGAAAAGATGGACTTCTGAGGTACAGCAAAAAACAAAGACAACAAAAGTGCTGATCATGAGGGAATGACACAACTCATTGCAGCAGAAAGGATGAGAGAAAGGAGCTCAGACAATGGTGAGGACAGCTAAGTGACACGTAGGAGAATTGAAAAATCTACAGAAGTGTCTTTTCTTTCCACCCTTGATAAAAAAACAATTAAATGTTGGTACATCTGTCATAAAAAAAAAAAAGAGGGCTGAAACCTGTTAGCATCATTATCTATGGTAAACTTATATGCCCAAACTGTAACTCTGCAATTAAATGCTGCCACCTCTGTTTCTTACCCTTGCTGAAATGACACGATTTTATTTCTGACACTTTATATCTGCTTATGTTGTAAAAAATGGTAAAGGCCTGAGGGGTCCTGAAAAATGTGTGTGTATATGTGTGGGGATATGAATACAAAGGTTTAAAACACTCTGTGTAAAAGATGGGCTTTACAAATTTGTGTATAAACTCGGCTTTTGTTTATAAAATATTTTCTGCTTTACTCACATTATAATTATAGAGATAGTTGCCCGACATTTTGGATTGGTTTTCATTGAGTAGCAGCTAGAAACATTTTGGCTTTAAGTTTCCTTGCTCTGGAACTCCACTGCCAAGAAGAGATTGTTTGTAAACACTTAATATGAAGGAAGGAAGCTCATGTTTCAATGCTACTTTGTTAGGTAAATGCAGTCATTTGTATGTGATGGGAATAATTACCTTTTGATGTTTCTGTTTTTCTTAAACAGAGGCACACCTGTCCACACTTTACTAATGTTGAGCCCTGCTAATTAAGTGTTCAGTGAGAAAATCCCATCAACTGAATATATTTAAAAAAAAGTCACCATATGAAATCCCCACTAGATGTTTATTGCTCCGGAAGTCCACCAGCCTGGGAAAGTCACACTGTTTTAAAGTGAGCTCCTGGGCATTCTTCCTTGCTTGATAACGTGCAGCCCCTCACAAAAACCCCCAAAAGCAGTGACTGACCCTGTCAGAACGCCTGATTAATGGATAAACGCTGTAATTGATTAGCCGAGAAGTGTGAATTAAAACAGGGCACGGCATCAATAACCAGCTTCTAACAAAGGTGGTTGACGGAAAATGTAAAACAAGTGCTTGCGGCTATATCTCATCAAAGGCACACTTTTCTTAAAACAGGGGAGAGGAGGGAAATAAACAGGTCTAACGCCCTGTTCTCTGCGATGCTTTAATCTTTCCTCCTGGTCAGGATCCTGTGTGGAGCTACCAGCAAACGGTCTAGGTAGGAACTCACTCCTTGGTCCACTGTCAGTCCACCTTTGGACAGCAAGCAGTATGAGCCAGTAAACGTTCCCATTGTTCCGGGACTTAAAGAAAAAGCATGTAAGAAGTCCTAGTCTCTCTTCATTTTGTTTACTGGAAACTTTCTTCACTTATGTCCTCCTGGGAAAGCAAATCCTGCTTGCCCCAGTGCCCCTGAACAGATAACAGGCGTCACTCACTGGAACACGGCTTCCATCTGCTTCTGCAGGTGAAACATTCATCCATTCGTTCCTGCAGTCAGTCAGTCATCAGTGTCTGGGCTGAGCAGTACCAAGACGAATAAGGTTTATGGCAGACTGAGTTAATACAGACCCCAATCCTGCTTAAAATACATAGAAATATTGGATAATCTAAAGCAAAAAAAAATTCTTTTAAAAAGGGTTTAATGTATCGCTGAGTTTGAAACAAAAAGGAAATGAACTCTTCAAGTGCTGAAACAAAGCAGGGACTCCAAGGCTGCGATGCTGTGTGCAGAGGGGTATCAGCCCTGGACCAAGGCTGGAGATGGAGTGTCCACACCGGTGCAAGGTGAGGGAACTGGACCACAGGACCCCTTAAAGAGTTATCTAGTCCACGAATAGGGAACGAGAAGAATGATGTTCACCAATGAAACAGCAAGGCAGCTTGGGGTCTGGCTTGGGCTCTGAGAAAATAAATAAAGCCCTTTGTATGAGTTAGCCAAACCACTTCTGGATATAATGGAAAGCACTGAAAGTGGGGTCGTCAAGAGAGATCAGTACATGTGTGTGTAAGCAGCATTCCACAATAGCTAAAATGTGGAAGCAACCCAAGTGTTCATCACAGATGAAGGGATAAACAAAATGTAGTGTGTACATACAATGGAATGTTGTTCAGATTTAAAGAGGAAGGAAACTCTGACACACACAACATGGATGAGCTTCAGGACATTAGGCTAAGTGAAATAAGCCAGTCACAAAAAAACACTGTATGGTTCCACTTACATACGTAAGGTACTTAGAGTAGTTAATCATGGAGACAGAACGTAGAGTGGTTGTCCCCAGGGCTGAGAGGAGGATGGAATGGGGAGTTGTTATTTAATGGGTATGGAGTTTGATAAAATAAAGTTCTGGAGATGGATGATAATTATGGTTGTAACAATGTAAATGTATTTTATTATTTTTTTAATATATATTTTATTGATTTTTTACAGAGAGGAAGGGAGAGGGATAGAGAGTTAGAAACATGGATGAGAGAGAAACATCCATCAGCTGCCTCCTGCTCACTCCCTACTGGGTATGTGCCCGCAACCAAGGTACATGCCCTTGACCGGAATCGAACCTGGGACCGTTGAGTCCACAGGCCAATGCTCTGGCCACTGAGCCAAACCGGTTAGGGCTACATGACAACAAATTGTACACTTAAAAGTTGTTAAAGTGATACATTTTGTTATTTGTATTTTACCTCAATAAAACAAAATTTAAAAAATAAAGTCAATAATCATAATATAAAATGCTTATAAAAGTTCATAAGGTTGGCTGAATATTAGATCAAAATACTAAAATCAAAAGCAGAAACATGGCTGATCAAATAAGTGTTTCTCTCCACTTCCTTTCAAAAACCCACATTAAAGTGGGGAGGAGTATAAACCCATAGGAACAGATATAATGGAGGAAGAAACCTCTTATAACAGATGTCCACAAATTTGGAAAAAGGAAAGTGAATCAACAGAGGAAAAGCTAAGTACTAACTGCCAGCAGTATTGGGGACAAAGTGGTGTGTGTGACAGGCCAAAAGGAATCAAGCTTGTTTCCACAAGAGAATTCTGGGGAAGCTTAAGAACTGAGGGCCCAGATACCTCTGAAGGCAAGGTTGTGGGTTTAAACAAAAGGATTGTTTGAAAATCTGTATAGAGAGTACGCAGACCCCTTCCCCTATTAACTTCCCAATTCCAATAGAGCAAAGGAAGTAACAGAAGAAACAGCTTCCAATTTGTGGATGCCAAACAATGGGGAGGAGTTAGTCAAGGAGGTGAAAATTAGGAGGAAGTGAAAGTTTGCATTTGGAAAGCTGGGGATTTCCCAGGCCCCTTCCCCTTGGCTTCCAGAATGCTGCCAGCCTGGTTTTATCCCCAGAAGCCAGAAGGGTGGAAGATTCCTCTCTGAGTAACAACAAAGGGCCCAAGAGAACAGCCCAACAGACACACTGATACGTGGTGATCCCCTGGTGAAGGTATCAGGTCGCCATCTGATAAGCCTACAGTGAGGCCCATCAATGAGCACACACAAAGAACTCTCTATTGGTTTTTAAGTTCCTCATTCTCAAATATGGACTGACAGCTACAAATCAGATATTCAATGGGAGGTACTAATGGGAAAGATAGACCACAACAACCAGACAGAGCATTCAAGAGAAACAGACAGTTCAGAGAGCAGAAGAAAACAAACAAAACACTTACTATTGCCCTAGCTGGTTTGTCTCAATACATAGAAGAGTCCCAGGTTCGATTCCAGCCAAGGGCACATGCCTGGGTTGTGGGCTCGGTCCCCAATAGGGGGCGTGCAGGAGGCAACCAATCAATGATTCTCTCTCATTGATGTTTCTATCTCTCTCTCACTCTCCCTTCCTCTCTAAAATCAATAAAATATATTAAAATTTAAAAAAACACTTACTATTAATATTTTAAAAGAAATAAGATAGTACATCTGAAAAACAAAAATATCACTTAAAAACATATTAGAGAACGTGGAAAAGCTATCAGAAATAAAAATATGAAAGCAAAATACTTTTTCTTTGAAAGTAGTGGAAGATAAAGTTGAAAGCTTCCAAAAAGTTGAACTAAAAATGGAAAATAGAAAAGATAAAAAATGAGAGAATAAAACAGGTTCAACATTCAAGCAATGAGAGTTTGAGAAAGAGGAACTAGAAAAAAGTGGGGAAAATAAATTTATAAGAGAAATACAAGGAAAGCTCCCAGAACTGAAAGTCAAGTTTCCAGGCTGATAGGCCTATTGAAACCTACATAATTATTAAAAACTAGAGGCCTGGTGCATGAAATTCATGCATGAGGGGTAGAGGGTGGGGAGGGTCCCTCAGCCCGGCATGCATCCTCTCCAATCCAGGACCCCTCGGGGAATGTCCAACTGCCAGTTTAGGCCCAATCCCTAAACTGGCAGTCGGACATCCCTCTCACAGTCTGGGACAGCTGGCTCCTAACTGCTTGCCTGTCTGCCTGATTGCCCCTAACCAATCTGCCTGCCTGCCTGCCTGCCTGATTGCCCCTAACCACCTCTGCCTGCCGGCCTGCTGCCCCTAATTGCTCCCCTGCTGATCTGATTGCCCCTAACTGTATCCCTGCCAGCCTAATTGCCCCTAACTGCCTCTGCCTGCCAGCCTGATCACACCCCTAACTGCTTGCTCCCCCGCACAAGCCTGATCTCGCCTCTAACTGCTTGCTCCCCTGCCAGCCTGATCGCCCCTAACCACCTTTGCCTCCGCCCCCGCCACCGTGGCTTTGTCCGGAAGAACATTGGATGTCTGGAAGACATCCGGTTGATCAGGTCTAATTAGCATATTGCCCTTTTATTAGTATAGATGACTCCCACTAAAGTATATCATTGCAAAGTTTGAGAAGACCAGAGATAAAGAAATCTTAGAATATTCAAGAGGGGAGAAAATTTTCATATAAAAAGGGATCGAGAAGACACAGGATCAATGCCTTTAAACATTCTCTGAGAAAATTTTTTCCAAAGAAAACATTTTCAATGAAGTCTAAAGAACATTGAAGGTATTTTCAGATGTATAAAGTCACACAAAAAGTTCTTCCTGTCAAATACCCTTTTTCACATAACTACTAGAGGATATGCAACCCCAAATGAAGAAGTAAGTCAAGAAAGAAGAGTTGGTTTGGAGAGTCAGTCACAAAAATCAGGATTATAGATAAGAGAAGTCCTAGAAACATAAAAATGCAGCTGGCCTAGAAAGTAACAAGTTCAGGATAGAGAGCTACAGAAGGGATTCTTAAACAGTTTTTTTTTTAAAAGGAAAGGATACATTGCTTAATATGGATGACTTTATCAAAGAGTTTGGAGAAAAAATTAGTTTTACCTAAGTAGAAAATAAAGTCAATAAAAAATAGAATCAGTGATGAACTCTAGGGGAACAAAAGCTGTATGAGAAAGGAAGAAGTTGTATAAGAATAGAAACAAGGATAGTATAGTATGTGGCTCAGCTGGGAACAGTATTTTCATTGGCATAGGATAAACACAGAAGTGTGTAGTGTGTATACAGGGGTACGGTATGACAAAGGAGAATGATAGTACATCTTGCTTTTCAGATGTACTATCTTATTTTTATAGGAAGAAGTCAAGGGATAATGTCTAAAATTGAAGTAAAAATCAAGAGTAACAGTATATTATTTAAAAGCATGGAGGTGAAACACCAAAAGAGTTCAAAGTAGTCGCTTGGGAAGCTAGGGTCAGACATGGGGTCTGGGGCGGGGGGAGGGGGGAACAGAAGGGAATTATTTTTATTATTATTTATTTGTTTGTTTGTTTGTTTGTTTGTTTGTTTGTTTATATTGATTTCAGAGAGGATGGAAGAGGGAGAGAGAAACATCGATCATGAGAGAGAATTATTGATCGACTGCCTCCTGCATGCCCTCTACTGGGGATTGAGCCCGCAACCCGGGCATATGCCCTTGACCAGAATCGAACCTGGGACCCTTCCGTCTGCAGGCTGACACTCTATCCACTGAGCAACACTGGCTAGGGCCAGAATTATTTGACTTTTAAAACTCTGTATCTTGTATTACTTCATAAAGATTTAAATATCCTTTTTTTTTTTTTTTTTTTTTTTTTTTTAATCAAGCAGCCTTTCCATATACCAGCAACAATCAAGCACAGATTTTGTAAGAAGGACACAAGTCTTGCCCTTGTGGCTTTAAAATTTTAGTTGCACTGAGAGATAGACAAAGAGATAAATCGCAACACAACACTGTAAGTGCTAATACTGAGTCATTATTTAGGAAAACGTTTTTTCAGAAATCTAATAAGCTCAGTTTGGTATACACAAAGTTTGAGCAGCCATACAAATATCCATGATAAAATAAGATTCTGAGACCATCATAAATAAAAAAGATATTATCATCGAGGGAAAAGACTTGGAGGAAAAGACACCCTGGGCAGCATCAGGATTTTAGGCTCCACTGGAGGATGAAAACCCCTTTTAGGGAGGCAGAAAAGGTTGTTCCTACAGAAGGATGAAATCCAGGGGGATTAGGGTCATTGATACTGGGGGAGAGGGAAGAGAGTTTTGAGAAATAGAACATGATCGACAGCACCACAGAGCTGAAAAGAGTCAACTAGCATGAGGATGAAAAACAGGGGCTTAGAGCCCAGCCGGTGTGGCTCAGTGGTTGAGCCTTGACCCAGGAACCAAGAGGTTACTGGTTCGATTCCTAGTCAAGGCACATGCCTGGATTGCAGACTCGATCCCCAGTGGGGGTGCATGCAGGAGGCAGCCAATTGATGATGTTGGTCTCTCATTGGATGTTTCTATCTCTCTATCCTTCTCCCTTCCTCTCTCTCTAAAAATCAATAAAAACATATTTAAAAAACAAATAAACAAAAAAACCAGGGGCTTGGATTTGGCAATACTGAAGGCATCTGAGGCCTTAGGCGTCAGTTTCAGAGTTAGAGGGATGAACAAGGCCCTAAGGGGCTAAGAATTCAATGGGACTTTAATGGAAGATAGGGAATGTGGATGCAGACTACTGTACAAGAAGTTAGGCATCAAGAGAAGTTGGAACAGCTTAGGAAAGTTTATGGTTTATTTCATTTTTGACAGACATGTGTGTAGAATATCTTGTAGGCTGTGGAGAAGATTTCCACAAATGGGCAATGAGTAAAAACCCAGAAGAGAGCCCAGCCAGTGTGGCTCAGTGGTTGAGTGTCAACCTATGAACCAGTAGGTCAGGGTTCGATTCCAGGTCCGGGCATATGCATGGGTTGTGGGCTTGATCCCCAGTAGGGGGCATGCAGAAGGCAGCTGATCAATGATTCTCTCTCATCATTGATGTTTCTATCTCTTCATCTCTGAAATCAATAAAAAAATATATATATTTATTTAGAGAGAGAGGCTAAATTGACACATCAAGATTCCCCAAGGAGAAGAAGGAAATGAGGAGGGGGTAACACTGAAGAGGAAGAATGGCTCATCTCCCTGAGGAAACTAGGGAGGCAGGAAGCAGGTTCCTTTCGGAGTGGAGGGGTAGGAGAGTGAGCCTAGGCCTGCCCTTGCGGAGACCAAGGATTACTCCTTTTGCCTTGAAGAAAAGGATATTTAAATGAGAGGGAACTAAAAAAAATAAAAAAAATAAAAAAAATAAATGAGAGGGAACTTAGAGACAACCATAGAGAAACTTGAGGATTAAGGAGACTGATTTTATATATTCCCCAGTGGCAGGAAACTGGTTGGGAGCTACAGGAATAGTACAGATGAGAAGAGGCAGATCAGTAGGGTGATGGTAACAGCAAGGAGACAAAGGCTGGACAAGGGTGGTGAGGTCAGTGGTCACTATAAAGCTGGTGAAAGAACAGCAAAGGGAAAGGGCAAAGAAAAAGACTGAGAAAACTGATGGGGTTTGGAAAAGCAACATCCCTGGAAAAATAACCCATCTTTGCCTCTCTCCCTGCTGGATAAAACTCACAAATTCCCTAGGTCCTACATTGACCTCAGAAGTCTCAATGACAAAGACCACTGACAAAAATGCTGTGCAGTATAAATAATAACAGCTTTATTATTCCCCCAGCTTCACTGGGGCGGAGAAAAGTAGCAGACGGTCCTCAGAAAGAACAAATGTTAGTGCTATTCAGTCCAGAATGCAACCAGCACATTGCTCTGGGCCTCTGGAGGGGAAGGAGAAACACTGTCCAATCTCAAGATTCTTTCAAAGCAAACAAAGAAAAACCCAAGCCACCAATTTAAAGATAGGTAGGAGCGACACCAGCCACTGAAATGCAGGAGGAGGGCTCTCCTCTCCTTTGGACCACATCTTTCCTATCACTTCATTTCATACAGCTGCTCATCTGCATTTCTTTTTACTGAAAGAATTCACACATCAAAGTCTATAAAATAAACTCCCACCTCTCCTCAAGAACTTGGGAGAGGGTGGGCAATCTCTGGGAGTTAAATATTTATAAAAGGTTATGATCTTTCAAAGAAAGAGAAATCAAACTGAGAAGGCGAGAAGAAATGTGGTAAGAGAGAAAACAAACTTTCAACTACAGCTTTATAGGAAGAGACAGGAAGGGAAGTGCATGGGAATTTTTTTAAACACCTGTTCTCGCTAGGAACATTTTTTTGCATGCTATTTCATGAGAGAGAGAAGTACAAGCTGAAAAGAAGCAGATATACTTCCCATTGGCCAGGAAATAGGCAGAGTTAGGTTCTCAAGTCAACGAGAAACACAGAATACTGAGGATGACAATGTCAGCTGTAACAAGTACTACAAATCGAGTGGTTTAAGCAATGCGTTATCTTGCAGTTCTGGGGCTAGAAGTCTGAAATCAAGGCAGGGCTGGTTCCTTCTGAGGGCGGGGGCAGGACCTGTTCCAGGCCTCTCTCCTTGGCTTGTAGATGGCCCTCTTCTCCCCGTGTTTCTTCACACAGTCTTCCCTCTAAGCAGGTCTATCTCGGTGGCCAAATTGAACTTTTGTTTAAGGACACCAGCCATATTGGATGAGGTTCCACCCTAATGACATTGCCTTATTACTTACACCTGCAACAACTCTATTTCCAAATAAGCACATTCTGCATTCTGAGAGTTAGGATTTCAACATATGAGTTTTGGGGAGAGACACAATTCATCCTGTAACAACAGCTAATATTCATTGGCTCTTACTGGGTGCCAGACACTGTGCAATGCACGTTCCATATAATCCTCTTAACCAATTATCCCTACTCTGTAAATGAGAAAGATGAGGCACAGAGAAGTCATTTGCCCAAGATCAAACAGCTGGTAATTAATGGAGCTAGGATTTCAGAACCTGGTCCCTATGTGTCTAAAGTGCTAACCACTACCCTCTACTCTGTATATAATAAGACAGTATTCCACCCATTCAGATATCTTTGTAATAGAATCAATAAATGAGTGCTCAAGTGAATGAATAAATGAAGTACCTGAAGTCAGAATGAGCAAACTTGATGGGTGGTTCAAAATTTCTGTACAGTGAGGTAGGGCCATTGTCCAAAGCACCCAGCAGGTTACCAGTAGCATCCTTAAGTCCAGGGTGAATGCTAAGGGTATCTAGCAGAGGCTCTGAAGTCCAACAGAATATGTTTGGTGGCAGGAGAATGATTTGTGTGTGCCCCAACTCTAATGAAACAATTCTGAAATGATGATATTTGGGAAGCTAGCCTGGAAATACACACAATTTGGGCAACTATGCAAACCACCAGGCTTTATCAACTGCTTAATACAAGGTCAGCTGTCATTTCAGCAGCAATATGATTAACTGCCATTGCAGAGAGAACTATTTTCAGTAACTAGTGTTTTAAACTTTAAAATGTGTTTTTGTTATAAAACATACCATTGTAAATGATCATTCAAAATCACTAATCCGAAAGTCAAGGCCAACCCTCATCCTTAAAAAAATCATGTCAAAGTACTCAAATTCAACTAAATGTGCTTTGGGAGGGGGAAAGTGGAAAGAGAAACAGAAAATACTTTGAACAGTATGCCTGGCTCTGCCACTTAATTCACTAAGAAGAAAGAAAAGACGTAAGTCAGTCTGTGAAAGTCTCCCAGATCCTCTGAGTCTCCCATCCTGTCTTGGGGACTAAATGTGATGCCTGAGTTTAAAATAAAATATTAAAATATGCATCTCTGACTCTAAATGCATATTACTCTGCATATTAACCAGCCCTGCCTTAATTTCAGACTTCTCCTTCTGACACTTAGCAGAAGAAATGGAGATCTGCTCCAGGGCTGGAGGGAAGACAACTCTGTGACCCAACAGTGACATGCTGGTCTAACGGAACATCAGGACAGATTTGAGCTTGACTAGACGCGACTTTCTCTTTACCAACTGTCTTTATGCCCAATGCCCAAGAAAGATGCAATTACTCCATATCACCTTCCACACATGATATTCTATTGATAAGTTTTTGTCTCAGAAATATATGGCACAGATAATCCAAAATTACCAAGAATCCAAAAGCCAGCCCCTGTACTTCCCTGACAAGGACACCATAACCACAACCATTCAACACGGGGCCTCTCAAGCTGCAGACCAGGCAAGAGACCTAGAAGGTGGTAGACAATTTACACAAAGTTTTGAAACATTTTTTATATTTTTGCTCTTCTGGGTATATTTCGTTCAGGTTTACATTGTACCTTTTCCAGTAGCTTTGCCATCTTATGTGTTTGTCCAATTGTGGTAAGATATATATAATACAAAATTTACCATTTTAACCATTTCTAAGGATACAGTTCTGTGGCGTGGCATACATTCACATTATTGTGCAACCATCACTATTATCCATCTCCAGAACTTTCATCGCCATCCCAAACTGAAACTCTGTTATAAACTAACTTCCCAACCTCCAGCCCCTGGTAACCATTATTATATGTTCTATTTCTAGGAACTACTCGTGGTACCTCATGTAAGTAAAATCATACTATATTTGTCCTTTTCCATCTGATTTATTTCATTTAGCATAACACTGTCCATATTCACCAGTGTTGTAACTTGTGCCAGAATTTCCTTCCTTTTTAAGGCTGAATAATAGTCCATTGTATGGATATACCACATTTTGTTTATCCATTCACCCATCAATTGACACTTGAGTTGCTTCTACCTTTTGGCTACTGTGAATAATGCTGCTTTGAATATGGGTGTGTAGATGTCTGTTAAGAGTCCTTCCTTCCATTCTTTTGGGAATATATACCCAGAAGTGGAATAGCTGATCATATGGTAATTCCATGTTTAATGCCTTCATTGTATTTTGCTTACACGTAATATTGCAAACATTGTAAATGTTGTAAACAGATGCATCCTTGCAATGTGGCGGGTCAGGTGAAGGCAGCGGAGGTTTTCTAAATGCTTTAGATCAGCTGTCACCAACCGGTGGTCCATGGACCACTGGTAGTCCATGAGGTCCGAAGGTTGGCGACCGCTGCTTTATATAACTGAGAGTCACCTCAATGCTTTTAAAATTTGGTTGTGTGCACGATGCTAAGGGAGATAAAAGGCTAAGAGCTAGGGATGACCTGTGCAGATGAAGGAAGTCAGTCTGTTAACCAAGTTCTTAATGATATGGAACAGTGCTCGCTTAGGCAGCACATGTACTAAAATTGGAATGATACAGAGAAGGTTAGCATGGCCCCTACCCAAGGATGACACGCAAATTCATGAAGCATTCCACATTTTGCTTTTCTAATATCCATGGGTGGGGAAACTGAGGCTGGATAAGGAAGTACCTTACTCAGTCAAGGGCCCTCCATCCTCAAGCCCCATCCCTAACTCCTCCTTCAAAAACAAAAACAAAAATCTGGGACAATCAAATGGTCTACTAGATTAATTTCATTAATGTAAACAACAGGTATTTATTGAGTGCTGATTGTCCAACAGCCTCCAGTCTTGGGCTGTGGATCTCTCTCTTTTGGGATTGTCTGTACACTGCTGGGTCCCTGGTGCACAGAAAGTATTCAACACATTGGTTGGTTTCCCTGTTCACAGGTCACAATGTGAATATATAACCTATCAAAGAAAGAAATGCATTGCATTAGACCAGGGCTGGGGAACCTTTTTTCTGCCAAGGGCCATTTGGATATTTATAACATCATTCATGGGCCATACGAAATTAGCAACTTAAAAATTAGCCTGCTATATTTGGTCAAACATTTAATTAACTCCCCCTAATGCCTTGGCAGGGCTAGACCAAATTATTTCTCAGGCCTTATATGGCCCGCGGGCCGGATGTTTCCCACCCATGCATTAGACAAACAAGTTAATGATATGATCAGTATTTAAGTCCTAATTAGCATCCAAATTAGTTTATAATCATAATTTAGATTTAGAGGAAATCAACCTATTCCCACTGGGCTATTTTAAAATTCAAACCTGGGCTTTAAATGTTTCAGTAACATCCCTATAACTAAACCATTGAACTCCCCAAAAGAGAATGACACCATCAAAGTAATCTGAATAAATCTCTCCATTACTCTTCACTATAATGTGTCAGATAAAGAAAAAAGACATCTGAAGGTCTGGAGGAAATGAATGGCACACTCACAGAGGAGAGGGAAGATCTGCACATCATTAGTGCGTGAAGACGGCTTAGCGCTTCCTGAGGGCTGGGTACGGCCATCAGAGCTCCCCTCCTGCACAGCACTGGCTTCCTCCAGAAGTCAGTGACCACTACAGACACAGAAGTATTTCTCTGCACATAAGCTGTGGTTTTGTTTTATAAATATAAAATTTATGGAACATATAGGCGTTCTACATGTTTTTATGAACACTACACATTATTATACTAGGTGCATCAGTTAATAATGCGAATTTTATAATCAAAGAAAACACAGTAATTTTAAGAGAAACATCAAAAGTGCTTTATTCAGAGTAATGTCCATCACTAGCTACACATTTCTCCCATCTTTCAGGTAATTTGTGAATACCGTCCCAATAGAACTTTTCTTGTTTTGAGGCAAACCATTCAGAGACCCAATTTTCTACTTCTTCATACGTTTTGAAGTGCTACTCAGAAAGTGAGTGTGCCATCGATTGGAACAAGTGGTAATCTGAAGGAGCAAGGTCTGGTGAATACAGCAGGTGGGTTAATACTTCCCAGGCAAGATCTTTTAACGTGTCTTTAACTGGTTTTGAAGTGTGTGATGGTGCGTCATCATGAAGCAAAATTACCTTGCCATGTCTTCTGGCACATTCTGGTCATTTCAGCATGGGTCAAATTGATTATCTGTTGTCGGTAGCGATCAGTATTAACAGTTTCACCTGGTTTTAGAAGCTCATAATACACCACACCTTCCTGATCCCACCAAACGCAGAGAATTGTCTTCTTTCCGAAGCGATTTGGCCTTGCAGTCAATGTTGATGGTTGACATGATCAACCCAGGATTTTGTGCATTCGGGATTCTCAAAATAAATCCACTTTTCATTGCCAGTCACAATTTGATGCAAAAAAGACTTTCTTTTGTGCCGTTGAAGCAACATTTTACTGATGACTTTTTGGTTTTCCATTTGTCTTTCATTCAGTTGATGTGGCACTCATTTTCCTTCCTTTAAAATCTTTCCCATTGCTTGTAAATGATAGGAAATTGTTTGCTGAGCAACGTTTAATCTTTCTGCAAGTTGTTTTTGAATTTGACATGCATCTTCATCCAATAATGCTTGTAATTGTTGGTCTTCAAACTTTTTCGGTTGACCTGGGCGTTCTTTGTCTTTCATATCGAAATCATCACTTTTAAAGCATTTTAACCAGCGTTCACAAGTATCTTGAGATGGAGCATGTTCACCATAAGCTTCCTGGAGTATACGGTAACTTTTTCTTCAAAATAATGAATTAAAACTTCCCGCAAATGCTTTTTTGGCACGAAATTCGACATTTTTAAGCGTAAAAATATCTATGATGTTAGCACCTTCAGAAAATTTGACATATGAAGTTTTGAAGCTTGTTGTCAATACAACAAAATAGCATACATATCAAATCGCATATATATCAATATGTATGTAAATCCACCTATTGAAAAAAATCCACATTATTAACCGGTACACCTGGTACACTAGAGGCCCAGTGCACGAAATTTGTGTATGGGGGTGGAGGGAGTCCTTCAGCCCAGCCTGCACCCTCTCGCAACCGGGACCCCTCAGGGGATGTCTGACTGCCGGTTTAGGCCCCATCCCACAGAGATGGGATCGGGCCTAAACCGGCAGTCAGACATCCCTCTCACAATCCGGGACCGCTGGCTCCTAACCGCTGGCCTGCCTGCCTGCCTCATCGCCCCTAACCACTCGCCTCCTGCCTGATGGCCCCTAACCACTCACCTGCCTGCCTGATGGCCCCTAACCACCTCTGCTTTGGCCCCTACCACTGCGGCTTCATCTGGAAGGATGTCCGGAATGACATTCGGAAGGTAGTTTGGCTGTCTGGTCTAATTAGCATATTACGCTTTTATTATTATAGATGTACAAGTTTTTTCATTGCCTATTGACATATTAAAAAAAAGTTCCCAATTAGTGGACAGGAGAAGACTAAGGTCAAATTCTCTATTCTACTCTAAACACAGAAGATGAGTTTTTGAGGGGAAAAAACAAATGCTTTGTATGAAAGCAAATTTTTAGCCCTGGCCAGTGTTGCTCAGTGGTAGACTGTCAGCCCCTGCACCAAAGGGTCTTGGGTTCGAATCCAGGTCAAAGGCACATACCTGGGTTGCAGTTCTACACCTGGCCCCTGTTGGGGCACATATGGGAGGCAACCAATTGATGTGTCTCTTTCACATCAATGTTTCTTTCTCTCTCCCCTCTCCCCCACCCGTTTCCTTCTACTCTCTCTAAAAATCAATGGAAAAAGTATCCTCAGGTGAGGATTAACAACAACAAAAATTTACATGAAGATTTTTCTGAATAAATCTCCTATAGAGAAAAGAATATATTTATGAAACAAATGCCATTCAAAAAGATCTACATATAAAAAAAAAAAGGAAGAAATAAAAAATCACCTGACTTCATGTAAGAGGTTATGGTTAATCAAATAGAGGAAGCACTGTGGAGTTGGTGGCCTGGGGAAATAAAGGGTGAAGGGGCGAATGGAAACACAAACTGGGTGGCAGTGCAACCTACAAAATAAAGATAAGCTTAGAACTACTGCTGTTGGTATGATGGTCTGGGTCCAGGGAATTCCCATTTCCACTAGATTACACTTTTATGAGAAAGTATCATTTTCTTTTGAAAAGGTATATGCACATGGTTCCAGAAAGCTACCAAAGAGTTCCTAGTGAAAAGAATTCCTCTCACTCACCTCACCCCTGTCCCCAGTTCACCTCCATGAAGCCCACTGATGGTATCAGCTCCTTGTGTAACTGAGCAAAGTACTTAAGACAGAAGTTCAGAAGCTCTAAAGGCACCTCCCGATGCCCAAGTAAATGAGCTGGAGCCATGAGGGGGCATTTTCCAGGGAGCATCTTAACCTTTCCCTGCACACCTGCTCTAAGGCCGGAAACCTCAAGGCTTCCAGTGTTTAATCCTGAACTTGCAGGGAATTCTACATGTGGCTTCCTTTTTCAGCGCTGAGCCAATTCTTTTTTTTTTTAAATTAAATCTTTATTGCTGAAAGTATCACATATGTCCCCTTCCCACCACATTGACCCCTTCTAGCCCACCCCTACCCCCCTGAGCCAATTCTTTAAAAGCCCCAAATAGCCCAGCCAGCCTGGCTTGGCGGTTGAGCATCGACCTATGAACCAGGAAGTCATGGTTCAATTCTGGGTGGGGGCACATGCCAGGGCTGCAGGCTTGATCCCCAGTGTGGGGGGTGGAAAAGGCAGCCGATCGATGACCCTCTCTCATCATTGATGTTTCTATCTCTCTCCCCCTCTCCATTCCTCTCTGAATTTAATAAAAATATATTTAAAAATAACAATAAATAATAAGTAAACTAAATTTTTAAAAAAAACAGGTTAAAAGACACGTGATGAAAAGCAGTGCCTAACACATAATAAGTAGTTGTTGAGCAAATGGGATGTGGCTCTAAAATCTGACATACCTGGGTTCAAATGTTGGCTGCCACTTATGGGGGCGCCTGAGTCCTATTTCCCTCATGGGGTAAAAATGGGGACACACACACCAGCACATTGCTGCTGCTATGTTGCTGGAACTCAGTGAGACAATGTGTGTGACGTGAGCAGAGATCCTGACACGCGTTAAGTGCTGTGTAACTGACAGCTATCATTACTGCTGCCATGAGCGATCCGTAACCTCCCACAGACTTTTGGTCACAGAGATCATTTGGAGACTTGGTCCCCGAGGGCACACAGGCTGTCACTGAAACATCTCTACATTTGCCCCATGCTGGGGTGAAGTGACAATCGACATGGGCTCACGGCTGTTTGACATCATCCTCGGCAACATCACTGAGGTCATGTCAACTTCCTCTGCACAGAGAGGGAGAATCCACAGCCCAGACTGACACCAACAAAGCAATCCTGACAATCAGGGAGGAGAAAATCCAACTTTTCCATCATGAATAAGAAATTATTTGCTTTAAAGTTCTTTCATGCTGTGCTCAGAGGAACAAGAGGATATATTGACTGTGTCCCACAAATACATCGAAAAGAAAAGCATTCAAATGTTGATTCTTTGAGGCTTTATGTTTATCACTGTAGCAAATACACACCTGGCTTCAGTGAAGCCTTGGGGTAAAGGCCAGGCTATTTCTTTCTTTCTTTTTTAACAATTTTTGTGAGTTTATTTGAGCCAAACTGTCGACAATTGCCAGAAAGCAGAATCTCAACGTATTGAGATAATGCTCTGGATAATGGCAGGTTTTTTTTACCTTGTTTTATAAATTACAATCAAAGGAGGAGGTGTAAGTGGGTTATTTCATCCACAAAATGCAGAAACCTATGTGCAGCGACATCTTCAAGCCTCGCAGTGTGGGAAGGACTACGGAGGCTCCACACGCCCAGCTGTGTGTGGGAGTTGTCTGTTGCTAGACTTTGTAGCACAAGGGCTGTCAGAGCATTGAACTGTGAAGGAGTCGCAACACCAGACTGTCCCACACCGACACAACCTCAGAACTGTCCTTGTGCTCCCACATCCTGGGTCCTATGCCCAACAAGGGGGGTTTACAAGTAGCCATTTAGCACCTTCCTTGAGATATTTTTTACACTGTGTTGTTGCCTTTCCTGGGAAGGAGAAGAAACAAGAAGGCTGAAAAACATTCTCTCTTCTGTGACACAATTTAAAATAAGAAAATGCAACCACTTTAGGTTTCTCAAAAAAATAAATAAATAAATAAATGGCAATGTTTAAAATCTCAACTGTGTCAGTGACGAAGGAAAAAAATCTTACTCCTAAAAAATGACTCTTTCATAGAACATCGGGGTTAGTTTGTGAGTGGCACGTTTTTAAAACATTTAATCAGTGATCTGAATAAATGTCAACACCTTCTGGCGGTGTGCTATAAAATGTGAACCTTGTCAACAGCAACAGAGGAAGGTGACGCACTGGGGACACGGAGCTTTTATGCTGACACACAGTAATAATATAATTTTAAAATTTATCATCTGTTTAGCTGCAAGCAACAACAATTAATCTTTTTGACAATTCATACAATGCTGGAAATAACACCTGGGACGAAAAACAACGCATTCTAATTTCTACTTTCATCGTCTTCCAGGCCTCTATAGCTACAAATGCATAGAAAGCCACACACAATAAATTTTGTGATAAGGATTAAAATGTTAGCAAAAAAGTATTTCTCTTGTCACCGCGTGCCCCTCCTTGCCTCGGTTAATAAAATTACTTAACACAAGAACTGTAAGTGAGAGCAAGTCCCAGAGGAGCTGTGACCCTCTGAGGGTTCATTTCTGTCACGTCAAATGACATTTTATTCCCTAACCATTTAACCGACGACTTCGCATGACGACGTACAGCCTGAACAGAATTCTGGTGGGGGCCCAGAAATGACACTAATCCCTTTACTGGAAATTCCATCAAAGCGTGACCATCCCGAGCCCATCTGATACCAACAACTGAAAAAAATATAGCCAGGCAAATAGTCTTCAAAATGTTTAGAAGCATATGGATATGTAAATGTTGTATGGATTGGTGTTTCATGTGTCCTGTGAGGGTTCATAAGATTTCATGTTAAACCACATTAATATCCTTAATTAATCTCTTTCCTGTTAATATTAAACCAATTGCTTCTTGCCAAATACACCTGCTGACCCAGTGGTCTGCTAACCCTGAGATTTAAAAAGCTGTGGGGTAGCCCTGGCCCGTGTGGCTCAGTTGGTTGAGCATCCTAACAGTTTGATTCCCGGTCAGGGCACATGCCTGGTTGCAGGCTTGATCCCCAGGAGCGGCTGTGCAGGAGGCAGCCAATTGATGGTTTTCTCTCTCAGGGATGTTTCTCTCTCTCGTTCCCTCTCTCTTCCTCTCTCTCTCTCTAAAATCAATAAAAACATATATTAAAAAGAGGTTTGGGCAAGTTCCTCTTAAAAAAAAAAAAAAAAGCTGTGGGGTAAAGCAGTAAAGCAGAGGCACCAGTGGCACAAAAGAGGATCCAAGTGAGACTAAAAATCACAAATTTGTGACATTTGCAAATGAAATGAAATAGGAAGGTAACACCACCACTGTCGGCACACCTCTGTGCAACCAGCCTTCCAGGACTCTGGACTCCTTTTACGGATGAGGAAACCAGAGTGCCACACTCACAACTCAGGGGTTCTCCAAATCCTTATCAGAACCCCATGTTTTCTACTGTCATGTTCCTTAAACATCAACTAAGACTCAAAAATAAGAAAGCAGCTCAAAGAGCTTGACTCAATGGGTTAGACAGCATTAGAGTATACCGGGCCTGGTTTAGGAAAACACCAGCAGCAGAAATCCACAGAAAAACATGAGCTCTGCTATAACTCACAGAGAAGATAGGATCAGAAGACGACATGGGTCATGAAATATAGATGTGCACATTTGTGGGAAAAATAAAGGCTGAGTATGTGTATACTCTCTTCTTTCTTTTCAACCTTTTCTTTTTCTTTCTTGCCCAAATCTGGGCCTTCTAGGAAGTGATCAAATTGATTTTTACCATGTGCCTTGTGTCATATGTTGGGACCTGAATAGTGGATTTTAATTCCAATAATTTGAAATTAAAAGCTGCTTTCTTATTTTTGAGACTTAGTTGATGTTTAAGGAACGTGACAGTAGAAAAGACATGGGATTCTGATAAGGATTTGAAGAACCCCTGAGTTGTGAGTGTGGCACTCTGGTTTTGGTGATAGACTTCCATATGCCCTATAACTTTGTCCATGTGTTTATTAGAAATGACTGCAGTCTTTTTCAGAAGAGATTTGCAGAGGAGAGCTTGCCGTTCAACATAGAATGTCAGGCTTTTTCAAACAGCTGCCTTACAGACTATGGCTCTAAATTTATATTTTGAACCTCTAAACCGAAACTTCATAAAGTTCTTCCTTCATTACTTACTCATGAACTGATCCTCCACAAGGAAGGGGCCCTGTTGATATGTCACACTCTGTGTGCAAGCTTATGGAGCTGCTTGTGCAGCGTTCAAAACTGTAGCAGGAATTTGAAATATGGATGCTTTCTTTTGAAAGTCAGAATTCTAGATCTGCATGGAGACTTTGTTCTCCTCACTGTGGGGACCAGCAACCCAAGACTGAAGACTTTTCAAATTTGCTGACATCTGTGCTCCTTAACTGGTGACCTCCTATCCAGCTTCCTCTCAGTACCTTTGTCATCTTCCTAGCCCTAAGAGGGATAAACATTGCTTTCCACCAAATCCCAAAAGGGGTGAAATCCCCCATATTTAATTGATATACAGGTTTTCTTTCTAATTACACCTAGTATCAATATTAATATTTAAGTCTCAGGCCCAAAACAGAACTCTGCAGCTAGTGGGAAAGCGCTGACATCCACAGCACATTCGCAAGAGAGTGACTCTTAAAACGTGTTTAATTACAGGGAGCCCCTCCCAGCATGGAATCAGAGAACAGTAATCTCAGAAAGCAATTTTCCATCTAGCTAGCTAGACTGTGCTTCTCGGTTAATTAAAAGACAACAAACAAACAAAAACAAAACAAAACAGGACAGCAGTCTGGACAAGGAGACAACGAAAAGCCACACATTACAATCCAGGTAAAGGTATGTGTGAGCCTAAATGGGAACAAAAACTGCAGGAACCCAAAGGTGAAAAACAGCCACTTACAGCAGTGGCCCTGACGGGTGGGTAAGTGCCTGAGAGGCTGCCCTCTCACTTTGTGGCTGGAACACGGAAACACTCTGGCCATCTGTTGTATCTGCAGAAACCCCCACCTAGGAGGAAGAGGAGGAGGAGGAAGAGGAGGGGAGGGGAAGGGGGAGGAGGAGAAGGAGTGGAGGGGGAGGGGGGGGAGAGGGAGGAGAACTACGCCTTTGGTTGCAGCTGCAATGCCTATGCTCACAGCTGATGTGTGCTCCGTGGCACAGCCAGGATTTCAGGTTTCAGCCCTCGGTGACTGATCTTTCGCCCCAAACTGTTCTATCAGATTTCCCAAGTTTCTGCAGGAATCTGTTTGTTGAAGGGGCGAGAGACATAGACATATATGGAAGGAGGGATGCAGAGTGGTCCCTGACTTTCAAATGAACTCAGTTCTCTGATGACTATTGAAATGCCTGCCCGATGGAGGAAGGTCCAGTGATTGGGTGCAGGTTTGCACCAGCCATAAATCCCGCTTAGCTTCCTTTCATTTACAGTTTATTGCATTAACATTTCTTTTGTGCCGGCTGCTGCTGGAAAGCTATTGTAAATTTGGGCAATTACAACTTTTGTTCCATCTGCCCCTCCCCTCCTTGGAACTGTAACATCAAAGGTGGCCGATTCAGTAGAGGCTGGCTCTGTCTCTTAAATCCAACCTGAAATAGATGTTATTACAAATCACAGGCTCTAAGTAAAAGGTAGAGAATAAATCATAAAGATAGTGCTCTAGTCTTCTGAGAAAGTCTTAAAATAAGCTTTCTTAAACCTCCTACATAACACTCCAAGTCAAAGCCTGGAGAGGCATTTTAGGGCCTCCTTGTCCAAATCCCCCCAAAGCACATGTGTGAACCATGTCAAACAGGGGCCATGCACCCAAATGCCAGGGTTTCCACCAGTCCTGCCTCTGCGGGGTTTCCATGATGCTTAAAATAATCTCTCTTAAAGCATCTGCACAAACCGGAGTGGGTCCTGATGCTGCTGTGAGCATGAGCAGCCTGGAGAAATCCCGAGATTCAGATGAAGGCCCCACAGCAGATGAGGAGGGTCAGCGACCAGTTGGAAAGCTCCCTGGGCAACACAGAGCTTGTATTCCTGACAAGCTGTCACTTGTTACAGGGAAGGGGAACTCAGGTCTGAGAATCAGGAGTGTTGGTGATGTCATAGGCAATGGGCACTGCATTGCTCAGCTCCATTCTCAACAACTTTCTGAGAACCTACTAGTCACCTGGCAGGTGCTGGACTGGGGAGAGGGGCTCAAAGATGAACTTAAAACCTAGTGGAAGAGACAAGCCTAATGATAGCGGATTAAAGTTGCTTCACGATTAGTTTCATAACATAGGCACAAATCATTATGCATCTCAGTTCCTCAAAATGTGAAACACAGAGCACCGGCCGATCTGGCTTGGTGGATATGAGGCTAAAGAGGGCTAATTCCAATGTAACCCTGATACTGGGGGCTAGTGACCTGAATCCAAGCCAGCAAGCTCAGTGTACATTCCTGATAACCTATAATTAAGTCACTACCTCCTTCCCAGATACCGGTCTTGCAGTACCTGTTACTGTGAACAGTGCACTGCCCCAGAGGGAGGGTTATTAACGCTGGCGCCAGGCCAGACCATCAGATATGGCCTGGAGACCCCTAACACCTGGGGGCCTTCTTGTAAGGCCCGGGAAAAGGACTGGAAGCATAATCCATATTTGCGGGACAAAGACCACAGGGACATATAAAGGAAAGCCCCATGCATGTTCCTTCACTCAGATTTGGAAGGCTCTTCCCTGAGTCCGCCAGTGTATTAAACAGTGTCCCTCCTCTTCTTTGAAGTATCCTTGGTTTTCTTTGGTCTTTTGCAACAGATAAAGTGCCAGCCGGCAGACTGAAGGGTCCCAGGTTCAATTCCAGTCAAGGGCATGTACCTGGGCTGCAGGCTCCATCCTGGCCCAGGTCGGGTGCATGCAGGAGATGACCAATCAATGTGTCTCTCTCACATCAATGTTTCTCTCTCTATGTCTCCTCCTCCCTTCCACTCTCTCTAAAAATTCAATGGAAAAATATCCTTGGGTGAAGATTAACGAACAACAACAAAAATTGAAACATAGAGTTAACATAATGCAGCAATTCTACTCCTAGGTATACCCAAGAGAACTGAAAACATATGTCCACAATGTACACTAATGTTCATAGCAACATCTATATATATAAAAGCCTAAGTGACCGTTAGGACCGAATGACCAGAACAACCGGTCAACCAGTTGCTATGATGCTCACTGACCATCAGGGGGCAGACAATCAACACCAGAAGCTGCCCCTTGGTGGTCAGTGTGCTCCCACAGCCAACCTCCCGCAGCTGGCTTGTGGCGTAGGCAGCCGGCATCTGTTCCTTCCATGCCTGGCTGGCGACCGTCATCTTCGGCCCCAGGGCTGGGATGGGGAACTGGGGGTGGGTAGTGGTGGATCCCTTTCCCAGGGGGGCTGAAGGCCAGCTCCCTCCTTGGGGCTGGCAACCAACCTCCCGTGCCCCGTCCCTCCCCCTGGCCGGCAGGCCCCGATAGGCCCAGCCCTGATTGCCAGCCAGGCCTAGGGACCCCACCTGTGCACGAATTCATGAATCGGGCCTCTAATTATTCATAATAGCCCCAAACTGGAAACAACCCAAATGTCTGTGATGGATGAATAGATAAATAAAATGTGGTGTATTTTTACAATGGGACATCATTTTGGTCACAAAAAGGAATGAAATACTGGTCCCTGCTAAAACAGGAATGAACCTTGAAAACATTATGCTAAGTGAAAGAAACCAGACACAAAAGGGCACAATTATACAATTACATGTATACGAAATGCCCAAATGGGTAAATCTATAAATTAGAAAGCGTTACTAGGGGAAGGGAAGAGTGGAATGTGAGAGTGACTGTCAGTGGCTGCAGGGTTGCATTTAGGGGTGAAGAAAATGTTCTGATATTAGATAGTAGAGATTATGGCACAACTGGGTGAAGAGGCAAAAAACATTGAATTGTATACTTTAAGAGGGTGAATTTCATAGTATTTAATGATATCTCAATAAAACTATTATTTTTAAATGCTATGGAAACTTAGAGTTGGGAGTAATTGTGACTAAAGGAATAGGGCTGTTTGTATTAAGAACATAGTAAGGCCCTAGCTGGTTTGGCTCAGTGGATAGAGCATCAGCCTGCAAACTGAAGGGTCCCAGGTTCAATTTTGGTCAAGTGAACATGCCTGGGTTATGTGCTTGATCCCTAGTGGGGGGAGTGCAGGAGGCAGCTGATCGATGATTCTCTCTCATCAATGATGTTTCTCTCTCTCTCTCTCTCCCTCTCCCTTCCTCTCTAAAATCAATAAAAATATATTTTTTAAAAAAAGAACATAGTAAGGATCCTAAGTACTTTCCTCAAATAATGAATGAATGAATGAATGAATGAATGAATGAATGAAAAAACCAGATAAGTCACTGGATTCATTGCTCACTTTGGTAACGCCTGGCATGAGGAATAGACACTATGTTTTCACTTTCTGAAACTATTATTACTTTGATAGAAACAGTCCTATTTCATTACACAAAATGTGTCTTAAACTTGGGGCTTTGAAAGCTTCCTCTCAGGGAACTGAGAGGCAAGGAGCGGCCTCTGATCCATGACTACCTCCTGCAAAACAGGAATCAGAGTTTTTACATAAGAGTTGGCTCAAACTAAAGACCTAAAGATGTGTGTCTTAAAATTCAGGTACAGCTAATTTACAGTTGTAGCTCCACTTATACATTCATTAAGAAAATGGTCCTTAAGTCAAGGAAACAAGAAGTACTGCTTAAGTTTTTTGCTTTCAGTTCATTTGAAAACCAGAGTGCTTACAAATTTTCATGCTGTTTACCCTCAGGGCAACTAGGGAGAGGCATCTACATAAGAGGTTACCTTGTTGGACGTTCTGCATGGGGCAGTGATAGTGGGCTAGAAAGTCAAATCAGCAATTCAAGAGTTAATTCGCAGAGACACCAAATCCAGAAAGTGCTATTAACCCATGCCTTTCTGCACAGTGTCTACATCACCCTTCCGCCTCTAACCAAACAGGACACTTGGAGGTCTCAGGAAGACAGAAAGCTTTTGTTGAAAGTAGGAGGTTGACAGCTATTTGTGATGAGGGGGTTTTTGTTTATTTGTTTGTTATTCAAATAGCTTTGCCCCTAAGGAAATACAAAGGGAAAATGTCAGAAGTATGTGATTAATTATTTTTTTAAATTAGATGGGGTACCCCCCTCCGGTGAACTGAAAAGTAGGTATCGAAAAGGAATCCGCCCATTAAATGGTAGATTCTCCTACATAAGTAAGTTTGATATTAATTCTCTTAAAAGAGTCGTGCTTGGGAGTCAGATCAATGACAGGAAGGGTTTGTCTTAGTACCAACATCCTCTGAAGGGGCTGGCTGTTCAGGAACATTCTCACATCATCGCAAGTAGGACTGGAGCACTGATGATGGGAACAAAACTCGGGCTGGGGGAGTAATCCAGGTCTCCTACCCTCCATGCTGTGCAGTAGTAATGAGCTTCCTAAAACTACTTTTAACATTTAAAAAATTACATGCTTTGGGGGGGTTAGGGCGAAGGAGGTGATGGAGGGGCGGCCAGGAAGACAAGGGAAGATTCCAGAAAGAAAAAGCCTACATCAACAACTACTTTCTTCTCATTTTTTTAAAGGTTCCTTTTAATCAGCTCTTAAAGCAAAGACAGAAGCTGAAAACATTCCACGTAAATAAACAGCAAAGAGCTCCGAATGCTTAGCAGACCAGAACACCGGAAAGAGCTTGCGTGGTTGGTACCGCCAGGCATGACCGGCTTTAGTGGATTTAACAATAAAAAAAGAAGATGGCGCCAAGCTACCTGGGACCTTCTCTTCCTGCAGGAAAAATGGATAAAACTTTCCATTGGGGTGGGGAGAGGGTCCAGAGAGAGAAAATGCTACTTAACACAACAATGTGGATGGCATTTAGGCTACATGCAAATCTCATCCACAGAGTTTACAAAGGGAATGTAATTTACTACTTAGAGGATATAACTGATTTCAGTCTAAAGAGCTAATTAATAAAACAGTCTGAAAAAGAATGCAGAGTTAATTGCAACCCATCTTCTGGGCTATTTCAACTTGGTTCTTTATACTTGCTGTTAAACAAAATTCCAAATATTGTTATAGCAATCATGTTTTAGTTAAGAAAAGGCAAATTGGGTTTTCATCAAATTTAAGTCCCTTTCAAAAAACATTTGAAAAATTGAAGCTGCTTTTCTCCTCAGAGCCTGTTCTGTAATGGTAAACATTGCAACAACTATAAAGGCTTCAATTTAGACAGTAGCTAGAAAGTAACAGTAAGTAAATGTAACTTCAGTATGCTTCAAAAAGCATAATCTCATTTACAGATATAGTTGGAGACATGGGATGTACACCTACTGAGCTACCCAGCCAGGGGGAAGATAGCATTGCTTTTCATCTCCAATTTTCCTCTTGACTTTTCCCTTAAGCATCCCTGCACGAAATAATTTTTGGTTTTCATTGATAACAAGAAGTTCCAGATAGATTATTTCTTTTGGGACAACCTGTCAATGACTGTAAGAATAAATTTCAAAACGTACTTATGACTCATCCCTAACCCTGAAGCTTGGTGAAGGAAAGCGTGATGCTCCTTCATCCCGTCTTGGTACAAGTGTTTTTGGAACCTTGAACTTGAGAATGAACTGTATCCCTTTTTCAATAACTAGGCTTAAAATGTCAAAGACTCTACAAGAGGTTTTTGACTGGAAGAAGATACTTTCTGAATTTGTATGAAGCCCCAAGGACTAGCTCTTGAAACCCCTCCACTTCAGCCAGTGTACTAGCTCAGGATGGGAAGGGCAACCCTTGGAGGGTGAGGCTTATTTTATGTAGAGTGCTTTGAAATCTGAGTGTGCAGACCTGGAAAATGCTGGTCTTACCTTGGCCACAGTCCCAAAGGGGCATCTGTACCACTGGCTTTTGTCAGAATGAAGGATGGTGTTGAGTAATTTCAGGAAAGCAACTCATCTGCCAGAATATGACTGCCAAGATATTTGGAATAATGTAATTTAGCATTTCAATGTAATTTTACTTTCTGATTTTACAAATAAGGAAAAAGTTGCCTTCTGGCCAGTACAGCTTTTGCTCTGTGCTTTAATTCCCAGGAGCAGCTCATTTCTCCACCCTCCATCCATGTAGAAGCTGGAAGAGATAAACTGAGCATATTCTCTCTATGTCACCACTTTCTCATTCTCAGTTCACTTGTTATTCTTCTTGTAATGCCAAGTTTGTACACTAAAAAATACTCTGACTAAAGAAAGCCAAAGGAATGATATCATTAGCAAATGCAAATATGCTAATTAAGATAAAAATGTAATGCTTAACGTCCAACTTGTCATATGTAAAATTAGTTTAATGACATATTCAAGAAGAATCTGGAGATTATGCTGCCAAGAAGGCAAATACATTTAAGGCAATCTTACAAAGTATATGAAATCACAGACTGTAAGATCCTGCAACTATTTTAATTTTAAAAGCTCAGTTTACAAATATATACCAATATTTTTCTCACTTTTAATCACTCCCCCACTGTTTTAGCATAAGAGCTAAAATAACCTGAACCACCCCCCTAAAACACACACAGCAAGTCTGTCACACGGATCTACAAAACAAAACACACAAAAAAATGTATGAAAAAAGGAATTTTCAAAATAACCTCAAAGTAGTGAGAAAAAAGGTTGTAGTTTCTAGGTTTTAGGTACTAATATATTTTTTTCCCTGGGAAATTTTTACATTAAAGCAACTCTAAGTAAAATGCATATAATTAAGGGAAAGACCATTGCTTCAAACAGATTGACTGTCTTTAACAAGTTTCTCTCTTTCTAGCTACTCAGATATGCTATATTTCCTAATTATCACCTTTTAAGGGCCATCTGGGCCCATTCCTCCCCATCAGGGGGCAATTCCATTTGCATTGTTCCTGGGTTTAGTCATGATCAAGTAGTCTGGTGGTAAAGTTCATTAGAAATTAGAACAGAAGCATTCAACCCAGCACAGTAAACCAAGTATGTGCTACTCAGGCACCCACAGGAGAGATGATAAGCACTTCATACAGATTCTCACATAACTAATAAGTCTTCCCTGTGCATTTTATCAAGTCGCTTAAAGAAACACGCAGCTTAGTCCCTGACCAGGTATGTAATAGCAATCTGATTAAGTCTTATACTGCAAAATATTTCTCAATTAAGGCAACATAACTCTAGTCCCTTATGTGTTTTGGTTCAAAAGTCTATTAAAAACCCTTTAATGATTCCCTCATTTAGCTTACCATTCACAAGCAGTATACTACTTCCTTCCTGTAGAGAACACACAAGAATTATCCTAATTGTATTTTCTGTGAAACGAATGCACATTACAGAGAAAGCGGATCCAATCCACAGACCGGTGCTAACCGGTAGAGGTTTCAAGGAACATTCCTTCCGGTCCTCATCAGTAGATCATTCTATACATTCACACGCTCTTTACAAACATGTTTGTGTGTCAAAGGCAAGCTCGGCCCATGGCTATGCCAGATACCTTAGGCAGAGCTGATTGGGAAAGGCTTGGTGAATTCGGGCAGCGGACTGTATGGGTTCCCGCTTCCTACCTCATAAGGTCTAATACATAAAACTCAGGAAACGGCTACCTGCCTCATCTTGCAATTTCTGAGCCTGGCTTGCAATGGCCATCTTAATCTGAAATGCCAGCCCTATTGAGATCGAAAAGGAGTGCACCCTGCTGAGACCCACCACCCCATCGGGCTACACCTTAGTCTTGCAAATGAAGACAGCTGCAGCAGGCCTAATCTAGGCAAGGCAGGTGTAGCCCTGGGGCTCTCCACTAGTGACCCTAGGAGCTCCTAGGGCTGTGAAGTTAAGAAGTCACCGTTATAAAAAGAACGATTTCATAGCCTCTCATTATCGAGGTTACCATGCTTTTTAAAGGAACAATGGCTTATTTCCTCCCATCTGTACCTTGATATTCTCCTCTGCCTTTCTGAAATTCCCTTATTGAGGTGGTCTCTAATTCTGACCCCAGCTGGGACACTTCAAATCCGCAGTTGCAGTTCACTCCTGGTGCTATATTCATTCAATGCTACGTTAAAAAAAATTGGTCCTCTATTTTTTAAACCTATCCTAAAATGGACTATCCAGACATTACTAGAGATTTCAGGAGAAAACAATGCCTATATGATCTTCCTGAGATTCAATAAGGAATAAAAATGATAATTCAATATTGCTTAGTAAAAAAAAAAAATCTACAGCAAAATAGAACCACTGAAAAACTGAGCCAACAGTAATTAACTCAAGTAGAGTCATTGAGTTCCCTCTCTTCCTCTTCCCCTCTTCTCTTTCTCTCTGAATGTATTGAAACAAATACATCTATGTCTGAGGCCAGTTCCTGATCTCCCCTGTCCCCCAAAGGGCCGAGGAAAGGAACTCCAGAGGGAATAGGGTGCAACTCCCCACCCCCTTAGAGTCCTCAGCTGAGCCACCAGCCAGGCTGATGCTGGGCCAGGCTGCTGAGCAGAGATGTGTGTGAGGTTCCTGTCAGAAGAGACTCACCAAACCTAAGGCTTATCCCCTGGGAAGACCTCCCATCTGAAGGAGTGAGGTTTTGCTCAGCTGATGCTTAAGCTATGAAGGCTTTCATAGAAGAGGCGGCTGAAAACCCAAAACCTAGTACGTGATTTTACTGAAAGTTTGTCATTAAGTGTCATTTTTAAATTGTTGTTACTTTAAGGCATACTTTAAAAATCTGGAATTTGATATATTAATTTTGAAATAAAAAGATAAATATTTTTAAACATTTAGATTTTCTTGAATTATTTTAGAACCTGGTTTTTTTCTCCTTTTTTTTTTTATCATTTCTACTATATTTTTCTACCCTTCACTTTTAGAATACACATAATAGGCTTTTTTTTCAATTCCTATAGAACTGTTGAGTTTATATAAAAGTATAAAATGTGAAACAAGTGCAGAGAGCTTGTAAATGTACCAGGAATACCGGGCTACACCTCCATACCCATTACTTCTAACAATTTCATAAGAAGGAGCACATTTTCATGAGTTGTGTGATGTTTTAGCAACAAGACTCCTATGGGCTTTAATGGAAGTCACACAGCTAAAACTCCATGTACCACTTTGAAAATTTAAGAGTAATTGCTAAGTCCCCCTTAGAGGGTCATAGAAATACTAAAAACCAAAGTATTTTGCTAAGAACTTCAATTATGCCTGAAGGCTTACATCAGATTTTATAAAAAATGATTGGTCACATATATAATGTACTCTAATACCATTTTATTGGTTGGTTGTTCTCTTTATTAAAGGGGGTCTTTGTGAAGTCCTGTCTGAAAGGAAACATACAGTACAGTGAACTTTCAGTCCTCATGTTCACTTAACCCATGGCTCCATCTTACAGGGGAGGTGAGAGTGAGGAATAAATGGACTTGGGAACATTTCCTCTTATTTGTACACTCAGAGGGGATCGTTTAGTTCGCTGTTCCATCAGGCTGGTAGATTTTGAAGAAATACATTAAACTGTTGAAGATAATCAATCGCCCTGGTAAATGTTCATCCTAAGAATCCGTTTTGACTGGCTGAGTCAGTACGACTGATCCTCTGTGTGGGACGCAGTGGCAGCATTTGTCTGAGAATCCCTGTTGCAGTAGAGCCTCTGACTTTCCAGAATCACACACAAGATAGTTTATTAATGTGGGGGAAGAACCCAGCATTTCTACTTGAATTTTTAAATTAAAAAAAAATAATTTGAAATTAACAGAACATCTGCAAGGAAAGCACAAAAAAACTCCTAAATACCCTTTTGCAAATTCACCAACTGTTAACATTTTATCACATTTGCTCTATCATTGCTGCCCTCTCTCTCTCTATTGATTGATTGATTGATGTTCCTATATTATGTACATGTTTATTTTTTTCTCCTGAACCATTCGAGAGTTGCACCCCTTAACTCCTAAAAATGCTTCCCTAGACGAAGGACACTGTCCTCCACAACGGTACTACAAGATCAAATTCGGGAACTATAACATGGATACAACGCCGTTATCGATTCTACCGACCTTATTCAAATTTCATCAACTGTCCCAAATAATGTGATTTATGTTGTGTGTTTTTTTCTGGTCCATGATCCAATCCTGAATCACTCATTGCATTTAGTTTGCATGCCTCTTTAGACTCTAAATAGCAAACATCCTTCTTAAAGACTGTTCACAAATGATCCCTCATAATCTTCTGATGTTATGGCTCTGGTTTAAAATAATCACATGGGGAAAATTAAAGTGTATAGGAAAAATGTAATTATTTTTTCTTCCTTTAATGGGATAAGAAAGAGCATGTAGTAAAACATCATGAAAAATGTGATGTAGTTTCATAACTAGGCTTTCTATTTGGTTCAAGCCTGATGCAATGACTAGTGAGACCAACAAAGTGGTCAGAGACTGGACCCTTAATCCCAGTGGCTCCCACATCAGTGCTGCTGGCCTGAGTGGTGCTGCATGTGGAGCACAGGTATTGCATATGCATGCAGTTGCAGCCATGGAGAATTCCGAGAACCATCACCATTCAATGATACAAGCACACAGGGAAACTCAAGATCTTCTTAGGTATAAAACAAACAAGCTTTCTTACTAATAGTGGCAAACTCTAGGTGTTGGATTGGGGGTGAGAGTTTTGATCTACAGCTGACCAGCCCTTGCCAATTATTTCTGGAGGCCTCATACATAATTGTCTTTTTTAAGTCTTGGCCAATTTATGTATCATCCTTTCATTGTAATACAACAGGAACATGAGTCAGGCAACTGTTACCCTAACCCAGTGGTCGGCAAGCTCATTAGTCAACAGAGCCGCAGTTTGCCGACCACTGTCCTAACCCTACTAATGCCATTTCATCAGGCTATGTTACTCACCTCCTAACTTGATTCACAAAACGTTTCATGTAGAACCTATGACATGGGACTATGTTTTCTATGGAAGGGTGCACTCTGCTCCTAGAGACCTGTAGGCTTGAGCGCAGAGAAGGACAGTAAGTGCTCTAGAAGTCAAAGATGGTATCAGATATTTTCTTGTGAATGTGTGGAGGGAAACATTGTTTTTAAAGAATGCCTTGCACTTGTAGTCCCAAGCATTGCCATTTTGAAATTCTCCCATTACTAGGCCAACTTTCTCGTACCATTACCCATGAAAACACCAGCCAGTAAAAGCTACTTTATGGCAGTTTGCTTTCAGCCAAGGTCATGAATGTAAAAGTTTCCAACACAAATATTAAAAAAAAGCAAGCCAAGCCCTGGCCGGGTGGTCTAGTTGGTTGGAGCATCATCCTGTACACCAAAAGGTTGCAGGTTCGATTCCCATTCAGGGCACATACCTTGGTTGCTGGTCCAACCCCTAGTCGGGGCATGTAAAGAAGGAAAATCTCAAAAATCAATAAACATATCCTCAGGTGAGGATAAAAAAATGCAAACCAAGCATCCTAAATTTTTATATTAACTATTGCCCCCCAAATAAAACATGGGCATTTATATACTGTTATCTAAATTCTAAGTATATGCACTAGACAGTAATATAGTACACAGCCATTTAAAATGCTGTTTCTGACACTAGGACATAGTTGGCCAACATTTTCTTTAAATGAAATTTAACAACAGGTACCTGGAAATCTGAGGGCAACTGTTGAATTTTGTATATAATTAATGGCTAGAGCAGTGGTCAGCAAACTCATTAGTCAACAGAGCAGCAAACCGCATCTCACGAGCCGCATGTGGCTCGCGAGCCGCAGTTTGCCGACCACTGGGGCTAGAGGAATCCATAGATATACTTTTCTTCCCATTTCCAGCAGACATTCTCCCTTCCCTCTCCGTTTTAGAAACAGAAGAAATATGGTTTCTATAAAGTGGGTTGTGGTTACTCATTACATGACACTTGGACAGATGTGTCATTTGCAGATATAACAGGTCTGTGCTTTACCACCCCCTACACAATTACTCAGATCACCATCTGAGGAGCTATAAGAGTGATTCAAAAGGTAAGAAGACAGTCCCAGCACAGTGGACATCTGAGTAACACTCTGGTAAACAGAAACACAGATCTGCCAAGTGAGGAAGACAAGCATAATACCCCAAAAGGCCGGGTGGTTTAATAGGAGTTCTGGGACTTTAAAGAGCATTTCTTGAGGCCTAAAAGAAGTTCAAGTCTCCCTTTATAATATGTATCCAGGGCAGAGTTTAATTAGCTGTACAATTTAGTTCACAAGTTCATAAGGAACAGTATATCAACAATACAAACTGTTAAAAATTTTTTTTACAAATTGGTAGTTATAAAATAGTCATAGGGATGTAAAGTGCAGCATAGGGAATGCAGCTAGTCAATAATACTGTAATAACTATAATGGTGTCAGGTAGGTACAAGATTTATTGGGGGACCACTTTGTAAGTTATATAAATATCTAACCACTACTCTATACACCTGAAACTAATATAATATTGAATGTCAAATGTAATTTTAAAAAAAAATTTTAATTTTTCTTTAAAGTTAAAATATTCTGAATGAGAAAAACCAATCGCTGCATCCATGCTCAGTTTTTTCACTGCGTGGAGCAACAATGCAGCACACAGTAGGTCCTCATTAAATGTCTGGTAAGTGAGTGAATGCTAGAAGAATTATCCTGTACTTTCCTTTTTTTAAAGAGCTAGCCCTACATGAAAGCATTGGGAGAATGAAATACTTCACACTAACTCTTACCTCCTACCTTTTCTTTAATTATACAAAAGATGATTGTAACAAATCCACTCCAAAGCCCCCTAAAACAAAAAAAGATAATAATACTTCCCTAATTTTAGTTTGGTTACAGAAAAGGCAAATTGGTGCATAATTAACAATTTGTTGGTGCAAATTCATCTGCATCTTTTAATTGGTGTTAATTAGATTAGGACTAAAATTTCTTTAATCCTCTATCTTGCCTTTTTTGATGCAAACTAATTTTCTCAGCTGGATGTCAAAGTTTCCCATTAATTACACTTTTCTAACAGGAGCTTCTCCAACCACACAGACTCAGACATATAGACCAACAGCAGTTTTCAGAAGGGCTGGACCTTTTGGGGAAAATAAGGAATGGTGAGAATTGACACTTGGAAGATAACTAGTGAATTTACCCAAATTCACTGGTGAAGCACGGCTGTCTGACCCTTGAGAGCCCCAGCATTTGGTAGCTGTGAATAACACCCTGAAATGTAGCTCTGCCTCACAGTGCAGATGTTAGCCACAGACCTTTGGAAACAATGACAAAGTGTTTAGCTTTACAGTTAAGAAGATAATGCGCTTTTAAATCCCCAAAATAACAATAGGTTGCCTTTGACTCTATTACCTAGGAGCCACTCAAAATACTGGTAGACCCATTTCCAATGGAAAATGAACGCAAATGTAAACCATCTTAGGTGAATAAGTTCCACATTTCATTTGGTTTCCTCCATATATTGTAACCCTTACACAATGGTTAACATGTCAGGAGGGAAAGCCACAAAATATATTCAATATCTTTTATGGCAAGGTGACCTGAAATAAAATTTTATGTAGTTAAGGATTTTTGATAGTTTTTTATCCATCACTTTCCTCTCACTATGTAGCAGTGATGATTGAAACCTGATGTGTACTGCAAAAAAAGGCTATAAAACATTTTATATACAAATAAAACAGTAGCCATTAAGTTTTGCTATGATGTCTGAGTAGATATTCAGCATGAAAACATGATAAAACAACTGTAAACTGATTGAGATCAAATGTAATTACAATGACTTGTCTCCAATGAATGACATGAACTAAACACAGTCACAGACTTCCCCAAAATTACTTTGGGCAAAAGACCAAGAGAACACTATATTCTTTCTTCACCAAAGGCATTTTGCCAAATAAATCGCAAACACACAAGCTTTAATAACCGCGGCCAAAAAAGCACTTGGGAACTCATTATGGAAATGTTTAAAACCACACACACAGACACACACGCACACATGTACATGCACACATGTGATATTTGATAAATCTCTTTTGTATTAATATAATTCCACTGGGGGAGGGGGAAGCCACATTTGAGATTTTAAATTGGTGCTCCCCAGAAGTGAATCCAAGGACTGATAAGCAATTACCAGTCTTTTTTCTTTTGAAGGCAATGTATTTGACTGCCTTTCCTGGCATCTTTATTTTGGAGATGCTGTAAGAAAATCTATTTAATTTTTATGCAGCTAAAAGTAAACAATGACTTGCATTCTGAAATAACCTTATTTTTCCATACGCCAATGAGGGTGGATTCTCTCCCGCACTCCCTGGCCTCTTTGATGCAGCTTGCTCTGGTACTGTGCTTCAAAACTGAACAAAGAAAAATACCCCTTCATTTAGCACCGCAGGAACGCAACAGTAACTACGGTTGAAATAGCTCTAGGAACCTAGGGAGCTGGGACAAAACAGAAGATACTGTGCTCTAGGTTCTATTCTTCAACTTTGTCTCATTTTTTATTTCTCACCCTGAAATTTTGGCAATACTGATATAGGCTATTTGATGAGATAAGCAAAAAAGTAGATATCCAATTCCACTCCTAAGTAAGCATATATCCCAGAAGATATACACAGAGTGGCCAGATTATTATGATCTCTGAACACATAATAATCTGGCCACTCAGTGTGTATGTGTGTGTGTGTGTGTGTGTGTATACACACACACACACACACACACACACACACACACACACACACACATTAGAGGCCCAGTGCATGAATTCATGCATGTGTGGGGTCTGGCCAGCCTGGCCAGGGGGAGGGGACATGGGCGGTTGGCCGGCCTGCCTGCTGGTTGAACTCCTGGTCGAGGGGACAATTTGCATATTAGCCTTTTATTGTATAGGATATACACTGAGTGGCCAGATTATTATGCGTTCAGAGATCATAATAATCTGGCCACTCAGTGTATGTCCACACAACTTATGTACAAATGTTCATAGCAGTATTACTCATAATAGCTAAAAAACAGAAACAATCCAAATATCCATCAACCCAACACCTGACCAACAGACAAATAAAATGTGGTATTCCCATACAGTGGAACATTATTCAGCTATAAAAAATAAAATAAAGTACTGATATATTCTAGAACATGGATGAAACACTGCATTAAGAGAAAGAAGCCAGTCACAAAAGAGCATATTATATGATTCCATTTATATGAAATACCCAGAATAGGCAAAATCTATAGAAACAAAAAGTAGATTAACAGATGCCTAGGGCTAGAGAGTTTGGCGGGCAATGACTGCTAATGGGAATGAGGTTTCTTCTGGGTGATGACATGTTTTAAAATTGATTGTTGGTTATATAATTTATGAATAGACTAAAAATCACTGAATTGCATACACTTTAAGTGGGTAAATTATATGATATATAAATTATATTTTAATAAAACTGTTTTATATATATATATATATATATATATATACACACACACACACACACACACACACAAACACACATATATATATATATATCCTATCTAATAAAGAGGGAATATGCTAATTGACCGTCATGCCTTCACAAAGATGGCGGCACCCACAGCCAATAAGGAGGAAATATGATAGTTGACTGCCACGCCCACAAAGATGGTGGCACCCACAGCCACAAGATGGCGGTGCTATCCCCTCAGCCCCCAGCCACCCAGGGCCGGCCTGAGACACAGGCAAGCCTCAGATGTCAGCTGCCCAGCTGCCCAGAGCTGCCTGAGGCTCAGGTAACCAGGGCCAGCCGAGGCTTGCGCTGCCGGCAGTGGCAGCAGCAGAGGTGTGATGGGGGCGTCGCCTTCCCTTGATCACCAGGTCACCTCCCACCCCTGAGGGCTCCTGGACTGTGAGGGGGGGTAAGCTGGGCTGAGGGACACCCCCTCCAGTGCATGAATTTTCATAAAAAATATATAAATATAAATATAAATATATATATATAAATATAAATATATATATATATATATATATATATATATATATATATATATATATATTTGGTTCCTTTAATGTGTATTCCAGTGTAAGCTGCTGGGACAATCATAAAGATTAATGAGTGCTCCAAATATAGTTTTATTTAAATTTTGTCCTCCCCTGAAAAGGAAGAAAATTAGGAAAAATCCATACTGCCTCTAAATCTGCTCTTGTTGAGCCAACCAGTGACCCATTCCCTCCCCAATGCCAAATCCAGTAGCCAATTCTCAGTTCCCAAATTACTTGATCCATCAGCAGCATCTGGCACCATCACCACCCCATCTCGATACATTGTTATCACTTCCAGGACACATACTCCTTGGTTATCGTCCTATCTTTCTATTCCCTATTTCTCCATCTCCTTGGCTAGTTCTCCCCACCCCACCACCACCCTGCCCCTTAATGTTGGGGTAGACCACAGCCAGACCATGTCTGTAACCTTACACACACTTTCTTACTGCTTTAAACACCAGCCTAACTGCTTTAAACATCATCTTGATGCTGGCGACTTCCACAGGTGGCTCTCCAGTCCAGACCTCTCAAATGCCAGCCTTCAATGTCCAACTGCTGACTTGGCATCTCCACTTAGGTTTCTAGTTGACAGTCGCAACTTCAGCATGTCCAAGTGTAACTCCAGATCCTTTCTCCTCCCCCTCTCCCTGCCCCTCCCCTCCCCCACTATCCAAGAAAACCATGTTCCATCTATAGCCTCTCATGTATCATGTGAGGCCACCTCTTTCCTCCCAGTGATTCAAGCCAAATTCTTTGACAGTCACCCTTCACTCCTCTCCCATTTCCAACTGCAAAACATTCAATCCACCAGGAAAGTGTGTTGCCTCTGCTTCAGAATATATCTAAAATACATCTCACCAATTCCTACTCTGGTTTGAGCCGCTGTCTGCTCTCACCTGGCTTAAGGCAACCCTCTCCTGACAGGTTTCCCTGCTTCTATCCTTGCCCCCTGCAATCTATTCTTAACACAGGTTCCAGAGAGATCAGTCTCTCTCCTTTACTCAAAACCCCACAATGCTTCTCTACTTCACTTGGAGTAAAGATCAAAATTCTTACAGCAATTTGGCCCCCCTCTCCAGTTACCTCTAATGTCACTGCATCTCCTACTGTTTTGTACGCTCTCTCCCTCCACACCAGCCCACAGGCCTTCTTGATGTCCTTGGACATCAGGGCTGGGCCCTCCGTCTACAGTGCTCTTCTCCGAGACACAGGCATGTATAAGATATGTGCATATATATAACATATATAAGTCCCTCCCCTCCTTTAAGCCTTTGCTCAAACGTTACCTTCTCAATAGGACTTAATCCTTAGCACCCTATTTCAAATTGTAACCTGACACCCGGCCCCCACCCATTTCCTTTGCCTTGCTGTACCTTTTCTTTCACCACGTTCTAAAATTATGCATGCCCTACTTATTTATTCTCTCTGCAGTTTACTGTCAGGCTGCTAAAAGGTAAGGTCCAGGCAGGTGGATCTTTGTTCTCTTCACAGAAGAATCTCAGAACATGGTAGTTCCTGAATACAGAGTTGTTGGATGAATGAATGACTGCTGAAATCCCACCGGACCCATTACCTGCCAACATTTGTTTAATGGCGACTTTATGAGGTAAGGGCATAAAATTTTGCTACACAGATTTTTAAACAAAATGAACAGTGGGGAAACTTGAGGTAAAGAGTTATTGCTGCTGTTTAATATTTATGATAGTCCTGAAACATGCTAGGTGACACAGAGGAGATTCTCTCAACTCCATAAGTCTTACAATAAAATTGTGGGTATTGAGATATTTACACTCTTCTAGCAAATGAACATTTGCAGGGAAAGGGGGAGAATGTGCTCTAGATTTACCAAGAGTTTAAGTCCCAACATTTGGATCAGAAAGGAAATAGAAGAGTATAGAGGGGTCTGTCAGACTCAAGGGAACTTTGAGATGTTCAGGGCTCTATAGTGCTGCTCCTCTCTGCAATGACATGTGCAAATCATCTTTAAACAGGAGAGAGTCTAGAAATAGTCCGTGCTACAAAAGGAGAAAAGTTAGTGAGTTGTGAATAACATTGGTCTTCTTGTGAGCAAAGTGCATTGCTGGGTTTAGAAACAAGAAGACGTGGGTCCTATTCACCATGCCACCTTAGGAACGGTATATGAAATTTTCCTATGAGTCGGTGGAAGCACTGCCATATCCTAAGTCAAAATTTTATTATTAAAAAACTTTACTGCATGGTGTTTTCTGATTAAGACTAAAGAAGTTCCCAGTGAAAAAGATCTAAAGTAGTCACTTACAGTGTATTTGGTTTTACTTGAGAAGGGGTTATATTGTCTCCTAAAAGACATGAGACAGATGCGATGCTCAAGCAGCACCCAGGAAGCCATGAACATCTGCTTCAGAGGTGACAGTTTCAACAAGAAGCATCCCTGTATTCACAACTGTAGCTTGCACAGGTGGTGCTTGGGAGTTAATAAAAAAAAAAAGATAAAAATGTTAGAGACTGATTACAATTTATACCCCTGGACCTTCAGCCTGGCTTGCATCTAAGCATCTTTTTTAATTATAAAAAGTCCATGTCATGTCCCAGTACTAGGTCAGGAGAGCTGGAGCTGGCCCACACTACGCAGGAACCACTGTAGTTTGTGCTGGGTAAAACCAGCCCACACACGGACATTTCTGAGTTGTGCACTACCTCATTACAAAGCTCTAAATATATCCAATACGATCTTCATAATATACTCTTGGGCAAACTTTAATGGTTATCCAGAGGTTTCATTTTATACTCAAATATTTTAAAAGATGATTAGCCCCACAGATTGTGAAGGATTGAATAAAACAATAATGCTCATCATCTCAAGTCCCAATGTATCTTTTACTATCAGCAAACTTTTTATCCAAAGCTCTAGCATTGTGCTAAGGAATGATCCTAGAAGTTTATTTTTTATTTTATTTTATTTTATTTTTAGAGGAAACGCCAGCTAACAGAACTGCTGCTGGGACCTATTTTTTTAAAAAAAATATATATTTTTTATTGATTTTTTACAGAGAGGAAGGGAGAGGGATAGAGAGTTAGAAACATCGATCGGCTGCCTCTTGCACACCTCCTACTGGGGTTGTGCCCGCAACCAAGGTACATGCCCTTGACCAGAATCGAACCTGGGACCCTTCAGTCCACAGGCTGACGCTCTATTCACTGAGCCAAACTGGTCAGGGCTGATCTTAGAAGTTTAGATACTTGGTCTCATGTCATTTGATCAGTGTAATGGTATCCTCATTTCTCAAATGAGAGAACTGAGACTTAGAGAAACCAAATAACTGGCTTGGGTCACAGGACAACAAATATGAAGAGACAGGATTCTAAACTTGGGAGCCTAAACTCTTAACCATTATGCTCTCCTGCCACCAAATTAAAACCAGAAAGTGAAGGAATGTGCACTAACTGCTCCAAAATTATAATATAAATTACTAAAAGTTTGCATAGTAAATTGTTTTCAGGTTTGATTTACTTATTCAGAAGTATTTGTTGAGCACCTACTATGTGCCATCTAGTCTACTAGAGACTAAAAATAAGAATACAATAAGGCACAGTCCTTGGCTTTGATGCTGCAGCTCTGTGCGGGGGGTTGGGGGGGGGGTCTCCCAAAGGGAGCGAATGAGCTAAAGGTGGAGAGAAGGGGAGGTTAGGAGTGTGTGCTTGGTGGTGGGGCCCACAGTGGGGGGAGGGAGGTAGAGAAAATGAATCCAGGCAAGAAGGGAGTCTCTCACACATTGCTTCCTCCTATAAGTTTGGGTCCCTGTCACCTCCTAATAGGACTTTCACCATAATTTCCTAATTTTAGCTTTTCTACTTCTAGTCTCCCCCTGGCCTCCACCAAGGCCTTAAATTTATCTTGCCCACTACTATGGATTTATCTTCCTTAAATGCAATCATGTCCCTTCTCAACTGAAAACTTTCAGAGGCTCCCTGAGACTCAGATCCAATTCCTCAGCCTGGAAGGCCAAAGTCTTTCGAACCTGGCTCCTACCTGTCTTCCACACTTCTCCTATTCATCAGGATTTGGAACACTTAGCAACATCTACCATATCCATATACCACTTGTGCTATTGTTTCATTTTTTTCAAGCAACTCACTTTAAAATTTTTTTTCATTTATTGATTTGAGAGAGAGAGAGAGAGAAACATCGATTTATTGTTCCACTTATTTATTCACTCAATGGTTGATTCTTGTATGTGTCCTGACCTGTGATTGAACCCACAACCGTGGCATATCAGGATGATGCTATAACCAACTGAACTACCCGGTCAGAGCTCAATCAACTCACTTTTAAAAATAGACATGCATGTATTTTTTAGCCTTGCTTTAGCAATATTCTGCAAGAAATTCTGGATTTGAAGCACTAATTACAGTTTTCTTTAATGAACATTAAACATATATGTAAAAAGATGTTTGTTCTTGGACCACCTAGTGCCATCTTGAGTTCCAGCAACAGTGGAACAAGATGAGCTCTGAGAATCACTGTCCCATAGGGTTCCCAGTTGCCCAGGTCAAGGTGGGCACTATAGAGCACAGGGATTAATACGTAAGGCAGCAAGGAACACTGTGAGCCATTTCATTTATTCATTCAGTTCTAACTATTTACTGAGCTATTTACTCTAGGGATACTCAGAAAGAACAAAACAGACATAATCCTTGGCCTCCAGGAGTTTATGTTCCAGTGGGGAAGACAAACATTATACGAGAAAACAAATGAATCAATAAAAACATTTTACCCTGGCCCATGTGGCTCAGTTGGCTGGAGCATCTTGGATTTGATTCCTGGTCAGGGCACATATCCAGGTTGCGGATTCGATCCCTAGTTAAGGCGCGCACGGAAGGCAACCAATTGATGTTTCTCACTCTCCCTCTTTCTCTCTAGAATCAATGAAAAACATATCCTCCGGTGAGGACTTAAAAAAAACAACACACCACTTTTACAGTTCGCAATAAATGCTAAGAAGGAAAAAAGCAGGATGCTGTGATAGAGACTCATACATAGGGTGGAGGGAGGAAGGATGTTAAAAATAGGATGGTAGGGAGGGCTTTCAGGACCTCAGAATGAAAAGGAGCCAGAAGCAGGGGGAGGAACCAGCTGGTGCAAAGATCCTGAGGTAGGAAATAGCTTGCCGAATATTAGAGGTGGCAAAAGGAGAACAGTGTGGCTTAAAAAGAGTCATCAAGGGAGAGGTGGTATAAGATGAAGTTGGAGAGGCCGGCCCGGGCCGGAAATGCAGGGCCTTGCAGGCCATGGTGAAGATTATGCATTTCATTCTAAGTTCAACAGGAAAGATCATAAGCAGAGAACTGACATGATCTGATTCTCTGGCTTGCTGTTTAAAGAACAGACCTCTCAATCCATTCTTCCAAGAATGCTGAAACAAGAACAAGGTGAAAAGCACCAGGAGTATTGAGACTTCCCCAGTGAGGGAATAGGTGGACTGTAGGGCTGCATGCTAGACAGGGATCAAGTCTAGATGAGAGTGTGTTAATTTTACAATGAAAAAAAATTATTTTTTGTTGTTGCTATTGTTTTGGCCAAAAACAAAACAAAACATAAATAAATCATACAATTCCAGAAAGTCAGTAATAGAGGATATTTTCACATACGTGAAATGTTCAAACACCCTTGTGTTTAATTTGAACAGTTGAAAGAAGGTACAGGTAGCGTCCTACTAAGGATGGGGTTCATGGGTGCCTGTTTATAGAGCATGTGTCTAGAAATTGCAAACAAGTTATGATTCAGGAAATGATAGACTACCTTGGTAAATCCCACATAAAATAATTTGGATAGTGAGATCTTTTTAAAAAATATATATTTTTATTGATTTCAAAGAGGAAGGGAGAGGAAGAGAGAGATGGAAACATCAATGGTAAAAGAGAATCAATGAACGGCTGCTTCCTGCACGCCCCATACTGGGGATCAAGCCCGAAACCCGGGCATGTGCCCTTGGCCGGAATCAAACCCGGACCCTTCAGTCCGCAGGCTGACGCTCTATTCACTGAGCCAAACCAGCTAGGGCAAGGATAGTGAGATCTTTTTAAGCATCATTTATAGACATGGAAATTTCTAACAGACCTTTCACGAAAATTAAATAACAGAATGAGAAAATATGCCTATAAAGAAACCTAACAGATTGACTAACACCAAATTTGTCTTGTAGTTCCAGGAACTCTATCTCTAATCCTGAGATGTGCACTGTGTGGTGTGTAGAATTTCATTCCTATCGCAATTATAACAGCTCTTAAAAGCTAAAAATAAGGATCTTTATGGGGAATGAAAAGCAACTTTATAATATCCATGCAATTGAAGGCAGGTTCTCAGTGAACTGGTAAATCCTTTGGAGGTGAAGAAAATGAAACAATAACTTGAAATCCCCACCCAACTTTACATTTCTTATTTGGAAAACTGGGGTTCCTGGAGATATCCAACATTTTTAAGGTTTCTGACTTTCACCGTGACTCTAAAAGGATCCTGTGGAATTTTTGCAAATGGCTAGAGACGGCTCTCAGAAGAAAAGAGGACAACCCACATGTTCATCAAGTATCTTAGGATCCTTAATGCCTCACTCCCCGTTCAAAGCTCAGATCCTATAAAAGCTTTGGGGGTTCTGCCTGACAGCTGAGGACTGGTCTTGGGGCTCTATCTCCTGCCTTCTGCCATGAAACAGCTTGTCCAGCTCCTTGGTTGCTTTGAACTTGGCGCTGGTCTCTTCAATTCTTCATCTAGATTAGTATCTTGATTCCACCGACTGTACCATGGCCTTTGGGTTTGGCTCTGGCTTTATCCCTTAATCCTATCTCCTGGATTGGGCCCAGCACCTTGAACCTGGCCAGGAAAACCCTCAGCTCCGGAAGCTAGAAGCCCAAGGCCCTGCTAGGGTTGCGGGGACAGCAACATGCTCAGCAAGGCAGTTCAGACACAGGCAATAGACAGTGTTAGTGTTCCTCTTTCATCTATCTACCAAAACACATTTATCTAGTCCAAACAACCAATAGTTCATGAACAGTGAAGTTTTATTTTTTGCTTTTCATCTTTTCATACTTATTTGCCAAGCATTAATGGGAAATGGTGGGCAGGCCTTGTTTCTCTGGTGCCATACATGTACCTTTTATTCAGAAACAGACTGTTTTTGCCAACTGGAATATCAGGAAGATTTTAGTCTTGAGAGACAATCAGGTGAGCATGGAGTGAGTTAATTGGTAAAATTTAAGAGAGAATGTTTAATTTTACTATTAGAAATAACTACTCTCATCAGAAAGGGAAGAAATTAGTTTCTTAGATAATACCAATTATATTATGTGACTTCATAAAAATAATTTTTAATGTGAACGTTCGTTGCTTCCACTAAAATGTTCAGTTTTACTATGTAAACACCCAAGACTACTTAGGAAATTTAGGCCAAGACACAACATGCACACACAGAAAATTGTGTCTTACTGATTACTATCAAACCCTGAACCTGTTACAGAATTAGATGCAAGATGGCTCCTCCACTCTTCCAGTGGCAGTTCAATGTCTATAAAAAGCAATGTCCTTTAATCAGGATTACACTGCGATCCTTTCCATAATCTGGCTCTATGTGTAAAAGAGAGAACGGGGGGCTGGGGGGGGGGAGAGAAACAGTGAGAGTTACATGTTTACAGTAGAGTTACAATGAAAATATATTATGTTTTCACCATTATTCCACTCTGTTCAGAATTTGCCTAGCTTTATCCCTAGGGATGGTTACACATGGGGGCGTTATTTACAAGTGTCAGCTCCCACCACATTCTGGTAGAACAGTGACTTCTGACAGACCCGGGTCCCATAACTCTCAAGCCTCCAAAAGAACCTCCCAACACAACTTGCTTCTCTCCTCACTTTTGAGTCTACATGAAGGTCTTTTAATTTAGGTTGGAAACCCTCTGAAGGGGTTTGGTGTGCAGGCACTGAGGTGGGGCCTTGGGACAACATCCCCATGTGCTCAGCCACACATAAGGGTGAGACGCATCAGCGAGCCTTCCATGGACCCTCAAGTATAGGCAGCATCACTAAAAAATAGGAAAACTACCCCTGAGCAGTCCAAATACCAAAGAACATCCTTAAAGTCAGCAAGGCATTTTAAATTTTGTTAATGTAGGTGGATTTGCCTGTCCCTGGTGGCTTTTTGGGTCAGTGGAAATTTTCAAATTAGTGGTATAAATTTTGCACCATATTTTGACATCTGCTTCATCTGATTCAAAGGCAAAAAAATAAAATAAAATCTGCATAATGAAAAACCATTCATTTTTTCCTTTCCTGTCCCAGCAGGAATAGAAAGCAATTCCAAAACAGACATTCTGAAAACATATCCAAGGTTAGAGATTTTGGAAGGAGGAGCTGGCCAGCATCTCATGCCCCAAATCACTGAAGCATTTCAGTAGACTGACTCAAACTAATAATTTAAGAAAGAAGAAGAAAAAAAAAAAAAAAAACACCTTCAGGGAAAAACCCTGTGAGATGTGTGAAAGTTCTGATGCAGGACAGATTCTTTCTAGAACCATCTCAGAGTCTTATCATGTTGGACTCGATCTCTGGGGTCTGCTCCAGTTGGCACACCCACCGGAGTCATCCCGATGTGGGGAGGGTCAGACTGCTCAAAGCTGCCTGGTGTGGTCGATCAGCACTCAGCCCCTGTGCTGGGGGCTAAGGCTGGCAATGCCATAATTTCTCTGGGAGAAATCTAGTCACCTCCACCCACCCACGACCCATCCCAAATGTCCATCCTCTCTTCCCTTAACCCCCATCGCTACTACTCTCCATGCGGCCTCTCGGCCTTGCTGCCTAGAAAATGTTCCAAAGCCCCACGTTCCCTAGCAGGTAGACCTGTATTTAGGAGGGGCTCTTCATTCTTCTCATCCTCAGCTCCTCCAAAGGAAACCCACAGTAAATCCCTCCCCAGACATACCTTGGAAATGATTAAGCTCTCAGATTAACTGAATGGGCTCAAATATAAAAATATTTTTAAAAAAACAGTAGGGTCGTTAAAGAGTGACAGATTTAAGCACCATCTGGGCTCGCTGGTCAGGGTGGCACGAATTCCATCAAACGGCTGAACGGTGCACGATCTGGGAATCCCATCTGTTTTATCTAACACGAAGCAGTCTAACAGTTTGGCCATTTTGATGTTAGAGTTGTTTAAAGAAAACCCCGGACATATAATAATAATAGTTTTTTCCTCCTCTAAACTTCTAGAATGTAAAATGCTTGATCATCACAATTAAGGATGAAAATGAAGCTTGATTTGATTCTAAGAGCAGCCCTGGTGAAATTCTAAATAGACTTTTTTTCATAAAATGATTACTGCCCCAGAGTTTTATTTATTTTTTTAAAAAAATCTTTGGGATCATATGTGGAGACTTTTCTTAGGGTTATCATATGAAAGTTTACTTTAATAATTATTTTTTCACTGAAAACTATATTGGTAAGATTTTGAACTTGTAAAATAGTAAACATTTTTTGTCCTTTTTCTCATTTCAGTTCTTCCTCCTCTTCTCCCCTCAACCAAAACCTAGATTTTTTATGAAAATAATATGGAAGTATTATAATTAAATGTAGTCTAAAATATTTCTTAGACAATTTTAATTATCCTTAAGAAACATGTATTTTTTTTTTAACAAGTAAAGCTTTTTCCTAGTTTTTATAAATTGTTTCTAACCTTTAGCACTTGGACTGCTTCCCTGTCTTGCTGTGCTATAATAATTCTTAGAAACACTAATCACATTTCTCTGCACTCAATATAGTTCTGTTTCTGAACCGTAACAGTAAGTTGCTCCAAAACAAATACTCTGGCTACCTAGCCTTTAACAAGCAGAAGAAAAAATATCATTTTTAAGAGTAATATATTTTGTCCATTCTGCCATTTCATAAGAAAAATAATCATATTTTAAACTACAAACCAGACTATCCTTTCATTGGAAAACATTCTTGTGCTATGATCTTATGATTATAATTTATGTGTTTAAAAATACGAGGGAAATTTTTTATTTTACTATGCTGTAATTATGTAGCATACTATGGTATTTTACACATGAAACACAGGAAAACGTAGCAATCAAAAAGCCAAAATTCATGCAATTGTGCATTATAAGGGGGAGTATTATTACAGTTTCATTTATGTTTTTGGTCATCTTTTATAGCTATATGAAGAATCAAAATAACTTCAGTCTTAGATTTGTGTTTTCCAGACATTTTCACATCAAATATATTTCCTAAAATAAAGGATTCTCTGGAAATACAAGCTGGCACTATGTGGCATTTATTGTTTTTTCGTCCATAAAACCAGGATAATAATATTGTCCTATAGAACTCTTTTAAGGATTATATTGAATAATGTTTGTACAAGTACATTAAAATTATGAAGTGCTGTGCAAATATAAGGTCTCATTAGTAATTATTGTAACAATAATTTCATATTCTTATGGAAAAAAAACTAATGAAAATAAAACAACTTTTCTCCAAATCTCCCCTATGATTAAATAAAGAAGCACATTTATATGGATCCTTTCTAAGGCAGCATTTCACAATTGGCTTTAAAGTATCCACTTCAGGATATTAAAAAGTTTCAAAGAAAGATTATTTCTATACTTCACAAATCTTGAAATGCAGAAGTAAACAGTTACATTGTCAGAAACTTTATTTTAATCCTTTACTTTCCTAAATGTTGCTGTGACCAATTCGGAATTCTGAGAGCATAGGAATACTTGTCGGAGGGGACTGGCCACAGAGCCGGATCAGCTCTGTGTCTCTGACCCTGATTATGTTGGTAAATGTCAGTGGTCAAGTGTCATAATCCACTTAAGTCACCGACTAAGGCAAATGCTGGGACCACTGACTCTTTCTCTTTCTCTTTCAAGTGTATAAAATCAATCATAGAGTGAGAAAGAGAGAACTTTTAGAGAATAAATGGTATTCACAAAGTCTTTAAGGAGAAAAATTGTACAGATTATTAAAATTTCATTAATTTTGCAGTCTTATCCCTCCCTGCATCATCAACAAAGAAGTGGGTCACAGCTTTGGGCCCCCAGGTTATTCTTCCCCCTCCCCTACGATGGCCAAGCCTGCAGATGCTCCTGGAATAACAGAAGCAAACAGGATCCATAGGAACCCAGCTTGGGTGACAATGGAGCAGCTCAGGTTGTCCCTGGGAGATGCCAGCTGGCTTCTGCACAAAGGTGACAAGCTTTCTTTGTTTGTTGTTAATCCCTTTGGCTTTCTTGGCATACCCTAGTTACGTAGCCATACACTGGACACTTCTATCAGGCGGCCACCGTACTGATGTTTGGTCCCCATGATAGGGTAGTGCCCAAACCCCCATTCATATCCCCAACACCAAGGCCTGGAGTGCTCATTGAGCAAGCATGCAAAAATGATGTCAGCTACACTGGGTAGCGAGGTGATTTTGCTGCCCATGGGACAAGGGTGGGCAGCAACAATGGCTTTGGATAAAAATGACCAGCAGTTACAGTCCTGGGAAAACTGCAGAGATAGTCTTCCTCGGCCAGGTAAAATGACCCAAATTAAGCAGCACACATTCAAAAATCCAGCCTGAACATGTTATTGTTTACGCTGGTGCATGTGGCTAACATCAGACCAGGCCCTGTGTGCTCCAGTTTCATACACTGCTCAATCAATAGGTGCACATCTGTAGGGTTTATCAAGTATAAGAAACTATCCCCTTTGGGGCTAGCACAACACGTACTACGACAAGTGATAAGCTGGCACTGCCCTGTCTTCGTTCTAGCATATTCCTTGACAAAATAGTACTATTTTATAACCCTAGTTCATTTAACTGTATCTCATTCCCTGTGTCTGGATGCATTTGAGTAATTTCACTTGTACTCAGTTTAAAGAAAATGTTCAGTATCCTGCGTCCCAGGTGAGATGTTTTTCTATATATTGACTGTGACCATCTCGCATCTCAGCGCTCTATTTTGAGCCACTGAACAGTGGCCTGTTGAAAAGTAAATATAAACCAAAAAAACACATTACAAGAGAAAACAATGCTGATAAATGACAAGGAAAGTGCTTGTGCAATCTAAAACTACTTAAGTCTCAATAATGTCTCATCTCTTACCCAAACTGGAGTAACAGTAAGAATTGGGAAATACTTTATAAATGTGATATACTTTATAAGTTATTAAATCAGATGGTGGCAAAGAATAAGACAGTTTAACTGATTTGTCAGGTTAGTCCATAAATCTGTAGTTTTAAATAAGACAATTTATCAAATTAGCAAAACCAATGAAAAATAGACTTCCTAATAATCTTTATTTTCAACTCATTATAACCATTGCCTGACAAAGGCAATGTTTTAAAGACTTAGAAGATATAAATCTATTTTTTCAAAGCATAAATTCAACAAAATAAGACCAGTCATCTAACATCAGTAGGTTATCTTATTCTCTCTCCATGACAGTAGCTACAGGGAAGAGACACTACAAAAGATTTAGAATCAATTTTGGCTCAAGATAATTGATGAAATTGTATTCCACTTTTAAAAAAACACACCACTATTACTTGCTGTGTCAAATTTTTAAAAAATGATTGTGAGTTGCTAACATCTAGTCAAATGACTAAAGATCACCAAGCACAATTAAATCTGTGCTGAGATGGATCTTAAATAATCCCAAACTTCTAAAACTTCTTTGGCTTTAATAAAAGCATCATAAAATGCGGGGCAACCAGAGTAAACCTCTTTATAGCGACAGAATAGCAAGGAAAGGTCAGCAAGCCATGCAGGTCAACACAGTCCTTCTTCCCAATTTGGGGCTATTCTTCCCTCCAGCACTGATTGGTCTCCCAGTAAATTCCACATTAGCTCCTCCCTTCAGCTGCCGCAGAAACACTTGAACTGCCTTCTCCCTCCACAAAAGTTTAGTTTGCTGATTGGGCATGAAACAAAGGGAAGACAGCAGGGGTACAATTTATAAGGGGGCAGGAGAGGTTGACAGGCTATTGTGCTCTGGAGGCATCCACAAGCTGTTAATTCTATTTTAACATCGTTAATAAGACTGTTAACACATCAGACTTTGTTTAGAGACCTTGAAAACATCAACAAACTATTAAACGACCCACCTGAAATAAAATAGTATCCACTTTGGAAGCATCAAAATCATACTTAAAAAAAAAAAAAAACTTAAAATAGAGACTAAAGAAAAAAAAGAAAATTTATTACTGTAAAATATGTGCAGACTCCAAATTCTTGTTTAATTCTCTTGAAACATTCCTTTTTATTTTGATACCATTTTTGATCCATGGATTTTCAAACAAGGAAGTATGTCAAAACAGAATCACTTTCATGTGCATATGCAAAAAAGGATTTTAATACACAAATGCACAGGTTTAATCAAATATTTAAAATGAACAATTAGTCTGACAGATTAACAGCAGTTAATTTTGCAATAGAATAGAAAAATGTTTTGATCTCAGCCTTTAAAGATTAGGAAAACACTCCAATTATATAAGGGCAGTTTTTATCCAACTGAAAATTGTTGAGTAATTTCAGTAAGAGTAAAAAGTTCCACTTCATGACTTAAGGGAAATAACTTTGCTAAAAATTATTTTACTTTTTTCTCTTTTGCTTCAATTAGCTTAATTTTAGGAATTAAGATTAACCAAAGTAAAAAGTATTATGTCAAAAATCAAGGAGCCCAAATAACTAGTAATCAATGCTTAACCATCAATGTTTATAAAGAAGAAATTTCATTTGTGTTTTTCAATGTAAATGTATTTTTCAGTGCCAAACTTTTTTTCAATTAAAATAACATATTTCTTGTGAGGAAAGTCTGCTAAAATTATTATAATTGACATTTAACTATCTTTTTATTTAAAGAAAAAAATCCAAATATATTGCAAGGAATCTGTTTAAAAACAATTTTCTGGACATTGTATAGATCTGAAATCTAATGCCTGAAAAATCTGAAGCATTCTAGATGTGGCTTAAAGTTCTGATTTCCCAAAACACTGTAATACAAATTTGTAGGTGTTAATTTTTAAAATCCTTGCCAGTTCTGGAGAAGAAAATAAAAAAGCATGAGAAATTAAGAGAAGAACAAGTTACGTAGACGGGCTAAACAGCTTTTAAAAGAGAGTGGAGAAGTCTAGGGAATATTTAAATATTTTGACTGGTTTGAGTGCAGCTGTGTGTTGGTGGGCTTGGGTTGGGGTTGATAGTGAATGAAAAAACCACAGAGATTATTCACAAACAAGGACATAATTATGAGAACACAGAAGTGTAAAGTTATGGGCAAATGCTGAGACAACTCTAAATGCAATCTCCACGTTTGAACACAATATGACAGGGAGTGTATTCTCAACAGGTCAAACGACCAATGAGCAAACACTGGTACAAGGCCTGGCGACTTCGGGCGACGCAGTCTGGGGAAGCATCAATCACCACACGTTTTAAAAAGTGGAAATCAAGGTAGTAACCCTGAATGATGACCGGCAGAGGAATAATATTTGGCAACCACTGTTCAATCGCCTCTCCCAAATACAATGCCGCGCTTATTTCTCGGCTTCCTACAACCTTTCATGTTTCAGATACACACATTTCAATCCAAGTGTTTCAGTTGCCATAACAACTTCATAAATTTGTTCTCAGATGTCCTCTTTTAATCACATCATTTTTAAAAAGCTGGATGGGTCAGGACAGTGCCTCAATTTATTCTGCTCACACCTACCTCATGAGGAGGTTGGGTATTTGTTCCTTTTCTCTAAGAATTCAAACACCTGAAAATAATGTCAACTATTCCTCTTATCTACAGACAAAGGAGATGTGTGTGTGTGTGTGTGCATCTGTTTGCATGTGGCCTTATTATCAAGTTTGAAAACCAGGCGACATAATGCCCGGGAATCGTCCCTGGTTTGTGGAAGTACAGGGATGGCTGACGCTGCCAGCCACGTACAGCAGGGCCCTGCATAGAGCGGCGGCTTCATTTCCAGATATCAATTATTTACACCATCAAACTGTGTGTGTGTGTGTGTGTGTGTGTGTGTGTGTGTGTGTGTGTGTGTGTGTATTCCTGGCGGTTTTAATTGGCTTCTGGTGACCATTATTACCTAATACCTTTAAAATATTATCCACCTTATGATGGGAAAATAAAACTATGCACATATGTAACAGTTTCAACAGCATGCATTAATTTTTAAAACACTTCAGGATATTTTTGGATTTCGTTCCAATAAAGAATGAGGCACAGTATCCCAGGCAGGCATCCTTAAACAAATGACTTTTGCCAACATCAACAACCAGAAAGACAATAGAAAACAGGACTCCACCAACAAATGGAGAGGGGGTGTTAAAATTCCAGCCGGGCTCTTTGCATACGTAGTGAAACCAAAGGCACTTCCCCAGAAAGTATTGAAATGCACAGATAAGAACACAAAAGGCCCTGAAGTGGTTGTGAGGGTCACAATTTGTTATGAAACTTAGCAGAGGGAAAGAGTGAAAGTCCACATGAGTGAACTTGAGAATGCTCTAGTCAAATAAAACTAGTCAAGGATTGGAGAGGTTTGTTACATATGCATATTGAAACTTAAGGGAATGAGCTGCAGGGGTGTGTATGGGTGTGGGGGGGGAGGGGAGAAACACTGTTTTTAAGCCCATCTGTTGGAAATTAAAATGCAGGGTGAATGGCATACAACTAAGTACCAGCAAAAAGTAAATATTGGTATATTTAGAAAAGAGCATGAGAACAGATGTTATATAAAAAATTAGACCTTTTACTTCAAAAAATACGTGACTAGTTCTTTGCCACTGGGGGAGAAGGGACAACCTTCTTTAATTATGCAAAGCGTGAGGAGAAGGTGGGATTCTTTACCTTTGAATACTAAATAGGGAAGCAGCCTCGTGAAAGGCAGGCATGAGCTGCTCGGCCTGAAAAATTAATAGGCTCGACAAGTAGCTTCTAGAAGTGCAAAAACAGAGGCTCTAGTGACACCATCAGTCGAGGGGACAAAATGCAGCTGGGAAGGAGGGTTTGGGGTTGGGGGAGGGCTTTTTGTTTGTTTTGGGAGGTTTTGTCTGCTGGTTTTTCTGTCATCACGATGGATAAAGCCTTCAGCCATAAGCCTGCCGAGGACCTGCACGATGCTCGGCCACCATCCTCCTGCTCCTTCTCCCTCTCCTTCCTTGTCTACACCGCCCCTCGGCCTGGCCTGCTGGAGATGGCCTGTGGCTACAGCGGGCCTGGCTGGAAGGCAGGCCACCCCAGCCCTGCAGTTTCAAAGGGCAGGGAGTTGAAAGGAGGGGAGGGCCGTGAGAGGGGCAGGGATGCCGAGGAAAGACATCAATTCAGCATTCCTCAGTAGCTTCAGATCTTCACACTTGTTTTCTTTCCCCTCTCCCCTCCTGGAAGGGTGAGGAGGGACCCGGCACTTCAAAGGGGAAACTTTCTCGGTGCAGGGAAGGACTTGTTATCAAGCTCAGGCCCTCCCCAGCCGCGTGATTAATACAAAGGTTGTTATTATTATCGATACAACTAAAATGATCCCTCTTAAAGAAAATCATGGTCCCTCTTCCAAATTGCTGATGAAGCTGTTGGTGCCAGAGAGGGTGGGGAGGGGGGAGCACAATAGCTTCCCCTTCACTTGGCCCCTTCCAGAAAAATGCCAGGGACACCTCTACAGAGAGGGGCACCAGGCAGCTTCCTGCTCACACATCAAACTCAGCCTCATCTTTTGTCCATCACCTCTGGGCACCCCACTCCTGTGGCAGGGAGTGGGGAGGGGCCAGCGCTCCAACGGAAAGGGGAGTGACGGAAAAGGTGGCCAATTCAATAGTAGGAAACCCACGGCACCAGGCAGGATGAGGCAGGCGCACAGGCCTGAGCTCTGTGTCTGGGACTGAGAGGAAACATGGAGGTTCAAGGCAAAGGCCTCCTAATGAAACAGACTTGGCTTACGTTCCAGTGAAACGCTGATAAAGAAAGTAGCGGAGGACGACTATTTAAAGATGAAGGAAAGCCGAGCTGCTAATTCACTCCATAATGCATCCTAATTGCTCAAAACAGAGCCGCTAAGTTTCCAGAATGCTGGAGAGGCCTTTCAGAGAGTAACTCACAGCACAAAGCCCAGGCAATATCATCTTTAAAAATAGAAGATTTTCAGGATCAGGGATCAAGATAGAACTGTACCTTTTTTTAAAAAGGTTTGATTGCCCGCCCCCCCATCACTCCCAATTAGGTTGGAATTTAGATGTCATTACGATGTAACTACAAGCCATTTATTTGACTGCCTTTTAAAAAGAAAAGACACGAAAGAGATCCATGTGCCTTCACCACTAAAAAGCTTAAAATCTGAATTTAAGAGAAGAAAACATCCCTAAACAATTACGTGGAAAGTCAAGAAGGATTTTGTGAGAGCTATCGAAAGACAATATTTGTGTAGAAGTTGAGCATTAGCAGCTAGCCTGACACAGCAAAACCATTGTATTTTCCACTGGTTTTGTTTTGCTCTATACAGCTGTGTTTTCACAGATGCAAAGCCATGTGTCTCCACCAAAAGGTCTAGCCTTCCCTTCAGATGTGAACGCAGATCAAAGGTTCAAACGCAGAAATACAAGATCCTTTTCCCTTTGGAACATGTTTTTATTTTTCTGCAGTGGCTGCAAACCCTAATTTCCATCTGTTGTCCTTCTGAGCGCACAGGTTAACCTTAGCAGTGGGGCTCAGAGCACCGTGGCGCAGCTAAGAACGCACACAGATGAAGCAGGTCTGCGTGGACGCTCGAACAGCTCCCTAAGATGTCCACGCGGCCGAGAAAATGAACCAGGCAAAAGCAAAGACCATTTTAGATGGTACATAGAAATTCTTTTTTTTTTTAATTTCTTGGAAATATCAGAACAGATCATTAAAATATCAGAGGAGTTTTGCTTTTCCACAACCTGCACTCTAATAAAGATGATGATGTCAACTGTGATTGCCTGCTACCCCTTCTCCCTCCCACCCCCAGCAGTTTGCAACAAGACATTCTGCATTTGAATCTCGGCTTATGGAAAATTCTCTAACAATGGACAATTGTTTGATAAAATAACTCACTCATCTTAAGTGGTTTTTTTTTACTTCATTACAAGTTACTAACCCATCATTTTGAATGAAACAATTTTTAAACATTGCTGTTATCTATTACCTTTATAAATAACTCCTTTCCCATCCCTTTTATTGAACATATTCTCAGAATGACTGGAGGGAGAAACAAGGTTCCCTGTTACGTACTCTAAAAATGGATGTGCTCCCACATAAACATTTGCTTAGGAGGATAGTAAAAATACAGCACTGCAGTTAAAAAGGTGGGAGGTGTTGAGGGTATTTTTGGCAGGTTTTTAAGTCACTAAAGAGAAGAAGAGAGAGAGAAAGAGGGGTGGAGAGGGGAGGGAGAAGCACATCTACCTATCTGTAGAAGATCAAGAGAGGTTAGAGGGATGAGGGATGGATGGATGGATGGATGGATGGATGGATGGATGGATGGATGGATGGATTGATGGATGGGGGTGGCAGATAGGATGCTTTGTAGTCCCTAGAGAGATTTTACCAAAGCCCAAAGTGGAAAGTAACCATGGGCCAGTCCTAACACTAGTGTGTGATTGCCATCTAGTGGTCTTCCTAGAACTGCACTCTATGTGAAACCAGAAACTCTCGGATCTGCAGCTCTCTACCCCCATATCCCCCACTTCATTTTAGTTCATTCCAGTCCTCCCAACCCTCCTGCCCCTGGTAGTTCTACATAAGGAATCATTGTGACCACACCTGAAGTACCAAACTACATAAATGGGGAACCCCGCTGTCTGTACCTGCCTACTCTGTTGTCAGTCTATCTGGGGGGAAATAATTAGCTCTGTGACTGGGCATCAACATTGCTCCATAGGTCCTGAGGGTGGAGAAAGAGTGGCAGTCTGCTACAGCTGGACAGTACCTATCCCAACTCTTTATTTTCAGCCCCAGTGACTCAGAAAGGTGAAGGCCTCCCCAGGTGACTCAGGGGAACAAGGCCTCTTCTCAGCATCCCCTCCTGCTCCGAGAAGGGGTGGCCAAGAGAAGGGTGGACAGTGGCTCAGGTAAGAAACAGCGGGCACTTGTGCAGGCAATGCTGGCATGAGCCCTTCCCAGGGCTTAGTCACAAGCAGCTCGGGCACACCAGGGCCTTTGGAGGAGGTAAACTTAAACTGACTTTCCTTAGTTACCAGCTCACCCCTTCTCCCATCCTTTTCCACTTTAATAATAATAGTAAACGATGACATTACACACCTTCTAAGCTCTTCCAATCTTATCTCACCGAATCCTCACAAAAACTCTCTGGAGTAGGCACTATTACTATCCTTCCCGGGTTACAGCTGAGACTGCACTAGAGGTGCCGTGGGGCCAGCTGGAACCTGCCTGTGGCAGTGCTGGGAGTGAGCGCTGGGTCTAGCTGCAGCCGGTGCTGCCTACGCAGGTGCATCTTCCCCTCTGTGCGCAAACGTGGACACCTACAGCATCTGACAGTTACAGAGGAGCTGAGGGACTAACAGGCCGGCCCTCAGACATGCCATGTAGTGAGTGGTCCCCGGCCATGTGGCTTTGGCCAAGCCATGCAATGTCAGAGCATCAGCTTGTTCATCTATAGAATGGGGATGTGATCTCTGCCCGAACAGCTCAGAGAGGGTTGCTAAATATGCTCCCTAGAGTCAAGCCCACTGGGATGGGAAGTGGTATTCGTTTTCACTATTGTGTGAGGCCATCATCTGTGACATCCAGCAGAGTAAGCAGGGCCAGCAGTCTCCATACTTCAGATACTTACTTAGATTGTAAGTTACATGGAGGATCAACCTGCAATGAGCTGTTTTCTGGGATGAGAGAAGATGCCACCCCAATCGTGCCAGGGCCCAACAGGCAAAACTGGAATTAGGAAGCTTGTTTAATGAATAATAATGAGAAATAATTGTGGTGATATTAATCCTACTGGGACAAACACAGTGGTTAACATCTCAAGCACGACTCCTCACAGCACCCCTTGGGCCACCTAAGGTGGCAGCGTTCAGTGGGTCCCTTGGGAACCTTCCCCTATATGCACTGAGGCCTGGGGAGGGTGGAGAGAGGCTCAGAGCTGACTGGCTCCAACACCTCTCCTGGCCACTAGAGGCCGCTGTCCTGGCTTCATTCTGTGAGTCACACTCTGTGGGCAGACACACTGACAGTAACAAAAATGCAATATTGTAGCACTCACCATACTCCTATGGGTTCTTTCCCCCACTGGTTTTTTGAGATATAACTTACATATAATGTTGTGTAAGTTTAAAGTGTACAACGTAATGATACGATACACAAGCATACTTCGTCTTAGTGCGCTTCACAGTCATTGCAGATTTTTTTGTTGTTTACAAATTGAAAGTAAGACTTTCCACCAGCAAAAAGATTATAACTTGCTGAAGGTTCAGATGATGGTTTTCATCAATAAAATATTTTTCAGCAATAAAATATTCTTAATTAAGGAATGTACACTGCCTATTTTATATATGATGCTATTGCATACTTAATAGACTACAATACAGTGTAAACATAACTTTTATATGCACTAGAAAACAAAAGAATCAGTGCGACTCAAATTATTGTGGTATTTGCTTTGCTGTGGTGGTCTGGAACCAAACCCTCAATATCTCGGGGGTGTACCTATACACATATATTGAAAAATGATGACCACAACAGTGTTAGTTAACACATCCATCACCTCACATAATTACCATTTGTGTGTGTATAGTGAGAACATTTATGATCTACCTACTTGGGCTTGGGAGAGAGGGTGGTTCTTGAGACAGATTGGTGGTTGTACGGAAAGAATGGGCTTTGGCATGGGTTTGGCCAGAATTCTGGTTCTGCCACATCAGCATGTGATCCTAGCAAGACCCTTAATTGTCTAAGTCTCATGCTCATCCAATATGAAACAAGATCACAACCCCTGTCCTACAGGGTTGGCACCAGAGGTAAATGAGATGATGTACTCAGGAAGCTCAGAACCAACAGAGGAATGAGCTAAATGCATATTCATTGACTGACAGGAGGAGGGAGGAGATTACCAAGGGATGATGGTGGTATGCATCGCCATGGGAACGACACCATGAGTACTATAGCATTATAGCATTGCCCACATCTCATTGCCCATGCTAAACGGGCCAGGTGAGCATAGCTTAATGCTTGAGAACACAGGTTCTAAAGTCAGGCAGACCTAGGTACACAGGTCCAGCTTCTCTACCTGTCCTCTCAGTAACCTTGGCCAAGTTTTTTAACTGCAGTGAATGTGTTAGCTAATGAATACAAGGGGGAGATGAGAGGACCAAGCCTACAGGACTGTCTGAGGCACAGAAGTAGGACATGCTGAATACAGTCTAGAACACACGTGGAAGCATAAGATTTGAGATATGAACCACTGGGTTGGACGCTGTAAGATTAATATCAGCACTGTTATTTCTCCTTATCATTAATAAGACAAGCTTCCTGCATTCCATTTTTGCCTTTGTGTGCTGGCAAGTAAGGACTCTTGGACCTTTTCATTTGTTAAAATACTACTAAATTTTCAGTGGGCAGAGTGTCTGCCTGTGGACTGAAGGGTCCCGGGTTCAATTTCCATCAAGGACACATGCCCAGGTTGCAGGCTCAGTCCCCAGTAGGGGGCGTGCAGGAGGCAGCCGATCAATGATTCTCTCCCATCATTAATGTCTCTGTCTCTCTCTCCCTCTCTGAAATCAATAAAAATATATTTTAAAAATACCACTGAATTTTAAAATTGTAACTTGTCTCCAGGTGGCTTTGAGGCTGGAGGCTCCGTGCTCTGCCCACTTCTACTTTCACCCATTGCTCTGATGGGACTGCTTTGGACATCCTGATGGTGAGCAAGACTATAGTGACATGAAAGCAGCATAATATGATGGGAAAGAGAAGACTAGAGACCAGAATATTTGGGTGGGACAGACCCACCTTGCCACAGGGAGCACCAGCCACAAGGGGGCTGCAGGCTCAGGTACAGAGTATCCTTGGAGTCCTAGCCAGCCCCTCCCCTGACTCAGTCCTGCACATGAATGGATAGGCCAGCCTGCTCATCCAAGCTCTGGGCCTCACTCCCCAGCTCACCCACTCTCAGATACCCCTGTTCTGGGGTGCAAATGCTGCCACTGGCACTGTCTGCCCACTAGGATGGACACAGGGAGAGGCTCATGGATGCCCAGCTAACGAGGACATTTCTCAGCCTTTTCTGCATTTGGGTGCATTCATGGGACAAAGTTCTGGTTGGTGGGATGTGGTCAGGGTGAGCACAGATAAGGAAGTCTCATGAAAGGAAGGGGCATGTCACTCCATTCCCTGTGTTCTGGCCCAGGTCTGAGCAGCATTCTTAGGTAAGATGCTGAGGATGAAAGAGCCATAAGGTAAAAGGAACCTGGGTCCTCACTGAGCCATGATATCAGCCCTCCATCATATACCTTTAGTTAAAGTGAGAGAGAAATAATTCTATATAATAAAAGCCCAGCGACCAAACGGCAGAACAACCAGTCGACCAGTTGCTATGATGCACACTGACCACCAGGGGACAGACACTCAATGCAAGAGCTTCCCCTGGTGGTCAGTGCGCTCCCACAGTGGGAGCACTGCTCAGCTAACCGGGATGAGCAGCTGCTCCCGCAGTGGCCGATCCCCACAGGCCACACACCCCACCAGTGCACAAATCCCATGCACTGGGCCGCTAGTCTCTGATAAAGGCACTGTATTTGGGGGTCTTACTGATCGCAACACCTACACCTGTATCCTGACTTACATACTAGTTACTGGCTGTGTTTAAATGAAATGGGCCTTTGCCCTTTGCCTACTGTATGATCACCCGAATCCATCTAATTTTGAGCAGGAGAGAAACAAGTAAACCAAAGCTGTACTGTTGGTCTGCTAGAATATCTGGACCTTTAGGGGGTTCCAAGGTATAAAGGAAGTTTACTAAAAACTACCAAGGAGGGGGAAAAGAAAAAAGAAAAAACTGGAGAACAAATAGAAAGCCAAGGAAAAAAGAAAATAATCATAGCAGCTTCTCGTGTGGTATTTTAAATTTTTCCAATAGACATAGGTGACCAAGTAGACATTTTTAAATGAAACGCCATTACTTCATTTGATCATAACAATACCAGAAGCACCATGACCTTTCCGGTGTGTGAATTCAGGCACAGACACTGACCAGGAGTTGGTGGCAGCTTTAAGTCCAGCTGCTCCCTCCCATAGAGGATTTCATTGTCTTAGCCATCTTTGTTCCCAGGTCATCGGCCTCCTGGCAGAGACTCCTCAGTGGCCCTCTACTTAATCCTGCTCTTTTAAAAACAGCACATGCATCACGATACTACCTTTCTGAAATCCACAGGCTCCTAGTTGCCTACAAAATGACGTCTAAAATCCTTAGCCTAGAGGTCCAGGCTCTCCCCCACCTGACCCAAGCGTGACCTTCCAGCCTCATTTCCCACCACTCCCCACATAAACCTTTGCCTTCATTGTCTTGTCTTATCCCAGCACTCTACAGCCCTTCCTGCCCCCAGCGATTTTGCTCACATAATTCTACCTCCCAGCGTCAACCCCCTTCTATCATCGTGATCAAAGCTTACTCATCATGGGCATGTTATTTATTGCCACCTGTTATTCATCGTCATCTTGACTGTGTCTCCTCCAGCTCGTGACTGCAACTCCTCCCACCTCTGTATCAGCCACTCCAGGTGGCTGGCAAAGCACTTTCCACTTGCTACAGCGGGATCCATGGTTGTGATTTGATGGATGTCTAAGGAGAAACAAGCTTCAGGGGGCATCCTCGCCTCCAGGACCCAGCCCAGAACCTGACTGTTCTCCAACTGCGGCTGGCTCCGAGCGGCTCTGCCCACAAGTGTGGAGGTGAAGGAGGCTGAGGCACCACTGAGTGGTGTGCGTGGTACTGAGGGCACACTCACTGCTGTTCTCATGCCTACTCTGCCCCCTGCACCCACAGGTTCTACTTTTGGCAAATTGATGCTGCCTGGCAGGGGCTGCTATCACCTCTTCCAGAGATAACTGCGTTTTCATGGAGAACTTCCTTCCCTTTGGGGTAGAAAGGCTCGCTCAGAATCCCTAGACAGGCCAGTCGGATGCCTGCGTACTAAACACGGAAGGCTCAGTCCCTTATGCACTCTTCTTGGTTATTCATGCCACAAGAGCCACTCCACCTCTTGAGGAATGGCCTCATCCGACCCACAGCTCAGTCTGCTGCTGGAATTATCATCAAGGTGCCCAGCTCTCCCAGAGCCAAAGGGCAGGCCCATTTTGACCATTCCTGGAGTTGGCATCCTGAACTGGAGTTAGAGGCTGAACATGCTGGCAACTGAGCTGGGACTAGATGGAGGAGCAGGGCTGATGCCAAGACGCCTAGAGCTGCCTTCTCAGCGATTTTGTGAGTGTGTTTGTATCTTTCCAATAAATCCCCCTTTTGCCTAAAAAAAGCCAGATTCGGTCTCAGTTGCTGATAATCAAGAATCTTAACTGATTGAAGGCCACAGCCCAGAATTCCATTTCATTCTAAGACAATGTATTAAATTTTTGTCATGCACTCAGCACCAAGACAGGTGCTTGGCCTGCAAACAGGCACAGGGCTGGCGCTATCCTCCAGGAGGTTTAGTCTGACATACGAGAAAGAACAGGATGCAAAGAACAGCAGTCACACAAAAGCAGAGCTATAGGGGTGCACAGGGAGGGTCTGCTAGCCAGGGGGAGTGGGGTGATTGGTAAGAGGTCATAAGAGGAAGGTGATATCTGATTAGCAGGGTTTCACCTGGTGGAAAATGGGGAGGAGGGCACTCCAGGCAGAAGGAACAGCATGAGCAACAGTGAAGAGATGGGAAGAGTGGGGGCCAGGGAATGGGTGGGGGCATGTCTCATCACATTAAGAATTTCCATGAGACTGGAGGTCAGGTGCAAGGAGTGGGAAGGAGATGATATGGGAAGGTGACCTGGGGCCCAGTTAGGAAGGACATGGAATGCCATGCAAGGTCTTCATTCTTCAGGGTTGGAAGCTATGGAAACTTTTAGAGAGCTCGGCAATGAGAGGCCAGCAAGAGGAGACAGTGATGGGCCAGGACAGCAGTGTGGCAGGGAGGTAGGAGCCATGATGCTGATGTGCAGAGGCAGAGGAACTGGATGGAGCCAAGATTTCAGCCACAAGACATGAAGCTTCAGAGCTATGGCCTTGAGTGGTGTGCTGACCAGAACAACACACCTAACTCAGAGGCCGCTTGGCTTAGCTTGCTCCTTATGAGAGCACACTTACCTTCAGCCACGTCAAGAGTCAACCCCACTGTGAATGAGAATTCAGAGATATAGCTTCTGTCTCTGGGGCAGTGAGGGCAAAATTGGACACACACCTGAGGTTTCTCCTTCCCCTCTTGGAAAAGAATTTTCTTCATGAAGAATCATAGAATACTTAACACATTAAGTCCTTCATCACTATTTCAAATTCCCCCAGCCCTCCTCAACCTTTAATAGCAAATAAGTAAGGTTTGCCAAGGGCATCAGGATGTTGCAAAGACACCTCTCACTAATGGCTATTAACTGCTACACTGGTTTAGCTTCTTTACCTTCATGACACAATGTTTAAGGGTGTTCATATTCTTCACAGAATTGCACCTGGACTATCCTCTGAAAAATGGGTGCCTATTAGAAGTACTTCAGTTAAAATCGGTTCCCACATATCATTGTCTATGCTAGAAGTGAGCTGGCATGAATAACAAAGGGTTGCTATTAATAGTACAACACATAATGCAAGCGGGAAACTTGAGTGAAATTATGTTTTTTAAAACCCACTGTTTAGTGCCCAAAAAGGGACAGACTGTGCAGCATCTGTGCTGGGGGGATACAGAACTAGTAAATCATTGCCATTTTTACTATGCACAGGCAGAATATCATCGTACATCCAAAGCCAAACATTTGCTGTCCGAGAAAAATGATTTACGTTCCAGGGCTTTTTATTCCCCACTCCATTTGAAATTTTATGCATTTAGGCATCTGAAATGATTTTATTAATTTAACTCTCCTGAAATCATTAACAGTGTTTTTTTTTTCATTTGGGGGTTAAAGTTATGAAAAGAATATTAATATAAACATATATACATCCTTAGGTTCAAATATAAAACACACACATCTCAAAGTGTAAAACCGTGTAACACATAAGACTGGGCTGGAGATAAATGATACTTTGATGCATGTAAAAACAACTAATGGTTTTAAAACACTACTAGTGAAGCTAGATAGCTAACTCTTTGTTATCCATGGAAGAAAGCAGTACTGGTAAGAAAAGCTTATCTTTTAACCAAATTAATTTTATCAGCATAACAAAGCAAGTCTATAAAAGACCCTAAACACCGATGACAGTACAATATCCTTCTTCAACAAATAACCATCTTGGGACGATTTCTGAAGCCAGTCACACTGGGCACCCTGTTTGCTCTGGAATACATTAGCGTAATAAAAAGGGGCTTCCAAATAGTAACCCAGGCAGTTCCTCTAATCAGATTATCATCATAATGCATGGACTGCGAGAGAAGTCACAGAAAACAAGGACTGACGGGAACACTGTTTCAGAATTCAAAGAACAACAGACTTATTTTGGCGTGGCATGATCATTTTACCTACACACTCTTTTAGAAAACTCAAAATTCAGGAAGCAGAGTGAGAAGGGCTGAATATATTGGGAGACTTCTGAACAGTCGACGGCCTTCAGATTTTTGTCCTAGGACTTGAAAAGTTAAAGACGTGGTCCTGCCAATTGTAAGATGCCCTCTCCAACACAGACCACCCACAACTACGGATTTTCCATCTGGTGAACAAAACAGACAGCTCCCTAATTATTTTTAAAAAGGATTTTTTTCCCCCTAACATACTTTCTTTATTTGTCGGTGACCTGGAACTTAATGGAAAACCTGGTGGATGCCAACTTCATTTCTGGTAATGAAACATCCTATTTTATTGTTTTAACTGGGCATTTTCAAAGGCTCTAACATAGATATTATTACCCCCAGAGCTAACACACCAAACCACCAATGACCCACTGGTTTCTCTGAACAGGGATTATCTTGTTTAAATATTAACCACTGAAGTTTTCTCTCATAACCAACATGATGAAAATAGGAGGGAAATTATCTTCAATCATTTTCGACGGGGCGCCCATACTGCTAGTGTCAAAATCTATGGCTTTTCCAACAAGATAGCCACCTCTGCCAAAAGCATACTCAGAAATGCCAACTGCAATTAAAATCTGGCACCTGTCTTGGGCACCAAATTTGCTTCTAATATCTCCATGTTGAAATGTGTCTCAGCTTTGAGAGGATGTAAGATGCTTCTTGCCCTCTGCCCTTCGGAAAAACACTGGAGTGGAAAAATTGACGGCTGTTATCTCCCAAATTACGTTTTTTACATCTTAACTATCCTAAATCTTCTCTTTCTTTCCCTGGATGGGTTTGTTTAATTAGTCCCAAGAGAATCAGCATATATTCCCCACACACATTTCGTTTTAGCCTCGGGGTGGGGGGGGGTGGGAATAGGCGGTGAAATAAGTTCTTCCTAATATGGTGTTGAGCTTGGACAGATCCACAAGGGTTTAGAGACTATGGAATTGGGGAGTGATAGGTGAGAATGGGGTGCTTCCCTAAGATTGTGTTTCAGAGACTGGAGCAATAAATCTTAGTCTGATGCATGTTGTCCTCTCTGACTGCTATCTATGAACAAGTTTGTGCCTCAACTATGGTTTTGTTGAGCTGGGGCTCTCAAAGTCTTACTAAGGTTTTAATTATTAAAAGAATCTGTAGCCTGGCCAGTGTTGCTCAGTGGCTGCGCATTGACCCAGGGACCAAGAGGTTGCCAGTTTGTATATGTGCTGCCGAAGCGAGCACCAAGAGGTTGCCTGTTTGATTCCTGGTCAGGGCACATGCCGGGTTGCAGGCTCCATCCCCAGTGGGGGCATGCAGGAGGCAGCCAATCAATGATGTTTCTCTCTCATTGATGTTTCTATCGCTCTTCCTCTCCCTTCCTCTCTCTCTAATATCAATACAAACATATTTTTAAAAAAAGAATTTGTACCATTTCCCAAGAAGAAAATAACTTTTCTCTTACAAGCCTTTCACGTGCTCGACACCTGGCTCCACAAAGGTAGGGAGAGAGTGGTCCTTGCTTGGGCCCAGCCATCCCTTTGGAAGGTAAATGTATTGCACAGATCAGTCCCAACAAGACCGATGGACCAAAAGGCCAGAGTATGAGATGACCCAAGAGCAGGCTAACTGGCACAGAAGCTCCTGGGGAGGCCCCTGCCCAGCTTGCTCACCACCACACTCAGGGCCCTGCACAGAAAGGGTGCTGGTAAACGCCTCCTGAAGAACAGTGAGCAGATTCTGTGTGCATGGCAGTTAAACAGAGCGCTTCACATTGTAAGACCCCTTGGTTTCAATGGTAAAAGGAACCTGATTAGGTAATTATATGTAGAGGGCCCCCTGGGAAGGCACATGGGCATTCTTTAATTATTGTCAGCTGAACCCAGTGGCTTCGGCAAAGCCACGCCCTGGGAACACGCCTTGCCAAAAGCGCAAGGGTGTTGTCAGCTTGACCTTCATTTCAGCCCGTGGTGTGGGGAAGTTGGGTTTTGATATCTAAATCCAGCCTAGCACCAGGAATGCTCAGGGCCTTCTCAAGAATGCAAATAATCTCCTTTGTCTTGACCTTTTGGTGAAACTTCCTGGTATTTGGGGTATAAAATAAACACGCGGTATCGGCTCTGGGTCACTGTCTCTCCATCAGAAGAGGGCACCTGGCCCCAGCTTTTCTTTCTATCTCTGTGTCTTCTCTCTTTCTTTTATTTCTCAATCCCCAGCCGCCTCTACTCAGGAATTGGACCCGCTCTCTAGCTGCGCTGGACGTGGAAAAGAGATAAAATAGTTATAATTATAAATCACTGCAAGTGCAAGAAGACACCCTCCTGAGATTTGTTAGGGGCGCAGACACACATGTTCTGACCTTTGCACTTGCCAGGCTCCCTCGTTAGAAGCACTGTCTGTCAGCACCACCCCTTAACCCAGGCCACCCTGAGCTCCTAGGACACATCACTCTTCATCAAAAATGGGAAAAGGGTAACAGAGCGTGACAGACAACTAAAGGCACAAATAGATGTTACTATTAGATAATACCGAAAATGCATAAAAGAAGTGCTTAATGTATAAAAGGGTTCTGCTCAAAAAAATTCACCAAGAAGTTGCTTCTTTGCAAATGAATTTTCCCCAGTGGAAAGGATGTTACAAATGATGGTTAGGGCCTCAGGAGCGCTCACGAAAGGCCATTTAACCCCATAATGTCCCAGATTACTAGTTGGACTACACCCAACCGCTCTATAACAGCATATTCTCGGGAAGAGAATCCTGATTTTAACTAGGGAGCTCACAGCCCCAGAGCTTATAAATGCCCCAAACCTTCCTAAATCTATTGAGACCAGAAATTCCTCCAAGGCAGCATTTTTCTAATTTTTTTTTTACTGCAATCCACAGGAAGACACATAATTTATATTCCATAAACATACACATATACAGATACCCCATAAATTAAAAGAAACGTTTCATAAAACGAATTATATGTGATGTGCTTTGAATAGAATAGTTCTCTGAATAGTTTCTATTCTATCATAGTTCTTTTTTGTTTGTTTTATTAATCCTCACCCAAGGATATTTTCCATTCATTTTCAGAGAGACTGGAAAGAAGGGACGGAGAGAGAGAGAAAGAGAGAAACATCAATGTTAGAGAGAGATCAATTGGTTACCTCCTGCATCCTGGATGGGGCCAGGGATCGAACCTGCAACCCAGGTACTTGCCCTTGATCAGGAATCGAACTCCCAACTCTTTGGTCTGAGCCGACGCTCTATCTGCTGAGTCACACCAGCCAGGGCTGTTACAGTTCACTAGAGGCCCAACACACGAAATTCGTGTGCAGGTACGGTCCCTAGCCCTGGCCTGCAATCAGGGCCATCTTCCCCAGCTGCCCACAGCTGGCCCTGCCCCCTGCCACCATCCACCGACGGTGGCCGGGGGGGGTGGGGTGGGGGGGGGGAAGGGACCGAGAGGTCGGCTGTTCCCGCCCACTTGCTGGCCCTGCCCCCGCCACGGGTGGCCATCAGGCAATCGGGGCCTGCCGGCCGGGGAAAGGGACCAAGAAGTGGTCAGTGCACCTCATAGTGACTGGTCCAGTGGTCATTCTGTCATTAGGGTCAATTTGCATATTATCCTTTTATTATATAGGATTTGTAAGCACTCAAACTGACCCAATAAATTAATTTCCAGCTCTCTAATGGGTTTAGAGCCCCAGTGTAAAACACCATTGTCCTGAATGACCCAAATTGAAGAGCAAAGGGTAGAGAATGGTGGCTGTTGATGTGCATTCCCTCAACTTCCTAAATTTTAATGTCATTATGGAGAAAAAAAGATAAAATGAGATAATTTTTTGCAAATGTGTCAGAAATCCACCTGTCTCTTGGTTCAGGCTCCCACCTGTTTAAGCAATTCCTTTCTCCTCCTTTTCTCTTTTTAAAGATGCAAGTGTTGGCAGAAAACCTGAGGTTTCAGATAATTATAGATTCTAGATAACAAAGACAGAGACTACAAATCATGCTGATGAAAAGCCTCAAGATCTGTAAACTTAAGTCTTTTTAGTTACTCAGAATACATGGATATAATGCAATCAATGTTTGGGCTTTTATCACCAGAGCAACATGCAAAGTGTGGCTAGGAGTGGGAACCAGTCATTCCTATCCACTAGGGGTGGCCCCGGGAAGCAAGCAGAAGCACAGTATCCCAAGCCTTCTAGCCCCTCATCCAGACTCACTGAGTTTTCTCTCCAGAGTAAAGTTAAAGATTCTGGGTAAAGAGATGACTCTGGTGACTCCAGGGACAAGTAAGTTCCTAAGGAACAACCCATGAGCCCAGGGCAAAGTCTTCATGAAGGCCATGCCCAGCGAGCAGCTGAGTTCAGTAAATTAGAAAGGAACAACATTCTGTATTTCACCCTGTGGTGGATTCAAGCAACCTGCCACTACTGCCTCCCGCCCTCCCACACCTGGCTTTGGCTGACAGTGACTGAATATTCCCAGCAGTTTGCTCCTCCCAGCCAAACCTACCCACAGTTGGAGATCATAAAATGAGAATCTTCCTTTCAATCTCTCAGAATCCTCTTGCATTTGTCTGAGAACTTGGAACCCTTATTTATAGGCTTTCCTTCCAGGGGCGGGGTTCCGCCTTGAGATGTGTCCTATGGGTTTTCATTATCATAGGTATACATGTTTTGCATTCTGTCACGTTTTATTTTAAAATTCCATTCAAAAGACTGGGGAGCAGTATTTTCCATTTTAATTTTAAAAGGTTTAATCTGACTTGACATTTCCAAAAAATTAATGCACCAATCTCAGAAATATCTCACTCCATTGAGTTCGTCTTGAACTATTTATTTCTGTACTTCCTCTTTCCTTCTTCTGTTATAGAACCATTTTTAAGAAATACTATTTTGTATAATAAAGAATGGAAAGATGCATAAAGGGTTCCTACCTTTATCCACTTATAATTTCACTTTAATCTACAGATTACAAATGATTAATTACTGATCCTTTAAAATCAGCAAAATGGATGCTATGTCAATTGGGATTGCATCAGCACAATTTCAGGCCTGCATCGGTGATCTGAGAAAAGACTCCCAGCAGGACCGAAAGCAAGAACTTTCAGAGAAAACCCACAGACAAAAATTACATATTTTTCACATTTGCTATCTGACAATACAGGCCATAAAACCAACCGATGAAAATCCCACGTTAGAAAAACAATGAATGTGAAACAAAGTAAAAGCAGGCACTATTGTTTCCTTGTTGTTGTTCAGTCCCTCCATAAAGGGAACATTTTTAGGAAACATATCAGCATGAATCTTTGGATTTTCCCCTCTCACCATATACTCATGTACACACGTGTGTGTATATGTGCACATATGTCTATATCAGGGAACATGCAGACATATTTCCAGAGCAGTAAAAACACTACGGTCCTTCAGACAAAATAGTAGGGGGCAATGCCCACTAAGTTATCAGTTCCAGGCCCTCACTTTCTAATTGACGACTTCAGGGATACTTTCAGCACCTGTCAACTTCAAACCCACACTCACTTTTTCCTTTTAGACAATGCTGCATGTGTACTAGTAATACAGCAGTGTTTCTGACATATTGCAGCATGTTCTGCTACGAAGATGTCTTCAGAAGCACAGCTTAATAGATGGTAGAAAGGGAGGAAGCCTGCTAAATGTTCATCTAACAACTGTGCAAAAGAATACTATAAAAAAACACATTTCCACACTTAAAATATTTTTCACTAGCATTAGCAATAATTCAAACTATTTAAAGCAAGTAGATATGGATTTAAATAAAATACAAAAGGGTATTTGATACAACAAAAAATACCTTAAGTCTAACACAGTAAAGCTAGTGAAATATTAAAGATGACATTTCATGTCTATTAACATACAAAAATCAAAGGGAAATATATTTGGATCCAAACTAAATGACTTTTAAAATCCATAATAAGATGAGCAAAAATATCAAAAAGGTAAGTATGCAATTGTCCAGTCTATTAAATTGCCGTGCGTGAAAGATAAATAAAATAATTGCTTTAAGTTAATAGGTGCTTTGAGCATATGTTTTTATGATTTTAAAAAACACCCAAAATAAAGAAAAAGTAAATTCAAAGCTTACTTTTATAATATCAAAAGTCAGACTAAAATCAGATCATTCTGTTTAATTAGAAGTAAACTCAACATTACATGGAGAATATAAATTTTCAGCTCCACATGTAGTAATCACATGCCTGGAATTTTCCAAGATAATTTCATTTTCAAATATTTTCCCCATTATCCACTTCTATAAGTGAACTCAAATCATGTGCTCAGACTGTGTATACCAATTTGTGGCATCACCTTATATAGGCAAATAGGATGGGTTTTACATATTTTTTAAATTTAAATTTTTTTTTTTGGCTTTCATTTTGTTATATATAAACACATTTAAATGACTACTAAACCACTGAAGCACTCCTTTAAGAATGACTACAAATGCTTATGTTCGAGAACTAGATTTGGCCAAGAATTGTTATGGGTACCAATATTAATGAAACAATGTAAGATCAAATCATAGAATTATTTTTGTGCATTTAGTAGAATTTATATAACTATACAAACATGTGTAGGCAGTAAGTAACATGCTGTGTATAGAGTAACCACAAGCCCTCGCTTGCCTGGACAGTCCTGGCTGATTCCTAATGTCCCAGCATCTGGGAATCCAACCATGACGTCCTGGTTCATAGATTGATGCTCAACCACTGAGCCACGCTGGCCGGGCTAATGATACACTGTCTTGCCCTGGCCAGTGTGGCTCAGTCGGTGGAGCATTGTCCCATGCACCAAAAGGTTGCTGGTTTGATTCCCAGTCAGGGCACATGCCCAGGTTGCAGGTTTGGTCCCCTATTAGGGTGCATACGGGAGTCAACAAATTGATGTTCCTCTCTCACATGATATTTCACTGTCTCTCTCTCCCTCTCCCTTCCTCTCTCGCAAAAAAATCAATAAAAACATATTTAAAATTTTCTTTTAAAATGATACAGTGTCTTGTTGATGGAACAGAAAAGAAACCCAGAACCCCGACTCCCAGTTCACATTTTCTTCCTTTCTGTCAAATTCCTTATAAGGTAGAGACAGAATATGTTCCCACTTCATACCAAGTACCTCTATTTTTCACAGCTATTTCATGACATTTAAATTTTTATTTAAAAAATATATATAAGGTATATGCACACATGAAAACGTATTCAAAACAAAACTCTATCTCCCTTTCCATACTCTAAGCCAGCCGTGGGCAAACTACGGCCCGCGGGCCGGATCCGGCCCGTTCGGCTGTTCTATCCGGCCCGCGGAGTCGAAAGAGCAGAGGGTTCTCTTGCTCTCCCCTCTGCTCCTTTACTTTGAATTTATATTAGTTCACACAAACACTCCATCCATGCTTTTGTTCCGGCCCTCCGGTCCAGTTTAAGAACCCATTGTGGCCCTCGAGTCAAAAAGTTTGCCCACCCCTGCTCTAAGCCCTCAATCTCTCTTTCATTCATTGTGCATATATTTTCCATTAAGTTCTGGAACATATGATAGATACTTTCAAGTCTTTGTTAATTGCAACATCTGGATCATCTTGAGTTTGGTTTCAATTAACTGCTTTTTTGCCCCTGTTTCTTCATCTGTATAGTTATTTTTTTCTGTTTTATTGATATAATTGATGTATAACATTGTATTAAAGGTATGCACACAATGATTTGATATATGTTACATAGTGATTTTTGATAGGATATTGAGCATTATGATTAACATGTTACAGAGACTCTGAATTGTGTATAGTGATTTTTGTTCTAGTAGACAGTTAATTCAGCTGAGCAGAACACTAAACTCTGTCTCCCCTGTGGTGGGCAACAGCTAAGATCTCTGCTCAGTTCTTTCAGCTTCCAGAAGATGCTTTTTCGCCAGTCCTCTTAGGATCTTCCCTACATGCATATACTAGTAGTTTATTTAGTGGCTAGCCAAGGACTTTTGCCATTTTGTATATAGACTGCAGGGTTTATTCCAGCCGTGGACAAACTACGGCCCGCAGGCCGGATCCAGCCCGTTCGGCTGTTCTATCCGGCCCGCGGAGCCGAAAGAGCAGAGGGTTCTCTTGCTCTCCCCTCCGCTCCTTTACTTTGAATTTATATTAGTTCACACAAACACTCCATCCATGCTTTTGTTCCGGCCTGCGGTCCAGTTTAAGAACCCATTGTGGCCCTCGAGTCAAAAAGTTTGCCCACCCCTGGTTTATCCCCTCTGTAGCTCCCTCTCTCCTCTGGGATTTCCCTCCTAACTTCCTTGCTACTCTGCCAGTCACCATCTATGTCTTCTAACACCTCAATACAGTAGGGCTATGGCTTGCCACTTAGGTTAGGTGGATTTGAGAGTGTCTGTAGGTAAAAAGGCACAAACTTGCAAATTTACCCATTTTAGCTTGTCTTTCAAAGGTACAGTCTGCTCCAGATTCTGCCTGATTTTGCTTGCTCTCCAGTGTCTTAAAATAGTTGGTTTTGAAAAAAGATTTTTTAAAATCCTCACCTGAGAATATGGGTTTTTGGTTATTTTATTTTATGGACGAGAGAGAGAGACAGAGAGAGAGAGAAGGAGGGAGGGAAGGAGGGAGGGAGGGAGGGAGGGAGGGAGGGAGGGAGGGAGGGAGGGAGGGAGGGAGGGAGAGAGGGAGAGAGAGAGAGAGAGAGAGAGAGAGAGAGAGAGAGAGAGAGAGAGAGAGAAATATCAACAAGTTGCCTCATATATGCAAACCAGCAACCTGGGTATGTGCCCTGACCAGTAATCGAACCTGTGACCTTTTCGTGTACAGGATGACACTCCAACCAACTGAGCCACACCAGCCAGGGCTAAAAAGATTTTACAAATATTATCTACAGGGGGATCGGTGCAATCACACTACTTCACCATTCATAAGGAAACTACCTTATACTTTTTAATAGCTACATCATTACTATGGTATGACTATAGTATTTTTAAATATATTTTTATTGATTTCAGAGAGGAAGGGAGAAGGAGAGAGAAATAGAAATGTCAATGATGAGAATCATTGATTGGCAACCTCCTGCATGTCCCCCACTGGGGATCGAGCCTGCAACCCGAGCATGTGCCCTTGACAGGAATCAAACTGGGACCCTTCAGTATGCAGGCCAACACTCTATCCACTGAGCCAAAGGGCCATAACTTATTTTTTAAATCCTCAATTAATGGACACTTTATATTAGTATCTCATCTGGTAACAGTAAAAGAATCTTCATTTCCAAAGGTGTCCAGACTGGTTGGCTAAAATGATGTTTTCAGCAAATAGGCTCCAGAAATGGGATTTAGCTCCTGCTCCAGTCCTTTGTGGGTATGAAAATTTGGGTAACTCACCTAACTTCCCTGAATCTCACTTATTTCATCTGTAATATAGGCAAAAGAACACTTTCCTCGTGATAATATATATAATGTATATAAAGCACAGTTCTTGATACACAGAAAGGGCTCAATAGAGTGTACTCCTCCCCAAGAATAAAGAACAGGACCCACGAGAAGGCAGAGCTGGGTTAAGATGAATAGTGTCGGGCAACTGGGGACAAGAGAGCTGGGCTGAAATGGAAGGTCACAAGGAAAAGGTGAAAGAAAAGAGGAAAGAAGAAAAAAGAGAAGCCAAAAATATTGTCTTTGTATGAGGCAAGATTCCATCAAACGCTCTTCTTGTTCAGAACTACTTTGGTCAACACATGAAATAGGCAAAGCCCCTGCGCATAGCCCTTCAGTTTCAGCACTTCTCTGAGCCTTCTGAGCTCCTACCAGCCTGGTGCCTGAGTTATAACCAGAACTTTTTTAGGGATGTACTAACCAGCAGTCCTCCTAAAGCTTCCCTCAACCCCAGGAAGACCATCCTCACCAATACATTAATGCTTGTACTACAAGGGACTCCAGAATAAAGAAGGGAAGAGGCATAAAATAACAGGATGGTTTGCGTGGCTCAGTGGTTGAGCATAGACTTATGAACCAGGAGGTCACGGTTCGATTCCCAGTCAGGGCACATGCCCAGATTGTGAGCTCGATCCCCAGTGTGGGGCATGCAGGAGGCAGCCGGTCAATGATTCTCTATTATCATTGATGTTTCTAGCTCTTTCTCTCCCTCTTCCTTCCTCTCTGAAATCAATAAAAAAAATTTTTTTAAAGAGAGGATCAGCATGGATTATCCTTGGAAAAGGAAGAAATCTTTATTTATTTATTTATTTTTAAAAATATATTTTTATTGATTTTTTACAGAGAGGAAGAGAGAGTGATACAGAGTTAGAAACATCGATGAGAGAGAGACATCGATCAGCTGCCTCCTGCACGCCCCCCACTGGGGATGTGCCCGCAACCCAGGTACATGCCCTTGACCGGAATCGAACCTGGGACCCTTCAATCCGCAGGCCGATGCTCTAACCACTGAGCCAAACCGGTTAGGGCAGGAAGAAATCTTTAAAAGTAACTGGGCTTAAGACAGGAACCTGGGGCCCAGAGGGAGCAATGGTTTCTCCCAGATAATATTGATTTCTTGGTGTGAAGCCTCCTCTCTCCAATCCATCTGTATCCTCTGGAAAGAAATGGATTGATATGAAGGATGGAAATATCACCGAATGTCTACAATAGCCTGGAGCCTCTCTGAGTTAGCCTATGAAATAAAAAAGGATGTTTCCTATTGGCCAGAGAGACAAGTGAGGGGGGTGCAAACACGTGTCCCTCGCTACTACAGAACCCTCGCTACTGCAGCAGGAGGACCACTGAGCAACAAGGACAGCTCTGACCAGACGGGGGCCAATGAGGGGCAGTTCAGGTAACACATTAATTTCTGGGACTTGGACTCAATGGTTCTTGGAGCACTGAGATCTAAACAGTCACATCTGTACTGGTCAGGAGGCAAAGCCTGGAGCACCCTGGTACACACATCGTTAACACTCAGAGAGATTCTATAGACTCTTGGTGATCTAGAGAATGGATTCTTGAATTCTCACCTAATCTGGTTTTCTTCATGGTTTCAGTTAAAAAAAACACACACCACTCTCGGGATCATCAGCAGAGACACTGAAACTGGGCTAGCTCACTGTGAGGGCCATTTGTCATTCCCACAGGTGGCTAAGAACCTGAATCCTATCTCCACATCGGGGAACCCTCCACCTTATCAGCCAAATGGAAGCTGGAAATGGGTCCCCATTCCCCCTGCCCAAGGGCTCTATCACACAGGCAGAGCCTGTCACCTGCCCCAGCCTGGGAATTCAGTCAGCCGCACACTCCCTATTGTTTAATCTATACATAGCACATATCATATGAAAAAATGGGCTAGACTCAGAGGAAGGAGGAGTGAAAGTTGGTGGAAGAAATATCAATAATAACATATGCAGATGGCATCATCTTACTGGCAGAAACTAGCAATGATCTGAAACGACTTCTGATGAAAGTAAAAGAAAGTGCCAAAGCAGGACAGCATTTCAATATAAAGAGGACAAAAATCATGACTACAGAAGAAATATGAACTTTAATATAGACAATGACGAGACTGAAATTGTTAAAGATTGTGCTTACTTTGGTTCAGTCATCGATTCAAATGGAGTCTACAGCCAAGAAATCAAGAGAAGGCTGAGACTCAGAAGGGCAGCAATGGAAGAGTTGGGAAAGATCCCCCAGAGCAAGGATGAGTCATTAGAGACCAAGGTTAAGATCACCCACACCCTTGTATTCCCAATTACTAAGTACAGTTGGACAGTGAAGAAGGCTGACAGGAAAAAAAACTGACTCATTGGAAAGATGGTGCTGGAGAAAAGCTCTGGGGACACCCTGGACCACCAGAAAGGTGGACATGTGGGTCCTAGAGCAAATGCAGCCTGAACCCATCGCTGGAAGCTGCCCTACTTCAGGCACATCATAAGAAGGCAGGGTTCTTCTATTTATTTATTTTTTATATATTTTTATTTATTTCAGAGAGGAAGGGAGAGGGAGAGAGAGCTAGAAACATTGATGAGAGAGAATCATTGATTGACTGCCTCCTGCATGCCCCCAACTGGAGATCGAGCCCACAACCCCAGCATGTGACCTGACCAGGAATCAAACGTGACCTCCTGGTTCATAAGTTGATGCTCAACCACTGAGCCAGCTGGGCAGAAGGCAATGTTCTTTAGAAAAGACTATAATGCTGGGGAAAAATCAAAGGCAGCAGGAAAAGAGGAAGACCAAATATGACAAGGATTGACTCCATGAAAGAAGCCGTAGGTGTTAGTCTCCAGGAGCTGAGCATGGCTGCTGAGGACAGGACACTGTGGACATCACGCATTCACAGGGCTGCCTGGAGGTGGAACAGACTCAGTGGCACATATAAGCACAAAGAAGAGGGATGGCTGTGACACTTTCAGCCATCATCATGGCCACATTTTTTTTTTTAACTATCAAAAATATTCCGTTGACTTATTCCGCCTGCAGCATGGTCCCCTTCCCCTCCACCCTCATTTACGAAGGCAGAATAAAAAATAATATCACAATAAAGAGGAGGAAATGAGTGGCCATTGTTTCCGCCTTTTACAGTCAGATGTTTCATGGGATTTGCCCGCAACACATAACAGCACATTTGTGATGCTGATAACTGAAGACTTTAAACTATATTACAAACTGATTACCGTCCAGAGCCTAAAGCTCTGTTTACAAGCCTGTTCTGCCTTCCTTCAGGCTCTCCATGCTTATAAATGACGCCTTCCAGTGTCTTAAAGTATGAGAGGTAGCTAGCCCCAAATTCTCGGGCTGCTAATGGTTCACATAAAATGAACTCCTACAATTTTATTACCACCCTGGTGCGAATTTGCAGGTGAGGGGCCACCAGGGAAAGGGTGAGGATATGTTTCTCACTCCTGGCCTCCTGACTTTTCCAAGTACAAGGGACTTTTCCACTCAATATTTCAAATGATTGCTCCAACTCCCAAGGCTGCTGATTAAGCCAAATGGGCTCTACCCTGGTACTCTGGGAAAGCAGGAGTAAGCCATCAAGTTTTCTCTCTGGAGAGAGAAGGAACATGAAATTGCATCCTAACTTTACACCTATGAAGCTGATTAAGCAACTGATCCTTTATAGTTTGACTGATGTACTAGTATACATTTAGTGGTTATCAGTTGATTTGCATGTTGAGAAGTAACTACAGGAAAATGTTCAATTTCACATTCCAATCAGATAAGCCAGACATGATTTTTGTATGTGTGAGATATGACACATGTATCTCACAACACAAAGATTACCAAACTTGGAAAGGTGATCATGATCGCATGCAACTAAGTGTCCTGATGGGCTCTGAAAACTGCACGATTCATTCAGTACCTCTGAATGAATTTATATGAAGGTTTTTAAATATATATATATTTTTATTGATTTGAGAGAGGAAGTGAGAGGGAGAGAGATAGAAACATCAATGATGACATCGGATCATTGATTGGCTGCCTCCTGCACGCCCCCCACTGGGGATCGAGCCCACAACCCCAAGCATGTGCCCTTGACTGGAATCAAACCGGGAATCCTTCAGTCTGCAGGCCAACACTCTATCCACTGAGCCAAACCAGCTAGGGCTTATATGAAGTTTTAGTAACATTTATATGAAGTTTTAATAACACAACACGCCAAATACAGCACCAATGAAATGCTCTTGCAAGAACTCCTAGAAACCTTTAAAGCAGGGCTGATTACCAGAAAATACATAAAATCCACACATTCTATAGGTATATCTAACTTGATATGACTACTTTCTTACCTTGAAAGTGACTTCTGGCAGACCAAAGAGATAAATGGAGAGACGGTGAGTCTAAGTATATTTAGTAACATTCTTTCTCCTGGGGGTTGGGGGGATAACCTAAAACCATACAAACTAAAAGTAATTTCTCAATTTTTAAAAGCATTTGACTACTAAATAATGAATGCTTAGCGGGAGGGGGGGATGTTTCTCAGTGTCTTTTAAAACAGGCAAATTAACTTCTAAATGTCAAACATAAAAACAGTTCAATATGGCAGACTCTACTTTAAAAAGATTTTTTTAAATTTCAAATTCAAATAAAACAAAATTCCACATAAATGGCTTACATAAAAAAAGCCTTCAAAAACAACAAAACTGAACTTAAAACTCACACATAAAAGTTTTCCTTTTAAGACCAAGGATATCCTAAGATCATTTGTCATAGGCTTAGAAGTGGTGAAAACTAAACCAGCTGCCAAAAATTATTTACTTTGTAGCACAAACGACTAAGGATGTAACACCCACTAAGTGACCTGCAGAGAAAATGCAAGGTTAATTTATTCTGCATGTTTTTGGTTTTGCTCTCTGTTAAAATAATACTCATCACCATATTCAACTCTTCATGCATTTTATCTTAATAAAAAATAGAGGCAAAGGAAGGAACACAGGGGTAAAAAACAGTGGGAGTGACAAGAAACAAACAAGTCAGGATTTCATGGTTACAAATTTAAAAACCCATTCATTAAGAATAAATCTATGACAAAATACATCACAAATACTTTTTTCCTCTCAAAAGTGTAGGATTAAAATTGGAATTACTATATTTACTATACGTTCAACATATTTTTATGTACATAGTATCTTTTGGATCTTTTCAGATTCAAAAGTGCCAGCCAAAACACAGAGCCCGAGTGACTGTAGTAAACTGAAGCTTTGAGCCCTGTCAGATAAGCCAAAAATGTGGACAGTCCTGCAAGTATAGCAACAACAGGGCCTGGCTTGTTAGTCCTGAAAAAATACAGTATAAATTCTTTGTAACTGAAGCTCTGGAATGTCATCTGTCTTAAATTACATCCACCTGGGATTATGTTCCAATGACCAATATGGGCAGATTACTGGAACTTGAAAACCTCACTTTTTTGGTAATTGACATTTAAACTGTTTGAAGTTTCTCATTAAGGTCTCTTAAGAAATTAACTACAGATGTAGGAAACTAAGTGTATAGTACTCAGAGAAATGAAGTCACCTGAAGGCTCCAAATAACTAGAAGTATTTAAATGTAGTGAGTGCATTAAAAGGAAGGGATGAACTAGCCTGCCCCAGAGGCTGCAATTTCATCACTTTTTCTCTATCCCAATTAGGTTTCCCAGCACATTCTGAATGTAATTAAAAGAAAAGAGAAAGGCAAGAGGTTGAAATGACATGGGCCTACCACTTAGACCAGAGTATAGAGTGGAGAACTAACCTGATGGAGGCTGAGAGAGATTAAACATCTCCACTGCTTCCCTGTTGCCAATCCTATCTAATAATCCTATCTAATAAAGAGGGAATATGCTAATTGACCATCATTCCGTCACAAAGATGGCTGCACCCACAGCTGAGGCCAAGTTCCCATGAGAAGCCTTAACAAGCAATCAGCAGGGACCTGAGGCTACACACTCCCCCATCCCTGTGGGGCTTGACAGAGGACCTCGGGCTGTGTCCCCCACCCTGCAGGGCTTGACAGGGAACCTCAAGGTGAGCTTCCCGCCCTCCCCCATCCCCGTGGGGCTTGACAGAGGACCTCAGGCTGTGTCCCCCACCCTGCAGGGTTTGACAGGGAACCTCAAGGTGAGCTTCCCGTCCTGGTGCTGGGATAGGGGACCTCAGGCTGCTCCCCCCACCCTGCAGGGCTTGACAGGGGACCTCAGGCCACACCACCCCACCAAGCAGGTTTGACGGGGGACCTCAAGGTGCGCTTCCCATCCTGGTGCTGGGTGAGGGGACCTCAGGCTGCTCCCCCTGCCAGGCCAGGGGACCTCAGGCCGTGCCCTCCACCAGGTAGGGCTTGACAGGGGACCTCAGGCCACGCCGCCCGCCTCATCACCGGGCCAGGGGACCTGAGGCTGCACCCCCCTGCCTGGCTGGGCTTGACAGGGGACCTCAGGCTGTTCCCCCCACCCAGCGGGGCTTGACGGGGGACCTCATGGGTCAGGGGAACTCAGGCCCCACCCCTGCCCAGCAGGGCTTGACGGGGCACCTGAGGCTACGCCCCCACGCCTGGCAGGGCTTGACAGGGGATCTCAGGCCGGGTCCCCCACCTGGCAGGGCTTGACGGAGGACCTCAAGGCACGCCTCCGCTCCAGTCTGGGCTGGGGGACCTCAAGCCATGCCCCCCGTCCTGGCGCCAGGCCAGGGGACCTGAGGCTATGCCCCCTGCCCAGCAGGGCTTGACAAGGGTGGGACTGGCCAGGTCTGGATCTAGCCCAATTGGGGGGGTGGTGCGGCTGGGTCTGGGTCTCATGCGATTTTGAGGTGCATGTGGTTGGGTGGGAACTTGACTCTGGGTCCCATGGTGAGCCCCAGACTCTGACAGGAGGAAGGTTTTCATATACATTTTACTAATTTTCTTTCATGTCTGACACTTCTATTATAGAGAAAGGGCAAATAGCAATATTAAATTATTTCCTCTAATTAATCCCCTTTTAATGTGCATGAATTTCGTGCACCAGGTCACTAGTAGAATATAAACTTGGAATGTGGCCTGGCCTTGAAGGCCCTTCACAGCCTGATGCCAACACACCAGTTCAGCTTCATGTCCATCCCCACTGCCCATACTCTACAATGGCCCACTCATAACTCCCTTGCCATCCTTTGCACCTGCAGTTCCCTTGGCCAGGAATGCCCTTCCCTCTCCGATCCTCTTTTTAAATCTGCTCAGAGATCCACTTCCCTATGAGTAGTCCCATGTCCTCAGAAAGGCACTCTGGCCTCTACTTTACTGCTTTCCATGGTAATTCCATTTAATCAGCATTTACTAAGAACCTACCATGGGCCAAGGCACTATGGTGATCACTCAAGAATAAGATACAACAGAGGTAGGATTATTCCTTTCAGGCTCTCTTCTCCACCTACCTCAAACTGCACACTAATCTCACACGAGACACACAGAAAAGGCCCTCGGGAAATTTTTTCACCTTCCCACTTCTTAGGAGCTGCCAAGGACTTAGTAGGGGCATAATTCTCATTCTTTTCAGGAGAATGTATAAATGAATGACTGAATAATAAAAAGAAATGTGTTGTGTTGTAGGTACTCTTAAAAAGAATACCATAGATATAGTCTAGAATTTTTTGTTGTAAAAAAATGTTATATGAAATACTTTTCCCATTTACTTCATAATAAATTCAATAATGAGTCCTGCAAGAAAAAGGTTTTCTTCTTAATAAAATAAAAAAAAACCCACAAATTTAAAAAGCATTTAAAGAGAGAAACTATATCAAGCAGTAAACCATATGGTTATGAAGATAAGTTTCTTATCCCTCTTTAACAATAATCCTGGAAATATTACAACTTTTACTAATTCCTCAAAAACCTTATACTAATTAGTAAAATGCACCTGTGTCAACAGTCCTGTTTCTATCTTTAAAAGTCGTTTCTTCAGCTGATGCCTGGGGATCTCAGCACATTAAGTGTTTGTGGAGCCTAAAAACTGCTCGTGGCTGCTGGTCACTGGCTAGTTGCTAATGCTCTGAGGTTCCCACATGTAACAGAATGTGTGGAGCCTTCCAGCTGGTCTCAGAAGCACCTGGTTAGCAGCTCCACCCAGGCCCTGCACAGTCAGGAAGGCAGAAACAATGGGCCTTGTCCTCCAGGAGAGGAGCACCCAACAGGCATGAGACCGACAGCAGAACTCTGCCCCAAACTGGTGTGAGGGTTCATGACTAATGCCCGAGGGAGAAGACAGGCAGTAGAGGGCACTGGATCTTTTCCAGCAGCAGCTCAGTATCCCATGTTGGCCATAGGAGTTCACAATCAAAGGCAGAGTCCTCGCCTTCCATGACACCTCATTCTAGTAATAACGCCCGTCTTGGGTAAGGAAGGGTGGAGAGAAAACAAAAACAGAAAATTTTAGAATGAAAGCGAATTATTGTCTCAGATCCTGCTAAGATTCCTCCACGGAATTGAAACACGGTTACCTTTTTTTTGAGCACACCTTCCAGATTCTAAGTCAGTCCTGAGTTGAGGGAAGGAAGTGTGTTCCACAGGTGAGAAATTCCAAAGGAAACAGAATGTCCCTGGGACAGAAACACTGGCTGGTGGGGAACTGTAAGCCCCATGGACTCAGACTGGTCAGGCTCTCTGGTGACACCTGGGTGCTGGGGTAAAGCCATGTTTGGCCATTCAGATATCCCCTCTGCCCAGGACTTGTTTACATAAATGATTACAGACAAACATGTACAGAAGGCATTGCTTTGTGCTTTTGAAAATTCTCACAAAAAGGAGAATAATAAAGAATCTGAAAACAGCCCTAGACTGTGTTCAAAAACTCAAGCCAAAAAAGAACCTTCAGATTTGACCTCGTAAATTAGCAGGAATGTTTAGACAAATCTATAATCTAAGAAAACATACATACGCCCACACTCACACATGAAAAGTTTGCCTTTCCATCCTCTCATGTCAAGTGAATAACTGGAAATGAATTCTGTGTAGTGTGCCCATATGATGATATTTTCATTCAAGAATTTTTAATAAGTGCCTACTATGTGTCAGACACCATGCTAAGCAAGCATGGTGAGCATGGAGTTCCCAGGCTGGTGGGTGGGATCAAACAAAAGAGGGCAATGCACCCATTCATGTTACATCGTGAAACTAAGTGTGGTGAAGAACAGGCTGCGCTGAGGGAGGACAATGGGACTGGGAGGGAGGACATGCTCTAGATCAGGGGTGGGCAAACTTTTTGACTCGAGGGCCACAATGGGTTCTTAAACTGGACCGGAGGGCCGGAACAAAAGCATGGATGGAGTGTTTGTGTGAACTAATATAAATTCAAAGCAAAGGAGGGGAGGGGAGAGCAAGAGAACCGGATAGAACAGCCGGATCTGGCCCGCGGGCCGTAGTTTGCCCAAGGCTGCTCTAGATGGTCATTCCCCTCCCTGAGGAGGTGGCTTTTATGTATGTATTTTACAGTAGTCCCCCCTTATCTTTATTTTGTTTCCATGGTTTCAATTACCCATGGTCAACTGTGGTCCAAAAATATAAAATGGAAAGAAAATTCCAGAAATAAATAATTCATAAGTTTTAAATTGTGTGCTGTTCTGAGCAGCATGATGAAATTTGCCATCGTCCCACTCCATCCCACCCAGGACAGAAATCACCCCTTCGTCCAAGGTATCCAGGCTGTATAGGCTGGCTGCCCACCCATTAGCCACTTAATAGCCATCTTGGTTATAGGATCGACTACTGTGGTACTCTGGTGCTTGTGTTCAAGTCACCCTTATAGTAACCTAATGCTACCTCCCAATGTCTACACCATTCACCTCCATCATCCCATTACATAAGTACTGCATCCTCTCACATCATCACAAGAAGGGTGAGTGTGGTACAATAAGATATTTTGAGAAAGAAAGACCACATTCACATAGTTTTTATTATAGTATATTGCTATAATCGTTCTGATTAGCTACTGTTGTTAATCTCTTACTGTGCCTAATTTATAAATTAAACTTTATCACAAGTATATATGTGTAGAAAAAAAACATAGTATATATAGGGTTTGTACTATCTGTGGTTTCAGGCATCTATGGGGGTGCCTTGGAACATATCCCCCATGGATAATGGGGAACTACTATATTTCCCTTTTGACATGCACTGTTTATTGATGTTCTTATGATCCAAGCACCATGTCCAGCATTCAGTGCATCATCGTAATTCTAACCACTCTCTGTGGTAAGTATCATGAGCCCCTTTTACAGATAGGAAAGTAAAGGGAGCTGGCTAGTAAATGGCATGGCCGGGGCTCTGGCTCAAGTCTGTGTGACCCTGGAGAAGTGCCTAAACATCGCTGAGCCTCAACATTGCTTTCTTTGCTTGAGGAAACAAGATGCTGAGTAGAAGGGGCAAGACCAGACATTCCCGGGAAGGTACTTTAAAGATGCTACGCAGAGGAGGGAAATTAACCAATTTGTATATTTAAAAATAATTTGGAGGAAAACACAATGAGATACCACTCACGCCTCTAGAATGTCTATAGTCAAAACTAATGGAAAATAACTAATTTTGGCAAGGAGCAGAGAAATTGGAACGCTTGTGGATTGTCAACAGAATGTAAATTGGTGAAGCCACTGTGGAAAACAGTTTGGTGGTTGCTCAAAAAGTTAAACATAAAATTGCCATATGGCCCAACAATTCCATTCCTAGGTATACACCCAAAAAAACTGGAAACAGGTACTCAAACACTTGAATGTTCATAATGGGACCATTCACAATTGTCACAAGGTGGAAACAACCCAAATGTTCATCAAATGATGAATAAACAGAATATATTCTATATCTACAATGGAATACTATTCAGCCATAAAAGGGAATGAAATACTTATAGATTCTACAACATGGATGAGCCTTGAAAACATTATGCTAAGTAAAAGAAGCCAGTCACAAAAGGCCACTTATTGTATGATTCAATTAGATGAAATATCCAGAATAGGTACCTGCATTGAGACACAAAGCAGACTAGTGGTTGCCAGGAGTTGGGGGAGGAAGGAATGGGGAGTGACTGCTAACAGGTACAGGATTTTCCTTCGGAGTGATGAAAATGTCTTGGAACTAGATAAGGATTATAGTTCTACAACACTGTAAATGTACTAAACTGTACACTTTAAAATGGTTAATTTTAAGTTATGTGAATTTTACCTCAATTTTTAAAAAATGGCTTAGAGGGGTACAGTAGATATGAAGGAACCTTTTTCACAATGGTCTAGACGAGAGATGACCATTTGGGTGGTGGCAGTGGAGATGAAGTGAAAGGGGCAGATTCAAGAGTATTTTGGGAGGCAGACTCAACAAATCTTGAAAACAGAATATATATGGTAACTAGAGGCCCGGTGCACGACATTCACACACTGGGGGGTTCCTCATCCCGGCCTGAGATCTCTCATAGTGCGGGATCCCTCAGGGGATGTCTGCCTGCCGAGGAGCAGGCCTAAGCCGGCAGGCGGACATCCCCCGAGAGGTCCATAGCACTGCCATGAGCCTGGCTTCTGGCTGAGTGGCATTCCCCCTGTTGGAGCGACCTGACCACTCCTGCATTGAGTGTCTGGCCCCTGGTGGTCGGTGCATGTCATAGTGACCGGTCGTTCCACTGTTCGGTCGATTTGCATATTAGGGTTTTATTAAATAGGATATTTATGCAGGCAGCATGTAACAGGGGAGGCAATGAGGGAGGTGAGGCAGGCAGCAGGCAGCCAATTGGATGGGTACTCCAAAAGCTCAAACCTAAATCTAGGAGAGTGGGTGTGGTAAACAGAATAATGGTTCCCCAAAGATGTCCATGCCCTAACTCCCAAAACCCATGAATACGTTAGGTTAAATGGCAAAGTGGAATTAAACTTGCAGATCAAATTAGGGTTGCTAATCAGCTGTCCTTGGGATAGGGAGATTAGCCTGGATTATTTGGATAGGCTCAATGTAATCACAAATGTTCTTATAAGTGGGAGATGGAGGCAGAAGACAGAGAACCAAAAAGATGGCAGCAGGAAAAGAATTTGACTGGCTTTGCTGGCTTTGGAGGTGGAGAAAAGAGCCATGAGCCAAAGAATGTGGACAGCCTCCAGAAGCTGGAAAAGGCAAGGAAATGGATTCTCCTGTGGAGCCTCCAAAAAGGAACACAGCCCGGCCAACACCTAGTTTCAGCCCATTGAGACCTGCTTCAGACTCCTGACTTCCAGAAGTGTCAGATAATAAATTGGTGTTGTTTTAAACCTCTTGTTTGTGGCAATCTGTTACAGCAGCAAGAGAAAACTAATACCATAGGGAAGCGTTGACAACTAAAGGGGAAACTCAACAGACCTGGCAACAGATGGGGTGTGGGTGGGAAAGAGATAAAGGCATCAAAGTCAACTCAGACTTCTGATCCTAGATCACCTTAATGAAGGAAAGGTGGCAAGAGCCATTAGGAGGCTTGGGGCTTCAGAGGAAAAGGGAGAGAGGGCTGCTGTTTGAGAGGACCGGGGAAGGATGGCTTCCAGGAGTAAGTAGCATTTGCAAGGAGCCCTGATGAATTGGCAGAACCTGAAGGATAAGGTGGGAGAAAGAATGTGAGCAAATTAGAGGGGGAGAGGGCTGAGTGGGTACAAGGAACAGTGAGCATTCTGGTTGAATGGCTCAAGGTGAACAGCACTGGGAGAGATGTTGAAAAGATGGGCGATGGATGAGAAGGCCTGTGCATAATACCCTGAGGGATCAAGACTTCATGCAGCAGACAGTTGGAGGACAGCAGGGAATTTGCACTGGGTAAGGGTCTGGATAACAAGATTGGAGTCCATTTTAGCAAGCTTAGAGTCAGTAATAAGTGATGAGTGTGTGGGTAGCAGTGGGGGTGGGAGTAGATTCTAAGGGTAAGACTCTCTCCAGTCTCAGGCATGTCACCAGGTCACCTGGTAAACCCTGACTGCTCTACAGCACCAGGAAGACACTGATGATCCAAATTCACAGCCTGGGCCCTTGTCCAGAGGCTGGGGGTAGAGGAACATCACGAGCCTCTCTATGTCCACATTTGCTTGCCTGGTAGAGAGAAATTCTCTTTACTGGCCCGACTCCTCTACAGGTAAGGCATGTACAGAAAGCATTCGTTAAAACGTACTATATTCAAGTGGGGATACACATGACATTACCACATGCTGCTTTCCTCACATTCACTGGCTCACTAGGCAGACTGCTGACCACGGGCCCTCAGAGCACTGTCCTCAAGCACTGGGGCATCTGTGGGTCAACATGAGAGCACTAGGAGGGCAGGAGAAACATAGGCTGCCACCTGAATTGGGTGTTTGAACAGAGCACCTGGCAGCAGCCCCTGCTGCAGAGAGAGCAATGACGGAGGCACCTCTGACCTGGAGGACCTAAAGGATGAGGAAGCATAACACACAGACAAAAACACCTCCCACGGTGGCAGGAGGAGTTCAAATTAACTGAGTGCAAACTGCACCCATAAGTTTGGGGGAGGCAGAGCTATTATCTTCACTCTCTGGTCAAATTGAGCTGAAATGGACCAAAATAATTCAAAGCTCAAAAAGCCATGTTTGGTATTTCTGAATTCTCCAAATTCCTTTCAGATTATGGAATGTCAACTGGAAGGAGGCATCTAGTCCACCCTCCTTGTTTTAACTGTGAGAAAAATAAAGCTCAATTTAGACAAGGCCCTTGAACAAGGTCAAGGTCAGCGCTGGACTAGCACTCCACAGTATTTATCCAGGATCTTCCTGCTTATACCAGAGAATTAGTAACTTGATTTTGTGAATGGTTTCTTTTTTTGCAATTTGTAAGAAAAACCTGAATAGCACCAATAGGGATATTAAACCAATTCTGATTTTTAGGATCTTGAATAAGTTTCTATTTTAATCTGTACTAAAAGCATTTTCCTGAAGGCAGAAATCATACTCACTGGTATAATTTAAAGATGTTATCACCATTTCAAAGACATCCATTTTCGATTCTAAACCTTAGCATCATGTTTCTGAGCCATAGGGTGGAAACAATCCAAATGTCCACTGATGGATGAGTGTGGTGGTGGTGGTGGGGGATGACATACATACACAGAATAGAATATTAGTCAGCCTTTGAGAGTACGGAAATTCGGACACATACAACAACATGAGTAAACCTTGAGGACATTATGCTAAGGAAAAAAGCCAGACACAAAAGACAAATATTGCATGATTCCAGTTATATGAGAATATAGAATAGTCGAATTCATAAGAGACAGAAAGGAGAACAGTAGTTACTGGGGCTGAGGGGAGGAGACAATGGGGAGCTATTGTTCAATGGGTACAGAATTTCAGTTTTCAATGATGAAAAAGTTCTGGAGGTGGATGGTGGTGATGGTTGTACAACAATTAAAACAACTTAATGCCACTGAACTGTAGACTTAAAAATGGTTAAACTGATGAAAGTATGTTATGTATATTTTATTACAATAAAAAGGGTACTAATCCCCCCAAAAACTATCTTAAATACTTCATTTCCTAAATTTGTTGTGTGTGTGTGTGTGTTTTTTTCTTTCAGCAAATCTATACTTGAGACTTACTATGTACCAGATAGTATGGTATAAAGGAATAAAGGTTGGGATAAACTGGCCAAGTCCCTGCTCTCATGAACATTTGGGGGGTGGGGGTAGGGTGCAGACAGACAATAAACAGATAAATGTACAATGTCAGGTGGAAGTGAGTGCAATGGAAAAATCATTAGGCAGAGTGAGGTAGAAGAGAGTGCAGAGGCTGATGGGGGGAGGGGTGCTATGATTACAGGGTGATTGGGAAAGAATCCCCCCATGAGTAACATCTGAGCAAAGACTTGAAGTGGCAGAGTGCTGCAGGCAGGGGACACAGCTCTGTAAAGGAAGGGGTAATGGGGTGGAGGAGGTAATAGGAGGCACAGAACACAGAGCCACTTCTTGTTTCTTATAAACTTTTCAAAGGACAGTCGGTTAGTACAGAAGTATTTCCTCTACTATCTATGTGTCTTTCATTTGTCCTAAAAAATAATCAGGAAAACCAACTCCCCTACCTTATTCTAATAGGCATGTTTGTAAGGAGACAATTTACATCTCCCATGGCTACTAATTTACATCTTCCATTGCTAGAGCGCCCTCCAGTGTCTCTGTATGAAAATAGCACTTGGCTTGGATTTTTTTCCCCCTTTTTTTTTTTTTTTTTTTTTGTATTTGGCCAAAAAATAAAGTGGGCATATCATCCCTCTCACAAAAAATACTGAGACTAATTAAGAAGACAATTCAAGTGCAAGTGCTTTAAAATAAGCCTGCACAGCCTGTAAAATGGTACAATGTATATATGTGCAATGATGTTTTTAAATGACCATATAAACTTTAAAAAAGGTTCAAAGAGAGGCCCTTATTTTGATAATATACAATTTTTCAGCATTGTAGAACTTTCAATTAACCAAACACCATCTACCACTAAACTGTAACCCTAATTTTACTGGGGGTGGCAAGTAGAATAATAAAGTTTGTTTTTTTAAATGTTGTCTTACAATTTTCAATATCCTGCAAATACCCCGCACTGGAGTGACTACCTTCTCAACCAGAATATAATGCAGAGAAACCGTTAAGACAGTCTTGCCCATACCAAGCGTCCTAGTGAAATAGAATCCTTGCTTCTCATGGCAATTGGCTTTGTTCCTTTTTTATGAAATCTGGCATCTTTGTTAATACAAAAGCCTAGCTAAGAGGAAGATGCTACATGTGGTGTAGTTCTGAAGAGAACTCGCAGGAGAGGAAAAACTTCATGGCTGTTTACAGAAACACCTTGTAGCTAGGTCAGAGTTTTACCACAGAGGGTAAAACTACCAGTGGCTGGCAGCCGGGGGAGGGGTTCTTTCCAGGCCTGGAGCTGCCTGCTGTGTAACCAAGATAGTCTGCTTCCTGTACTGTGCGTAGGTCTGCTGATGCCAAGGAAAATGGGCAAATAAGCCTCCACACAACATATTGGAATCCAGGTATCTAGCTCCTGAATTTCTGGAGGGTGATTTGACAAGCACCAAAAGGCTTAAAATGTCCATACTCTTTGATCCAGCAAGTTGACATGTAGAAATTTACCTCCAAGGATACAAGTAAGGGTAGCCAAATTTGGGTATAGGGACACTTATCTCTGTACTTCTGAGAAAGAAAACTTGGAAATAGACCACATGAACAACTGTGGTTGTATACATGCAAATACAAGTATGTATGAGAGTTGTGGAACAATAGTGAACATCAGTGCTCCAAGGTCAGGTTAACATTCTAAACTTTAATCAAAACATAAAAGCAAAGCAACTGCCCAGCCAGCATGGCTCAGTGGTTGAGTGTCAGTCTATCTATGAACCAGGAGGTCACAGTTCAATTCCCTGTCAGGGCACATGCCCAAGTTTTGGGCTCGATCCCCAATGTGGGGCATGCAGGAGGCAGTCGATCAATGATTCTCATTCATCATTGATGTTTCTATCTCTCTCTCTCTCTTTCCCCCTTCCTCTCTGAAATCAGTAAAAATATATATTAAAAAATCACGATACCGAAAATAACATTTTATAAACTCAAACCCATTCTTTGTTTTTAAATTAAATTTACTGGGGTGACATTGGTTTGCAAAACCATACAGTGTTCAAGTGTACAACTCAATAAAACATCATCTGCACACTACAACATGCGCCCAAAGCAAAGTCTCTTTCCTTCCCCGTTACCTGCCCCCTCCCCGCTTTGCCCACCTCCACCTACTCCCCACCCCCTTTTCCTCTGGCTATCACCACACTGTTGTCCATTTTTATGTGTTGTGTGTGTGTGTGTGTGTATGTGTTTTGCTTAATCCCTTCACCTTCAAACCCATTCTTGATCAAAACTCTAAGCAGGGATGACTTCAGCAAAATTGCAGAGAAAGGACCTTCAAAAAATCCTACCCTCCATAAAAATAATAAAAATATTTACCAACATTGTCAGAATCAACTTTTTTCAGAACTCTAGAAATTAACCAGTCTTACAGCAATCTGGAAGCATTTACTGAACATGGACGAACAGCAAACTATGTAAGTTTTTTTAACTTACCCTATGCCTCCTCTCCCCAATTTGGTGGTAGCCTTGAAAATCAACAGCCACAATCACCTGAAAACCAGCAGCCTGGCAGCCACTAGAGGAGGCAGGGCAGGATTAGAGCTCTTTCAAAGCCCCATTCCCAGAGAACTGTCACTATTTGACCTGCCTGGTGGGTCCCTGGAAGACCCCACTTGCAAAATTGACCTGACTTGGAGCTCAAAAAGTGAAAACAGCATTTTCTCTGAGGGCGTTTGTTGAAAACAATCAGAAGCAATTATCTAACATCACAGCTACCTGAGATGGTGGTTAACAATTGGTGCAAAAACAAACTAACCAAAAAGCTTAGTAGGAAAAGCTGGAGAATGAGATATGCATAGTAAATCTAAAAGGACATGCACAATTATAGGGCTGCTGCTAGCAGACTCACTTTAAAAGAAATACTAAGGGAAGTTCTTCAGGCTGAAAATAAGTGATCCCATAATTCAAATTCACACACACAGCAATGGTACAGGCGATATGTAATTATAAAACACAGTATAAATGCATATTTTTGCTCCTTTCTTCTCTTACCTAATTTAAAAAACAAAGGTATAAAAGAATACTGTATAAACTGTATTGTTAGGCCTTTAACATACAGAAATGTAATATATTTGCCAATAATAACACAAAGGAGGTGGGTGGGAGCAAAGATGTACTGGGCTACAGAAATGGCACCAGATGGCAACTCAAATCCACAAGAACAAATGAACAGAACCAGAAATAGTGAGAAGTCTATTATAACAAATATACTATAAAGTGTGTGTGTGTGTATGTGTGTGTGTGTGTGTGTGTGTGTGTGTGTATATATATATATATATATATATAGTATGTGTGTATGTATACTTCCATCTCCTTTTCTAAGTTTCTTTAAAAGCGATAAAATTATGTAAGTAATAACTATAACAATGTATTACCAAGTTTACAAATATATATAAATATGTGTATAGCAATAATGCCACAAAAAAAGAAAGGGGGATAAAATTATATAGAAGTAACATTTCTCTATCTTCTAGAATTAAGTGTAAATCAAAAGTAGGTTCCAATTTATTAAGATATATATGGTAATGTACAAACAATGAAATATTATCCAGTCATAAAAAGTACTGAAGTTCTAATACATGCTACAACATGGATGAATCTTAAAAACATTATGCTAAGTAAACTAAGCCAGAAACGAAAGGACAAATATTATGTAATTCCACTTATATGAAATATCTAGAAAAGACAAAGTCAGAGAGATGGGAATAGATTAGAGATTACCAGGCACCGAGGAAGGAGGAGTTATTGCTTCACGGGTACAGAGTTTCTGTTTGAAGTGACAAAAAAAAAATTGGAAATAGAGAGTGGTGATGGTTACACAAGAGTGTGAATTTAATAATGCCACTAAGTTGTACGCTGAAAATGGTTAAAATGGCAAGGCTATGTCTATTTTACCACAATTTAAAAAAAAAGTATATGGTAAGCCCCCCAAAATGTATATGGTCACTAAAAAAAAAAACACCAAACTTTAAAAATAATTAAAATATCATTAAAGAAATTGAAAATATTACATTAGAAAATATTAACTTAAAACAAAATAAAGCAGCAAAGAGTAGGTGTACGGTTGTTTATATGGAAAAAGATACAATAATTAATAAATAACAATATAAGAATAAACTGTGTTTTGCATACTCACAACTGTAAACCTACTTTTGCCCCACCCTTTATACACATATGAGAAACCAATACCAAATAAACACATTACAAAAAGGAAAACTACAGACCAATATCTGTCATGAACATAGATATAAAACTCTCAACAAAAATATTAGCAAATAAAATCCAACAATGTATAAAAAGAGTTATAGCCCAGATGGCTTGGCTTGGTGGATAGAGCGTCAGCCTGCGGACTGAAGGGTCCCAGGTTCGATTCTGGTAAAGGGCATATGCCTGGGTTGTGGACTCAATCCCCAGTGTGGAGTGTGCAGGAGGCAGCCGATCAATGATTCTCTCTCATCATTGATGTTTCCATCTCTCTCTCTCTCCCTTCCTCTCTGAAATCAATAAAAAAATTTTTAAAAATAAAAAGAGTTATACACATGAACAAGGGGATTTACTCCAGGTATACAAGGCTGGTTCAACATTCAAAAGTCATTAGTGTAATCTGCCACATCAACAAGCTACAAAACAAAAATTATATGATCATATCAATTGATGCAGAAAAAAAACTTAAAATCCAACACCCATTCATGACAAAACACACACACACACACACACACACACAAAACAAACAACTGTCAGCAAACTGTAGATTAAAAAAATCTACATCACAGCTATGTCAGACTTACTGGTGGGAAACAGGATGCTTTCCCTAAGTTTGGGAACGACGGAGTAATGTCCCCTCTTATCACTTCTATTTAGCATCATACTGAAACCACCATCTATATATATAAAAGGCTAAGCAACCATCCGACCGTCCAGGAGGTATAACGTGCACTGACCACCAGGGGGCAGATGCTCAACGCAGGAGCTGCCCAGCTGCAGTGACTTGGTAGTGGCGGTTCTCGGGTGATGCACCCGGAAGCAGAGAGGAGGGACCCAGATTCTTCGCAGGGCCGTGTGATTCCACCTTCGGCCGTGGGTTATGTTGTTGCTGGGGCACTGTCGGCCCCGAATCTGGTTTACTGCACACCTGTGTTTGCGTTCCACACCCTGTACCACAGCAACTTTGCAGAGTGCCCTCTTGCACTCTGGGACCCCTCGGGGGATGTCAGAGAGCCAGTGTCGACCCAATCCCCACAGGCAAATGAACTTGGGTAGAAATGAAGACTTCTCTAAGCAGGCTTTCCTAAGTTCACATTTGGCGCCTTTGCTTCTCCCATCCCCGTGTGTTCTGAAGACACCTGGATGGGAGGATTTAACTCAGGGTGTAGCCTCTGGAAAGCAGCCGCATGGAAGCCTGCAGCCCAGGCCGTGGTCGGGTGTGTAGGTGTGTTGAGAATGAGCCAGTGCTAATGGAGGTGAGAGCAGTGTACGCTGAGCACCGAGCACCTTAGAAGCAGGTGACTGTGTGTGGTCACTGGACCCACTGTTGAACAGGCCCCTTCATAGGCCTGAAAAGAGACTTTCTGGAAGGGTCTGCATATACACCTCAATGACTCCTCTGGTTCCAGGGCCGATCCCCTGAGCTGGGGGCCATGTCCCTGGCCTGGGTGTAGGAAATGGGAAGGTGGGATGCATTCACCTGTTCGGTCTTGGCATGGGACACTGGTGAGTCAGGAAGCAGGGAGCAAGCAAACGTAAGAAGTTCTGGAACCATAGACTTGGTTTCTGAACCAAACTCCGAGCCTCAGTTTCCCCATCTTTATAAACAAGTCACTGGACTTCACATGGTGGTCAAGGAAGCAAATGAGATAAGTTGTATTCAGGCAAGTGGTAGACCAACGGTTCCCAAAGTGTGGTCCGAGGACACCTGAGGGGTCCCCGAGACCCTACTCTCTGAAAGGGTCTAGGAGGGCTTCCCTTTTCCAACAAGTATCTGCATCTATGTGAGATCGAAATTTCCTTGTAAATTTCCCCCAGAACAGCTGATATGAGAATTGTCCTTTATTAAACCAGAGGTTTTCAAAAATATAAAACCATGTCACTCTTCTTACTTCACACACACACATATATATAGTTATTTATACATTAAAGATGTCATTTGTGTTAAAATGTAAGGGGTTTGTTATTTTTAAATAAATATCTTTAAAGTGTTTTAATTCCTCATACAGTAAAAATCAAGATTCTAGCAAAAGCTCTTAAGGGTCCTCAATAATTTTTCACGTGTAGAGGGGTCCTTAGACCGAGCAGTTTGGGAACCGCCTTCGGCACACACTAGGGAAGGTACTCCAGTTCCTTAGGTGAGCAGCTGAGGTGACGCCAGGCCTCTTTATGGAACCTCTGCGCGTTCACCGCTCCCATTAGTGGGGAGGCTGGTTTGTTTTCCGGGGCTGACAGACCGAATGTCTGCACCCACATTCCGGGTCTGCACCCACGTCCCACAGGGAGGCGCGAGCAGGGAGCGACCTTGGCAGACAGAGGTCGGCCGGCACACGGGGGCGCACAGCACTCCAGCCCCGCCGGGGCTCCTACCGGGACTCGCGCAAACCCATTGTGCCGCGGGCGGAGCCCGGCACGAGCGGCGGATAAAGGGAACTGCACTCACAGCCTCGGCAGCGCCGCCGCCGCCGCTCCGCGCGCCGCCCTCCGCAGCAGATGTAGCGCCATCTTCTCCACGCATGCGCCGCGCCCCGCCTGCCCGTCCCCCTGCGCCCCGCCCCCTGCGCCCCGCCCCTTACTTCCCGCGGCGTGGCCACGCCCCTCAACCCTACTTCCCTCGCGGGTCTCAGGCCCTGCTTCCGACCTTCCCGCCACTCCGGCTTTTCTGCACGCCCCGCCCAGCCCCTGCAAGCCACGTCCCCCAGCTGCGCACCTGCTCTCCGCACCTGCCCTGATCAGAACTTCCTGGGCAGAGCTGCGGGTGGCTCCTTCTTGAGCAGGTTTTCTGCTGACTGAATCCAACTCTCCCCGTGCTTGTGGGGTTTTCAAGGCGGCTATTGACACACCTTGCATTTTCTAGCCTGAACAGGACACATTTTCTAAGAATGTGTTGCTGTTGTTGTTAAAAATACTGCCTTAAAAAGTTTGTGAGCGTCACCATGTGCATGCCTTGGTTAACAATCCGTTATGGGAAGTATATGCCTGTAATAGGCAGCTGTCTGAGCCAGAAACATAACCTTCCCCTGCAACTCTGGCCAGTCTTTCAGCAAATACAACTCCTCCGGCTTCATAGTCGGGAAACTGCTAAGGTATTAAAACAGAGTTTACTAGTTATGTGACTGGGAAAGTTACTTAAGCTCTCAGTGCTTTAGTTTCCTCGTCTAAAAGATGGGACTATAAATAGCACTCACCTCTTAGGGTTGTTAAAAGTATATATTGAGTTAATTAATAAGCTTAAAACCTTGCTTGGCCCAGAGAAGTGATCAATAGTGTTAATTACTTCTCATTATTATCATCACATAAATTCCCTTCTTAAAGCATTTAGTGGCTTCCAATGGTAAGCATTTAGAGTAAAACCTAAATTCTTCACTACAACCCTGATCTGACACCTGCCTTTCTTTCCAGTCTTGTCTCACTTTCCCCATCTTCATTAAGTGCACTAACCCCCCTCCCACTTCAGGGCCTTGGAACATGTGGATCCCTATCTCCAGAAAGCTCATGGCTACAAATTATCATCTTCCAGGACACTTACCCTACCTGCCACCTGTGCAAAGGGACCTGTACAAATGACCCAAACTAGAGAAATAAATTGATTTCATTTTCACAGTAACCTGATCATTTCCATCACAAACCTCATCACAATGTCTGAGCATTTATGAATTTACTTTTCTTTTTTTATTTTTTTAAATATGTTTTTGTTGATTTTTATTTACTTTGTTTTTCTTTTTTTTAAAAATTGACTTTTAGAGCAAGAGGAAGGGAGAGGGGCCGAAACCGGTTTGGCTCAGTGGAGAGAGCGTCGGCCTGCGGACTGAAGGGTCCCGGGTTCGATTCCGGTCAAGGGCATGTGCCTTGGTTGCGGGCACATCTCCAGTGGGAGGTGTGCAGGAGGCAGCTGATCGATGTTTCTCTCTCATCGATGTTTCTGGCTCTCTATCCCTCTCCCTTCCTCTCTGTAAAATATCAATAAAATATATTTAAAAAAAAAAAAAGAGGAAGGGAGAGGGATAGAGAGATAGAAACATCGATGAAAGAGAAACATCATCGCCCTGGCTGGTTTGGCTCAGTGGATAGAGCATCAGCCTGCAGATTGAAGGATCCCGGGTTCGATTCCAGCCAAGGGCACATGCCTGGGTTGCAGGCTCAGTCCCCAGTAGGGGATGTGCAGGAGGCAGCCGATCAATGATTCTCTCTCATCATTGATGTTTCTATCTCTCTCTCCCTTCCTCTCTGAAATCAATGAAGAAATATATTTAAAAAAAAAAAAAAGAAAAGAAAAAGAAACATCATTAATCAGCTGCCTCCTGCACACTCCACACTGGGGATTGAGCTCACAACCTGGGATGCCCTGATCGGGAATCGAACGCACAACCTCTAGGTTCCTGGGTTGACGCTCAACCACTGCGCCATGCCGTGAATTTACTTTATTGCTGCTTTCCCCACAGTGGGAGAAATAGCAGTTTTCAACATGGGAGGGAACTGTAATCAGGTGGGCTTTTTGGGTGCGTTATTATCATTTAGGAGGCAGGGCTAGGGCTGTGTGGGCAGTCCCACTTAAAAAGGCTGCTAGTGCTCCATCTACAGGAATAGACGGTTAGCTCTTTGAGAAACAGGGACCTGGCATATCATGTTATTGCTATATGCTCCTGGCTCAGTGATAGGCATTTAATAAATATAAAATGAAAATGTTCCACTAGCCTCATTATAATTCTGACAACTGCCATATTAGTTATCCTTATTAAGAATGCCCTGGCCCAGCCCTGGCTGGATAGCTCAGTTGGTTAGAGCATCATCCTGATATGCCAAGGTTTCGGGTTTGATCCCCTGTCAGAATACATACAAGAATCAACCAGTCAATGCACAAGTAAGTGGAACAACAAATCGATGTTTCTCTCTCTCCCCCTCCCTTCCTCTCTCTCTAAAATCAATAAAAAATAAAAAGAATGTCCTGAACCTTAAGGCTAATTTGCTGATTCAATTTCTTTCCAATTCTGCTTGAAAAAAAGTATAGCTATGCCTATTCTCATCAGGGACGTTGTGGTTTTATTGAGTTTCTTCATGAAATTACAAACTGGTAGGTTTTAAGAACTGTCTTCTAATGTTGGTATATTTTAAATAATGCTTTATAAAACTTTATCTACATGAGTGTGGAATTCTGGAGGATGTATTTCCAGATCTAATAGAGAAAAGGATTCAGAGTTTCTCCTTTGAGGCTAGTCAAAGCTGTCTTTACTCACAGTCCCCAAAACTGAAAGGAAAATAAAGTATGTTTGCCCCAAGGGCATTAAAAGAAAACATATGAAATTTATCAGGGTGAATAATCCGATGAGACCCATTACCCTGCTGAGTTAAGCAATCTGGTGGGGTAAGAACCTGGCAGAGATCTGAGAAAGAAGTATAGGAGCCAGAAATATCACACCTCTATTGCATAATGGATTTGGGGTGATGATGGTGGGCACTAGAAAAATCAACCAACACTGATAATTGTTTAAGCTGGGAGATGAGTGCATGAGGTGGAGTGGGGTTTATTATGAGGGGCAGTTCCTCAACTTTGTGAATGTTGGAAAATATTCTTAATAAAAAAGTTGAAAACAAAAATTGATTCAACTAATGCTCTGTATAGAAAGAGCCAGAGGCAAATTTTCCCAGAGCTAATGGCGGTTGAGCCTAGGGCCCCTGACTTGCACTGGCCCCTTCCAAGTGCCCACCAATGTGTTCACAAGGTCATTTGTTTTTGTAAACTGTACAAAGTAATATATTTTAACTACCGATGGTTAAGATACTTCCTCTGCCTACTCCGACTTTCCCTCTCAGATTTCTTTTGTGTTGGATGGCACTGGGGTGGCTGCAGTATTTTGGGAGTCCAGCTAAGAAGACATTAAACTGGGATGGAGTTGGTTTCGGTTTAGTAGAATATGTTTATGTGATTTGCAGTCACTTCCATGTTTAGATATTATTAGCAGTCCTGGTTTAGAAATGGCTTCCAGGAATACTGCTACCCACTGTGCTGACTCACCTGTGTAAAGGTATTAAAGGTCAGAGGTCACAGTCCAGTAACAAAGTGCCCTTCGAGCCCCTAGCACCAGAAGTATGTGGGGAGCAGAAGAGAAACAAAGTTTGAAACGTATGGAGACTGAGACCATCTGTGGGAGATTCTTCTGGTCACCAGCTATGTAAAGTTGCAAACACAGTTTCATTCTTGTCTTTGTCTGATCAACATAGAAGCTCTCCCCTATCTGGAATATACTCTAATAGCATTGTGGTGGCTTTCACATTGGAGAACCACTTCTTCCAGAATCTCCTTGCCTGTGTGGGGTCCAAATTGGAGTTGTTCACAAGAGACATTTGCATACGATCTGCAAGGTGTAAGTGAAGCAGCAGGTCAGCATGGGAGCCAGGCACTGCAGCCTGTTGCACATGTATGCCTCTTGATCTGTGGGCTCACCCTATTGGCAAGGGGCAGTCAGTGTTAGCTTTCTTTTGAGATTGTTTTGCAGATCTTGTTACTTTACATTCATATCTACTCTTTTAAAAAAAAATTCAAACAGACTTACACAATTATTGACATGATTCCTGACCTCAAGAAGTGATCTAAATGGAAGTCTGACACATGCTACAACATGGATGAACAACCTTGAAGACATTATGCTAAGGTAAATAAGCCAGGCACGCGCGCGCACGCACACACACACACACACACACACACACACACACACACACAAATATTATATGATTCCACTTATGTGAGTTTCCTGTAGTAGTCAAATTCATAGAGACAGGAGGAGAATGGGGGTAGCCAGGGCCTGAGGGGGGGTAGCCAGGGCCCATGGTTTACTATAACCTTTTAAAGCTTAAGTAACTTAGATAATTTAAAGCTTAAATAACTTAAATAACCATTTAAAGCAGTAATGATTAGGAAAACAAAGCTGCATTATTCTTTTGTTATAAACACCAAAGGCTCTTTATCATAATCTATTTTTTCCTTCTTTTTGGTGTCTGGCCAATGTAGGTTATTTTCACCAAAGTTGAGTCTCAAAGGCTGACGGGCCAGAGTCACTGATTTAAGACTTCAGAATGCTCCACTTAGAAAGAGGTATATTAGAAGTTCTGTGGAATGATTTTTCAACAGTGGCACAGATAGAACTACACTCTGAAATCATCCATCCCTCCTGCTGCTCCCATACAAAACCCTCCCAGCCTTGCCTCCTGGCAGGAGCTGGCTTTGATAATGTGAGGACTATGTCTGGCCTTCTTGGGGAGAAAGGAGGAGACTGTCTCTCAAATTTAGGCCAAATGCAGAATAACTAGCAGCCACGTTATGGACCTGAGCCTTAGCATTTCTCTGAGAAAGTTAGACCAGCTAATGTGAAAATTCCTTCAGGCTTCCAAATACTGATTTTATAACTAAGACAAGAGGCCTGGTGCACGAATTCGTGCACAAGTGGTGTTCTCGGCGTGGCCTGTGGGGATCAGGCCCCAGCTTGCACCCCCAGGCTTGCAGCCCCAGCTCACCTCCCCACAGCCTCGCAGCCCTGCAGCCCCGCCTGGCACCCTACTGTGGTCTGGCACCACCTGCTCACCTGCTCCACCAACCCGCCATGGTCCCACTCTCATTGGGACCCATCGGGGCTGGCAGTGCCTCCACTGCCACCCGCTGCCAGCGCTGCATTGCCGATGCCTGCCATGATCCGTGCCACCTCCTGGTGGTCAGCGCTCGTCATAGCGAGTGGTTGAACTCCTGGTCAAACAATTTGCATATTAGGCTTTTATTATATAGGACTAGAGGCCCAGTGCACAAAATTCGTGCATGGGGGGTGTGTCCTTCAGCCCAGCCTGCACCCTCTCCAATCTGGGACCCCTTGAGGGATGTCCGACCGCCCGTTTAGGCCGATCCCAGTGGGATTGGGCCTAAACGGGCGGTCGGACATCCCTCTAACAATCCAAGAGTGCTGGTTCCCAACTGCTCACCTGCCAGCCTGATCACCCCCTAACCACTCGACTGCCAGCCGGATCGATGCCTAACTGCTCCCCGGCCGGCCCGATTACCCCTAACAGCCCTCCCCTGCTGTCCTGGTCACCCCTAACTGCCCTTCCCTGACAGTCTGGTCGCCCCTAACTGTCCTCCCCTGAAGGCCTGGTTGCCCCCAACTGCCCTCCCCTGCTGGCCCGGTAACCCCCAACTGCCCTCCCCTGCTGACTTGGTCCCCCCCAACTGCCCTCCCCTGCTGGCCTGGTCTCCCCAAACTGCCCTCCTCTGCTGGACCGGTCACTGCTAACTGCCCTCCCTATTGGCCTGATCACCCACAATTCCATCCCTTGCAGGCCTGGTCCCCCCAAACTGACCTCCCCTGCAGGCCTGGTCCCCCCCAACTGCCCTCCCCTGCTAGCCTGGTCTCCTCCAACTGCCCTCTTCTGCTGGCCCGGTCACCCCTAACTGCCCTCCCTGCTGGCTTGATCACCCACAACTGCCCTCCCCTGCAGGCCTGGTCCCCCCCCCCCCCCGAACTGCCCTCCCCTGAAGGCCTGGGTTCCCCGCAACTGTCCTTCACTGCAGGCCTGGTCCCTCCCAACTACCCTCCCCTGCTGGCCTGGTCCCCCCCCAACTGCCCTTCCCTGCTGGCCTGGTCCCCCCCAACAGCCCACCACTGTAGGCCTGGTCTCCCCACAACTGCCCTCCCCTACAGGCCTGATCCCCCCAACTGCTCTGCCCTGCAGACCTGGTCCCCCCACAACTTCCCTCCCCTGCTGGCCTGGGCCACCCACAACTGCCCTCCCCTGTAGGCCTGGTCCCCCGAAATGCTCTCCCCTGCAGTCCTGGTCACCCCTAACTGCCCTCCCCTGCAGGCCTGGTTCCCCCAAACTGCCCTCCCCTGCAGGCCTGGCCCCACAAACTGCCCCCCACCGCAGGCCTTGTCCCCCCCCCCCCAACTGCCCTCCCCTGCAGGCCTGGCCCCACACAACTGCCCTCCCCTGCTGGCCTGTTCCCCCCCCAACTATCCTCCCCTACAGGCCTGGTCCCCCCCAACTGCCCTCCTCTGCTGGCCTGGTCACCCCTAACTGCCCTCCCTGCTGGCCTGATCACCCACAACTGCCCTCCCCTGCCGGACTGGCCCCCCCCCCAACTCCCCTCCCCTGCAAGCCTGGTCCCCCTCAACTGCCCTCCCCTGCAGGCCTGGGTCCCCCACAACTGTCCTCCTCTGTAGGTTTGGTCCCGCCCAACTGTACCCCACTGCAGGTTTGGTCCCCCCCACTCCCCCCCATTGCAGGCCTGGTCCCCCCAACTGCCCTCCTGGTCCCCACCAACTGCCCTCTCCTACAGGCCTGGGTCCCCAGCAACTGTCCTCCCCTGCAGGCCTGGGTGCCCCCCCAACTGTCCTCCCTGCAGGCCTGGTCCGCTCCCCAACTGCCCTTCCATGCAGGCCTGCCCTCCCAAATGCCCTCCTCTGCAGGTCTGCCCCCTCCCAACTGCTCTCCCCTGCTGGCCTGGTCCCCCCCAACTGTTCTCCCCTGCAGGCCTGGTCCCCCCCAACTGCCCTCCCCTGCAGGCCTGGGTCCCCCAACTGTCCTCCCCTGCAGGCCTGGGTCCCCCACAACTGTCCTCCCCTGCAGGCCTGGGTCCCCCCTCAATTGCCCTCCCTTGCAGGCCTGGCCCCCCCTCAACTGCCCTTCCCTGCTGGCCTGGTCCCCTCCAACTGTCCTCACCTGCAGGCCTGGTCTTCTCCCACTGTCCCCCACTGCCGGCCTGGTCCCCCCACAACCGTCCTCCCCTACAGGCCTGGTCCTGCCCCCCAACTGCCCTCCATTGCAGGCCTGGTCCTCCCCAACTGCCCTCCCCTGCAGGCCTGGTCCCCCCAAACTGCCCTCCCCTGCAAGCCTGGTCCCCCTCAACTACCCTCCCCTGCAGGCCTGGGTCCCCCCAACTGTCCTCCTCTGCAGGTTTGGTCCCCCTCAACTGTACCCCACTGCAGGTTTGGTCCCCCCCCCCTACTACCCCCATTGCAGGCCTGGTCCCCCCCTACTGCCCTCCTGGTCCCCCCAACTGTCCTCCCCTGAAGGCCTGGGTCCCCCAAAACTGTCATCCCCTGCAGGCCTGGTCCCCTCCCCAACTGCCCTCCCTTGCAGGCCTGTCCCCCCCCCAAAAGCCCTCCTCTGCAGGCCTGCCCCCCCCCAACTGTTCTCCCCTGCAGGCCTGGCCCCACCAACTGCCCTTCCCTGCTGGCCTGGTCCCCCACAACTGTCCTCCCCTGCAGGCCTGGTCCTCTCCCACTGTCCCCCATTGCCGGTCTGGTCCCCCCCCCCCAACAACCCCCATTGCAGGTCTGGTTCCCCCACAACTGCCCTCCCCTACAGGCCTGGTCCCCCCACGACTGCTCTCCCCTGCAGGCCTGCCCCCCCCCCCCCAACTGTTCTCCCCTGCAGGCCTGGCCCCACCAACTGCCCTTCCCTGCTGGCCTGGTCCCCCCCAACTGTCCTCCCCTGCTGGCCATCTTGTGTCCACATGGGGGCAGCCATCTTTGACCACATAGGGGCGGCCATCTTGTGTCTTGGAGTGATGGTCAATTTGCATATCACTCTTTTATTAGATAGGATATTTCTTTAACCTTCACTGCCATAACTGTGCTGCAGCTCCCCCTAGTGTCAGCAGGCGGAGGGTTCCCTCATGCCCCTTCACTGCTCTTCCAACCCTTCCCCTGACCCACTCTTCCTATTTTTTTTTATAAAAGTGGATGTTGTTTTTAATGATCAGAATTCAGAATGCACATGCTTCTCTTTTAAAAAAAATATACTTTTATTGATTTCAGAGAGAGGAAGAGAGAGGGAGAAATAGAAACATTAGTGATGAGAGAGAATCATTTATTGTCTGCCTCCTTCATGACCCCCCACTGGGGACCAAGCCTGCAACCCAGGCATATGCCCTGACTGGGAATCGATCAGGGACCTCCTGGTTCATAGGTAGATGCTCAACCACTGAGCCACCGCAGCCAGGCCCACTCTTCCTTTTTTCCATAGCAGGTATTCCCTTCTAAATTACTAGATAATGCTGTTATTTGTGATGTCTTTGTTGAATATAAGGCCCATGAGAGTAGGGATTTTTGCCTGTTTTGCTCACTGATGTATCCCAAACACCTGGAAGAACGCCTGGCACAGCACAGATGCTCAAAACATATTTGTTAAATTCAAAAGTGTTGAATCTTGAGGGGTTCTCTGCCAAGATTATTCTTTACATAATTTCCCCTGTTGTTTTAATCCACTTTATGTGTTAATAATTATCTTGCTCCCTGGCTGCTTCTTCTTAATCACTTATGTAACAGTCCCCCAAGCTGTCCACATGCTAATCCCGGAATTTGTGAATATAGTACTTGCAGGTCTGATTAAATCTTGAGATAGGAGATTATCCTGGATTATTGGGGTGGGCCCAATGCAGTCTCGGGGTTCTTAGGTGAGGGAAACAGGAGGGTGAGAGTCAGAAGACTTCGAATGGAGGCTAGAGTGATGGAATCTAGGCTAGAGGGAGGAGGGGCCAAGAGCCAAGGAATACGGGCAGCCTCTAGAAGCTGGAAAAGGAGAAGAAATGGCTTCTCCCCTCCGACCTCCAGAATGAATGCAGCCCTGCAGACACTTTGATTTTATCCTTATGAGAGCGATTTCAAATTTCTGGCCTCCAGAACTGTAAGATAATAAAGCTGTGTCGTTTTAAGCCACAAAGGTTGTAGTAAATTATTATAGTGGCGATAAGAAACTTTCCCAAGAGCACCTCCATGTACAAACTACTTCTTAAGAGTTCTTTTAAAGCCATTGGTAAGTCCAAAGTGACACTGCCTGGTTCAAATGACCATAGACGTCTCTCTCAGTGTCAGAGAGAACTGACAAGCTTTTGCTTTGGTCAGAGCCTCCCTTCAATATGAACGTTCCAAAGAGAGCAGCTTCAATAATTTTTCAAGAGAGAATTGGAACCCTTTCTCTTGATGTCATTTGAAAACGACTCTTCACCTCTGAACCAATTGAATACAGACATAGAGCACTAACCATACCTGACATTATATTAAACATTGATTTGTTTATTGTGTGCCATTAGGGTCATTTTATTCATCTACTAGAGGCCCAGTGCACGAAATTTGTGCACGGGGGTGTGTGTCCCTCAGCCCAGCCTGCACCCTCTCCAATCTGGGACCCCTCGAGGGATGTCCGATTGCCCGTTTAGGCCCGATCCCAGTAGGATCGGGCCTAAATGGGCAGTTGGACCTCCCTCTCAGAATCCAGGACTGCTGGCTCCCAACTGCTCGGCTGCCTGCCTTCCTGATTGCCCCTAACCGCTTCTGCCTGCCAGCCTGATCACCCCCTAACCACTCCCCTGCCAGCCTGATTGATGCCTAACTGCTCCTCTGCCAGCCTGATTGCCCCTAACTGCCCTCCCCTGAAGGCCTGGTCACCCCTAACTGCCCTCCCCTGCAGGCCTGAGTCCCCCCCAACTGCCCTTCCCTGCAGGCCCGATTGCCCCCAACTTCCCTCCTCTGCCAGCCTGATCACCTCTAACTGCCCTCCCCTGCAGGCTTGATCACCCCCAACTGCCCTCCCTTGCAAGCCTGGTCCCTCCCAACTGCCCTCCCCTGCTGGCCATCTTGTGGTGGCCATCTTGTGTCCACATGGGGGCAGCCATCTTGTGTGTTGGAGTGACAGTCAATTTGCATATTACTGTTTTATTAGAGGGATGATGTGTTACTTTCCATTAGAATGTAAGCCCCATGAGGGTGGGAACTAAACTGACTGTTTGCTACTATATTATCAATGCCTAAAATGATGCTGGAGACAGAGTAGATGCTAATAAATATTTGAGGTATCTCAGAAGAAATAAATTATAGCAATCCAACTGCAGTTTTAAATGATGATATTAAAAAAAAAAAAAAAAAAGGCAAGCAGCCCCAGGATGTTAGTTGTGATAGTAGGAAATTAAGGTGACATATAAGGATAAGGGTGAGTGTGGAGGAGGCACAGAAGGTATAGCTGGGCTTCAGAGATGATCCCTTGGCTACTCACGTACTGGGAAAATAAAAGGATGTTTGCCTACTGTAGTAACCTATTGGGAATTTTGGTTATTAACTTACAGAGGCAGGTGAGAGGCCCTGTCCTGGCCACTACCAGGGAGTCTATGAAAAGCCAATAGTCATGACACATGAAAGAACAAATGTGCAAGGTTATGCACTGCATCAGTGTTTGCTATTGCAAAATATTGGAAAATAAATATAAATGTCCATCAACAGAGGAGCAATTTTTAAAGTATAAAACAAGAAACAACAGAAAAGTATACAACTGTAAAAAGAATAAAGACAAATTCCATGGACAAATATATAGGTGCCTCCCCAGAATGTAAACATACACTTTGAATAATTATAAAGGCAGTTTATTAAAATATATTTCATTTTCAAAATTGAGCTGTCAGCTATCAAAGTGTATGCATTTTTTGGGGGGCAACCTGTAGAAGTTAATTGTTATGTATAATAGAAGACACTTTGGCAGGGAAAAAGCAAGGCACAAAAATCGTATTATATTCTATATTTTGTGTAAAAAAGAGTAAAATAAAAATATGTGTTTTATATATCCTAGTAATCAATTATTTAAAAACTCTGAAAGGATAAAATAATACTGCTGATGACAGGGGTTACCTGTTGGGGAGGTAGGAACCCAGCAAGTGGAGAAAGGGATGGGAAAAACGTTTACTGTATCCTTTTTGCAACTTAAAATTTTTTGAACTGCCGAAACCGGTTTGGCTCAGTGGATAGGGCGTCAGCCTGCGGACTGAAAGGTCCTGGGTTCGATTCCGGTCAAGGGCATGTACCTTGGTTGCGAGCACATCCCCAGTGGGAGGTGTGCAGGAGGCAGCTGATCGATGTTTCTCTCTCATCGATGTTTCTAACTCTCTATCCCTCTCCCTTCTTCTCTGTTAAAAATCAATAAAATATTAAAAAAAATTTTTTTTGAACTACATATATGTATTACTTATTCAAAACTAAATTTAAATTATATGAACAAGAAAATAAACAGAAGGAACAAAACATAAAGAAAGAAAGAAAGAAAGAAAGAAAGAAAGAAAGAAAGAAAGAAAGAAAGAAAGAAAGAAAGAAAGAAAGGAACATCATATGAACAGTAAGGCGAAGAGAAACCACATTTCACCTCCATAAAGCTGTGGGTCCCGAACTCCGTGTGACCCAGAACACCCCTTGCACCATCTTTATGTGTGGGGAGTGAGATACCATCTGCATTTTGGCATCTTTGTGGCTGCTGAGTTCTGTACCTGTGCCATATCTCATATTGGATTAAAAACTCCTAAAGTCCCAGTGACTTGCACAGTTGACAGTCTTCACAGCCTCTATGGACATGAGACTTGATAAGATATGTAATGTTGAACCATATAATGAGGCTAGTTGGTTAAGACCCTCTGGGTTTTGTGGAATAATCTCTAATGCACCAGACAAGAAAATTGTTAACCAGCCTTATTGCTGATAATTTCCTATTACCACGGTAGGGCAGACATGATTTGAGGATTATCCAGACACTGACAAATCCCCTGGGCCCTGACAATCTCATTTACAAAAGAATCAAATCTGTTTATTACTGATAATAGATGGCATGCCCTCAGGTTTGCTTGTACGTAACATGTGCATCGCTTTTTATTTTTTCTTTTAGCAACAGGAGCCAAACGTGGATTCATCCTGATAAACTAGGCCTTTGAGACTAGGTGATCTGATTGCTCTGAACTGTTACTTAATCCTTGTTTGTTAAACCTTTGCACCCCTGCCCATAATGGCATAACAGCCTTGATCCAGGATGCCAAATGGTCCATCTACAAAAAAACCTCATAATTGTTTATCTGCCTGAGATTCTCTAGTTACTTTTCCTCCTTTTTATTTGTTGCTCTAAGAATTATTGAAATAAAAGGACAGAGCAAATCTTAAACTTGTTACTGTGGTAAGCCAAACTCCGTGAATGCAAACTCCATTTTTTCATTCATCTTTGTATTCCCAGCCACAGGTATAGTAGCTAATACACAGTAATTTTTTTTTATTTAATAAATATTTATTGTTCAGATTATTACAATTGTTCCTCTTTTTCCCCCCATAGCTCCCCTCCACCCAGTTCCCACCCCACCCTCTGCCCTTACACGCCCCCCCGACTGTCCTCATCCATAGGTGTACGACTTTTGTCCAGTCTCTTCCTGAACCCCCCACACTCCTTTCCCTCTGAGAATTGTCAGTCCATTCCCTTTCTATGCCCCTGATTCTATTATATTCACCAGTTTATTCTGTTCATCAGATTTTTTTATTCACTTGATTTTTAGATTCACTTGTTGATAGATACGTATTTGTTGTTCATAATTTTTATCTTTACCTTTTTCTTCCTCTTCTTAAAGAATACCTTTCAGCATTTCATATAATACTGGTTTGGTATTAATGAATTCCTTTAGCTTTTTCGTATCTGTGAAGCTCTTTATCTGACCTTCAATTCTGAATGATAGCTTTGCTGGGTAGAGTAATCTTGGTTGTAGGTTCTTGCTATTCATCACTTTGAATATTTCTTGCCACTCCCATCTGGCCTGCATAGTTTCTGTTGAGAAATCCGCTGACAGTCGTATGGGTGCTCCCTTGTAGGTAATCAACTGCTTTTCTCTTGCTGCTTTTAATATTCTCTCTTTGTCTTTTGCTCTTGGCATTTTAATTATGATGTGTCTTGGTGTGGTCCTCTTTGGATTCCTTTTGTTTGGGGTTCTCTGTGCTTCCTGGACTTTTAAGTCTATTTCTTTCACCAGGTGGGGGAAGTTTTCAGTCATTATTTCTTCAAATAGGTTTTCAGTATCTTGCGCTCTCTCTTCTTCTGGCACCCCCATAATTCAGATGTTGGTACGCTTGAAGTTGTCCCAGAGGCTCCTTACACTATCTTCATATTTTTGGATTCTTTTTTCTTTTTGCTTTTCCGGTTGGGTGTTTTTTGCTTCTTTGTATTTTAAATCTTTGACTTGATTCTTGTGATCCTCTAGTCTGCTGTTGGATCTCTGTATATTATTTTTTATTTCAGTCAGTGTATGCTTAATTTCTAGTTGGTCCTTTTTCATATCCTCCAGGGTCTCGCTAAATTTATCAGCCTTTTCTAGAAAATTCTTGAAAAACTTTATAACAGTGGTTTTGAACTCAATATCCAGTCATTTACTTTCCTCCATTTCTTTCATTTGTGACCTGTTTCTTTGTCTCCGCATTTTGGTTGCTTCCCTGAGTTGATAGAGTGACTTTGTGTGCTAGGTGTCCTATAGGGCCCAGTGGCTCAGCCTCCCCAGTTACCTGAGGTGGACACTCTTGGTGCACCCCTTTGTGGGCTGTTTGCACAGTCTTGTTGTAGTTAAGCCTTGATTGTTGTTGGTGTCACTGGGAGGAACTGACCTCCAGGCCAATTGGCTGTGAGGATCAGCTGTGTCTACGCTGGGAGAACTTCTGTGCTGGAGACAGCCTTATGGGAGAAGACTTGCAAAAGCCTCTGTGCTCAGCTTGAATGGGGCGGAGTCTCAGGGCGGAGCAGACAGCCTTGGTTTCCCATCAGCCCTGCCCTAATAGGCCCCTGTGTCTCAGTGTCCTGTGGTAATCGCTGCAAGCACCTCTGAGAGAAAGCCGCCCTCGAGTTCTGCCCACTGCCAGACAGTCCAGTTTCTCCTTGAATGAGTCTGGGTCCCCAGAGTCTCGCCAGGAACTGGAGTTCAGCGCAGTCAGGAGCTTTTGTCTCTCTCCTGCTTGAGAAAGCCAACCATGCACTCAGTTGCCAGTCCTCTCCACGCGCGCGTCTCAGTACCTCTGCCTCCTGCAGCTCCTCTGAGTCTCAGTGTGCTTTTCTCTTTCCTTCTAGTTGTAGAATTTCCACTCAGCCAGCCTTCGTGTGGTTCTGGATGATGTCCATTTTGTCTTTTAGTTGTAGTTTTGAAATTATTGTGCGAGGCAGCAGTTTAGGTGTTTACCTATGCCGCCATCTTGGTTTCTCCTACACAGTAAATTCTTAAACCAGTTGTAGGATTGCCTTGTTCATAAACTATCATAATTTCTCTGTTAAAATGTTCTCAGATATCTAAATTATAGTAGACTACATTTGGAAACCCAAAGATTAATTTATATTAGTCCTATCATTCCTTTTTATTTATAAGAATTAAAATGCTATCTGCCAAATTCCAAAACTATGCACATTGTTAGTATTGAATCTTATCCATAATATTGTAAGGAATATGATTATTTTTTAAGTATCACTGCACAAGAAAAAAATTTCTAAGTGTAAGCTAGTATCTTACTTAGCAAGACCTTGGTCTTCTATTTCCCTCTGTAAGTTGCAGATGAAATTCTGATACACAAGCCCAGACTCAGAGGGAACTCTGGGCACCTCTGCACTTGGTGCTACTGGAGGGATCCCTTAGGACCAGCCAGGGGAAGAAGGCAATCTCTGTAGTCCAAACTCATCCCTTCCCAACTCGAATTCTCGTCTTTCAAATTTTCTGCCTAATGAAACAGTGCAACTGGCCATGTAATTCTGAGTATTTAAAAAGGCCCCTACTGAAGGTTTTGTCATTAGTTTCCTAAAAATTAGAGGAGTTTTAGAATTCCTCATATGCAAAGGCCAAACTGTTAAATCTCTCTCCCTCTTTTTTAAAATCCCATTTAGTATTATATAGGTAGTAATATGTGTTCATTATGGACAAATTGAAGTATATGAAAAATCAGTAGGAGAATGGGGAAGAGTTAACACTCAAAGGTAATTGTTAATATTCTGATAATATCTTCCTTATAGATATGTTCTTATGCTTTTTTCTGGTGTATAGGTATCTATTTTTCTGGCATGTGTATGTATTTCTCTCTCTCTCTCTCTCTCTCTCTCTCTCTATATATATATATATATATATATATATATACACATACTCATATATATATCACACAGTCATATATATGTTGATATATATATCAACAAAAATAATATCACATATACATTCAGTTTTGCAACTTGCTTTTTCTTAAGTAAATCATTGAAACATTTATTTTACATAATACTGTATTATAAAACTACAATACACATGGATATATTCAGACTTTGGTGGACAGGGAAAGAAACAAAATACATATGTAAAAATAGTAAAGACAAATCCAAGGAGGGTTCCTATGTAAGCTATGAAAATGAGTTCAGAGTATTAGGAAATTAGTTACTTCTAATTTAGACATTTTCACTCTGGTAAACTTCAAAAAGTCTTTTTCACACAAACTTTTTATAGGAATACAGCTGGAAAATTTTCCCATTGTCATGCAGTCCTAAGCTTAAAGTTTGCAAAATTTAGTTTTTGCTGCTTCTTTTTCTTCTTCTTTTTTGAAGTCTTTTAATTTAACTTATTGACCCAAGTATTTTTGCTACATCCACTGCTAGGATCAAATCATTATATTTTTCAAAAGCATTCCTTTAACCTGAGGTCAAACAAATGTGAAATATGAGGAAGTTATAAATAGACTGAAATCTAGAACAACCTGATGTACTTTATCTAAATTTTTATAACTTTGAAGTACGCTGAATACAGAAAAAATGCAGAGCTTTTATTTTCCAGCCACACACACACAGAAAGAATAAAAGAACTATCTCTTCTTATTTCTGTAGTCAACCTCTCAATCCACAAAAAGAAAGTGGAAGAGGATTCAAGTCTATCCAACAAAAATAAACTGTTGCCATTGTTTACTGAGAAAATAATTCCTTGAGATTTCCGCCCCCCCACCCGCCCCCCGCCAAGAAACTGTTTAAAAAAATCATAAGGACGTCTCTGGGTTAGTATATTTCCTAGAGGAAATTTTGTTTAACATTTGTTTATTTTGTAAAAACTACCAATAACAAGTGGGGCCATAAAATTTTTTTCTCTTTTTTTATGTGGTGGGAAAGCAGGAGACAGGCTGAGTGTGGTCTGCAGTTAGACTATAGTGAATTGTCTAAAATTACCCAGTCTTGTCCAGTTTCTATAAGGTCCCCAAGGTTCATGAACTATATCCCAGATGAATAGCCCAAAGTGAGGGGCTTGGGTTGGATGAATGGAGTGAGACCAGATCATGGAAGACTTTGAAATACAGGCAGTGGAGACTAGACTTGACAATTTGTGGAAGATTATGTTGATGACTCCAGTTCTTTCCCTCTCTCTTTAGCCTCACCCTTCCATAGGCTAAGTGTTGTAGAATACATTTCCTTGCCCCTAGACTTGGAGCTTGGCCAATGACTATGTGTCAGTTCCAGCTCTAGGCCTTAAGAGGCCTCACATGTTTCTGTCATCACCATGAGACAAGCAAAGCCCACCTCAGTGAGGAAGAGGAGAGACCTGTGGAGCAGAGCTGCCCTGCAGACCTGCAGTGAAAATCGAAGCTTCCCTAGCTGGAAGCAGAGCCTCCAGCCAGCCCAGATCAGCTGAACCTCAGCAGGCCCACACACACTGGCCAATAATAAATAGCCAGGTTTTAAGCTCCTGAATTTTGGGGTGCTTTGCTATGCTATGCTGCATTATTGTGGTAATACAAATTGATATACATATTAAAAAAAAAAAAGAAATCTTGTATTTAAAAAAATGTAACAAACAAACTCATAGATAGACAACAGAATGGCTATCAGAGGGGAAAAGGTGGGAGTATGAAGAGGATAAAGGGTGTCCAATATATGGTGACAAAAGGAGACTGGACTTTGGGTGGTGAGCACACAATGGAATATACAGATGTTGTATTATAAGTTGTACACCTGAAATTTATATAATGTTATTAACTATAAATTTAGTATTTTATATAATGTTATTAACCATAAATTTAATATTTTAAAAAAGGAATCCTGTACTTTAGGGAGTTTAATGTGTGGATGTGTACAGGGTGGATTAAGGTGGGAACAGATAGTATAGTAGTCCAGATGTCAGGTGTTCAACAGATGAGCAGATAGTAGGAACAAAAGGAACAGGAAGAAGAGGGAAGAGATTGACAAAGAATTGGCCATGAGGATGAAAGAAAATGCTGAAACAATGGAAGAGGATGCAAGCTTTCACATCAGGGAAACCCAAGAAAAGGCAATAACTTTCAGGGACTTCAAACCTTAGACATGATTTTAGGAAAAATTATGATTTTCCGTTGCACTGTGGTGGGTTTGAAGATGCAGCAGTAATAATCAAATGGCAGTATTGTGGTGGAGCAGAAAGAGCTCCGCTTTAACAGACAGATCAGGTTGCTAATCCTGGCTTGGTCTACTGCAGGTTGTAGGGCTTTTCCAAGTTATTTAAACTCTCTGAGCCTTAGTGTCCTCTCCTGCAACAACTCTCAGGGTTGTGAGGATTGTGGTAACATATGGCAGGTGTGGGGGACACATGGGTGTTTGGTCTGCCCAGCAATTTTCCCGTGGGAAATGCCCTTTTGGGCGTTGGTGGAGCTGTCAGTCACATGACCACCTTCTCTGCCACATGATTGATCCAGGCAAGGCCTGTGAGCCAATCGAACAATAAGAGTCCATTTTGGGGGGATGAATGTGACTGGTGAGAAAAGGGTCTCTTCTGATGTCAAAAGCAGTAAGCACACTGTAAACCTGATAGTATTACCATCCAGGCAGCTTTGGGGAGAGAGAGAGCCTGAGGATACAGGTAACAGAGAAAAGCAGAGATGAGAGATGTAGAAAGAGAAAGGGAGAGAGAGAATCCTAATAATGTTGTTTTAACCCCTAGAGCAAACAGAGCCATCCATTGGACTTTTCAGCAATAGGAGTCAATATGTGTGCGTATATATGTAGCTTGAGTTGAGTTTTTGGCTCAGGAATCTAAGAGTACTAATTCTGCAGGAATTCACCACACAGCTGACCAACCAGGGACTGGCCATGGCAAGGCTCCACCCATAGGGGGAGCTCCATACTGACACAGTCCAATAGAGACCCAATCGGACCTCTGTGGGCTCTTTTCAATGTGAGACAAAGAGGAACTTGATATTGGCAGCCATTACTGAAATAAAATGACAAGGGAAGCCAATATGCAGATCCATCAAGGCAATCAGACCCAGGGGTAAGCAGTGGCATTGAGGAGAAGCAGAAATAGTGATAGAAGAGGCAGAGATGCAGCAAAGCTCTGTCACAGGTGAGAGGAGTTCCTAGAGCCAGTAGGGAAGGACACTAAGGTTGGGCTGCTGGAGTGGCTGGGGTTCCTGCTTATAGTGAAGGATGTCCAAGACTCCATGGAGCCTAGATGTTGAGATGACTTCCTTTCCTTCTTACTTCTCATTACCTCTCTTCTCTCATTCTCATTCTTTCTTTCACTCTTGTCTTCTCTCCTCCTTCTTTTTGCTCCTCTCCTCTCCTCTCCTCTCCTCTCCTCTCCTCTCCTCTCCTCTCCTCTCCTCTCCTCTCCTCTCCTCTCCTCTCCTCTCCTCTCCTCTCCTCTCCCCTTCTCTTCCCCCTCTCCTCCCCTCCCCTCCCCTCCCCCCCCCTCTCTCTCTCTCTCACACACACACACACACACACACACACACACACACACACACACACACAGACCACCTTCTCTGCCACATACTCCTTTATACTGTTTCTTCCCAATTGCAGTAAGAGATGCTTGTCCTCATTGTTTCTTTACAATAACTGCCGTTACCTGAAGAAATCTGAAAGGGCCTTTGCTCCTACAACTGAAGGAGTGTAACCAACATCTCATCAGAGCTGCAGACCCATCTAGATCCATCTACCAAACTGACTGTAGGCTACCCTTTCCTGGATGTCTGCTGAATGCATACACACACACACATAGAGCAGGGAAATGAGGAGGAATGAGCCAGGATGGGACACAGAGAAGCAGCAGCTGGAAAGGCAGATAAGTGCTGTAAGACAGTGCATGGCCACAGATGGCAATACCTTCAAACTTTGCTTCTCAAACATCAGTGGCCATCAGAATCACCTCAGCTGGCTTGTTAGAACTCAGATAGCTGGGCCCACGGAGGAGTTTCTGACCCAGTAGGTCTGGGGCGGGGGAGGGGGGGAACCTAAGGATCTGCATTTTAAATACGTTTCCGGTGATGATGGCACTGCTGGTCTGGGAACCACACTGAGTGCCACCAGATTTTTAAAAAGGAGTGAGTGGCTAAGAAAATCAAATACCTCAGAGGCTTGGCACAAAGTAGTGAACAGATTGAGAAATTGTCTATGTTGTCAACTCAAGAGAGCAATTTCCAGAGAATAGCAGATTTTGCTGCTTCCTATGCCTTGAAAAATTACCAAAAAAAAAAAAAAAAGAAAATTATTCCTGTCCCCTGGGAATACCCCATTGTCACCTCAGAATCCTGCACTTTCAGCCAAAACCCACCCCAGGTTAAAGGCATTCAGTACAATAAGGGCATTCGTGGCCTGAATCCACATTTCAGTAGAACGGAAACTAAACATAATCAAAGTCACTGAAAGGTGGTTAAGAGAGTCACCTCCTTAAAACAGCTATATTTGTCCATCATCTAGTGTAGAGGCTATTAAGGCTGAGGAAGTGAAGGCTCCAGAGCTCCCTCAGGTGGATATTTTTATTTCAATTCTGTACCCATCATTTACTGAATATGGGCCATTATTGGTTGCCTGCTGTGCGTTTCCTAGGGCTGCCGTAACAAATTACCACAAGTCAGGTGGCTTAAAACAATAGAAATTTGTTCTCTCAGAGTTTTGGAGGCTATATGTCTAAAATCAAGGGTCCACGGGCCCTGCTTCCTCTGAAACCTGTAGGGGAGGTCCTTCCTTGCCTCTCCCTAGCTTCTCACAGTTTTCTGCCCATCCTTGACATTCCTGGCTTACAGCTGCACCACTCCAATCTCTGCTTTATTCATCACATGCCTGTCTCCATCTTCATATGCTGTTCACTTCTTCTTATAAGACACCAGCCATTGAACTAGGGGCCACTCTACACTCATCTTAACTTATTACATCTGCAACAATCCTATTTTCAAATAAGGTCACATTCTACAGGTGCTGGGGGTAAGGACTTCAATGTACCTTTTGTGGGGAGCACACAATTAACCCATAATATCTACTCAGGACTCTATCCCTCTCTCTTTCCTAATCAAACCCAGATTTGTCCAAAAGCATATTTATTTTTTTCAAGTTTTTAATGAAAGTTGTATATAAGGTCACTTTATTCCTGCTTCTTCTCAATTGTTACTTCCTTGTATTTACCTTTTTCCTTTCCTACTTGGTGAGATTTGGCTTTATATTCAAGGAACTTTTTGCGGTCTTTGTCCCCCTCTAATCTAGTGATAACCACCTTGCTGGGGTGAATGCCCACATAAACAGTTGCACCATTAGCTTTCTCCTGTTATACTTGTTCAATGGAGATGACCTATTTCTTCCTGTAAACCTGGATTACATTGACAGTTTGATGCCCTTTGTAATGTCCTTGCACAACCTGAACTTCATCATCCTTTCGAATGGGCATGGGTCGAACACTGTACTTCTGTCTCAGCTCTTTGGAAAAAGAAGACATACTCTTCCTGCGAATGTGGGAAGGTGCATTGAAATGCTTTTTATGGTTCTTGCTCCAGTCAGAAGTCACAAAGGGATTGAACTTCACTTTGACCACTGGCACTTCTATACTGGCCGAAAAAGGGAAGAGCCAAAAGCATATTAACTAATACATCTATGGGAAAAAATATCCAAGCTGAGATTTGGAAAACCCTGCCTATGTGGCAATGGCTTGTCCCAATAAGTCATCTTTTGTGCACAACAAGAGGTATTTGGGGTAACTTAAAGGATATGCTCTTCAAGAGCTATGGGGAATCCAGGCAAAACATGAAGCCTTTAACAGATGGGGACATCAACCCTGGCAGGGTCGATTGGAGCATCGTCTGGTACGCCAAAAGGCTGTGGATTCAATTCCTGGTTCAGGACACATACCTAGGTTGTGGGTTCAAACCCTAGTTATTGGGACACGTAAGCGAGACAACCGATCGATGTCTGTGTCTCTCCCTCTCCCTCTCCCTCTCTCTCTTTCTCTCTCAGAAATCAATAGCAAAACATATCCTTGAGTAAGGATTAAAAAAGATAAAGATGGGGACATCAGAAGGCCATGTATAGTAATGACACTCCTCAGATCATTAGTTTGGTAATTATCTGCTTTCCTGGCTATTATTCCCATTAGATTGTGAAGACTGGCTTTTAAAAAAAAATCTATCTTAGCTCTTACCATAAAGCATAACATATAATCAGGACTCAAATTGAATAAATGTTTTAAATATTGTTAAAAATGTTTATTTTGCTAAATCCTTTTTTTATGCCTCATTGTGAGCTGTAATCTGCCTATTCCATAGAATGATCACTAAAATAAGGAGGGGTGAGGAAGGACTGTACTAAAGGAGCAGATTTTTGGCTTCCCAACTTGGAATCAAGAAAGTAGATGCAGACCTTAAGGAGTAGCTTTGGGTGGTCAAGCTGGGACTATGCTCAGAATTTTGGCCACAGTAGATTAAATAAGACAAAGTGGCAAAATGCTGGACTATAGGTATAGGGTCTGTTCTCTCTTAAGGCACCAAATAATAAAGGGTCCCAGGGATGTAGATGCAGATCAAGTGGGGCCCACATGGCCTTGGAAGGAGGCTAGCTAATAAGATGACTTCAGCTCAGCCCAGGAAAGACAGACTGGACCAGACCCACAAGGGTTTGAGTTCAGGTAGTTATGGATTAGTGACAGGTTCCTTTCCATTCATTCCTGGCCCGCAAAGTTGTATGTCTAGGAGTACAGGATCTTATAAGGGGGCGTGCACCTTTGATTGTTTGATTGGACTAGTTTAGATAGAAGTAAAGATAGAAGTAAACTTGTAGAAAATGGACAGTCATGCAAACATTTTCTTTCTCTAGCAACATCAATGAGTCCTGTTCATAACAATGCAAAAGGATTTAGTCAAGAATATAAACCTAAGTCTAAATCTCATTTGACCTGGTTTGAACATCTTACTGGTTCTTTCATTAATTTATGAGTTAAATAAAATCTTTCACATGTAAGCACTTTATATTTGTCTGAGGGTCATGATTTTCCCTTTCAGAATATTCTACTATAACAGGCAAAGAGGGAGTCATTGGTGCCTGAAGTCTCAAAGGTTAAACAGACATAGGTGACTATGGGGAAAACCACTGTCAGCTCAGGATGAGAAAGCAGCCTGTTGGGGAAAGAAATTCAGGAGAGGTGAAATCTGTCATTGGACCTTTCCTATTCTCTTATACATCTCCTCTTTTAGAGGCCCCACCAGGATCTGAACTCTCTCCCTTCCCCAACATCCAAAATCCCTTCTTCCTTTCCCCCAGGACTGCTGCGTGCCCACAGACTGAGAGTTCCCTCCTACCACACCCTTGGGCACCCCGCCCACTTGGATATCTCACCCTCAGTGCTTGTGGGGTGCTCACAGACTCCTGCAGCTTTGGCTTCCTGCCCTGCCCAGTGCACACACGGAAATAAAAGGCATGAACCAAGGGCGACACTTTGAGCATCACTTCAGTCAAGAGGCCACTTCACTTTTTCAGAGCAAGTAGCACAGCAGAGTGGCGGCGAGTCAGGCTTCATAGACAGAGACCAAGTCAGTGTCCTCCCTTTACCTCTCCACATTCTGTCTCAATGACAGTTGCCATTCAACTGCCACATCCTCTCCTATATTTGATTCATATTTTCTGTTCATCAGGAAACCAGTAGATCTGGGCTCCTCAACCATTAGGTTCCAGTCAATGAACATTGGTCAACCTCCAATTGATTTCCACAGTCATCCCTTGCGTTGACTGGAAGGAACTTGGCTTGCCTCCTACCACACAACCAGCATCTCAAACCCTCAAAATGAACCACAGGTCAGCTCCTTGCCCGTGAGCAAGATTAAGGTATGGCACTCTCTATGCTCTTAACAATGCTCACATCCTCTCCTTCCCATAGTGGTCACAATATGGTTTTAAGAAAATAAAGACTAATATATTACTCTTTAAAATGCATATATAGAACATCTGGTAAAATCAGGATAAGTAATGCAAATGTCAAACCATAATACAGGGTAGAGAAAAGTATGTTGACAGTTGTGAGTACATGAAACAGTTTTATTCTTATTTTATTATTTATTATTGTACTAGAGGCCCAATGCACGAAGATTCGTGCAAAAATAGGCCTTCCTTCCCCTGGCTGCCAGAGCCACCTTTCTGCCTTCCCATGCTGCCCAGAGGCCCAGAGCGGCTGGGGGGGTGCGGAACGCCTGCATCGTTGCCACGGCTAGGACGCAAGCGTCCCGCCCCCAGCCACTTGGCCTCTGTGTATGCAAATTAACCCACCATCTTTGTTGGGCTAATTTGCATACTCACTCCTGATTGGCTGGTGGGCATCACGAAGGTACGGTCAATTTACATCTTTCTTTTTTATTAGTGTCAATTATCTTCCATATGAACAACTGTAAACCTACTTTTGCCCCACCCTGTTTTTATGTAACTAGAACATTGGTAGGATGAGATAACTGTGGCTTAATATAAAATTACATCTTTACCCAATTCCCATTTAGCCTTTTGTCATGCTAAAAGAATTTTACATATATCTACTCACATGTAACTATAGCAACCTAGAGATCAAATATTTGAATGTAAATGTAAGTCAGAAAGGATAAAGTTACAGCTATTTCAGTTTTGAAAATAGGCCACACCTTCCAATGGTAGAGGGCAACTCATAAGTACTGTGAGGCCTGCTGTTCTTCCTTCCTCAGGGGAACCTTTAACCAGTACCACCTTGGGGTTAAGTTGTTGGGGAGCAACTCAGCCTTCTGGGACTACCCTGGGTGACAGGGCAGAGCAGGATGTGTTTGGGGAATTGCTAGAACCTGGAGCCTGAGTTGGGAGTGTGCTCTGAGGTACTGGATCACCTGGGCTTCTGGCCACAGCCCTGAGGACAGGTGAGAGCAAACAAAGGGGGCATTCCCTTCAAACCAGCCACGTGGTTGCTCCAGAGACATGAAGTTAAGTGACCTCAGTGGAGCAAGGTCAAGGGTGCTGAGAAGGAAGTGTACCCTCCTAATCTGATAACACATTTTAAGCCCCTCTCCCCCCCATACAAAGCTCACTCCATGGTTACTCACATGGCTAAAAAATGCAACCACCCTGACAGAGACGATAAAACAAAATTCACACCCGAGGTAGACATAAACGACAGCGTGACTTCTGGGAAGTCAAGCTTTGATAAGACTGGCGGGTGGTGGTGGGGTATGGAGAGGAAGCTGGGAGACTATGTCTTGGGCTCCTGAGGCAAACTGGGAGGTTCTAGGATCCAAACTGCCAAGTGCACATTTTAGCCAGGCATCAAGTTGTTTTAAGTTGTTTTTCAAAGATGAGTAATCGGGGCCACATTTCTGTACATGTGATGCACCATTAGCTGGGGTCTGGCAATGCTTTGTCATCATGTACTGACTGCGGGTAGTTGAGCTTTGGAGCAATAGTTTCTCCTTCAAATTTCCTTCCCCAAACAGGTCCTAAGAGGTGGCTTATACCATTTTACATGTTAAATACCAATGAGGTGTCACATAAGTATTGCTTTGTGCTAATACGCTGAACACGCTGTACACTAAAACACAACCTCCAAAGTTGCTTTCATAAAACAAAACCTCACGCCCATTTTGAAACCAAATACTATTAACATTGTCAAATAGGTATCCACACACAGGTTTCAATAAGTAGTTAAAAATAAAGGTGGAATTTCTGGAATGATTCACAGGAAACCATTAACAGTGATGTCTGCAGGGGTGAGAACTCAAGTCCTGAAGGATGAGGGAGATTTGCTTTTCTCTATATCCTTTTGTACATTTTGAATTGTTTACCATGTGCATGGATTACCTATTTCAAAGGAAAACATGAATTAAAGTGAAAATTAAAATAGGTATTCTGAATCTAAGTTGAAACTGTAAATACTGAATGTGCCCATTAAAGTGCTTTTTTCTTAAACCTTCACAATAAAGGGAAACAAGCTCTGCTGTTTAAAAAAAGCCCACCTCCTCCACCCGGGCATTTCAATAGCTGGGTGTCATTCCTTTAAGGAGCAGGAAGCATGTGTGGGAGTTAAACATGCATTTAATCATCCCTCCCCCCAGGTCCGACAGAAGTGTGGCGAGGAGGGCCATCTGTTTTGTTTGAATGAGAAATGACCCAGCATTCTGATTTCAATTAGCCTCTTTGTAGCTTTATGTTTGAGCTGCTTCCATGGGTAACAGTTCAAACTAAGTGTAGAGACGAGCTGGCCAAGTTCTGCCAGTGTGGATTTGTTTAACACTGTCAGCGAACATAGAACTAGTGTACAAGACAATGTGGCTGGATGCACACTAAGATGTGCAATTTTATGGACTCAAAATAGCATGTTCCGGAACCTGCGAGATAAAGAAAACATTGAAAAGGTATCTTGAAAAGGTAACTCTAACCCTACCACCCTAGTTTATTGCTGTACACAAGATAGTCCCAGTCAACATGCTACAACATAAATGTCTGACTGTAGCTTTAGCCAGAACAGCCTTGTTTACTCTGACCCACCCACCTATGGTTTTCTTTGCTGATAACCAAAAAGCTTTAGCTTATATTTAGGAAGGAAATTAAACTTGAATTCTATGTAAACAATGTCACTGATTGCAAGGTATCAATAAAAACTAGCTTTTAAAAGTGAATGCAATCTGTCATTCTTGACTTATATCTATCGTATTTGTAATTCTTTTCAGAGAAATGAATGACCAGTTTATTTATCATGGTCAATACCGTTCATGTGGCCCCGACTGCTTTTTTGCTAAAAATATCCAAAGGAAATAATAGAACCTTTTGGAGCTTGTGTTTTCTCCTTTACAAAATACATAATTCTTTATTAATGATAATGTCAAATTTAGCTATAGGTCAACGAATGAAAAGGAAAGATAATTAAATGGGAAAATGAAGAGATGAAGTTCAGATGAGCAGGCTGAAGAAATCCAATAGAACTTCTAAAGCTAGAGGAAATGTGCAGATTTTTAAATATCAATGGTTTTTAGTGTTACAACTTCAAGTCACATTGAAGGAGAAAACAAATCAGTAGAAGGAAACAGGTTTGGTTCTATCAAAGTAAATATACCCGAGAAAGCAAAGTATTATTTTCTACATACAGATCTCATTGTAGGCATGATACGGGCACCATCTATTCTGGCGGTAGGAGAAAAATACAGATATGGAATTATATTTCTTCATGACACAAATTTACATGTTGATGACACACCTGAATGTCCATCCATTGGCAGAAGCTGAGGAATGCATTCTATTAACAGTTATTTATTTTGTTCATTAAAAAACAGGACTTGATAAAGCCTAAAGTTAACAATTTAAAAAATCTTTAAGACCTGTAATGCTTCATAATTTTTAAAGTTTTTTTGTGACTTGTGGCATTACATAATCTTAGCTAGTATATATAAAACTATAAGGAATTGGTAGCACAGATTTCAGGTATTTTCAAGTTAGAATAAAGGTACAAGATGCCCATTTATGACCATAGAACAACTTCTGGGCTGTACTATGCACAAGCCATGTGCCCCTATATGGTATGATAGGCACAGAAAGGTCTACATTCACCTACTTCCCCCAAACTGTCTCATTACCTAAATAGCACTTTCCAGTCGCTCCTTCCAATTAAAGTACTGATTATATGCCACAAAACTTAAAGTGCAAATGTTAAATAGCATTATTAAGATTACTTTGGCCCTGGCTGGGCGGCTCAGTTGGTTGGAATGTTGACCTGATGTGCCAAGGTTGCGGGTTCAATCCCCAGTCAGGGCACATGCAGAAATCAACCAATGAATGCAAAATAGATGGAACAATGAGTCAATATTTCTCACTCTCTCCTTCCATCTCTCTCTGAAATCAATACATACAAAAATTTTTTTTAAAAATTATGTGATGACATTGTTTAAGATTATCAAATTAGTCAAGAGTTGGGACACTCAAAAAAAAAAAAAAAAAAAAGACACAAATTCTGAAGTGACAAGAGGAAAAAAACCCCAGAAGCACATGACTGCCTTTCGTGTTCATGGCACCATGACAACCAAGATAAGCTGGAGACCATATTCCAGTAAGCTTACTTATAATCTTAGTGGACGGTAGACAGACATCTGATAAATAATTACATTATAAACTATGAAGAAAGTCTTTATTAATGAGGGTTTTACAAAAACCTTTCAAAGCAGCTGAGGTTCACTGGTTATCTGAGCAATTCTGGTCCTATCAGAAGCAGGATAAAGGTCCAGGCCAGAAGCCCTTCCTCCTCTCAGGAGGTTAGGGGGCGGTCATTCTCCACAATCGCCTCGAGAAGCCCAGTTGCTGTGCTCAGAGCACAATGCAACCCAACTATTCTCTTCCCGGGGTACACTCAAGCTAAGGACAACGCTCCTGAGATTCTACCAACCACCTCACATGCCTAACCAGTGTGCTTTTATCCCAGAGAACTTCCTAAACAAAACACAGCAGCTGACTTAAGAAGTCAGGATAAAAGTCATGGAGAAGAGGCCTTTTCTTCCACTACCTTCCTCACCACTGGTCTTGCCTTTTCATAGTCTCCTTCCTCATCTAAGTCTTTTCCTTTAATACAGTACTTTTATTTTCCAATTGCCTCTTCATTGCTTAAGTGTGAAATATGGCTACTTCAAAGTGTAAAGAAAAAGAAAAAAGTTACATTAAAACGGTAAGTTGACTATTTTAATCACGAAGCTAATTGTTCACTGAAGGAAAAATAACACTGAAGAAACTTAACTTTGATCAACAAAACTAGCCTAGGGTCTGAATCTGAAGATTTTATAAAACCTTTATTTAGTCAACCAACCTACTGCAATGGTACCTTAACAGTATTATGTATAAAAAAACCTAAATATTCTGCAAGAGATATATAAATTTGAAACTTATTTAAATTTAACCTATTTCAGAGGTTAAAAATAACTAAAGCTCCTTTGCTCTTTAAAACCAATAGGCCAGTTTTTAAAAAGGATATCAATATAAAATTATTGAGCAGGAACCTACCAATATCATATGAACAAAAGAGAGTAATTTTAGTTGTAAGTTTAATGACAGTATCTGGTTTGCTTTCATAAGCAGCAAGCCCTGAGCCCCTAAAATGCAAGATGAATATTCTCTTAGATATACGCAGACTAATGTTTCTGAAATCCCAAACTTCTATATTCCACATAAGTGAACTGCAATTAATCAGATGTATGTGAAAGAGAAATAGTTATTTCTTAACTCTAAGAAATGAAACTGTGAAACCCAAATTAAGACAAAGTAAAGAGGAAGATTTCCCAGTCATTGCTAATCATAAAAATCGACTTTTAAAACATAAAAAATGCAGCCTTGGCTGGTGTGGCTTAGTTGGTTGGAACATCATCCCATATACGGTAAGGTTTTGGGTTCGATTCCCATTCAGGGCACATACCTAGGTTATGGGTTCAATCCGCGGTTGGGGCGCAGATGGAAGGCAATCAATCAATGTTCTCTTTCACTTGATGTCTCTCTCTCTCTCCCTCATTTCCCCTCTCTCTGAAAATCAATGGGCATATCCTTAGGCGAGGATTAAAAAAAACAACATAAAAATGCTGTATTTTGAAAAAATTGGTCAGAAACTTAAAGTCCTTAATGACAATGTAGTAAGGCCCATAGCAACTACTAGACTTACCAGTACATCAATTACCTGGCTAGATATACATGATTAAAATTTCCATTACTGCCTAGTGGTAAAAATTTTAGATTTGTCACAAAGCCCAGGACACTGGAATTTCATTTAAAGCAAAACTCAGAAAGTGTTACATTAACAAAAACAGTAAAATCTGATAAAATCGTATAACTCATTTTAAAACACCAATATTTACAGATTCCCTTTGAATATATAACAGGTAATGATGCAAGGAAGACGTTTTTACAATATTTATTAAGATAACAAGTTTATAAATTGAAGGACTCAGAGGCACATAGTTTAAAAGGCCAATACCATGGGAATAATGAAGTCAACACAGAAAAGAAAGTATGAACAATTACAACCAATACAGAATTTTTTTAAAAAAGCCACATCCCCCCAATAAACACATCATACGAATCATCCTTCAAAATTACCATGATAAAAAGTTATTTCCTTCAAAGAAAAATAATTCTTTCCACCTACCGAGCCTAGAAAATTCTATTTACAATGAACTGTCCGGCATTTCATCGGTATTGTTTAATGCAGCCTCCTCTATTACTGTCATTAGAAGTACTGAAAATTTTATAGCTATTGTATTTACAAATGCACATAATATTTAAATTTGTTCTTCATTGAGAACAACTGAATATATACTTGATCAAATCACAATATAAATGTTTTAGTGTTGAAAACACATTTTGTGGGGAAAAGTGTATGGGAAGAGGTGTATTTAGAATTATACTCTTTCTGAAGGATTACTAGGCCAATAAGTCTGATAAAACTCAAGGTAGTCACAAAACAGATCTTTGTTGATGAAGAATTTAATTTATTTCTGTTTTAACTGGACACACTGGGCTTCTTCAGTCAACTTTCACCACACTGTAAATTTTGGTAACAAACCAAAAACATGCAAAGAAGCCAATTGTTCCTATAAGAGAAAAAAGAAAAATAAATGCTTTTTCAAAGAAAGCCTAATAATTTACACATAAATACTGATTTAAAATGACTGTTTCCTTAAAAAAAAAAAAAAAAAAGCCACAAAACTAGAAACTGTTACCTTCAAGGAATATACCATGGATCCATGAGCTTTTGTGAAAAATATACAACTACCTGAAATCAAATTTCCTACAGAAATTGACAGAAAGAACTTTTTATACTATAAGATTACCTGAGCTTTTTATAATACATTTTTCTTATTACATGCAAAAGACTGAAATTAAGATGAGAAGGATGAAAATTTTCCCTTCCTTTTAAAGAATGTTTTATCATAAAATGGAAAGGTGCTATTAAAATTAATTCAAGGTCTGATATGACTAGCTTAGACAATGCATCAGATTCACAGAATAATTAAATGGGGATATTTTCCAAGTATAGTTATTGGGGATTATCAGTTTTCAAAGAACTATAATAAAATAACGCAGAAAGTTTTTACAAAGTGTTTAAAGCAATATAATTAGGATAATAATAAAGATGCATTCCCATTGAGAATGAGAGGTGGTATGGTACCAGAGGACAGAGCAGCTTTGTCATGAGGTGTGTATAACATCTTTGGAGTAGATCACTGAATTTACAAGCCCATTTCTTTTTTTTTTTTTTTTTAATTGTTTGAAGTATTACAAATAGTAGTACATATGCAAGCCCATTTCTTTAGCTTGTTTTAAACAGAGATAATTTTATATGCCCTTAGCTGCCTCCATAGACTGTCAGGCAGAGTACATGAGATGATTCATAAAAAAACATATGCCTTGATTTATGGGTATCTTCATCAATCTGGATTCCAAAAAACTGAATGCTAGACAGGTGACAAAAAATGAGTCTCCAAGGGATTAATTGTCTAATGGCCCCGTGGCTGATAAATAGGACCAGAACTCAAATCCGCTTTTTCTGACTTCAAGTGTAGTACTTTTAAAAACTATACCATGCTTAGATTTATTAAACATAAATTTTGAGACTCTGTTTTGCAAAAGGATGTATACTAAATTATGAAACGGGCCTAACATATTTTTAAAAACTGAGAGGCATACCATTTTTTCCAGGATTACCCCTGAGAAACAGCCAACAGGTGGGGGTGCAGAAGAATACAGAAAGGGGACATACATACTCCTTGTGTATGTCTGGTTTTCAATATTGTTTTAAATGTAATATGAAGAAAAAAGTATTAAAGGAGATTTTCTAAGTCAAGTGGGACATTACTATGGAAAGCTATAAATGTTATTATACTCATTCTCACAGCATACATGTACCGAGTACCTACTCTGCACAAGTCACTGTTTGGGAGGATATACAGTACCTTTTGATTATTCAAAGGGTCATTAGTAAGCTTAGCTTTCAGAAAAGTAATGATGAAAACATAAATCTATTTAAACAACCTATGTTTAAGAGAAGGTATGTTAAGACGAGAAAAAAATATTTTATCACCATACTGATAACCCTAAGAATGTTTACTTTATTCTTAACAAAATACTTTTAGTATTTTATCTTTTTATTAATATGGAATAGATACAATATACATACTTAAAGCATCTTTCTTTAAATGACCGAATATTATTTTGTTTTGTAAAATAGACTGACTTAGATAAGGGTCTGGAGTCCTGAAGTAACTATGGGTATACCCCACTTTAGAAAAAACCAACCTCATTATGTCTGACCAATGACCTGGAATACAGAATTGATGTAAGTGCCTGAAGCTTGTCATATACCGATATAGCAACAGGAGCACTTAAACCCACTTAGTTCTCTTAAATGTTAACAGATGAGTAAAAAGTAGAACATTTCTAATTTAAATATTTTTTTCTTTTGGGCTCCTATATTTCCTCATAGCATGCAACACAACCTTAGATAAAATTTTAGATATATATTTTTTTGTGACAAAGAAAGGTCCCTGAATTTTATTTTTTTAGTTCAGTTATTCCACACATGCTTACAAGCACCCATAGGGCTCTAAGATATAGGAAACTTACCTTAGAGAAAAAATACATACATAAATACCACTATAATATACACTGTACACCATTAGGTACTTGAATTTTAAACTTGTAGTTTAAAACTTATAGAATAAGGGAAGTACTATGATTATCTTTCTTGATATCATTTATTCTCAATCTCATCTTGACTTCACCTCTCCAATTTCTACATTACTCCTAAACTTAAGTAGCTAGAGACTTTTAATCTATTTTTTTGAAATAGGCAAAATAAACTAATGAACAAAATAGATCCAGAGACATAGAAGCATGAAACAGACTGTTGAATATCAGAGGGAAGGTAGGGATGGGTAGGTAGGTGGGAAGAGATCAACCAGGGAACTTGTGTGCATACAGGCAGTCCTCGGGTTATGTCGGACTCAGCGTACGTTGTTTCGTGGTTACGTCGCCATCTCCCATTTATTTATTAAAAAAAAAAGTTCCATCATTTCGACGTATGTACGTATGTGCTTTATGTTTTTTATTATTTATTTACCACAAATAAAGGTCAGGAAGTGTTATCTTTCTTTTAAATTTTTTTTACTGTTTCACTTCATTACTGCTGTGTATGTGCTCCATGTGAATGAAGTAGGTGATTATGTAGGTGGGTTCTGACTTACGGTGAAAATTGTGTTACGTGCGCTATAGGAACGGATCCCCAACATAACCCAAGGACCTACTGTATATGCATAATCCAAGGACACGAACGGTAGTGTGGTGAGGGACAGGGGCAGGGGTCAGGAGCAGGCTAAGAAGGGGTCAATGGGAAAAGGAAGGGGACATATGCAATAATTTCAACAATAAAGATTACAAAAAAAAGAAGAGCTTAACAGGGGAAAACCTTGAGATGTACTGGTCCAGGTAATCCAGTACTTTTAGCACAACAACGACCCTGTTAAGACTTCTTCCCTTAGCTTCTGCTTCCTCACCTTGGTTTAGTGATATTCACCACACAGGGGCAGACCAGACTATACTGAGTTGCACTGAGGACTAAATATTGGAGTGCTGAGTAGCAGAAACCTTCTGGGTTTTATAGGGAAAATATTCATAAATAATTTGAATAACTGGCCTAAAAATTTATTAGTTAAAAATAATCATTTAAATTCTTACCTGTAAAAAGAAAAAAGATCAAAACCATTATCATGGTATAACCAAAGTACAGAATTGTACTTGCTGTTCCTGTGATCTGAAGTTTTGAAAAGAAGTAGTGTATGGCATATATTAAGAAATAAACTGCAGTAAAGCCACTAGTAAGGAACGAACGCCACTGCCAATGATAATCCTAGGTAGAAAAGAAAAATAATCAAAGAACAAGAATTAATTTCCAATTAATAGATAACATGTAGCAGAATAAAGTTACAAATCAAAGACAGCTAAGTGAAATAGCCCATAGACCTAATTTTTTATATTGGTTCCAGTCTTTTTCTTCTACTGAACTTTGTCAATTTCCCTCCTCACTAACGGGACTAAAAAGCACTCCCTACCTTTGGTGGAGCTACTTAGTCCTGGCTAAAAACATGTGGAAAATCTTAAACAGTTTATGAATAATGAAGCGTTAAACTATATTTTAAAATGTATGCTTTCCAAAGAAAAGCAATATACCTTTTACTTAGATAATTCATTTACTTACAAGGCTTATTTACATTTACATAGTTAAAAATTAACATTACTTATCTTATAGTCTGGTTAACTATATTAGGAAGAAGATTAGTCTATTAAGGGGGGTTGAAATCCATTTTCAGTTATTACTAACACTAGAGGCCCAGTGCATGGATTTGTGCACCGGTGGGGTCCCTCAGCCTGGCCTGCGGGGATCGGGCCAAAACCGGCTCTCTGACATCCCCCAAGGGGTCCTGGTTTTCGGGTGACACACCCCGGAATCTGGCTCCCTCCTCTCTTCTCCCAATATTATGTCACTTTCTCTCTGTATCTGTCTCACTTCTTTCATCTCACTGTACCCTAAGTTTGGCAGTAATTGACAGCTTGTGGGCATTTAGCTGCAAAATGCCAATTATTTTGCAAACAGGATTTACTTAGCCTGGAATCTAGTCGGCCTAGGGCAGGACCCTGCTCAGTGTCAGGCTCTCCCCCAGGCCCTTCTGCCCAGGTGGAGTCCTGTGGCGGCGGAAACCTCCTTCTTCCCACCTGAGCTGCTCCTTCACCTCCTTCCCTCTCTGGAGGTTGCCCGCTGGTGCTAGTCTGCCCAGAAGGAGGGAAGCCTTTGCCGGTTTACCAACCGAGAGCGGTAGCAGGAAAATTCGCTGCCTCCACTGGAAATCAATATTAACACACTGCGGGCTGGTAATTTTATTGCTAGCTTTACCCAGTAGCCAGATAAATTTCTACTGAACGAGTACAAAAAAAAGTCTTACATAAATGTTAAAGGCACGCTTTAAAATTAAATAACCATTGCATTTTGAAGTTATTTATTACATATTCTTACAAGCTAATATCTTTTTTAAAGAATTCTCGTGATTGGCCACAAGCCTTGGAACAGAAAACATGAGAATTCTTGTAATCCGTCTGCAATATGTTAAGCGCAGGTGCCCAACGTCGGGGACGCAGCCAGTAGGTACTACACGTCTCATCACTTAGCTAATCGAGTCAAAAAGTTTCTGTAAGGGCCAGACCCACGACCTCTGCAATGGGTTAGAGGCCTGGTGGGGAGCCAATGGGCTAGAGGCCCGGTGCATGGATTCGTGCACTGGTGGGGTCCCTTGGCCGGCCCTGTGGGGTCAGGCGGAAAACGGCTCTCCGACATCCCCCGAGGGGTCCTGGATTGTAAGAGGGTGGTTCTCAGGTGATGCACTCCAGAATTGGGCTCCCTCCTCTCTGGTTCCAGATGCGTCACCCGAGAACCGCAACTGCCACGTCACCACAGCTCGGCAGTTCCTGCATTGAGTGTCTGCCCCCTGGTGATCAGTGTGCATCATAGCTACCGGTCGGCCAGTCGACGGTGAGCCGGTCGCTTAGGCTTTTATGTATATAGATAATTTAAACAAGGTGAGTTTAAACAGTTCTTTTAAACAGTTAAAAACAGTTCTTTCATTTATTTATTTAGTTTTTTTTTAGATTCTCATGTAAGGATATGTTTATTGATTTTTTTTAGAGAGAGGAAGGGACAGAGAGAGAAACATTGATCAGTTGCCCCACAACATACGTATGTGTGCCCTGAATGGGAATCGAACCTTTTGGTGTACAGGACAATGCTCCAACCAACTGAGCCAACTGAGCCAGGGCTAAAGCAGTTCTTACTTTTACATAAAGTGGCTTATATCTTAGCAGGAGATCTGTGAAAGAAATACTTCACTATCTCTTCTACCCTTTTGAGTATGTGAAAAATAAATATATTTGAAAAGCATACCAAGATTAGAAAATCCAAAAGAATCCACACAAAAACTAACAAAGCTAATAAACAAATTCAGCAATGTTACAGGATACAAAATCAATATGAAAATCATTTGTGTTTCTCACCCCAGCAATGAACAATCCAAAAAACAAATATTTTTCAAAAACCATTTACAACAGCATCCAAAAGAATAAAATACTTAGGAATAAATTTAACTAAGGAGGAGAAAGACTTGTACACTGAAAATTACAAAACATTGATAACAGAAATTAAAGAAGACTTAAATGGAGAGACAGCCCGTGTTTATGGATTAGAGGACTTAATATTGTTAAGATGGCCATTCTCTCCGATGTGATCTACAGATTCAATGCAATCCCTATCAAAATTCTAATGCCCCCCCGCCCCCTTTTTTTCCAGAAATGGAAAAGCCGATCCTCAAATTCATATGAAATTGCAAGGGGCCCTAAATAGCCAAAATAATCTTAAAAAACAAGGACAAAGTTGAAGGACTTACCCTTCCCAATTTCAAACTTACTACAAAGCTATGCTAACCAAAACAGTGTGGTACTGGCACAAGGATAGCATATATACCATTGGAATAAAATTAAGAATCCAGAAATAAACCTATACATCTATGGCCAATGGCCAACAAGGTTGCCAAGATTATTCAATGAGGAAAGAATAGTCTCTTCAACAAATGGTGCTGGGAAAACTGGATATTCAAATACAAAAGAATGAAGTCAGACCCCTAACTAACACCATATACAAAAATTAACTAAAAATGGATCAATGACCTAAATATATGAGCTAAAATTGTACATTAGAAGAAAACATAAAGGTAACCTTAGATTTAGGAATAAATTCTTATATTTGGCAACAAAAGAAAAAATAGATAAAAATCAGACTCATCAAAATTAAAAACTTTCATGTAAAGGATATTATCCAGAAAGTGAAAAGACAACTTACAGAATGGGAAAAATATTTGAAAATCATAGATCTAATAAAGATCTAGTATTCAGAATATAGAAAGAACTCTTACAACTCAACAAAAAGATAACCCAATTTATAAATGAGCAAACAAACGGAATAGACATTTCTGCAAATAAGATATAGGGATGATCAACAAACACAAGAAGAGACACTGAACATCATTAGTCACTGGAGAAATGAAAAACCACAATGAGACACTACTTCACACATACTAGGATGGCTATTATTTAAAAAAAAACAAAATAAAAAAATGACAGTGTTGGTAAGGATGTGGAGACATTGGAACCCTTTGTACAACTGTTGGTAGGAATGTAAAATGGTGCAACCACTGTGGAAACACTTTGGTGGTTCCTCAACAAGTTAAAGAATTACCACATGACTCAGTAATTCCACTTCCACATATATACCTCTCATAATAGAAAACAGATACTCAAATATTTGTACATCAAAGTTCATAGCAGTAATATTCACATAGCCAAAAGGTGGAAACAAACCTAATGTGCACCAATAGGTGAACAAATTGGGGTGTATCTATACAATGGAATATTATTCAGCTATAAAATGAAATGAAGTACTAATACGTTACAATATGCTGAACCTTGAAAACAGTCTGCTAAGTGAAAGAAGCCAGACCCAAAAGGCTACACATATTATATGAAATATCTAGAATAGGTAAATCTGTAGAGACAGAAGCAGATTGGGGAGAGGATGCGAAGTAACTATTAATGGGTATGGGATTTTATCTAGGGGGGATGATGAAAATATTTTGAAATAAGATGGAAATGGTGATTATACAATACTGTAAATGTAGTAAGTGCCAACGAAATGTTCACTTGAAAACGACTGATTTTATGTTATATGAATTTAACCTTGATTTTTTTTCTTCTGGGAAATTACTTTGTAATATTATTGACTATATTCCTTATGCTGTACTTTACATCCCTATGACTGTTCTGTTAACCTTAATTTTTTTTAAAAAGCAACTCAATTTTAACGATGTTAGATTTATCTCCTGTAAAGAAAACAACTATAAAAAAATGATTTAACACAACCTAAATCTTTAGACATCAACTCTAACCTATTATATAGGATACCATCATTTTGCCACGAATATCACTCATTACAATGTAATGTTTTAATAATTTTTTTCACTAAAATCTGTTCGTGTGTTCTAAATTTTCAGTCTAGAAATACCTGTTACAAAAAGAATATTAATTAAGTCAGACATTTAAAAAAATAAAAATTTAGCATGACGTGCTATTCTTAGGAAATTAACATTTTAAAGTTAAGCTCAAAGTAAATACTATTACTGAACTTGGATACAATCTTAATTCAATCCTAAAAAGGACTACATTTAATTTAGGAATACAGGTCAATTTCTACTTTAATGACACATATCTGCAAAAATTACTTCAATTAATAGTTTCAGTCTTATGCCAAAATTACAAATACCGTGTACAAATTAACATTAGTGAATACTGCTAATACATACCTCAGCACATAGGTGGAAATAGCAAAGAAGTATAGTTGCTTCAGAACATGTAATAACCAAAATGATAAACACCAGAAACAGGAAGCCAAACATGTAGTACATCTGGTGCGACCTAAAATCAAACATGTCAAAATGAAACTATATTTTCTCTTTGACATAGTAAATAACACAATCTTTTCATTTTTTTTAAACTGAAAATGTTTGCTGTTTCTCCCAACTAATCAAGATATACCTTTTTTTGGGTAAAATATATTTTTAAAAATATGTTTTTACTGATTTTAGAGAGAGGAAGAGAGAGAAACATTGATGTGAGAGTGTAACATTGATAGGCTGCCTCCCGCATGCACCCTGATCTGGGATCCAACCTGCAATCTGGGCATGTGCCCTGACTGGGAACTGAACCAGGGACCTTTTGGTGCACTGGACAATGCTCAACCAACTGAAGCACACCAACCAGGACTACCTTTCTTTTTGTTTCAAATTTATTGATTTGAGAGAGAGCAGAAGGGAGAGAGAAAGAGAGGGAGAGAGAAACATCAATTTGTTGTTCCACTTACTTATGCATTCATTGGTTGATTCTTGTATGTGCCCTAACCAGGGATCAAACCTGCAACCTTGGCATTTTGGGCTGATGCTCTAAACAACTGAGCTACCCTGCCATGGTCTTCCAACTAATCAAAGAAGACAAATTTTTATAGATTTAGACAATGATAGGGTAGGAGTGGGGCAGGGGAGGAAAGATATGGCAATGTCATGGACTTTGCCTTACTGCTCAGGTAGAATCTAAAATTCTTATTTATTCAAATGTGCCTAGTCTGTCTACTGGTGAGTCTCACAAATTTGATAAAAAATTAATGGAAAGGCATAGCCAAACTAAGGAATGGTCACATTTAGTATCTATCCTATCTAATAAAGAGGAAATATGCTAACTGACCTTCACACTATCACAAAGATGGTGGTGCCCACAGCCAATAAGAAGGGAATATGCTAATTGACTGCCCTGACCTCAAAGATGGCGGCACCCACAGCCAATAAGGAGGGAATATAGCCCTAACCGGTTTGGCTTAGTGGATAGAGCATCGGCCTGCGGACTCAAGGGTCCCAGGTTCGATTCTGGTCGAGGGCATGTACCTTGGTTGCGGGCACATCCCTAATCGGGGGTGTGCACGAGGCAGCTGATTGATGTTTCTCACTCATCAATGTTTCTAACTCTCTCTCCCTCTCCCTTCCTCTCTGTAAAAAATCAATAAAATACATTTTTTTAAAAAAGAGGGAATAAGCTGACTGTCCCGCCCTCAAAGATGGCGGCACCCACAGCCAATAAGAAGGGAATATGTTAATTGCCTGCCCTGCCCTCAAAGATGGCGGCACCCACAGCCAATAAGGAGGGAATATGCTAAATGACTGCCACACCCTCGAAGATGGCGACGCCCACAGCCACAAGATGACAGCACTCAGTCCCCTCAGCCCCGTCAGGGCGGCAGGCACGCGGCAGGCTGGCCCAGCCACTCCACGCGCCTGCTTCCAGAGTCCCCCAGTCCCTCAGCCCCCCAGCCGTGCAGGGCCAGCCCGAGGTGCAGTTAAGCCTTGGATGGCGGCTGCCCAGCTGCCCAGGGCTGCCCAAGTCTCAGGTAACCAGAGCCGGCCGAGGCTTGTGCTGCTGGCAGTGGCAGCAGCAGAGATGTGATGGGGCGTCGCCTTCCCCTGATCGCCAGGTCGCCTCCCACCCCTGAGGGCTCCCGGACTGTGAGAGGGGGACTGGCCGGGATGAGGAACCCCGCCCCGCTCCAGTGCATGAATTCACCCTCAAAGATGGCGATGCCCACAGCCACAAGATGACAGCACCCAGTCCCCTCAGCCCCGTCAGGGCGGCAGGCACACGGCAGGCGGGCCCAGCCACTCCGCGCTCCTGCCTCCAGAGTCCCCCAGTCCCTCAGCCCCCCAGCCGTGCAGGGCCAGCCCGAGGCGCAGTCAAGCCTTGGATGGCGGCTGCCTGAGGCTCAGGTAACCAGGGCCGGCCGAGGCTTGTGCTGCTGTCAGTGGCAGCAGCAGAGGTGTGATGGGGCGCCGCCTTCCCCTGATCGCCAGGTCGCCTCCCACCCCTGAGGGCTCCCGGACTGTGAGAGGGGGACTGGCCGGGCTGAGGTCTCCGGAATACCTTAAGGCATCACAACCGGCTCAGGAGGAGGCTGCATCACAACTGGCTCAGGAGGAGCTATGTGCGCAGATGGGCGGGAGGGGACTGCGTGCTGCCCCCAGCCCAGCGGCCGTGGGTAGGCTGGGGCTGGAGGCGGGCCAGAGCGGCACACACACCAGGGGTGAGGGCATGCTCCGAGCGACCGTGGTGTGGCTCGGAGCACACCCCCACCCCAGAGGACACATACCAGGGGTGGGGGTGTGCTCCGAGCAGCTGCGGCATGGCTCGGAGCATGCCCCCACCGCAGCGGACACACACCAGGGGGGCCTCTGCACGTGAGCTGCAGAGGAAACACCTTTTTTGACCACTCATTGGCTAAGCTCCCTGTATGCCGCCACTTGCAGTGTTCTTGGTAACTTGGGTAATAAGAATCCAAAAAGGTGATCTAGGGTTTTTCCACCTCACTCCTGGAGGAAAAAATGAAAGTCTGCTGCTGGAGGGGCTAAGAAATGTCATATCCTGTCCTAGCTGGTTTGGCTCAGTGGATAGAGCCTCATCTTGTGGACCACAGGGTCCGGGTTCGATTCTGATCAAGGGCATGTACCAAGGTTGCAGGCTCCTCCCTGGCCGGGGCCCAGGTCAGGGCTCATGCAGGAGGCAACCAATCGAAGTGTCCCTCTCACATTGCTATTTCTCTCTGTCTTTCCCTCTCTCTTCCCAGCTCTCTAAAAATCAATGGAAACATATTCTCAGGTGAGGATAAAAAAAAAAAAAAAAAAAGAAAGAAATGTCATAGCCTATGAAAGATACATCTTGAAAAACGCCTAAAAAAAGTTGTCATTTTTTCATGGTGAAGGGACTGAAGTCCGTGTTGAAGAAAACACCTTGGCGGCTGCGGTGGCCGGCAGTGGCAGCAGCAGCGGGGTGATGGGGGTGGTGCCTTCCCCTGATCAGCCCGGTCACCTCCGGCAGAGGGAGGCCAGACTGCAGCTTAGGCCCACTCCCCACCTAAGCTGTCAGTTAACAGTGGTTCTCAACCTTTCTAATGCCGCGACCCTTTAATACAGTTCCTCATGTTGTGGTGACCCCCAACCATAAAATTATTTTCGTTGCTACTTCATAACTAATTTTGCGACTGTTATGAATCGTAATGTAAATATCTGTGTTTTCCGATGGTCTTAGGCTCTACAGCAGCGGTTCTCAACCTGTGGGTCGTGAACCACAGGTTGAGAACCGCTGCTGTAGAGCCTAAGACCAATTTTATGGTTGGAGGTCACCACAACATGAGGAACTGTATTAAAGGGTCACGGCATTAGAAAGGTTGAGAACCACTGTGTCAGTAGGACATCCCCTGAGGGCTCCTGGACTGTGAGAGGGGGCAGGCTGGACTGAAGGACCCCCTCACCCCAATGCATGAATTTCATGCACTGGGCCTCTAGTATATATTATAAAAGCAGTTGAATTTGGAAAATATTATAATAACCTGAAAGAAAGAGGTTCTAATCACTAAAAAGCTCAAATTTAGTTCTCACTTGATGCTACCCCAAACCTCGATACTTTCTGTAACATATGTCAATGTGATGAAATAACTATCATAATATACTGCAATGTATACATCCTAATGGAGTGGCTTAAAATTACCTCTATGAGTTTTTCAATGAAAATAAGAAGTCAGAGAATGAAGGACTCCTGGGAAAATAAAGGACTTTGAAAGGTTAGCTAGCTCAACCCTTCCTCCCAAGCCTGCTCGAAACCTCTTGATCAGGAGCTCAGAGTATCTTCTCTGAAGCAGTACAGATGACTTATTTAAGAACATAGGTTTGAAGACTTGGATTAATTTTTTTGTCACATAGTAACTCTGTGACACAGGCAAATTAAATTAACTTCTAAAGCCTCATTTTCATCTCTGTAAAATGTGGATAATAAATACCTTATAGAGATCTGAGAATTAAGTTAGAGTAAGAATTAATAAGCCTCAATTAATAATAGCTGTTATCACTATTATCTTTTTCCTACATGAAAAAAATAAAATTACTTTTTTACTCTTAAGATTTCTGATTATTAGAGAACAGCTTACATTTGTAAGATATAAACAGTAATCCATATAAGCAAAAAGAAAAAGCTAGTAATACATATAATGGTAATGGCAATAAGAGGACTTTGTCCTTAGCTTACCAAATACTATTCAGAATGAAGAAAAGCTGTATAAAGATGCACCCAAAGGGCAAAATTCCTCCCATGATAATACCAGGCAATGGCTTTGTGTAGAAAGACTGATCAGGAATCTGACGTGGAATCTGATTGGTTCGAACTGGATGTTCAATGGCCTTCAGTAAAGAAAGAATGAAAGGATTCGTAATTATATATATACTTTTAAAATTCTTCTCTGTACTAGATTATTTGCCTTTTTTTTCCCTCAGCTTTCATGCTGACACTGATAAGACAAGTCTACTTAAGTCATCAAACAGAAATCTGTATTTAGAAGCCACAAACCAGACACTATCCGGTGTGACAGTCTGTCTTCTGGAACAAGCCACCACTGTTTCCAGCAGTTACCCACTGACTAATAGCTTTACCCAAAGTATGAAATACACAGGACATAATATGATACTTGGAAAATAATAGTTAATAAAAAGTTTTTTTCCCTTTTAAATATATACCCATGTAAGAAATCACCTGATTCTTAAACTATTGTTAATGTATTTTTATTTGGAGATGAGTGATGTCATCTTTATTACAATAGCTCAATTTTACTAAGACTTAAGAACATGAAGAAGATAATGAATGGCTATATGAAGCTTTATGACTATAAGGTATGAGAGATGTTCTCAATTATTCTCTCTTTCATAACATCTATACTAATAAAAGGGTAATATGCTAATTAGGGAGGATGTCTTCCAGATGTCCATCAGACAAAGCCACAGCGGCTGCGAGGCCCAGGGTTCAGGCAGCTGTGGGCTCAGGTAGCCTTGAGCTCCAGTGGCTGCGAGGCCTGAGGCTCAGGCCTTGCAGCCGCCGCGGCCGACAGTGGCAGCAGCAGCGGGGTGATGGAGGCGGCGCCTTGCCCTGATCAGCCCAGTTGTCTCCCCCAGAGGGAGGCCAGACTGCGGCTTAGGCCCGCTCCTCTGGGGGAGCGGGCCTAAGCTGTCAGTATGACTTCCCCTGAGGGCTCCCAGACTGTGAGAGGGGGCAGGCCAAGCTGAGGGACCTCCCCCCATGCACGTATTTTCGTGCACTGGGCCTCTAGTATTACATGATAGTATAAAAACACTAAAAACTAAAGTACCTAAACATAGTTACATGAGAGGGGAAAAGGGCAGGTATGTAGTTCATTTTCTTTCAAGAAAGTTCAAAGCATACTTCTACAGTTTTTGTGATGATACATAAAAATTTAAAACTTGTCAGTCTCATTGAGATTATACTTTCATGTACCAGATTATTTTACATGTAGATATATGTATATATATGAATAGAATCATTACATATCTGTCTTCAATTTTTATATTTTATAATTTCCAGTAATTATTTAATCTGTAATTTAAAAAATTTCAAATAGTCAGTTTGCTATTTATGCTATTTAGATTTTAAACCATAAATTAAACAAAATGCCAAAAAACTGTAAAATCTTTTAGTAGACTGGCATGGTAGATGCGCTGGAGATTATGAAGCACTGATAGTTTCTTCCAAAGGTTCCAGGTTGCCTCACAAAGTATACTGTGATACATTATTTCTTTAAACCTTGTGGACTGAGTATTTTCAGAGAAGATCAAGGATAGTGAAGTTAGAGAATGACACTGAAGAAAAAATTCTAATTTTCTTCTTAGCCTGAGGGTAAAAAGAGGTAGAGAAAGATAGGGAGGAGGAAGGGAAGGGCTGAACTTGATTATAATCTTCCTTAAAATCAAGTATTAGCAGGTAAGCATATGAAATTTATTCCTAAGCTACATATTTTAAAAACTGCTAGTCTTATTTTATGGTCACTTTTTTACTTCACTTCCTAACCTATACTCTTAGTTTACTTAGTTAAGTAATGCAAACTAGAAACACTTATTGTGAAGGAGAAAATGCACATATTTTTTAGGTTAAAAAAAAAAAAAGTAAAATAATTTATTTTAATGTCAAAAATTCAGAGTTTTAATTAGTTTCAATTAGCTTTTCATTTCCTATCAATTTGTATTAGTTTCCATTTACTTACAAAACTTTGAAATCTAAGTTTATATCTACAATCTCTCTACCACACTCCTAAGTATGTACGACTTTTTTTTAAATGATTGCAATCAAACTTTGAAGTCATCAATTTTCTGTGAAATCCAGATCCCACAGGACAAGTCTATATTTTTTAGACACATATCTTTTAAGGTGGCATAAAGTAGTTCCCACAGTTGAAATTCATTTGAATAAGTTAACACCTATAAACTTACATTTTTCTTAAAGCCAAAGTATGCACCAATAAACGTTAGAGGCACAGATATGCAGAACCAAAGGGCCAATATGGCAACCAGTGTTCCAAAAGGAATAGCTGCTGAAGATCCTTCTCCCCAGAGAATCAGATTCATTATAAAGAAGTCAGCAAATACAATCCTGAAAGACAAAAGAGGCTTTTAGGTAAAATTTGAGTTAGAAACAAAATGAAATAGTAGCTATCATCTTACCTAGTAACAGACAAACATGTAAATTGACTGTACCTCCGCTACGCCCACAGCCAATCAGGAGTGAGTATGCAAATTAACCCGACCAAGATGGAAGTTTAATTTGCATATGCAGGCAAGGGGTGGCTGGGCAGGGTGGGACACCTGCTATGACGGGGAGGGGCGGGGTGGAGAGAGCTACAGGAGCAGTGCTCCGGCCGGGAGCGGGGACTTGGCGGCTCCTGGGTGGCCTGGGAGCGGGGATTTGCAGGCTCCTGGGCGGCCGGGAGTGAAGCCAGGGGAAGGAAGGCCTATTCTTGCATGAATATTGTGCAACAGGCCTCTTGTATGTAATAATATCACAATTTCTGTTATATACAAAGAAAAATTGCTGAGTCATAGACTATGTGAATTTAAAACTTTGTAGAAAATGTCAAATTGCTCTTTAGATTGGTTTTGCCTAATTTAAATTTCCATCAGCAGCTTCTGAAAGTTACCTCTTTACATATTTTCATTATATTTGGGATTGTCTGATTTGTTGTTAATTTGCATTTCCTATTGACAATTGTAGCTGATCATCCTGTGTTTGTTGGCTTCTGAGGCCTTGTTGGGCTTTTTTGACTTGCTGGTTACATCTACTATTCATTTTTCATTAGGGTTGCATGGCTTTTGCAAAGTCACATATGTCGGCTCTTTATATACTCCAGCAACGAACTCCTTGTTAAATATCTTGTTCTCCCCGTTTGGCTTTTGATAAACTCAAACATTTAAATATGTGTACTTAATTTCCTTTCAGTCTTTTTTCTATGTGTACATTTTAGAAAACACGACTATAATCATACTACAATCACTTCTATATAACCCACAGAGTTTTTCATTCATCAAAGTCATCACTTATTTCCTTTATCCTTTGGGTAACTTGTTTAAGAAAAGAAAGCTTTCCCTAAACTTCTATATTTTCATCTAATTGTTATGCCTGTTACATTTCGATTTTAATCCACCTAGAACTGATTTCATGTGTGAGGTAAAAACAGAATTTTTTTCCCTTCATAAAGACAATCAATTGTTCCAGCATCATTTTACGGTTCCTCTGGTTTTTGATGCCACATCTAGCATAATTCCATGTATACTAGTACATGGACTATTTTTGTGTTCTCTGTCTTGCTAGCCATGGGACATCTCCAAACTCTTTCAGAATACTTACGTCTTCTCATCAAGAAACATGGTGAATTTGTATCTTTTACTAGTTAATAAGCATTGCAGACTTGTCATATGGATCGTGCCTATTCTCAGAAGTTACTTTAGGTATTGTAAATGTTTTCTGTTCCTAATAATCCTGTAAATAGATTTCTCTTCCCACAAAAATACCACTAGGATTAAAATGTTTAATTTGTTAATGGTGGTATTCATGATCTTGGAATATTAGCTGATATCTAGACATTTTGCCAAACTCTTATTAATTCTATAAGTTTTATATATCTGAAATTTGTTAATGTTCTTTGTATACAAACTGTCACCAATAAATAATATGATCTTCACTTTTCTGAAATGTATTCCTTGTTTCATGCTGTGAATAGAACTTAAATAACTGAAGGCACAAAAGTGATTTAATAAAAACATGTCTAGTGTTTCATCATTAAATGATGGTGGTTTTGAATTAGAGATGAGATTTTTATTAATATAAGAAAGCATTTCTCTATTAAATTCTTTTTAAATCTGGAAATAATGCTTAATATTATAAAATGACATTTTGTTGTGTCTACTGTAATATTATATGCAGGTGTTTATTTATATAAAATTATATGAATTAATTTAATACTATTAAATGATCCTTCCTTTCCTAGGTGAACACCAATTTCTCTTGCTCCAGGCGGGAACTTGGGTTCTTGGGCTGTGTCTCTATCTCTATCTTTCTCTGTTTACCTCACCATCCTACTGGTGAGCATCTACTTTTAAAAGTGGGATGAAAAAGTTAAGAGAAGCGTTTTTCAGAGACATAAAGAAACAGGGAAAGGATAATTTCTATAAAGCCAAAAAAGGAAGGAGTTTTAAAGAGAAGGTATCTCAATGTTAGACAATGTAGAGAGGTAAAGACAGAGAAAAACATTTCTAGATTTGAAAATGACATCACTGGTAACCTTAGAGAGAAGTTCACTAAAATGACAGGAGAAAAAAACAAAACAGATGGCCTGGCTTTATCTTGTAAATGTATGTTGAGAAAATGAGAGAAAGGAAGTGTAGACTATTTTTTTCAAGGTATTTTGTTGGGAATGGAAATTAAATAAGATAGTAGACAGAAGGTGCATATCGAAGCTCTTTTTAGGATTTGGGACACCTAAGCATATTTGTAGGAGTAAGATATGAAACACACGAACAGAACATAGAGAAAGGGAGAAATGGAAGCTGTTAGAAATCAGGAAGGACGTTTGAAAGGCAAGATTCTGAAGGAAATTATGGCTGAGTCCTGGTAAGGAGGGACACTTCTTAAGTTGACAGCAGAAAAAAAGATGAAAGATACAGCTTGAGAAAAGCATAAAAATTTGAATAGAACATGAATGGCTGAAAGGCATGGGAATCTTCTATAGAGATGAAAACCTGAGAATATTTATCCCAAATGTTTATTAAAATTCTGGCTATTGTTACTCCTTCACTTCTGGCCTGCAAGTGAAACAGTCCTGGCTTCTAGAGTTAACCTTTGGCTTGCTTTATTGCTGCAGACTGTTCAGAGGCTAGTTCTTGTCCACCAGATGGGGAGAGTTTGGGGAGTTGGGAAGAAATGGGTTCTATTTCTAGGATTACATGTACATCAGATACTTGCTATTGGAAGCTATCCCCAAAGGGATATTTTTGTTTTGTTTTTATATGTGGTGGTTTCTAAAATTTTTCAAAAAAATTTTGGTATATGTTACTCTATATAATGGAATTAACTCTACAAAGCAGCAAAGCTTTCGATAAAAACCTGAAAACGTATCCCTGCCTGAATTATCTCAGGCGAGGACTCCTTTCTATGATCATGCCTAAAGCTTTAAAACACAGCATACAAGACATGCCATACTAACTTCCACAGGCTAAGACAAAGACTTAGTCATTCTGCAAATGTTTATTAAATATTCATTTTACCCCTTTTGAAAAATTCAATTCATTATCTTGAGTACATAGTTTAGAGACAGAAAGATTAAAGATTTAATGGATTAAAAATTTGAGAACTACAATATGACTATGTTAAGAAAGTTATTGTGGGAAAAGTCACTTACCCAGGACAAAGAAATGATGTCAATAAAACATTTGTTTTCCACTTCTCACCTCCAAAGGCTGTAGAAGAAAACAAATGTCATAACATAAAGACTTTTCTTGAAAGTTATACTCAAGTCTGGTATTAAACAAACTGTCAGAGAGTCCTGTGTGCCTTTCCATAGACAATGGCACTAAGAAATTATTTGCTATTCCTTACCCAAGTGAGTCAAATCAGAGATGCACATCACAAGACTACCCTATGTAAGTCCTGCTCTAATGATTTTTGCTTCAGGATAAAATAAATCTAGTATCAAAGGAAAGTGATCTGTACCAGTTTTTCTTTTTCATTCTTTTTTTCTACTTCATAATAAAACAAACCTATCTTCTAGGCCAGTTTCAATAATGGGACTGAGTAGAAAAAGGGCATGTTAGAGATTCTTGTTTATATTGAGGTCAGTTTCAGAATCTATATATGTAAAAGCCTAAAAAACTGAACGACGAGTTGACCAATCGCTATGATGTGCACTGACCACCAGGGGACAGATGCTCAATGCACAGGATTGGGCTCCCTACTGTCTAGATCAGGCCTGCAGGGATCGGGCCTGCGGGGATCAGGCCAAAACCAATCCTCCTGTCTGGATTGGGCCTGTGGGGATTAGGGCCAAAACCGGCTACCCAACATCCCCAAAGGGGTCCCGGATTGCGAGAGGGTGCAGGGCAGGCCAAGGGACCCCATGTGCACTGGGCCTCTAGTATGTTATAAAACCAAGAACCCTAAAGCCTGACATGCAACACATTTAAACTTCCATAGTAAGTCTGAATCGTAAAGATTCCTCTAGCATTGCAGTTTCTGTTAGGAGAAGGGTGGAGGTGGGAGATCAGTGTCAGATCAGGTGATTATGAGTAGAAGGATTATGACCACTTGACAGAACAGATTTGCTTATGAACATTTTACTCTCCTTTGCTCCTTCCCTCTTCAATTTTTTTCCTCACTTAAAAAAAAAACAAAAACTCAAGTACATAGAATAAAAAGTGAAAGTACTCCTCTGCTCCCATTTTAAAAGTTGGAGATGAAACTGGCTGAGATCTGAGAACAACTTTGTTTAAAAGCGTTAACACAATTTATAAGCAAGTACTACTTGCCTAAAAGAAAATGACAATTATATATATGATTTGAAGTCAGAGCACTATTCTCAAGAGATATTGTGAAATTATTGATTTTGGGTGTAATACAATTCCAATCAAAATTCAAATTAGTATTTTTTGAAACATAGGAAATGATTCTACATAATGAAGTACTTTGTGACTGAGGCCATGGAACAGCACCTCTCAGAACATTCTGCCTGATTAATATGCTACTTAATCTGTAACTGGGAGATCTTAAGAATGAAGAGGAGTTAAAGAGGGATTTGTCTGGGATGAGGAAGTATGGACTGAAACTTCAAGCAGAGGAAGTTTCTATATGACAGGAGAAGGTCCTGCATGTGGGAAGGTCCTTAGGCAGGTGTAAGGGTCCACTACCTGATTGAAGAACTGAAAGTAAGTCAGCATAGCTGAAACAGTAAGAATGGGGGCCCAGCTGGCGTGGCTCAGTGGTTGAGCATCAACCTATGAACCAGAGTTTCTGATTCAATTCCAGGTCAGGGCACATGCTTGGGTTGCTGGCTCAATCCCCAGTGAAGGGTGTACAGGAGGCAGCCAATCAATGATTCTCTCTCATCATTGATGTTTTTATCTCTCTTCTGCTCCCTTCCTCTCTGAAATTAATAAAAATATATCAGTAAAAAGGGTGTGGGGAGCTTATGTACAAGCAGTGGTCCAACTATTATCTGACATGTATTAAAATATACATGACCACCTTAATTCTGTGTCCTTTTTAAGGATGCAAGAAAAAACTTGAAAAAATAACAGAAGTTAAACACACTTATATAAACATACATACAGACTTCACATACTCCAGAGAAAATTTTATCTGGCAAAGTCTAACTAATACTTTTACTTAGGTTTGAGTCTAGCCAACCACACGTTAAGGCCAGCTATGTAACCCTACTGTTTTAGCTCAAGCCTTAATCATTATTAACCCTAGCTCAGTCCCATCTCCCTGGCACTTTAATTCACAGATTACCTATGAAACCATCTTAGTGGATTTCAGGATTCCTAAATCAGGCAAACTCTGGCAATCTCTGCCCCTGGCGAAGCAGCTTTCTAAGCCATCTAATTCCAACCCATCTTTACTCTGTGGCCCTGATCCTTTTATCCGCTAAACTTTATTTTTGGAAAGCAAGAATATAAGAGATTGCAACCAACTATATTACAAAAGTAACTTACTCCAAGGCTCTTTAAAATAGTGAGATCTTAGTTTACTTTAAATACAGTTTATTTTTATAAATATTACATTAATTATAAGTATGATTTTTCTCATGTAAGAAAAGGCATACCTGTATATATTACTTTAGTGATTAAATTGGTGGTAACTATTTGTAGACTTTCTTCATTAATCCACGTTTCCATAAATGTAGCAAAATAAATTGTTCAGCTGAACTTGTTAAGTCAAAATTAAAAGAAAAGAAAAAGATGGGATGGTGGATAAGCAGCCTAAATTTGCCTATTTCACTGTATAAGCATCTTTGAACAAATAAATCTAGGGATAGTCATCCACTTCACAAGCTTCTTTTAAATAAGAATGCACACTTGTAACACATATTGTTTAAAACAGTGGTCGCCAACCGATAGTCTGCAGATGACTGGTGGTCCATGAAGTCCGAAAGTTGGCGACTGCTGGTTTAAAGCATCAAGAAGCAGACATCAAGGCTCAGACACAATGATATAGCATATTGGATTCCTGATCTGATACCCAGTCAGGATGGCTTTTACTTACACTTATAGAATCTGGCAGCGACATAGCCTGCAGGAGTGCCTAACAGCACCCATAGGACCACAGCACAAGTCATCAGTGCTCCTCTGTTGGCAGGTGACAAAAATCCCAGGCAAGCAAAAACTAAAAAACAAGTAATTTAAAGTTACACAATTTAGTAATGTTTTCTTTGTTGTGAAGTGATATAAGGCCCTACTTTTTTAGCCTGGCCGGGTAGCTCAGTTGGTTAGAGCGTAATCCCAATACACCAAGGTTGGAAGTTTGATCCCCAGTTAAGGCACATATGAGAATCAACCAATGAATACATAAATAAGTGGAACAACAAATCAATGTTTGTCTCTTTTCCTCTCTCTCTTTCAAACCGATTAATAAATTTTAAAAAAAACACACACACACTTTAAAAATAATAAACTAGACACAACTTCATGAAAGTACACTATCTTACCATGCAGCCACACTAAATCTTAGTAATATTTAAGGGACTGCATCAATAGATCATACATAAGGCAAGTTCCACTTTGGTAGAATCTGTAAGACCCCATCTCTCCTGTTATCAGAGGAGGCTGACCGAATGCTCATTAGTACTTTCAGCTCTTCTAAAATTCAAATATAGCTTTAAAAAATAACATCAATACATTACATTAGAAAGATCATACACCATGACCAAGTGGGATTTATTCTGGGGATGCAAGGCTGGTACAATATATGTAAATCAATAAACGTGATACATCACATAAACAAATTGAGAGACAAAAATCACATAACCATATCAATTGATGCAGAAAAAGCATTTGACAAAATCCAACATCCTTTCTTTTTTTATTTATTTTATTTTTCTTTATTGATTAAGGTATTACATATGTGTCCTTATCACCCCACCCCCCACTCATGCCCTCCCAACACCCTTTCTTCATAAAAACACTCAGCAAAGTGGGAATAGCGGGATCATACCTCAACATAATAAAAGCCTTATATGACAAACCTACAGCAAAAACTAAAACCATTTCCCCTAAGAACAGAAATAAAACAGGGATGCCCATTTTCACCACTCCTGTTTGACATAGTACTGGAATGCTAGCCATAGCGATCAGACAAGAAGAAGAAATAAAAGGCATCCAAATTGGAAAAAAAGTAGTAAAACTGTCATTATTCTCAGATGACATGATATTGTACATAGAAAACCCTGAAGACTCCATAAAAAAACTACTGGACTTAATAAATGAATTCAGCAATGTAACAGGATACAGAATTAACACCCAGAAATCTATGGCTTTTTTATATACCAACTAGAGGCCCGGTGCACGAAATTCATGCACTCGGGGTGGGGGGGGCCTTCAGCCTGGCCTGCGGCCTCTCGCAGTCCAGGAGCCCCGTGATTGATCACCCCACAGAGGGACGTCCTGCCCACCGCTGCCAGCCGGGTAGCCTGGACCTGCCTCGTTGGGGCGATCGCGGAGCCCCCTGGCCGGTGGCCTGGGCCTCCCTCTGTGGGGTGATGGCGGGGCCCCCCGATCAATCGCATCGCACCCACCTTGGTGGTGGCAGTCAGTGCTGGGTCGCCGCAGCACTCGCAGTGGCAGCAGTCAGTGCTGGGTCGCTGTGGCACCCGCGGCAGTCAGTGTTGGGTTGTCGCAGCACCCGCGACCCAGGAGGGACAGAGAGATCAGCAGTTCAGCCCACTTGCCAGTCCCTGCCCACTCGAGCCTGCTGTGTGCAGCCTTGCGTTGGGTCATCCGTTCAGTCGTTTTGGATGTTATGGACCCTGGCTCTTTACATATTAGGATAATGAATTCACAGAAAGAGGAACTAAAAAAACAATCCCATTTACCATTGCACCAAAAAAGTTAAGATACCTAGGAATAAACTTAACCAAGGAGGTAAAAGACCTGTACTCGGAAAACTACAGGACATTGAAAAAGAGATAGAGGAAGATATAAACAAATGGAAGAATATACCGTGTTCATAGATTGGTAGAATCAATATCATTAAAATGTCCATATTACCCAAAGCAATTTATAGATTCAACGCAACCCCCACTAAAATACCCAGGGCATATTTCACAAACCTAGAACAAACTCTTCAAAAATTCATATGGAATAAAAAAAGACCCCGAATAGCCACAGCAATCCTGAGAAAGAAGAACAAATTAGGAGGGATCACAATACCAGGTATCAAGCCATATTACAAAGCCACTGTTCTCATAACTGCCTGGTACTGGCACAAGAACAGGCATATAGACCAATGGAACAGAACAGAGAACCCAGAAATCAACCCAAGCCATTAATGCTCAATATTTGACAAAGGAGGCAAGAGCATACAATGGAGTCAAGACAGTCTCTTCAATAAATGGTGCTGGGAAAATTGGTCAGCTACATGCAAAAAAATGAAACTAGACCACCAACTTACACCATACACAGAAATAAACTCAAAATGGATAAAAGACTTAAACATAAGATAGGAAACCATAAAAATCTTAGAAGAATTGACAGGCAGAAAAATATCAGACACATGTTGTAGCAATATCTTTACTGATATAGCTCCTAGGGAAATGGAAAATAAACAAATGGGACTACATGAAAATAAAAAGATTCTGCAAGCTTTTGAAGAAACCATCAACAAAACAACAAGAAAGCCCACTGTATAGGAGAACATATTTGCCAATGTTATCTCCGATAAGGGTTTAATCTCTAAAATTTACAGGGAACTTAACAAAAGAAGATAAACAATCCAATCAAAAAATGGGCAAAGGACCTAAATAGACACTTTTTGAAAGAAGTCATAAGGAAGGCCAAGAGACATATGAAAACATGCTCAAAGTCACTAATCATCTGAGATGCAAATCAAAACAACAATGAGGTACCGGTCATTCTCACACCTGTCAGAATGGCTATTATCAACAAATCAACAAACAAGTGCTGGCGAGTATGTGGAGAAAAAGGAACCCTCATGCACTGCTGGTGGGAATGCAGACTGGTACAGACACTGTGGAAAACAGTACGGAGTTTTCTCAAAAAAAAATTAAAAATGGAACTGCCATTTGACCCAGTAATACCACTTCTAGGAATATATCCTAAGAAAACAGAAACACCAATCAGAAAGAATAGATGCACCCCTATGTTCATAGCAGCACAATTTACAATAGCTAAAATTTGGAAACAGCCTAAATGCTCATCAGTAGATGAGCAGATTAGAAAACTGTGATACATCTACACAATGGCATACTATGCTGCTATAAAAAAGAAGGAATCCTTACCATTTGCAACAGCATGGATGGAACTGGAGAGCATTACGATAAGTGAAATAAGCCAGTCAGTGAAAGAAAAATACCACATGACCTCACTCATCCTATATAATAATACGCAAATAGACTGAATGGCGAAACCATCGAACAACCGGTAGCTATGACATGCGCTGACCACCAGGGGGGCGTGTGCGAAACATGGTGGGCGTTGGCTGCGGTGGGATGGTGGAGCAGGTGAGCGGGGGTGCCAGACCAAGGTGGGATGCCGGTCACTGTCATCAGGGTGAGCCTCTGGTGGTTACTGAAAATTCTTTGCTCCTGTGTGCCACGGTCCCACCTGGCAATTGCATCTGCTGCCGGCGCCGGCCCTGCTCACACCCACTGATGGCACCGGAGCTGCCACTTGCACCCACTGCCAGGGCCGGTCCCGCTCGCACCCATAGCCGGCACCACTGCTCACACCCACTGCTGGTGCCCATTGCCGATCCCCATCACTCAGCGCCATCAGTGGGTGCGAGCAGCAGCTGCCAGCCCCGATCACCCCTGAGGGCTTCTCCACACCCCCCTGCTCCTTAGGGGCGATCGGGGCAGCAACCACCACTTGCACCTGCTGCTGGTGCCAGCCCCAATTGCTTTGTGCCATCAGTGGGTTCGAGTGGGGCTGGTGCCATTAGTGCGTGGGGGCGGTGGCAGCGGGAGCAGGGCTGCCAGCAGACAGGGGACCAGGGGCTGCAGTAGGAGGGGCCAGGCGGGGGTGCAGAGGATGAGCTGAGACCCGCCCCTGTGCCTACCACAGCCTCGCGGCCCCCAGTTCCTTTCAAGGTGCATAAATTTGTGCACCTAGTTTATGATAATAAAGAACATTATAAACTGATGAACAAAAATAGATACAGAGGCGGAGAAGCATCGAAGAAACTGTCAAACTACAGCAGGAAGGCTAGGGAGGGTTGGGGGGGAGTTAAGAGATCAACCAAAGAACTTGTATGTATGCATATAAGCATAACCAATGGACGCAAGACACTAGGTGGGGAGGGGGACGATGTGAGGGCATGTGCCGGGGAGTAGGGGATGCTGGGGAAGGTCAATGGGGAAAAAAGGGAGACATATGTACTACTATTTGTAATACTTTAAACAATAAAATAAAATTAAAACAAACAAACAAACAGTGGCATATCTACACAACGGAATACTACGCTGCTGTAAAAAAGAAGGAACTTTTACCATTTGTAACAGCATGGATAGACCTGGAGAGCATTATGTTAAATGAAATAAGCTAGTTGGAGAAAGATAAGTATCACATGATCTCACTCATTTGTGGAATATAATGAACAACATAAACTGATGAACAAAAGTAGATCTAGAGACAGAGAAACACCAAACAGACCACCAAACCTCAGAGGGAAGGTAGGGGAGGGTTGTGGGGAAGGTGCAAGAGATCAACCAAAGGACTTGTATGCATATTGCATAACCAATAGACACAAACACTGGGGCGGTGGGGGCTTTTCCTGGGAGGTGGGAGTGGCCATGGAGGGATCGATGGGGAAAAAAGGAGACATATGTAATACTTTAAACAGTAACAAAAAAATAATAACATCAATAAAAATATTCCCACTATGAAATATTCTTTTTGTTGGTTTTTAAAGGTCCTCTGGGGTGAAAAAACCTTGTAACATTCAAACATAAGATACAAGACAGAATCTAATCAGAGAATAAAATAGGGAAAAAAAGATTTCATAGTAATATTAACTTTTTGAATACAAGTTGCTGAAAGACCTGATCAGTGACTTCGGGAAATTCTGGCTCCTACCCTCATTCAGTTGGTTAGTTTTATTTGTTCTTCTCTTAAAACCCTCTCTACTAATAAAAAACTTCTAACTTTAAGCTGGAACTCAAAAGTTATGACTTGTACAGAAAGTCAAGTAGTTTTCTAATCCCAGGAACAAGAAAGTTCCTGGTATTTCCCCTGAGATGCACATAACCAAGTACATGTCCATGCACACCTTCTGATCAGCACGGATGGGGCAAGAGGAGAAATTCATAATCAGCAGGAAAATAGTTAGGATAACGTCAGATCTACAAGAATTTCAGCTAATATGCACTCCGCCCCCCGGGGCTGAGAAATGGACTGTTCTGAAGCTGAAAAATTCATATTCAAGCTTTTAAGGGAAATGATCCCTATCATTTCCTATCCTAGGCTCTCTGAAACTTTCCTTCCTCACAAGTTCATTTCCTAGCTAAGTCAAACAAAGACCAGACAGTGGTAGAAGGCAGCTCCAAATAAAATTTTAAAGAAGAATTTTACCCTCAAGCATCTATTCTGCTCTAACTCCACCCTGGTTCTCTGGTAGTCTAGTGCTTTCATACTACCTGGCAGTGTCCAGGTATTTCATGACTTCTCCCATCCTACCCTCTTCAGTGTAATATACTTACTAATTGTAGCCCTACCCATAGCAGCTGCATCTCCTTACTAAATAAATACATATATTCTAGTTAATCTTCAAAGTAGTCTTCAAACTGAACCTGGAGATTTAAGTCAGTAGTTCATGTTCAGGTGCCAGACATTTCAAAGTGATAATCCTCTTTATAAAGCACTTATGTAGTTAAAATTTATTTTTTGTTCCTTTAAAAAGGCCCTCTGGGGTGAAAAAGCCTTGTAACATTCAAACATGAGAGACAAGACAGAATTTAATCAAAGAATAAAATAGGGAATAAGTAAATCATAAAAATTTGGAATTTTACTAACAGAAAATGACTTTAGTATTAAATATTTATATGCACTGAACATAAGAACAAATGTTCACTGAAAAATTAAAAGGTCAGTGGTTTCTGAATTCTTCTAGTAATATTCATGTTACTGTTCATCATTAACAGGCAACATGAAGGAAACATAAAAAAAAAATGCAAAATTTAGGAAATTCTATTCAAAAATTTTTTTTTCTCTTAAAATTAGGAAAACTGGAAGACCTTGGAAATAAAGAGTATCGGAACTACTCCTGTGGCCAATCAATACCTCTAAATTAAATATTTTAAAAAATTGATTGATCTAATCGACAAAAATTAAGTAAAAGTCCTGAAGATTTTCAGGTGGCACAGGAGGAGATCCATTCCTCCCCGACCCTGAGAAGATCTTTCCTGAACACTGCTAGGGAAAGATAGAGGTCTTGCTTCCTAAAATCCTTCCAAGATGAGAAAGGTATACAAAAACCTGCTGCCCTACTCACTCTTCTTCTTTTGGTCTTTCTCACTCAATGTCTTGGGATCTAATCATACTGCTCCCAGTGAGGCAGGACAGTCAGCCTGCGTGACCCTGCTTCCAAGCCACCTAGACTCAGACCCAGATGACGTTTCAGGACCTAGTCATCTCCGGCTGCAGTGCTGCTATGACAGAGGCTGGTCTCTATGCAGCTGAACAGAGATATGAAGGGTCATCTTTTGGGTACAGCTAATCCCACCCCAAGTCACGTACAGCCAAAACACAGATTTAAATACCAAAAGGACTCTTAGAGACAGCTAGCCTAGCTACCTCATTTAGAAAAACTGGTTTTCAAACAATCTATCTATAATAATAAAAGTGTAATATGCTAATTAGACCGGACGTCCTTCCAGACGTCCTTCCTTGCGGACAAAGCTGCAGTGGGCGGGGGGCCGTGGCAGAGGCCCCCGGCTATGGCAGCAGATGGGGGCCGGGGCAAAGGCCCTTGCACGAATTTCGTGCATTGGGCCTCTAGTTATTTAGAAAAAGTATTTTCTATTTAATTTGCACTTAACACTTACACAGAGTCACAAATGTCATAATTAAAATCTGTGTTCCCGATCCTAGAAAGACTGACAGCAGCATCCCTTTTCTTGGAGGACGGAATATATCACCATGAACTAATTTCCAGCCAAATTCTTCCTGGGCATCCTCCTAAAAAGAAAATGAAATTGTTTGTCATGTGATATCACTAAGACAACTAGACAGTTTATTCACAGTTGAATAGACTGATACAGAAAAAATTTTTAAAACTTACAAATGTTAATATTTCAATTTTGAAGTATAAAGCTTGAATTATGGAGCTTTACAGTTTTCCTGAATTGTTTTAAAGAAATGCTGTGTGTTATAGTCTACTAATACTATAGTTACAAAGGAATTAAAAAAAAAATACAAAGATGTGATACCTACCTAGTTCTAGTCTAAGCTTTATGATCCATCTTAATGTCTTAATTTTTAATCACACTCTATCCTTTTCAACCTACATTCATTAATCTCCAAAATAAACTAGATCTCATACCTATTTTGCTGGTACACAACACTTACACACACACTGGGAATTAGACTTTACCTTGTCATTTACGAGGAATGTACAAATTGAAGTTTTATTAAAAGTAAAAGGGCTCTAAGTGGATTAAATAAAATTATATTTGATATTGGCTTCAAAGTAATTGGGGGGCGGGGAGAGTAGGTGGGATTCTACAGATAAAACAAAACTGAACATGAGTTGGTAACTGTTGGCCTAAGGTGATGGGTCTACTAATCTCCCTGCCAGTATGGATGTCTGTGTTAAAAGTATGGGGGGAAATTATATGCATCCTTTCTTTTAGGTGATACAATACATTAGCTAGACAAGGAACCATTTCTGATTACTTTTTTATTGAACAAGTATACTGAAACATTCAAACAATGTAAGTGAAAGCTAAGTTTCCAATAGAGAGTTAGGTCCCCTTTCTTGGAGTAAAGAAATGTGACTAGTTTTTATTATTGTTGTAGAGATATTCTACCTATATATAAACAAAAGCATGAATACTTTATTTTTTCCCCCCACAAATGGTAGCATATTATATACCACTAGTAGCCCTGCACACGAATCCGTGCACCAGTAGCTCGCTGCCGCCCTCCAGTAGCTCTCGGTCGGCTGCCGCACTCTCCTGTAGCTCCCAACCCCCCAGGCCCCCTCATAGTTTGCTGCCTTGCCCCCTCCTGTAGCTCTCCGCTGCCCCACCCTCCTGCTGATCCGTGATCTGGTCGTTACGCGTTGGTCATTACACTTCATGGCATAACAACCATTTGCATATTATATCTTTATTATATAGGATATTTCATACCTTATCTTTTTAGTCTAAGAATATCATGTGGTGCTGTTCTACATTTGTATATACAGCGTTGCCTCTTTCTTTTTAATGCTTACAAAGTACATTCCACTAAATGAATATTCCATAATTGAAATCTACTATTATAAACAACATATATTCATTGTTTTAAGATAAAAAAGTAACAATAGTAAAATCCTTTGCATCCTGATTAGTTTCTAGAAATGGAACTGTTGGGTCAAATTACATTATAATCTAACATTGCCAAACTGCCTTCCATAACTTACACCAATTTATATTCTCATAAACTATGCATCAAAGTGCTCATGTCCTCAATCCCCAACACATTATCATATCAAACATTTAAACTTCTGCTAATGTACCAGGTGAAAAATCTTGCACTGCAGTTTTAATTTGCAGTTCTCTTATAATAAGTGATGTTGTATCTTTTTATATGTTTCAGAACCATTTGTATTTCTTTTTTATGGACTTTTCATGTACCTTGCTCAGTTTCTTAGTGGATGGTTGATTGTTTTTAGGATTTCTTTATTGAGGAATTAAACAATTTGTGTTTTTAATAGGTGTTAAAGTATTTTCCCATTTAATATTTATCTTTCAATTTAGGTATTTTTTGCTATTCAGATTTTTAAATGTAGCATTTATTTTATGGCTTCTGGCTCTCTGTCATACTTATAAAAATAACTTCACATGTGTACTACTATTTTATTGTGTCACATTTTCATTTAAATCATTAATTCTTAAAATGTAAGGAATAAAGTTGGTCTTTATTTATCTTCCCAGATAGCCACTCACTTTATTCAATACTATGTATCCAATCTGTTTTTTAAAATATACTTTTGTTAATCTCCAATTTTAGACTCATATTACTAGATACCGAAAATGTTTTCTTGGAATTTTTTGGTTTACCAATCCTTCTAAATCTCTTTAGCATTGGTTTTTATTCATTTACTAGAGGCCTGATGCACGAAATATATGCAAGAGTAAGCCTTCCTTCCACTGGCTGCTGGCACCGGCTTCCCTCCGGCCGCCAGCACCCAGGCTTCCCTCGCAGCCCCAGCTTCATCCGGAAGGTCATCTGGAAGGACATACGGAAGGATGTCCTGTCTAATTAGCATATTATAGTTTTATTATTATAGATTATTATAGATTATGTGTTTTCTGCTAAAGTAATTCTATAGAAATTCCTGCAGTGAAGGTCTGTTTGTGGGCAAATGTATTTCATCTTTATTTCTGAAAGATAGCTTCTCTGGATATTTAATGCTATGTAAATAATTTCTCTCACCAATTTAAAGATATTCTGTCTTTGAGCTCCTACTGCTAGTCTGTTTATTCTTTGTTGATCCTCTGCCTGATTTTTGTCACAGTTGATCTAGGTGTGGATTTATTTGTATTTAGTCTGCTTGGGATATATTGTTTCCTATATCTATGGATTCTAATCTTTCATCTGTTCTGTAAACCTATTACTTTTCCATATATTTTATACTCTGTATCTAACAGTTCTAGTATCTGAAATCTTGTGGGGGGTGTCTAAATCTGTTGTTTATTATAAATTTTTATGAATTTCTACTAATAGACCATATTTTGTTGATCTTAAATTGTGAGAATCCTGTAGCTAAA